>NC_079206.1:8704030-9904030 GCF_026745355.1 Beta vulgaris subsp. vulgaris
CTTACCCCTTTCTTCCCCACCGCTTTCAGGCTTTCACGCTACTTTTTTTTTTCTCTCTTTAAAGTTTTGTACATCTTCTCTTTATCTCTCCTCTGTATTGTCGTTCATGGAGTTTTAGTTTTTCAAAGTTTTAGTTCGATTATTTGCGGATTCCACACTATTTTTTCCAGAATTCAACAGGAATTATTCGAAATTTTAATTTGATATTCCTATAGATTTTTGTTCGATTTTTTTATTAGATTTAAATGGCATTTTCTTCATAGTTTTAGTTTGATATTGTTGTTTGATTTTAATGGAGTTTCCTTCAAATTTTTGATTTTGTTGTTTTTGAGCCAAGGAATAATGGATTTTGTCTGATAATGGAGAAAACGTGTGATTTCTCAAAGCAAATTTGGGAATTTCATGAGTATACTCCTTTAAATTGTAGATAAAGATCATGAATACTCGTCAAATATGCAACTCTTTATCATTTATCATATACCATCATAAGCACCTAAACGATAAATGACAGTAGAAATCCAACTAAAACACATTATATTTAGGCCATTAGCGGTTTCTAGCTTTGAGTGAAAGTGTGTTGGTTACTATGATATATAGTAGAGGGTCACTATGATATAGCAGAGGGTCACCATGATATGGAAATAGTAAAAATTATTTTTTCTTGACTAATTATGTGAGAATTAATATCATCCATAGGTTTAGGCTTAATCAAGTGGCTCACATTTTTTCAAACAATAGAAACTAAACTAATTTTCTCTCCTCCAAAACAGTCGGCCCAAGCAACTTTTATTTCTCACGCGTTGAACTTGTTCTTTGGAAATCACGAGATTCTAGAATTACATTAAAAACTATATTTGAAGGGTGACTATATATGTATAACGGTCACTATATGTCATATGTGTTCGAGCTGTTTTTTTTTTGTCCATTAAAGCTAAAATTGAAGAAGATTACCAAGAGAATCAAGAAAACGACATTGAGCAACTAAGCCTGCAAAACTATGAGAAAATATCATAGTGACCATGTGTTATATCATAATAACCCATCTATCACATGTTTAAAGAAATTAGTCAAGAAAAAATAATATTTACTATTTTCATATCATGGTGACCCTCTGCTATATCATAGCAACCCTCTGCTGTATCGTAGTAACTAACATAACCCTCTGTTATATCATAGTGACCCTCTGCTATATATATCATAGTAACCAACACACTTTTTGGAAAAAATAGTGTGAAATCCGCAAATAATTGAACTAATTAAAACTTTGAATAACTAAAATTCCATGAACGATGATACAGAGGAGAGAGAAAGAGAAGATAGAGAAGCGTGAAAGGGGTGGGGAAGAAGGGGGTAAGGGTTAAACTAAATTACGAAAATGTCATTACTCAAAAGTGTATTTAGAATGGTTAGATTAGATTAGATCTAAAGGTCCAAAAGTGTTCTCACATAGAGGAGGTATTCTCCCAAGAGCCTCCTATATATATATATATAGATATATATATACTCTCCAACACTCAATTCAAGTTGTGGTAGATTGGAAGATTGAAGTAAGAATAAAATCATTTTTAATACTAACTAAATGATGACAACTTTTTCCTAATCTTAATATACTACATGTAAGTGTTACATGTAGTATATCAAAATTTAATTAATTAGTGACTGGTGGTGTAATTTTTGTAAGATCTTTGATAATTAATGGAGGAAATTGGGGGAAAAGAATGGAAATTAGGGGGGGGACCTTGAGTGTAGGAAAAATGATGGATGCGACAAGTTTGCTTCCTCTAGACCATTTTAAAAGGTTTAAAGATTTGGATATAAGCCAATCCCATTTCAACAGCCAACTTTGGTGATTGTATGACATCAACAAGATTCACCAACACAATATGAAAATTGTGTTTGTAAGCTCGTTGCATGTTTATAAGATTTTTATTTCTCTTAGTGGGTTTTGGTGGGTTGTTTTACAACATTTTATAGTATATTTTTGATGTTTTATCACAAGATCAACCGGAAAACTATGCTTAATTATGAAGCCAAAGTGGAGGTCGATGTGTAGTGAAGGAAGAATAGCATGACATATTTGTTTCTTCCTGAGGAAACAACCAAGACCTGAGATCAGAAAATCAACACATTTATACCTGCTCATATCTTATAGTGGTCAAGTATTAAACAAACATGAAGATCCTTTTGGAATCCGGCACAATTCCCAGTTGCTTGCGTTTAAACCTAACAAGTTATGAATATCTATATATAAAGGTGAGGGATAGTCTAGTGATTAGAACTTTCCTCCCGATTCCAGGAGGTTTTGGGATTAATTCTCACCTTTGACAAGTTGAGATCCCCTTTATTTCCCTTACTTGTCAAAGGTTTCTCCTTACCTTATTCAAAAAAAATTACTAGACTATCCCTTGATACTAACTCAACCCGTTCAATAAAGGTATCGTGTCATGTTGACCTATTTGATAGAAGCATGTTGAGATATCACTACACTAACCTACTTTTTCCAGGTCCAGTTCGTGGCATGTTTTCATACGTGTTAAGCTACTTTCGATAATCCTTAACCAATTTTCTATATTAATATCCAATATTTGTCTAGTAATTGTGTTGTATGGGTTCAAGTGTATCATCTTCATGCTGAAAACCTCAACATTAATCCAACCCATTTAGTAAGATGTGTCGTGTCGTGTTGATCCCTTTAACTAAATAGGTTGGAACTTGGAAATTCTTTAAACTAACCCAATTTTTGCAACCTAGTTCGTGTCATGTCAACTTTTGCCAGCTTTAAACGGAACCAACAGTAGCAAAGGGAACGAAACAAAGAATGCGTTTTGTTAACTATAGGTTATATCCCTGTTATTATTTTTCAAAATAGTACTTGTATTAAGTTAGGAATTTTATGATATCCCTCAAAGTTTTTACGAAATTAATTTTTGTTTTACCGTTAGTTTCATATACATAGCCCTTGCCTAAATATATTTCTCAAAAGGAAAAATATATAAGAGGTCATAAGTCGGAAAAGCAACAATATTGATGATGTTTTCAATAATCAGCATGAAGATAAAATTAAAATTCATAACAAAGTTTGGTAAAAGGAACAACTTGATGAATTTGCCTCACACTAAGTTATTGCGAGACATTAAAAGTTATCATTCATGGGCAAAGCCACATGGACGGGTGGCAGGACCCCTGTAGCCTACCCTCACGTCCTATATAATTTCTAATTAGGCCTTGTAGATATTTTATTTATATATTAATTGAGGTCTTTATAGACTTAAAAGAAACTGTTAACTTGGTGGTTAATGACTTGGTGAAAAATTTGTGTTGATTAAGAGGTTTATAAAACTCGTTATAATCAGAATGATTGTGAGACCAATTCACTCATGACTTCATAGCCTATGAATATCCCTTGTCATTAGAGCAACACAATGAAAGGTATGCATGGTGTAGAGAGACATCTCCTAATATATATAGGAATTAATCTATAATATTCGTTTAGCTTAAAAGCATCAATAGAATCTTTCACAATAACATTTATTAGAAAGAAGAAAGATGCATGATTATCATCTTCATATACCTTTGATCTGATCTAAGTGAACGCATCCCTCAAATTGAGGAGAGGGCCCAAGAGAATCAACCCCTTCCCTTAGAAGAAAGTTGGAAATCATTTGGGCGATAGTAGCATTTTTGTGTTTTCACGTTTAAACTAAAGCTAGAATTAGCGAGATAAGTGTTAAAATATGATCACTATTCACTAGGCAACAAGCCATATAGAGTCTCAACCATAGATTGGTCCCATAAAGTGATTCTTCCCTTTACAAAAATAACCAATTAGTTATCACTAACTTAGTAGTCAAATATAGTTGGCTAACAAAACATATATCTTAATTAAAGAAACCACTGAAGATTTTCACAATCTTATATGCATTTAGCATGCGCCAAAGCTGTAGTCTTATTTTGATGAGAGGATGCTATAAAACCCTAAAGTTGAATTAGGTATGTGGGCTACATACAAAATACGAAACAAATCGTTGGGAGATTGACATTTAGGTAGGTGTATCTAGGTGGCGAGGCCCATTCAGATTCCATTAACTACCAACACATATATTACTATTTTTGTAGGGGAACACATATATTACTATTTTTTTGTAGGGGAACACATATATTACTATTAATTACATTAGTTGAATTTGTTAGGAGGACGATTATTATTATTTAACTAGTTTTTAGATTCGAGTTACGCTCTAAGTACTTAAAATTTTTATTTATTAGTATTTTACTTTAGAATGATTATAGTAAATATTACTTGATTTAATGGTTAAAATTTTAGTGTATAATCTTGAAGTCATGAGATCAAATCTTATACAATACATTTATTAATTTTATTATAGTATGTCAGATGACCGCCACTTTACAAAATGTTTTACATGACATACAACTATTTTTGTTGACATAAGAATTAACAAAAAAAATAGAAGATGGTAGATGTATAGTAATTCTTACTAAGAGGTTAGGGGGTTTGACTCAAGACATCAATATATATTTTCTAAAAATCATGATGATTTGTCTACTATTGGTCAATTGCATGTGTGGTAAAATTCAAGTGTAAGAGGGAGGGTTCCACGTGACACATAAATTTTGACAATCACACAATTTAATATAGTTGTATACTCCCTCCGTTTCAAAATATAAGGCATTCACGCTCTACGAAAATTTACTTTGACCACAAATATCTCTCATAATATGATAAATAAAAATTATAGCATTAGATACGTCTTGAAAAATACTATAATAACATTATTTTTAAAATTTCATATTGACATAAATTGAGAGTAATTAACGGTCAAAGCTCGACCTCGAACATCATACATGCCTTATATTTTGAAACAGAGGGAGTATACTTTATATTAGGACTGTTTGTGCACTTATACGAGATTATTGTTCTCTAAAATTATAGTAATTTATATTTCTCATATAACAGTATGAGCACACTTTTACTATAACTTTTTAATAGCTATTTCAAGCTAGATAGTACTATAAACTAAAGAAAATAAATTAGTTTCAAAAATGGTATATGACTCTTATTTTAAGATTATAGTAAGATTTCGTAATATGTAGGAAAAGTTATACTTAATTTTGTTACTACAAATTTCTTTGAGATTTTTCACCATAGAGATCTATTTTAGTCAATTTAAAATTTATTTGTTATAGATTTTAATTGATATATGCCTTATGCAATACTCTTTATACTCATTCTGTTTTTTTATCATTCTCACTTTTCTGTGCGCGTCTTCTTATGCACCTCTTTAAACTTAAATATCTTTTATTATATAGTAGTAAAAATTATAATGATTGAATATACATAAAGTACTAATTGAAACGAATCAAATAAGACCCAACATGACTATATTTTTTCTTATAAATTGAGAAAAATTAATAAGATTGTCTTTAAATATGAATGTTATCAAGATTCTAGTGAGAAAGACAAAAAAACTGAGGGAGTACTTATTAAAAGAAATTATAAAAAATACTCGTATACTAGACAACTAGTTGATAATCACATATTTTTTTCTGTAGGTGCAAACATTCACAAGTTATTCGAAAAAGATGATTTACAAGCTCAAATAAACTATAATAGCAATGTAGTAGACTAGTAGTATTCACTAAAAAGTCTCATATAAGACATTGAGACCATCTTAACATAATTTATGGTGATATAAAAGTATTTTTATTGGCTTAAAGGGGGTTAGTACTAGAGATGGTAATGGGTTCTGGATCTGACCCAAACCCGTTAGGACTTGACTCATTTATAAGGGTTTGGGTCCAGAAATTTTAGACCCAATGTTTCCGGAGCAGGTTCGGGTCACGAAGGGCATGGGTCCGGTCCGTATATGCTAGACTCAGGCCCGACTCGCAGACCCATTTACATATTAGAAAATTTTTTTTACCTAAACTCTAAGGTTTTATGAGTTGTGATTTTGTAAACTCGTTGGTGTTGATCTAAGACTTGTAACTTTGTGAATTGTAACATTTTAAGATTTTATGAGTTACTTTTTTTAATTTTGTTTAGATAATGATTTAACCATGGATGTAGGACCTATATATATTAGGGCGAAAATTTTTAATTACATATATTCAAAGATTAAACGTGATGAAAACTTAAAACTAAGAAGGAACGAACCATTCAGGACCCAGTTAGGATTCGTGAACCCGCTAGACCCAGCAGATCTGGGTCTAGGTTTGAAAATTCTAAACCCAACAAATCTGGACGGTCTGGGTCTGTAGAAAATAAACGGGTATGAGTCCATGTAGACCTGATCCAGACCCGGCCCATTGTCATCCCTAACTAGAACTTCTGGTAGAGGTGACCCATTTAAGCTACAATTCAAGGTGACCCGTTTTGTAAAAGTAATTCTTTTAACTTATGTTACAAAGTAACCTATTTAACTTATAAAGTGATTATTTTAGGCTGTACCATATTTTTATTGTAAGACAATCGTACCTAAGACTAATTATATATTTATGATGATTTTGCAAATAGCAAAATCCGAGAGCCTCGAGACCAATAGGACGTTGAATCCAAATCAAAACAACTTCAGGACCATTTATTTAAATATAGTTAGAAGAGCATATATAGACTAATCACAATGCATGTGATGTGAGGTTGTAAATCTGTATAATGACTCGTATTGAAATAATGAAGCTGAATTATTGGTTTTTGGGTTGATACATTAAGGTATCAATTCAACAGCTTCATGGTAACAGACGTTGATTTGCGAATGAGCAAGTTTAGTCTGTCTTTAGAGTCTTTC
Organism: Beta vulgaris subsp. vulgaris; assembly: GCF_026745355.1. NCBI lineage: Eukaryota > Viridiplantae > Streptophyta > Magnoliopsida > Caryophyllales > Amaranthaceae > Beta > Beta vulgaris. Next base: position 8,710,837 of record NC_079206.1, read on the forward strand.
AGTCGAGGATCTCAATTATTCAAATCAAATAATATCTTCCTTTTTAATAAAACAAAAATCAACTTTTTTTAGAGGGGAAAATAAGCTAATTTTTACTTATTCTTCAATTAATATTAAGTCCAGGATTAAGGGGGATCAAACTTGTAACGCACATTAAAAGCTGTAATGAGCCATTTATTTACCGAACTTATTGCTGGAATATTCTCCAAGGTATCGGATTACCAATCTATCTTTTTTTTAATTGGTGGGTGTACCTTTTAAAAAAAATTGTGCTACTGAATTACCACACCTTCCTTTCTCTGCATGTGTGTGTTTTTTCTAATTGATAATACAAAGATTCTTTAGAATCATATTTAGTTGACCACTTCGTTCTAGGATGTTTTGAAATTGTATGAAAAAGTCACATGATTTGTCTCATATTATAGAAGAGGATAGAAATAACAACTTGATAAATTTAAGGATTTAATTCTCTTATTGTGGATTGTTTTAGGATGGGAAATTCTTTGGATGTGTAATTGATCCAAAATTTTAAAAGTAAGTTGAAATCTACAAGTTGAAACAACATAGATCAAGTAAGAAATCAAGATCATGGCTAAGATAAAATGGACCTCATTACTCTTAATTAAGGATACTATTATCAGCCCCCACCCAACATTATGGAGGCCTTGTGCTGATGTCGAAAAATAGGCCTCATAAAATCTATCTTATGAGTTTCTAAATTGTTTCAAACAAAACTCAAAGGCACGATTAATTTTTTTTGAAATTGTATGAGAATTGAAAGACGCCAATAAAATCTATCTCAAGGGTTTCTAAATTTCCCAACGATCAACAATACAGGTACAATAAAGAGTCCCATTTTCATTCAGTTACACCAACAAAACACCCTAATCATCATAAAACCAAGATACATTATCCAACAAACTTGCCCAAAATAACAGAAACTCATATTCAATTAGACAAAACCCATAAGAAATCACTAAAAACATATTAAAAAATCTTCAACAAACTCATTGTAAATAAGTATAAAGACAGAAAAATGAGTGAGTAGACATTGTTATGGACATATTGAAAATAGGATCACCAGACATTCTTATTGGACATATCATATGCATACATGTAGGGAACATCATCTCTCCGTGTTCCTAAAGTAGAGTAATATTTCCTAGAGTTTTGTACCTAGTATTCTTTATTGATCCTAGGCATATTATAATTGTTTTCTTTTGTCTTTTATATTTTGTCTGTTCATACAACACACTCTCTTACTCTAGGATTAGCTTTACCTCTGTATATATATGTAAAAAGGCTCATGTAGCCGTTGTAGCTTGATAATACAAAGCATCACTTTGAGTGTTAATACCAGAAGAAAATTGGAAGGAGAATTCTAGATTAAAAGGAAGATTAAGTATTTTATTCTTTTCATGGTATTATAGCAACATGGTTTAGAATCCTACGCTTAAAATTTCAAAGGCTCAATTTTAAATCATGGCAGGTAATGATGGAAAAGAAGATAAGAGTTCTACAATCAATCCCTACAAAGACCCTCTCTTCATATCTGTGAATGAGAATGGTTCAAATAGTTTAGGGAACACCAGTTTTGATGGGAACAATTTTCTAAATTGGAGTAAGAGCATCAGGATTGCCTTAGGAGGCAAGAACAAACTTGGGTTTTTAGAAGGAAAACATCCAAAACCAACCACATATGATGAAGAAATCCAAAAATGGGAAAGATGTGACTTTATGGTAAGGTCATGGCTTCTTACTAACATAAAACCAGAAGTGGCTGCAAGCTTCGTGGGTATGCAATCAACAAGACAGTTGGGGAAGAAATATAGGAAAGGTATGCTCAAACCAACGCGCCTCGATTATTCCAACTCAAAAAGGAACTATGGGAGTTGCAACAAAACAATCTAAGTGTAAGTGAGTAGTGCTGCAAACTGAATAGCCTTTGGGATCAAATTTTAGACCTGGAAGGGATGCCAGAATGCTGTTGTGGTGCCATGCTTAAACTTGCAAAATTGCAAAGAAAGTGATGGAATTGCAGGCAACAAAGAGGATAATAAAGTTTGTAATGGGTATGAATACAGGATATGACCAAATGAAGACCAACATGTTAAGTACTGACCTTCTAGTGTCTGTCAACAAAGCTTACAATCTGGTGCTTCAAGTGGAAAGACAGAAGCTGATTACAGGAGAGATGAATGCTGCTTTGGAGGCAAGTGCCATGCGGCAAACAGGCAGGTGCAAACTAGGAGCTTGTGTCCTTTAAAAAAATTTCAAAAGATGGATTATTACAAGCACTTAAAGATTGAAAAGATGGCAAAGTTTTGTGAGCATTATGGAAAGAAAGGGTATTCTAAGGGGGAGTGTTTTAAAATAGTTGGCTATCCAGATTGGTACAAGAAGACTCCAGAAAACTTCAAACATGCTGAGAATGTGGTGAAAGATGCAGGGAGTTCAATGCAAGACAACCCTCTAGACTTCACTACTCAGGATACAAAAGGAAGTGTTGGAAAGAATGACTGCAATTTCATGAGCAATCTGGTTCAAGAAGTGATGAAGGCCATAAATGAAAAACAAACTGGTGGAAGCAGCAGCCAAGCTAACTCTGTTTGTAAAATTAGCACTTCTAATGCAGTAGTAAATATAATGTTTGCTAAATGTAGGTCCTGGCTCATAGATTCAGGAGCCAGTGACCATATGACAGGTAACGGGGAACTATTGACAAACATAAGGATTTTGAAAGGTAAGATAAAGGTAGGCCTTCTTGATGAAAGTGTGAAGAATGTGTGTGAAATTGGTGATGTTGTTCTCAATAATGACATAATAACCTTAAAGAATGTTCTTTATATCAGTGCGTGATTTTTATCATAATCTGATGTATGTTGCTAAGTTGTTGAATGAAAGGAATCTCCAAATGATTTTTAACAAGAATGAATGCATGTTACAAGACCTTTCCATTAAGTGATCTGTTCTTTTGGGAAGAAAAGAGAGTGATCTTTGTAAGATGCATCAAGATTCTAATGATGTGAAGCAAGGTGATGGAGTTGTTTTGAATACAAAAAAAAATTGAAACTATGATGAATTGTAATGGTGTAGTGAATTTAGACCTTATACATGCTAGACTAGGGCATGTTTCTCTTTCTGAAATGCAACGTTTAGATTTTTGTAAGTGTAAAAGTCTTAAGGATTATTTTTGTGACAACAAATCTGCCATCTACTCGCTCACAATCCCATCTTCCATGAACGCACCAAGCATCTCAAGGTCGACTATCATTATGTTAGAGAACACCTCAGCAATGGATTTCTCAATGTTCTTCATGTCAAGCCCTTTCTACAACTGGCAGACATCATGACTAAATGTCTTAGTGAGTAACAACACAAGCATCTCATTTTCATTATGTTCAATACATTTAGGGAACATCATCTCTTCATACATGCATGTTCCTAAAGTAGAGTAATTTTTTCTAGAGTTGTGTACCTAGTATTCTTTATTGATTCTAGGCAGATTATAGCTGTTTTCTTTTGTCTTTTATGTTTTGTCTGTTTGTACAACACACTCTCTTACTCTAGATTTAGCTTTACCTCTCTCTCTCTCTCTCTCTCTATCTCTCTCTCTCTCTCTCTCTCTCTCTCTCTCTATATATATATATATATATATATATATGTGTGTGTAAAAAGGCTCATGTAGCCGTTGTAGCTTGATAATACAAGCATCAGTTTGAGTGTTAATAGCAAAAGAAAACAGGAAAGAGAATCGCACATCAAAAGGAAGATTGAGTCTTTGATTCTTTTCAATTCTTTTAACAGCAAGTATTTTATGAGAATATATTAACAACAAGTATTCTGGTAAATGCTAGAACTCTATTCCACCAAATATAGATAAATCACTATAATATACCTTGCATAAAACTAGAATAGTTCGATATCTTGCAAATTGCACAGGGCCATGAATATAATCAGCAATATTTAACTCAGATAATTCGATTTACAAAAATTGATATGAAAACAAAAAAAAATTAATACTACTCTAAACAAAGTATAATTACCTGAGAGTGAGAGAGAGAGTGTGTGTGTGTGTCAGGATAGAGAAGTTTTGAGGTTGATCTTTCATTCACTCACACTGGTAATATGCATTTTCCTAGTACTTTGCCTTTTAGGCCTTGGGTGTACTGTTTATAAAAAACCTTTCTTTTTTAATTTGAGACTCCTCTAAAAGGGAGGCCATGTTACATTCTAAGTCCCATTTTGGACTTGTTCAGAGTCGGGCCTGACTAGTAATGTAAATTAAATCAAGAAAAATCAACCTTGATACTATCAAATTTGTTCGCACTTTATTAATGTCTAGAGCCTCGCTCTTTGTTAGTGACGGTGAACTACTAATACTTCCGTTTCTAGGACCTCCACTTTTATCACTAACTTTTTTTTTTTTTTGATAAGGAAAGAAAATTAGGAAGACCCCTCAATGGGGAGGCCAACCTAAAACATCCTTGCGAATGAAAAGAGAGAAATCAACATCAAAGGGAGGGTAACAATACTGAAGATCCAAGAATGTGTGACTGCGGTGGGCCATAAGGTCTGCAGCCTTGTTTGCTTCTCGAAAACAGTGATGAACCTGAAAGATATCAAACTTACTAAGATAAGAGTTAATATCATTAATAATATTACGAATTTCCCAGGGGACTTTCCGAACTTTTCTGACAGCGTTAATCACTGCAAGATTGTCTCCTTCAATAACAATCTTAGAAATGTTAAGCGAAATAGCCGCAGCAAGACCATCTTTCAGGCCCCAAGCCTCCGCCTGGATAATAGAGGTTTTGCAACCCAGGGGGGCAGCCAAAATAGCCTCACCATTTGAATCACGAATAACTAACAAAGCTTAAAGAAGCATTACCATTAGAGAGCTTGGAACCATCAAAGTTCAATTTAAACAAGCTAAGGGCAGGAGGGGACCAAGAAGAGCCAGGACCAGAACGCAGAGTAACACCTTTAGGAGGCTGACCCCCACTACAAGTATAACCACCTTTTTAGGCACAAAGAGCCTTAGACCAAGAAGAAAGGAGAATTTAGTAATATTTGACTGAGAGGAAAGACTATGGCAGGCTTCCAGCACAGATCTAAAAGAGGAAAGATTAATAGTTTGAAGGCAAGAAGGAGGGATAGGCCAGTCGAAACTAGCATTAAGATGCTGAAAAATATCTAAAGCTCAAAGCAAAGGTGACCAATACATTCTCCTATTTTATTACAGAACACACAATGTAAATTTATTTTAGGGGGGATATTGAGATTCCAAATCCATTTATATTCAACTTTTTCCATGGAAGAGGGAAGCAGACATTAAGCAAGTAAATCCCCTGACTTAACAGAGTATTCACCATCCGCCGTGAGACCCTAAATAAGAGAGTCAGATTGGGTCTCAGAAGGAATACAAATAGCGCAGATTTGAGAGACAATATGAGGAGGAACCAAAGAAAGTAAGATACAGGTATCCCATTGGCCAAAAGCCGAGATACATGAATTGACATAAAACTCCACAGAACCAGGAGTAGGAGTAATAATTGAATTGAGAGGATATTGAAAAACCCAGTTATCTGACCAGAACTTAATACTTTTACCATCACCAATCTGCCACCTGAGACCCTTTTTAAAAGTATCTCGTAAACTTAACAGATTACGCCATTGCCAAGAAGCTGACTTAGAAGCTTTAATAGAGAAGATACTATTGTTCTTAATATGATCATACTGAATATCAAATAAGTTATAGTTAGTATTTTAAAATACTTAATTAAAATAAGACATGATATACATCATAGCTCTTATAGTATCTCCTTAACATGCAATTCTTTATCGTTTTTGCTTGTTTTTGTTTTATATGAAATGTAAGAGCTCCTAAAACTCCTTTAATATTGTTGGTTTGTTTATGTTTAATTGTATTAGCATTAGGCTATACATCCTCTTCTAATTAATACAAGTTTTTTCGTTGTCAAAAAAAAATAATTTAAACATATTGTTCATACTATTCACTTGCAACTTGCAAGCTATCAAAGTACATGGGATCATGTATGGTATATATGTTAATCTTAACCAAGCTTGCTTAGTGTAGTTAGTTAGGGATTCACCTTAAAATTTTAAAATCGCAAAGGTCGAATCTTTCCAACTGCGACATTTGGGATCGAGTAGGGGTTTCCTCCTTTTTTCCCCTTATTCTCAAGTATCTAACCTGCAAATAATAGACCAAGATGATATCATATGAGTTAATGTTTAGATAGGGTTCATTAAAAGAAAAAAAATGGTTGTTTTAATCTTACCAAATGGTTGGTTTCCCTCTTGTAATTATTATAAGGTACAAACGCCACAAATACAATTGTGCTATGCGTCATTCCAATATGTTCCATCAAAATTTTATAGTTACACTTTATGTACCAATTGCGTGATTTATTAAACTCTGTCAAAGTCCATGCATAAAACTATCCATCAAAAAGAAACTTCTAACTCTTTCATCGAATAATAGAGAGCACTTTAATTGAATAAAGTGATTAGAAGGGATAAAAATGAAAAGGTGATGGACTGATGGGGGGGAGGGGGCACGTGAAAGATAAGGTGGGACTTGTAATTTCATGGCCTGTACAGTCTACTCTAAGCATGCTTTGGCCAAGTGGATATGGATGGCAATAATATGGCATTAGTTAGTAATGAAAAATACTGGATGATATGGGATGGAAGGATCTAATTGAATGAATTAATCAAATAACAAATACATAAATTAATAATTCTAAAGATGAAAGAAAATTGAAGGGGATGATGTTGATGTGGGGGCATTTTTATCTTTGATTTTTGATTTGATAACCTTTTTAGCAACTATGGTTGACAGATGTATTGGGTTCTGATATTGTGAGGATCCTGATCATCCTTTTACATTTTGCCACTCCCTCCACAGTCCGCATTACACCATGCACCTTGTATATTTTATGGAGATCATAAATCAATAATTAAAATTAGAAAAGGAATGGAAGCTTTATTTACCTTTGCTTATATTGGTTAATTTACCTATCATTAGCAAATTATTAGTTTATTACCTTATTGGATGATGTTGGTTACTTAGTTTAAGGCTATGTTTACTTCACCTGAAATTTTCTGATGTGAACTTATCTGATCTGATTTGATTTGAACTTATTTTTTCTGATTTGATCTGATCTGATCTGATCTGAACTGATTTACAAGATCTTATCTTTTATAAAATATACTATTACTATTATATTATTACTTTGTAATTCATTATTATACAATACATTATAAAATCTTATTTATAGTATAACTATTATTATCAACTTTTACATAACTTTTATTAATAATAGTTATTATTATTATCATTATTATAAGAACAACAATAATAATTATAATCATAATAATAGTAATTATTACTAAAAATAGTTATATAACCCAAGTCATTAATTTATAAGAGCACTTATACAATGTTTCACACTTTCCCTTAACAAAATGTTTCACACTTGAGAAGTCGGCAGACTCAACTCTTTTTTTTCATATAAAATAAAATAAGATATATAAACAACTATGACTTGCGCAAGAAAGAAATAAATAGCGTGCAACTTCAAATAGCTAGAGAGATTTGGAATTCGGTAGGAAGAGGTGTACCGAATCTAAATTTATAATTTGTATCCGCACTACTTAGCTTATTTTGAAATGTAATCCGAACTTAATAGTTTCGCTGTCATGAATTTGAGCTATCATATTTTATATATTTCTTATTTTTGCATCAATCTTATGTTCTTAATACGCGGCTTTTAATTTTTTATTATTTAATAACAACAAAATAACTTAAAATAGTGATAATAATGACATTTATAATGATAACAACAAGATTAATAATAATTATCAATATTAATAATTAATAAGTACAACAACAACAATAATAATCCTTTTGAACAAATATACTAGTAAATAATAATACTTCCTTTGTATTTTTTTTATCTTTCTCACTTAGAAACTTGACACTATTCACAATTAGAGAGAATCTTTTAGATTTTTCTCAATATATAAGAAAAAATATGGTCATGTACGGTCTTATTTGATTCGTCTCAATGAGTACTTTATTAATATTAATTATTATTACTTTTACTAATATGTAATGAAAGATATTTAATAGTAATAATGAGTTTTTAAATATAAGCATAATCTGATCTGATCTGATATGATATGAACTTACTTTTTCTGATCTGATTAGATTTTAAATAAGCAAAAATAAGGTGATCGAACTGAACATAGCCTAAGTATTTTCTCCACGTCCAACTAGGTTAATAGTTGTCTCTTACTTTCACTGTTATGATTTTTTATAATGTAATTTATTTTACTTAATTGATTTATAGTTAAGGAAAATTTGTTAAAATAAAACAATCTTTTTATCAAAAACTATCTTACAAAAAAAAAGTATGCAACAAACTAGTTTCTATGATTATATTAATTAGGTGGTTCAAAAGGCATAAAGAATTTATTATACATCTAGATGTACTGTGAGTCTGTGACTATGGTGCACTATTCAAGTTTTTTTTTTCTTATTACTTATTTGAAATCATCTAAACGAGCAAAATTTATTAGTAAAAAAGGAGAGTTCAAAATAAGCAAAAATTGATCTTGAATATATCATATATACACATGGTACACCTATAATAAATGAACTATTTTATTGTCATTCGACATATATAAGAACTTTCATAATTTTCCCAATGTTGACTTTTTACTTCTTTTCCTCATCCTTTTATCATCTATGCATGATAAGAAACTTTACTAATATTTATGATAGAAATATAGTTTGTACAATTGTTGAATATTAAAAGTAGTTTTGCTCTCAAATCAAAGATATGTTTTGATGGTGAGATATAAATTATAAGGTTGAGAATTTGATTTATATTTAGCTTTTCCCCTTTATAACTAAGAAAACAATGGTCCTTTTTTCATTAAAAGAAGAAAAAAGAGAGAAGTAAGAAGAATGGCACCTCAAAATAAAAAGTGAGATATACTTCTATAAAAGTAGTAGAAAAATGGAATATGATGTCATGCATTGCGGACCATAAATAAATGGGACCTAACCGCTATGGGCCTTATGGAAGTCCCTCATAAAAAACTTTTTCTCTTTTACTTTCCCAGTTTTTGAAAACTAAAAAGTCATTTTGGCCCATAATAAGTGAAATTCGGGCCCACTTTTACCTTTATAACTCTAGTTATCTTACCCTTAAGAAAACTCCTCTTCTTTGCTATGAAGCTGCATGTTAATGATCAACTTAATTAAGTTTTCCCTAAACAATATTTTAAAAAACTATATTAAATTTATAATTAGATTAATATATAAGAGTATTATATTATATAAATAATTGAGATAGCTAGAGTACAAATGACTTTTATAAATCTTTTCAACTAAGATCGGTTACATACATGATTGGCATTTAGCAAAGTGATATCTAACTTCTAATCATCATTAGTGGCTGGCAGCATTTAGAATTGATACCCTCTAATTATTATTTTTTTCTTAATATACAAGTGGTTCAAACTGCCTTTTTTCTCCTAGGAATATACCGTTAATTAATTGTAAAAAAATTAGCATGAGAAACTCTTGAATTCTACTATGTGGATTGTGGAGTGCTAATTAATTTGTTTTTCTTAATGGATACTTTTAACTTTAGGCAGGGATTTGAGTATCTATCTTTTTCTTTCAAGTGAGTCCGAGTATCTATGTTTTGTAATGTGAATAAGATTGTTAGTTTTTTTAGTTCAAATTCTAGTTGGTTTGAGAACAAATTTCATGCTTCGAATTGGTAAATGTAAGTAAACTACGAGTACCATGCATATTAAGCTAATTGGAACTTTCCTTAAGACCTTGACCAATCGATAGGTGTACCTAATAACTCATAAATCCAGTTGTATTGATGATTTACTTATATAATCGAGGCCAAAACTTTCCAATATTTTCAAGTTTTATATGTGGGTTAAGATTAAAAAATTGAAATTAGGTTTTATCCATTAATTTCCTTAAATTTATTTCAAGTTTTGATATTTAAGAATAATCCTAAATTATTTGGAGACAACTTACATTTTTTTAGACAAAAAGGGTAGAAAAAACAAAGGTTAGGGAATCCTTCTCTCAACGGTGACTCAAACCGCCTATATATTTATCAATTGTTCATTTCCTAATACAATTGACCTAAAAAGAAATAAAAGCATAAAAATAAAACAAACACAATATCCATTCTCTAAATAACTTCCTACTTTCGTTTAAATCTTTTTCCAAAAGATCTTCATATCTTTCGTTTGAATATGTCTTGAAAAGATCTCCATATTTGGTACTCCCTCCGTTTCTTTTTAATTTACTCACTTCACTATGGGGGAGAACCAAGGAGGAAATACAAAAGTATCAGAGAGAAACTGAAAAGGTAGAGAGAGAAACTAAAAAGTGAGAGGGAGAAAGTAAAAATTGGGTTAAAATATTCAAAAATGGATGACATGCATGGGTGGAAAAAGAGGACAAAGTAGATATGACATGTTATCAAAAATTTTAAAAAAAAGCAATAGTGTGTGGATTTAAGAGAAACATATCAAAAAGAAAAGTGTGTAAGTTAAAAAGAAACGGATGAAGTAATTGTTTGTACCCTTTTCATAGTATTTTACCTCGATCACTTGTTAGATCTACATGATTTTACACTCGATGACTGGCTGGGTATTGGCTCAATTAGAAGTTGGGTGGACAACTAAGACAAGAGGAGAAACGTCTCATGGTAGCAGAGCTCATTACTCAAAACTCTTGGAACCTAAATCGTCTTTCCTACCCCCACCCGGAGTTCATTTTAGACCATATCTTATCAACCTCAATTCCGCGTAATCAACAAACGGGTCGTTGCTTCTCTAGTTTAGTGGACAATGGTAAATTTTCATTATCTAGGGCATTTTAAGCAAGTGACTAAACATAAGCCTGGGAAGGGGGGGTGAGTGGTGTGGAAGTTAAAAATTTCTCCCGAAGCTTAAAATCTTTATTTGGCTTGTATGGTGGGACCAGATCCCTACTAGATGCCTTTTACATATTCGTCAGGTTACTTCCTCTAGTGAATGCCAGTGTTGTAATGCGAGAGAGGAAGATACCTTGCACGTGTTGCGGGATTATGAGGTAGCTTCTCAACTGGGGCCTGCTGTCCCCCAACCATGTTCTGGTCGAAGGATGAGGTAGAAGGTTGGATTTGGGAGAGTGTGTGTAATGATATGGAATATAGTGTTTAGTTGGTCTATCCTAGTTCCATTTATTTGTTTTGAAATATGGAAAGGTAGGAATAGCTTCATTTTCGAGCGTAGGAAGCAAGCCTCACTGCAGCCACTCTCAAAAGAGGCATTTCTCTCGCCCAAAACTTCATGAAAGCCACCTTGTTACCACAAGAAAACACATCTCTTCAGGAGCCATCCCTCCAAATTCCGCGAGTAGTCAATCAAAGTTGGGTTAATATTCCTCACCATTGGGTCCATGTAAATATCGATGCATCCTTGATAGATATTGAAACTAAAACAAGTGTTGCAGGTATCATAAGGGATAAACATGGGCTTTGTTGTCTTGTATTTTATTGCTTGTCCTATGCTTCTAATCTCCTTCATGCAGAGCTATTGGCTATCCGTCAAGGATTACACATGGCAAATGACGGGGGTACACTCATACTGCTCTACACTCGGATTGTCAACAAGCGATTAACATGGTCATTAACCGAGCAAATTTAGTTGTTGATTTTTACAGTGATATAATTATGCATTGCATGGAGCTGTTGCACTATTTCCAGGAGACGAGCCTCACATTCGTTAGAAAAAAAGATAACCGAATTGCGGATGCGCTATGCGCTAGCCCATGGCGGTATAAATGGGATTGCCCCTCTTAATTTAAATAGGACTTTTCCCTATCCTTGATTATTGTCAGAACTTATTATTCGCGGATTGTAAAAGGCTAGTTTCCTAACTACTTAATTTCTAATGGTATCATTTGTTTATTAAAAAAAACAGTTTTTTCACCAGGTACTCCTGTAGTTTTTCAAAATTCATGGGGTACCACTACTTTTTTTTTTAATGCACTAGGTACCCAAACTATTTCAATAAAATTCGCAAAATGCCCTTAATGACTAACAGTGGTAAGTTTCCATTAGTCATTAACCCAAATTAACCTTATAATCCTAATCAACTCTCTAACTCTAACCCTTACTAAGCCCTAATCCTAACACCCTAACACCTAACCCCAACCTTAACCACCCAACCACCACCTTCCCCCACCACCCCTGTCGAATTCCCCCTCCCCACCCCCACCCCCACCCCCGTCGAATTCCCCCTCCCCACCCCTTGCAACAACCCTCCAACCCGGTCGAATTCCCCCTCTCATTTCTTCTTCGTTTTCGAAAATTGATTTCGAAAATTATTTCAAAAATTATTTTCAAAAATGATTTCGAAAATTATTTTCGAAAATGGAATAATGGGGTAATGTTTTTTGGTAGATTTTTGGTTTTTTTGTGTTCAGAATCAGCTCATGGTATACTTGTAATGCAATTCATTGTGTTTGTTTTTCTAGGTGCAAATTCAACTTTGTTGTTCTGATTGTTGGTATTATTGCTGTTTGCAGCTCCATTTTTTTGACGTGTTAATGAAGAGGTTATGAATTAATGGTGGTGGGGAGCAACTATGCTACTAGATTCTGTTTCGAGTTTCGAATTATGGTCGGGAGCAACTAAATGTAGGTGATGCAGTGGTGGTGGTCTGGTGCGGCGGGAGTGTGAGAGGAGGTGAGGTGGTGGATGAGTGGGGGTGAGGTTTTGAGAAAATAGATAGGGGAGGGGGCTCCTTAGGAGAGGGGGGCTGCTGCTGGGGGTGGGTTGGGGAAATTGACGGGGGAGGAAGGCTGCTGGAGGGGGTGAGGGAGGGGGAGGGGAGGTGGTGATGGTTGGGTGGTGGTGGTGGAGTTAGGGTTTGAAGTTATGGGGTTAGGGTAGGTTAGAAGTTATGGGGTTAGGGTAGGTTAGAAGTTAGGGTTTAGTTAGTTAATTAGGATTAGAGGGGTTAATTAACCCTAATGACTAACGAAACTTGACGTCGTTAGTCATTAAAGGCATTTTGTACATTTTACCTCCAAAGTAAGGGTAACTGGTGCATTAAAAAAAAGTAGGAATATCCCATGAATTTTGAAAAACCACAGAGTACGTGGTGAAAAAACCGTTAAAAAAACCATCCTCCACCTCAACATAATACTTTTTCCCTTACAGTGAGTTTGGTTCATTTTTAGTAAAGGAAAGAAAGGGAAGAGAAAAGAAAGAAAGGGAAGAGAAAAGAAAAGAAAAGAAGAGAAAGGAAAAAAACCTTAATTTCCCATGTTTGGTATAAATTTTCTCTTTCCTTCCGAATTCCCTCGTTTTTGGGAGGAAAGGAAAGTGAAATTTTATTAAATAGTATATTCTTCCAATTCCTCCCATTTCCTTTCACTTAATTTTTTTTAATGAACCAAACATTAGAAAGTAATAAATTTCCTTCCACTTCCTTTCTTTTCCTTCCAAATCCTTTCTACCAAACAAACTGTTAGTTATATAATGCGCAAACTAATTTTTCATATATTGCGCAAACTAATTTTCATTTCTAATTTCTCATACATCTCTTAATATGTAATGATCAGAGGAAGAAGAATGAGAATTCTGGCTCTAGCTACAAAACTTAAACTAAATGCTTATAAAAGCAAATTTTATGATTTCATTTGCCATGCGTCGTTAGAAAAAGAAATGCTTGAAAGTGTCCTATAAATGGCTCGATGCTGATCCTCATTTGTGTTTGCGCACCAATAATAACCTAATTAGGTAGTAGTGATATCAAAATAGATAGCCGTAAATTAGTCAATGTTGATTGTTGACTGTTGAGAGCCAGGCAAAAGAAAAAAGAGGAGCGATAGAGAAGAAAAGGTTGAGAAATAAAGCTATAAATTGGATTCATGCATGTGGCGTCCATGTGTCAGTTGTATTTTTAAATTTTTTTTGACAAGTAGTTGTATTTTTAATTGCTAATCAGAAGTTTTCCTCCAATAATTTGACGTTTATATCCATCTATTCTTTTTGTGTGTGTTTGACCAAGACTTAAAGTTCATTATTAGCCCTTAAACATTTGATCGATCAGTTACCACTGACCACCTTTGAAATGAGAAAAGACTTACAGGAGAAACTATATACTTCAAAATGACTCAACAAATACTAAAAAAATAACGGTCTAGATTATTTGGAAAATGTCTAATAAAAGTTCGATATTGTTCCAAAATCAAGTATTCTAGAGGTGTCAAAAACTGAGCCGATCTACGGGTGAACCCGTATCCAACCAAAACCCAACCTGTTTTGAGCAGAGAGTGGAAGATTGAAAAGCTGACTCATTCCGACCCACCGTCTACTCGTGCCCAGCTGGACCCGTTGAATTGGAAACTCAAATAGAACTGGGCCGACCCAGTTTGGACCCATGCCTAGTTGGACCAGTGAAGAACGACATAGACCCAGAACTAACCAGCACCCAACTTCACCCGTCAATGACCCAGTTAGACCTACACAGCTACAACCCGACCCAATTACCATCCGACCCAATTACCACCCGATCCAGATTTACCCGATCCAAATCCATTCCGAACCAATACAATTCAACCTAAAACCATTCCAACCCAACCATAGCATGTTATATTTTTCTTTTGTATAATACTATAATTACACTTTTTCCCATGAGTCATTACTTATCTTTTATACTTTTAAATTGAGTTTTGACTTTAATAATCCATAAGTTGTAGATTAAAATGCCAAAAAGTTTAGTCTTTGATGATTATATTTTATATGATTTAATTAAGAAGTAGAATTTAAAGAATTAAAGGCATATAAATTATAATTGAGTAATTGTAAGTGTTTGAGTCGTTTGAAAGAATTGCAACTTTACATATAGTTTATCAAAGATTACAATATTGCTTATCATTTTTGGATTTGCGGCGGCATGGCGTATGTATCAAAATCATATATGCTTTTTTTTTTTCTATAAATCGATATATATAAAGGGATCAGATTTGCTCTTCTCTAATCAATGGTCTCAATTCATGATCCAAGACTTTTTTTTGGACCAATGAGCATTGAGAGTGAACAAGCACATGGATTGAAAATTTTCAATTTTGATCTTTCTCAAACCAATAGCCTTAAGTATTCTATATTTGTAATTCTAGTATTAATTTGTTTAGTAATCTTCTTAACTTTCTAAACTAGTGTTATCGTTAGAAATTATTTAAAAATTATAAACTTTATAAGTTTAATTAGTATTATTAATTTTAAACAAGTTGGAAGATTCATGTAAATATAATTATAAATGATGTCAAACTATTAAGGCAAAGCTGTAACAACGTAGTGTTCAACAAGTTGTTCGTTAATAACTATGACTAATATGTTATCACTTTATCAGTTATTAATAAAAATTATAAACTTATCATGTTATCTATGTATTATAATTGATATGTTATCACTTTATTAGTTATTCGTTAATAAGTATTTGTATTTCAGTATTTTTGCATTTACTAGTTATTACTTAGTACAAATTAGCAATTAACAACTAACAAAGTAACAAGTTTGTGAAGTTAGTGAATAGTGACTAACAAAGTAACAAATGAGAATTATAGCAAGAACTGAAACCAAACAAGTTGATTTAAATTATCGACCTACGTCTGTTTTTATCGTTAATGTATCAATCATTAATCAATATTCACTAACATGTTATCAGTTATTCGTTAATAAGTAATTTCTAATCTCATATATTCATTTCTTACTTTCTATTATTTAATTCAACTCATCTTTTAACTCTTTTTGTTGTTATATAGTGACTCAGTGAGATTGAGTTATTCTAACTAACTAAATGTCTTAGTTTATTTACTCTAATCAATAATTAATATGGACTCATGTTGTTACATGTTAGTTGTCACAAAGAAGTGAAAAACCTAAGTATTAAGTGCCGATTATCGAATGTGCAAACTCCAAATTAGTAGTACCAACTCCAAGTCTTAATCATGTATTCATGTGATGATTTGGTGATTAATCATTATAATTTAATGTTTATATTTAAGAACTTTAAATCTTTAATGTGCATGTACAACGTAATAATGCAAATATGCAATAACCCAATAAGCAATAGCTAATAATATAAGTCTTAGTTCAATTAATTTTTAAATTAGTAATAGTATCAATGTATTATCACAACGAGTCAATGACCAAAATCACATGTATATTGTTAATAACTTCCGTTTTCGTAACTTAATGTATATAAAAATACCAAAACGACAATTTTAAAAATTAGACTATTTAAGAGTACAAGTCCACCCGAAAAATGGCTCAAGCCAAACAAACTCCTTCTGATACCGAATTGTTGTGACCCAAGTTATTCCGAAAGCGAACTTAATTAAGCCGACCCAATGGCACCTGATGTTGCCTTGTTCCGAGAGCCGATTTGTTTTGACCCAAGTCATTTCGAGAGCTGATTTGTTCCGAGAGCCGATTAGTTCCGAGAGCCGATTTGTTCCGACCCAAGTCAATATGGCGCCAGCTTGAGCCGACTTAAGTCCTTCCGAGAGCCGATTTATTCCAGCCCAAGTCATTACGAGACTGATTTGTTACGACCCAAGTCATTTCGAGAGCCGATTTGTTCCGAACCAAGTCATTACGTGTTGGGCCGACTTCACCCTATCTTATATCGACCCAAGTCCAGCCGAAAGTCTTGTTGGGCCGACTTCACCCTATTTTATTCCGACCCAAATTCACCCAACCCAACCACCAGTCGACCCAGTTTGACCCAACCCAATTTCGAGAGCTCCCTCACCCAGTTGGACCTGACCCAGGTCCACCCAGCCTCACCCAGTTCCAACCCATGCATGCCACATTTTCACCCAGATTATTCCAATCCAAATCATTCCGACGCAGGTTGGGTCAATCCAAACCCACCTAGTGACCAGTTTGACACCTCTAAGTACTCCATATAACCAAATAACTATTTTGTCATCATTTCTAAATTTGTTGCCATGAATATGATCAATGGCTATATACTAAATTACTAATATATGGTTATCAAATAAATTTTATTTTGTCCTTATGAGTTAGTTCTATCTAATTATCATACATACAATTCCTGCATTATGAAGATTATGAACTAGGAGAAAGTTAAAGGCTTGTTGGTTCAATATGAAAAGTAATTTGTTTTTATGAATTTATTTGACTTTCTATATTATTCACATAATTTCAATTTTGCCGTGTTTTCTTCTTCTAATTATTAAAAACAAATGTTTTTGTATATGCTATATGATTTGTCTTAGTAAATTTATATATTCTTACAATATCACCCGGTATATTTTTTGATTGAAACTTTAACATATTAAGATTCAAACTTATGTATAGGCAAACATGAAGAGTTAAAATGAAACAAGTAATTAAATAAAAGAAATAGAGAATCTAGTAACACAAATATAGTCTCATACTCTCATCTCATGCCATATCATCCGTGTGGTCTCAATTCTTAGATTCTTTTATCTCCCTTGAAATATTATATTAATTTTATTTTCTTTACTTCCCTGCAGTTAAAATTTCACCATAAATTAAAATGAAATTGCTACTACTAATAGGTAGAATCCAATAATATACTTACACTAATCTCTGTGTATTTTAAAAACAAAACTACCCAAGATATAGTATTTCATTTCATATATACTTTCACTTTTTTCCTCTTTAAAAGATTAATATTGACATAAAATATCCAATCAACATACTTAAAAGGAAAAGTGGATGAAAATACCCCAACTTTGGTCCGTCCGCTTTTAATACCCCCAACTATGGGTTATTTTTAAATACCTCCAACTATTGGGTAGTACCACCAAAAATACTATATTTACCTATTATCATCGGATGAACTGGTAAACAATTGCACATGCTTTACTTGTGACCTTATTTGTCTCGTTAATCAACGAATTGTATCTATAATTAATTTTTTTTACCGTTGGCATACAATAAACCCCCCAACCCTCTGCTCATCTCTTTCTTCCTTCTTCAATGGCGTCCAACACCACTATTGTTTCTTATTCTTACAGGTCTAGGTCTACAAGGTCCAACAGTGGTTCTAACATGGAGTTTTACCATCAAGAAATCGTGCATGTGAGGGTTGTTAGGGTAGAAGGGCCAATGAAAGGGAAACAATCTTATGACCGTGCTTATTGGCCTACAATTTTGGATGGCTAATTTTGTGACTTTTCTTTTTAATTAGGTTTGCTAAATCTTAAATTTTTTGTTTAATTTTGTAGAAGACTTGTGGGTTCTTCAAGTGGGCAGATGAGGTGGATGATTTGCGTGAACTCCAACATGGGATCTTTGTGAGGTATGAGTTTATTTTTGAACTTGAAGGGCATAATATTTTGCTGAGAGAGAAAATAAAGAAGTAGAAAGTGAAGAAGAAGAAGTTGGTGGATGAAGTTGAGGAAATGGGCATTGCAACAACTGAAATCCTATATGAGTTGAAGTCCAACACCACTGAGAAGAAGATGTTGTTTGCTTTGTTTATGTCTTGGGTTTTTTTTTTTTGCAATTGTGTTCTTGTTGAAGTAATGTAGGTGAAGTTGTAGGAGAAGGCTTGGGGTAGGATTTTGCTTGAGGTAGAAAGTTGCTTAACTCGGTTGGTGTGATAGTAGTTTAAGGTTGTAGTTGATAACAGTGGTATAGATGTTGCTCTTTTGGCCCCTTTTTGTGTAATTTGCAGCTAATTGAATGGTTTAATGGTTTGCTCTAATTGAATGATCTCTCAATCTTTTATGTCAATTCTTTTTGCTTTTTTGCTAATTCACAATTTTAAAGGAAGCACTAATAAAAGAAGGGAAATTCTATATGGTGACCCTCAACTTTTTTAAATTCTATTTGGTAGACAATTTTTATCTTTTCTCTATTTGGTAACCCTCTACTCTATTTTTTTAATTTTATTTAACCTTATTGTATTTTAAAATCATTTTTTAATTTAAAACTGATTTTTCAATTACAAAAACTGATTTTGAAATTTTTTTTTAAAAAAAAACCCAAATCCTCCCCCACCATTACCACCCATCCCACCCTCCTTTCCCCTCCCTTAGCCTGTGACCACAACAAATTCCGGCGACCCCTCCCCTTCCCTTCTCCATTTCCGGCCCCTCCTCCATGTTTCCGACAAACCCTTCCCTTCCCTTCTCCATTTCCGGCACCCCTCCCCTTCCCTTCTCCATTTCCGACGCCTCCTCCCTTTCCCTTCTCCATTTCCGGCGACCCCTCCTCCATTTCCAGTGCCCCAGCCCTGTTTCCGTCGTCCCCTCCCCTTCCCTTCTCCATTTCCGGTTCCCCTTCCCTGTTTTCGGCGCCCCCTCCCCTTCCCTTCTCCATTTTCGACCTCGGCCACCCCAACTCCCTACCCCGTCCCCAATTTCGACCCCCTCCCCAACTCCCTACTCCATTTTCGCTTTTCCTGTAGGTTAAGGTTCTAGGGAAATCGGTTTTGTCGAGGTGGTTTTGCAGGAGTAGGGAAAGAGAATGGATTCTGGGAGGGGATTGTTTTCGATAAGGGAGGAGGTCGGAAATGGAGAAGGGAAGGGGAGAGGGTGCCGGAAACAGGGGAGGGAGGGGCGCCGAAAATGGAGAAGGGAAGGGGGGGACGCCGGAAACATGGAGGGGGTGCCGGAAATGGAGAAGGGAAAGGGAGGGGTCGCCGGAAACATGGAGCGGGCGCCGAAAATGGAGAAGGGAAGGTGAGGGGTGGCCTCTATTTGCGGTGGTCACGGGGTAAGGGAGGGGAAAAGAGGGTGGGATGGGTGGTAATGGTGGGGGAGGATTTGGGTATTTTTAAAAATTTTCAAAATCAGTTTTTTGTAATTGAAAAATCAGTTTTTAAATTAAAAAATGATTTTAAAATACAATAAGGTTAAATAAAATTAAAAAAATAGAGTAGAGGGTTACCAAATAGAGGAAAGATAAAAATTGTCTACCAAATAGAATTTAAAAAAATTGAGGGTCACCATATAGAATTTCCCATAAAAGAACCCAAGCATACCAAAACAAAACCAAATTTGTCATTAATAGAACATAAGTTCGATACACAAACAAAACAAGATAAAACCACACCACAACTTCTATAATGTCAGGTTAAACCCAAAAACAAAAGTAAAAAAGATGGGGTACAATACAATTTTACTTCCTAAATTCTAGAGTGGTGTGGTGCTTGAAGCTTGACTTCCTTGATTTAATTATGCAGATGTTGCCTTATGGGACACCACTCTTGGTCTACCTCTCTGTCCAGGAGCCTGATATAGAGTAAGGTTATGGTTAGTTAAGTTGCTATAAACACAAAATACAATGAAAATGAAATCAAATGCCAAAAACTCACATTGATGAGAGTGTTGCCATGTCCATCAATTAGGACACCATGTCCGTGTGGCAACTGCAAAAACACAAATAAAATTAGTCTAGGTGAGTAATGTAGGTTTATTTTCGGGAAGACTTAATTGAGTCACTCACCTTTTTTGGTGAAGAACCCCTGTTTTTCTTTCTTCCCTTGCCAACCATCCTTCTATTTTTACCAATTCTTAATGGTTGTGTAGTTGTTTCATGGTGCGAAGGATGAGGGGAAGAACTGGCAACGTTGTTTGGGGGGTGTTTATTGATTGAGTGTTGTCTTCCTAGGTCTACCACGCGGCTTTTTAGTTGTTGGTTCCACTGCCTTACGTAAGGGTATGTTCTTTTGTTGTGCCCCTTGTTCTTGCACACACTACTGGACATCTCCACTCTATGCTTAGTCAATTTGTTAGATTTTTAGGGTGTTCATGAGGATTTTTGATCCTCTTCTTCGTTGGTTTGCCTAGACCAATATTAATGGGAGGAACATAGCACTCATGTGGAACATAGCACTTAATAGGGTCCAAAGGCATATCCACTTTAGGCCAATGCCTCTCTCCAGTCAATGGACTGATTCTCGCAGAGTACATCTTCAAATACGCTTCTCTTTTATAGCACTCATGAACATAGTCTTCAGCATCATGATGGACCAAGAAAATACAAGCAACCCCATGACAAGAAGGCACCCCACTTTCCAAATTCACAGTTAAGGTGTCCATTTTCTGAGCTACGTACTTGGAATAAAGTTTCACTAGATGGTAGTGGGGTGCAATTTGCTACCTCATCTTTCTCCTTTTCTAGACTACTTTGTATCCTAAGACAAATCTTAGCTTTACTCTTCTCCATCTCCTGTCTTTTAATAACCATCCTTTGCACTAAAGCAGTTCTAATATCCCCAAGCATGAAAATAATGTGTTTTGCTCTAGCATGGATAATATACCCATTGAAAGTTTCAGCCATGTTGTTGACAATGACATCACATTTACAATTATATTTCTTGAATACAACAACAGATTCAGGGTTTAACTTCTCCATCTCTATCAGAGCTTCTCCCAAATGATCCTCATTGTAGGACTTTGCTGCTTTCCAAAACAGTTGCTTCATTTCATCACCCTTGGCTAACAACAACACAAACGGAATCACCAATTTAAACCAAATATAAACCAATTTACATCGAATATAAGAAATTAAAAATTGGAAAGAAGGAAAAATCCAAAATTCAGGTCCAAAGATGAAAATTTACCTCTCACGTAGACTTAGGTTACAGAATTTTCTCCCAAAAATCCAAAATTGATCTTGATGAAGAATGCCCAAACTTAGTTGAGGAGATGAAGTGTCTGTATAGTAAAACACGAATGAGAGAGAGATGAAGACTTGATTTTCACATAAAAAGGCATTAATGGGGTTAATCGGGTGGGTCACTGCAATAGGAAGGAAAAGTTATTTTTTACCGAAACAGTAGGCGACAAGTCAAAGTGGAGTATTTTTGGTGGTCCAACCCAATAGTTTGGGGTATTCAAAAATAACTCATAATTAAAGATATTACAAGCGAATGGGATATTGATTCATTTTTCCTACTTAAAAGACTAATTCTCTTATATAAATTTATAGACAAATTTACCCATTTAAAGAATTAACCTACACATCATAACCTTCATCTACATGAGCATCGAAGCTAGCACCGCATGAGAAAATATACATTCCATCTAAATCTAATTCGAATGAGGGAAATATTATTTTACTAGCTTTCCACCCGTGCAAAAATGCACGGGAGGTTTTATGTAGAAATGGTTTGGAGCCGTGTATAATGTGCGACAACATCATTTTGTATATTAAGTAGTTGTTTTTATTCGAAATATATTGAATCCGTGATTATTAGAATCCATGTATTCAAGATTAAAAGAATATACAATGTAAAATTATATTTAATATATTTAAAAATTCTTTGTTATAATATTTTAAACTTTAAAAATATTGTAATTATCATGATATATACATTTATAATTACGTAAATGAAACAAAAAAAAACACATTAAAATGTGGGGGAAATACTTTGTTTATAAATTTAAGATTTTAGGATGTTTCTCCTAAAATCATGATTTGAATAGTAGCTGATTGATTTCAAGTTTTCATAATCATATCATGTATTAAAAATAAATGACGTATGACCCGTATGTTCAGTGATTGATGTAGCTAATGTCATGATAAAACATGTGACCGACCAACTTTTTTTTTTTTGCTAAGCAAAAGTTTACTTTCTCTTAGTTCGTTTTAGGTTGTAACTGGTTGCTCTAATTAATATAATTACTTGCTTTGCAAAAAAATTCCTTAAAACAAAAAAAGTTGAATGAAGAAGCTTTTGTTCTGCCTATCGTTTTATACAAGGCTCATATAAAAACACAATGTAGCACTACTGTCACTCAATCATGCAACAACTTTCAGTACTCCTTGCTTTCTGCAATCCCACTCAACTCATCTCTCTTATTAAACTATCTTATTACAAATTTTTATTTTTTTTAATGATATGATTATCCAAATTGTATTAAAAAACAATCTCAAAGTTTTATATAGCATGATTTTCATCAAAATGAATGGGGTTATCTCTAAATTTCTAAGTGAAAAAATTAATTTAAATAGAAAATCACTCAAAAAAATTATACAAATATGGCATATTTTTGTCTTGATTTGCCTTTTATTTCTTAATCACCATATGACCTGTTCTTTTCCATATTCTTTTCGATTTTTAGAATTGTATTGTAGAACAATTTCAAACTTCTATATTTACATTCCAACATACTCGTGAATGAGGTTATCTCGTAATTTTAGGTTGAAATATTTATTATGGCCTTGTGATTAAAAATTTAGAACTTGTAATGAGAATAGTTTAAAACTGGCTTACGACCTTGTGCTGCAAGATTATGACTTGTGAATTATCTATAATAAGTAGTATGATTGTTCTTATTTTATTAGAAGGGCCTTATAAAAAATGGACCTGCTTAGGTCATTTATTTAACTTTAACTAACTTTTTAGCGGTAAAACTTGTCTCATAGATACTTTAAACTCAGTAATTTTATGCCATTGTTCCTTATAGTCAATTTAAATGTCTATATCAATTTCTTTACACACAAAAACAAAGTATAGCCCCCTAATACCATGGTTCTCATGTGTGAGTGGACATAATTTATGCTACTAATAAATTTGATCGAAAAATTTTAGTATAGGTTTTTGACCCCTGCAAATTACATGGGAATGATAAATTTAAGATTTTATGATAGTTTCGCCAAAAATATGTTGTAAAGTTCATAAATATTTACCGAAATATAATTAAGCCTATGTATTAAATATTATTTAATCAAAGTAAATAGTGATTACGTTTTCCATCATTTTTAAAAAAAACATGTGAGTTAATTTATCAAATAGACAATATATTTCATTTATATATCTTTCATTAAGATGTCCTTATGAAATTGAGATCTAGATTTCGAGCACCAAGTCAATAACTCTTATATAATTTTTACTACTGAAATTATGATTGGTCGTACTGTTAGATATATCCAATAAAGGGCTCTTATGAGTTAACATATAATTTTTTTTCTTATTGTTATGTGCACAGTCCACAAAATATTCTTCAACTATATCAAAAGCATACATCATATATCAAGTACGTACATTATGCATCAAAAAAGAAAAACCAATTTTTTGACCTGATAATTAGTTATGTATACATAAAAAAAAAACATATAATATGTTTAAAATTGTATTTTGTTTTTATATATACCTTAATATCAACTTATACAATAAGATATCAGACTTTATTTTCAACTCTTTATATCAAGCTTTATATACAATACTTTATAAGTTGTTACACTTTATAGCAAACTTATACATGTTTGTATTCAGATTATTCAGGGAACTTAAATGAGATAGATTCTTTCTTCACTCCTTATATTATGTACCTATATTAAACTTCTTTATGAACAATTATCCATTACCAACCGCCATTCTTCTTCCTCTTCGATTTTCCATCAAAACCCTCCAAAAATTAAGTCCAAAAAATACGCCTACTCATCTTCTAAAATCTAGAGATTCAAGCAAATCAAATTACAATCTCTCATTTATAAGTAGCTACATTTTTTACTTTAAAGCCACAAATTATCGATCAAAATTATACTCCAACATCTTGAATTTTATCTTCTCAAGTCATCGATTTTTGCAACAACAACAATTATAAAACTCACGCATGTGGGTTTTGTGAAGAAATTAAGCCTTTGATTATCTTTATGTTTTTTGCATTTGAAGCATGGTTACTATAATCCCTTAATGCAACCAAGGTGTACATCATTCGATCTACAAAGTGAAGTGATTTAAAGACCGCATGCAAAATTGCAAATCTATGAAGGAGTTGGATTCAATGGAGTTCGAAGAAATTTTCTAAATGGGTCAATGTAGGTTGGAATTATTTGGTAAGTTTATTTTAAAAAAATGATTTTTGACTGATTATGATGAAATTTCCATGATTTTATGTTTGCATGTAGTTTTTAGCAATTATATATATCTTATAATTATAATACTAAAATGAGTCATATAATTCCTAAAATTGATAACAGTGAGTGAAAAGAATCAAGATTCAAATTATTTGAAACAATAACATGAGGTTGAAATGAAATAGTGAATATGCCAATCTATAGAAAATATTCTAATTTATTACAGTTAGTGAGTGAGAAATATATTGAAAAAATCAAGATTCTAAGTTTTAACAGTTAGTGAAAATTTATTTAATATATTAGTAATATAACTGTCATTTAGAAAATTTAGAATTGAGATTGAAATTAGGATTAATGCACATTCTAATTTTCTGGACAATCAGTTTATATTAGGGTGTGATTACATGAACATCTTATATAATAACATTTTTTACCTTTATTTTTCCGCAACTATAATAACAATTCTTGGTGGGTGAATTTTGAATTTTAAATAAAAAATTCAATTATATTTGATTGGCAGCTATAATATAGGCAGTTGTTTAAAACTTCCCACACTAATATCATTGTTTGATTTCAAGGTAGTTTTTTTTGGAAGGAAATTATCACGCCATGTGACATCAGAATCTTTGGATGTGAACACTTTATATAATGGAGTGTCGAATTTGGCGATGACACGTGGCAAATGTAGTAGTAGCGTGACACGTAGGCGAAGTGAAAATTGAATAATGCTAGCTTGACACGTAAGCAAAATGAACCTTGTTTTATATATATATATAGATGTGAAATGATTTTTCCAAAAATAACTCTACTTTTTTCTTGTTCGTTTTACAAACTAGAGCGAGCTCAGCTTATGGATGAAGCCATTGCAATATCAATTGATTATGTATTGTGACTATTGTCGACCCCCCAACATGAAGAGAGAAACATGGAGAGTTGTAAAGGAAAGGAGTTGTTTTGAACTTTGAGCTTCAAGTTGAACAATGAAAAAAATAACGACTGATTGACCACCAAAGAAAGGAATACTGACCTGAATCCCAATAAATTTCTTACATTTTTAAGGTTCGAGGCCGTGGGTTTGACCGATCAGAACCCAAAAATAGAGCCCTCACGTGCAAATGTGCAATCCCACTTGTTGACAATTTAAAACTTGGAGAAGTTCAGAAATTCAACCTCTATTATATTAGTTTCGCTTGGTCTATTATATTGCGCCTTGTTCATTCTTCACCACTGTTTTGAGTTCAACTTAGAACTTTTTCTATTGTTCTGATCTGGTATGAAAATAAATAAAAACTAGGTTAAACAAAGCAAACCCTAAATCATTATATAGATAGGGGTCGTTTGATTCAAAGTATGGAATGAAAAGAGAATAGAAACAAATAGAGGAGATAATGGTAACAAAAAATGGTTCAAGCCATTTAGCCATGTAATGGTAACCATTACCATCAAACAATGCATTTTGTTACATGAAAGGGAGCGAGAGAAAGGTAACAAATTGGGGGAGTTCACTATGACCAAGTAATGGTAATGGATTAATGAGTGGTTGAACCAAACAAAAAGAAAGGAAATCAGTAATTGATTCCGTTCTTGTATCCCAAAAATCATGAACCAAACATACTCTTACAGTGTGTGTACTTGTGTTTAACCTAAGCAAAACATTAAACGCCAAGAATTAGAAGATATATACTCCCTCTGTTTTTTATGGTTACACTTCACTTTGGAGAAGAATCAAGGAAATTGTGCAAAATTCAAGGAAGAAATACAAAAACCAAATGTTTTGTTTTAGGAAATGCAAGAGAACCATTAGAATAATGCAGTAGTACATAAAGAGAAAAATAGGGTATGTGCTAGGGTTTTGGTTGGATTATTAAAATGGGTGGTGGGGTATATGTGATGAAAATAATGTGGAAAACACGTGAAGGTTATTACAATATAAGGAAAAAGTAATAGTGTAACAATTAAAAAAAGACCAAACAAAAGCGCAACAATTAAAAAAACGGAAGGAATATATAGTAATGTTATTTCAGCCATATCTTCCCTATATACTATATATAATTAGCAGGGATTATATATTCGTTTAGCACGCCAAACGAATATCTAATCCATGCTAATCATATATAGTTTATGGTCTGCTGAGATGAGGAGGGGGATGTTATAGTATGTAGGTCGAAGATGATTGAGAATGTGGTGGAGGCGGTTTTGGTCGAGGCTCTTGCGGTGCAATGGGTGTGATGGTGGCGAAGACAAGGGGGGTACTCACAAAGCTCGTAGTGGAGAATGATAATCTGACTCTTATGAATGCTCTAGCGAAGCACGATATGGGAACGAGTACCTTTTTTATTTTAGAAGACATTTTTTTCTCTTGTTAGTAGTTTTGATAATATTTTTTGGTCTTGTGTTAAGCGTAGTTTTAATAATGTGGCTCATGTTCTAGCTCATCCTACCACTATGGAGGAGGGCAAAAGCATATATGATAGGGACTTTTCTAGTTATGTAATTGTTGGTGTTCGTTTTGATTTAGTGAACAAGCTCCTCTTTTGAAGAGTTCTATTGAAAAAAAGATATTTGTTTGGGGTGCGCCGGTGCGGTAAGGGGGCCTACGAGTAGGTCATATTCAGACTTTAGAGACTTGGCAATAAAATTTTTTAGTAATATATATTACCAATTACATATATATGGTTGATATGATTTTTTTTTTTTTAAAAAAGGAAAGAAACAACTAGGGGGGGTCTCAAGAATTGGGCCACCCTAAAGCATCCTTGCGGATGATTACAGCAAAAGAGAAATCAGGGACATCAAACCAATAAGTAGTGTTAGTTGTCGTGTGGCCGCGATGAGCCATCCAATCCGCAACAACATTAGTCTCCCGAAAAGCATGCCGAATTTGGACATCTTCAAATTGCTTCAAATCTTCACCTGCATCTAAAATAATAGGCGTTAATTGTCCAAGAAATTTTCCAAATATTTCTAATAGAGTTGACAACAACCAGTAAAGAAATAGACCCTCTAATACCTTCTCTTAAACCCCTAGCTTCAGCAATAAGAATAGAAATCGTCGAATCTAAAGCACCAGCACCACATAAAAAAACTTTCCCTTCTGGATCACGAATAACAAAACCAAAAGAGGCTTGACCATTTGGAAGTCTAGAACCATCTGAATTAATTTTACAATAATTGGAAGGAGGAGGGCACTAACTAACCTGATCTCGAATCCTAGACTTACCAGAAGAAACAACACTCTTCTGAATAGACTGGAGAGAAAACTGAGCATCAATTTCATAAATTGTGGCTTCATGAATCCTAGTCTTATGCACATAAGCTCTAATCATCGCACTAACTTTAACTGGAGTGTCTATAAATGTTTAATATTTCGTAATTTTAGCTTAATTAATCAAATAATAAGAACCATCACATGTTGTTAAAAAAAATCACAATGTTGGCTTAGCGAGATAATGAAAGCAAACTCCTATTTAGCAGTGCATGCATTCCTCCAAATTCTATCTCATCTAGCTTTGGTTTAATTTCCATTATCTAAATATTTTTTTTGGTTTTTTTCACCAAATACTCCCGAGTTTTTACGAAATTCATCAGATACCCTCGCACTTTTGAAAATACACCTAATACCCCTAAGTTTCATAACAATACACTCAGATGCCCTTGATGACTGACGGTGTTAACCACCATTAGTCATTAACCCTTATTTTGTTGTTCTCAATCCTAATTAACCACTAACCTAACCCTAATCTGTCCTAACCCCTAACCCTAACCACAAAGAGTAAATCATAACCAGTCATATAACTCCCACTGTCAACATCTCTGACATAATAAGAATTAGAATAAGCAGTAACTAAATAGTGTGTATCATTCACATAAATGAGACCAAAATCATATGTACCTATAAGGTAACAGAAGATCCTCTTCACAACTTGAATTGACAGTGTTCCTTCATAGTTTTCCCCATGAACCCACTAACAACACTAACAACATGTGCAAGATCCAGTCCAGTGCAGACCATAACATACATCAAGCTTCCAACTGCACTAGCATATGGGACTTGAGACATATAGTCCATAAGATAGACGTATATTTACAGCACTAGGAGTATCTATAGGTTTAGTTGATGACATGCCAAACCTTGACACTATATTCTGAATATAACATTTTAGTGACAAGAAAAGCTTTCTCTTATCTCTTTCCCTATAACTCCATCCCCATAATCTTTTACGCAGCACCCAAACCCATCATCTCAAACTTAACACTAAGAAGACTCTCCAACTTTTTGCGATACACACAACAATCATACAGACTCTTGTTTTAACCTAACTCAAATATATAGCTATAAAACCTTCAGTCCATACAAGGACTTCTTCAATCTGCAAATATAATCTTCTTTTTCGGGAACTTGGAACCCATTTGGTTGAGACAAATAAACCCTTCTAGCTCCATGTGTAGGAAAGTTGTTCTCACATCTAGTTGCTTAAGTTAATGATTTTGATCTGCAACTATTGCTTGTAGCACCTTGATGGAAAAGTGCCTGACCACTGGTTAGAAAATCTCATCATTATAATCAACCCCTTCCCTTTGCGTGAACCTTCTTGCAACAACCCGAGCTTTATACTTGACCCCCTTAGCAGGAGAGGTTCCTTCCTTCTTCTTGAAAACTCATTTGCAAGTGACACTATTTCTCTCCTTAGGACATTTGACTAGCTCCCACGTCTGATTTATATTCAGAAACTCCATCTCATCTTTAGTTACAGCGAGCCATTGAGCACTAAAACAACTTCTTTGTAGGTGGATGGCTCATAAGTATCCACCTATTCAACAACCGGCAGTGCATAAGCAACCATATCCTCAAAATCATTCCTCCTTGGAGGTCCAACACCAACTCTTCTAGCTCTATCAAGGGATATGCTAGGTCGATGTGCTTCTGACGAGGCTGGTTGGTGACTAGAAGATTCTACCAAAACGATTTCGGTAGCAGCGTTTATCTTCTTCACCTTGGTGCTGTGATTCACTCTGATCTTGAGTGACTTACAACTCCACTTGTTTATCAACATCGCTACTAGCTGGCACCACAATGGACTTCACATTAAGGTTAAGCATAAAATTTTCATCCAATTCTTCAAAGTATAACTTGACTCTCAGAAGGTGACCAAATTCTAATTAAAGCTCTTAACTTAGCTCTAGGTTCTAATTTGTCTTCACTTACATGATAATAAACAATATAATAGAACCAAATACTTTCAACAAAGAATAATCTGCATGCTTGACCACACCTCATAAGGTATTTTACAATCAATACCTGTGTGAGGCCTGCGATTGATCAAATAGCAAGTTGTACTTACAACTTCGGCCAAAACCCTCTAACTAACCCAACATTAGAGAGCATGCACCTTGCTCTCTCCAGTAGTGTCTGATTCATGCATTCTGCTACTCCATTCTGTTATGAGTATCCTTGACAGTATGATGGTGAACAATACTTTCATTCTTGTAGATTTTATTAAACTCACCAACAAAATTTCAGACATATTAGATAACTAATGTAGGTCATTTAGCTGATTTTTCTTTTGTTATCAATCCGTATAATAATCCACTCTCTTGTCTATTTTTAATTTGTAAATAATGTATTAGGGATTTTCCTAGAAAAACGGGTCTCTTAATATGCTTTTTCTTACTTTATATAAAAGAAATTAAAATAACGTTGATGTAAATTATGTGTGGGTAAATGTGAGAACTAAATTATGTAGATAAAGAAATAGAAGTAGCTAGGTAATGAGTGATGACTAATGAGGTTTGAAGAAAAGGTGGACTAAAAAAACTGATTGAACAGAGAGTAACATATAAAAGGGATAAAGCAATTAATTCTCTGAGTCGTCTTCTCTCAAACTTTTCTAGGAGTATGTTATGGCAGATCATTTAAGGAGTACTTCGGGAAATTATGGTTGTCGACTTGTCTTCAGCAGGTCATGCAACCGCTTAATATAGTTATTGCATAATCTGCCATTAATGTCGTATATCAATGTATAACTAGGGAATAAGGAGTAATGAGGAATGACTACATTTATTTATTTATCTAAGGTAAAATTGGCCTATATACCACAATTTATGGTATTAGACTATTAGTGCACATAATATTACCAACTTTGACTAGTAGGCTAGTAGTAGTAGCCATAACAACTTAAACTTATTGGCCCTGAGAATGTCATGAATGACGCCGTAACTAACTTTTTTTGGCCAACGACGGAGAATCCGTATTAATTTTCTTTCCCATTTTCTTTCACTTTACATATTTTTTCATTGATCAGAAGTTAAGTCACGTGAACATGTGTCGAGAAAAGTTAGCTCTCACGTTATTTATGACATTCGATGCACCCAAACCAATAGTTTTTTGTGTTTGGGCTACTAGTCAAAATTGGTGGCGCTACGTGCCACTGCGCCATATAGTTTGCGGTGTTCAGGTTATTTTTGTCTTTACTAGCTAGAGATTTTTTAAGGATTATTTTTCTAATGGTTAATCCTAATAGTAGGTAGATAAAGATAGATAATAAAAAACGATGTGACTGATAAGTGATGACTAATGAGCACCTTGAATAATAGCTAGATAAGAAATATACTTTTGTATTTAAGGACTCATATCATATACGTCTTCCGTTCTTTTTCTATTAGTTGATACACTCTGACTTTGACTCTATATATTAACATATACTTTATTACGTTAATTTGTCTATCTTTTATGATTTGTACTTAGGAAAAATCAGTCACGTGTGGTCTTTTTAGATTTGTCTCAATGTATATTTTCAATATATCAAAATTTTGTAATCTTTGCTTATTGATAATTAAAGATATTAAATTTTAATTTAAATTATTGTATTAATTAGCTATCAACAAGTGTGCCTAAACAAACAGGTCAACTAAAAAAACAAAGGAAGTTAGTTATTTATGTAACATAATTAAACAATATATACTTCTAACTAGTGCCTCGAAAAGCTCATTACCGAGATTTTATCAATATCATGAGCTGAGAGTAATTAGTTGTTTCTGGTCGTTCTCGAATATTATATGTGCCTAATAAAAAGAAATAGTGGAAGAATTGTTTTATAAAATTTATAGAATGTGCTCCTTGTACTGTTAACCCTTTATGAGGAGTAATTGTCTCACAATATTTTTTTTTTTTGGTTAACTGGAATGATATAATAAGATAATAAATAGTAGTCTAGTACATCATCAATCGTCACTACTAATGGGGGTTATTCCCCTATCATTACAAAACACCATAATATGTTCATAATTAAGATCATCTAAGGCAATGTTCAATTCTACCTACAGGTTTGTACAAAATTGGTGAAAGACATTGTCAACCCTACTCCCCTGTCGAGCTTTCCTAGCCAAAATATCTGCTTCTTGAACCTGTGATCTTTTTACTTTCTGAATTTGGACGATGCTACTCTCCTCCTGCAACAATGCCTTGGACATAGTAGTATAGTGGTTATAACGATCACATATCTTTGTTTGATCATTCACATTGTCGACAGCCACCAAGGAATCAGAAAGGAATAAGCAGTTGAACCAACGATGCTCCTTAGTCCATCTTAAAGTTTCATACATAGTTATTATCTCAGCCAGATTCACATCATTACTCACAAACGTGAAACATATTCCTTTCACCCGCTGTCCTGAGCTACTCCTGCAAATAGCTCCCATACCTGCATGAAGGTTATAAGTACAAAATGGGGCATCTACGATTATGGTGAAGTCCTGATGTGGTGAAACATGAAAGGGCATTGATGGATGGGGGATGGTAACTGGGTTAGGTCGAGAAAAGTGAAATTCTATAGCTAGGAAGACTGACTGGTGCCATAAATGTTCACTTTTTATATCTTTATTATTGAAAACCCATCGGTTCCTTCTTATCCAAATTCTCCAACAGAGGAATGAGAAAAGGATACTCCAAGAATATTGTGCTGGTCTTGCATAGTCATTTTTGTGCTCAGCCAGGGTTCAAGGTTTGTAGTGAAAAAATCCCTAGGAAAGGTACACTTGTCTCACACTTCTTTTGCTCTAATACAGCCCCTAAGGACATGTTCCCTAGTTTCTGCCACAATTTGGCAAAAGGGACAGTTTGGATTCTTAGTAATTGTTCTAGTATGGAGGAAAACTTTGGTTGAGATATCATCCCACAAGCAGACCTAGAGGAAGATTTTTTATTTTTGGATAGTAGGGTGCACTCCACATACCCTTCCAATCATAGTCTATATAAGTGGTAAAGAGCAGTTCATTCATTCACATAAATTTTTTTTGAGTCAAAGAAGTTTTCTTTTGCCGCCCAACAAACCAGGGTGTCCTCTATATCTTGCCAATCTCTACCCATGTTATGATGTTTAATCCAAAGGTTGATGTGGGGGGAGGGGGGTCTTGGGTCAGGTGATTGAGGTTCCAGGTTCTCTGATTTACAACACTCTCAACTTTGCGCCCCTCCTCCATACATGACATGGGTCCCTACACAATGGACCTAAGAGGTCCAGAGGGGGTCCAAACTTCATGCCATAAGGACACAATGTTGCCTTTGCCAATGCTCCATCCAGAGTATTTTGTAAAAATATCCCACCCTTTCCCCATGTCTTGCCAGATGTGGGAACTGGATTTGAAGACCTTAGGGGTCTCACGACCTCTACAATATTTCTGGTATATAACTTGGGTGGCTAGATTCTCCATGGCATTCATTTTCCAGCATAGTCTAGCTAGACTTATCTTTTTTGCTATGGTATTTTTCCTGATCCCTAGTCCCCCTTCTTCTTTTAGCCTACAGATTTTGTGCCAAGCTATGAAGGCTAGTTTGTTTTCCCGCCTCCTTGTTCCCCCAATAGAAATTTCTCACAATGGAATCAATATTCCTTGATATTGTTGCAGGTAGACTTATGCACTCATAGAGTATACATGTATGGAGTTTAGGGTAAATGATATAAGGATGGATTTTTCCAACCTTGAACATATAATTTAGACTTCCAACTAGTAAGCTCAGCTTATTTTGCACTTTAAAAAAAACATGAGTAAGCTGGTTTTTTGTTGGTCTTTTATCTGTTACGGGGAAACCCAAATGCAATCTAAGGTCCACATCTACAGGAATATTCATCCTAGATGATAGTATATTTATTAATCCTATGGTCAGCGTTATTTGAGAAGTACATGGTGCTTTGTGGGGGTTCATCTTAAGCTCAGATTTCTCATGGAAGGCTCTGAGCGTACTGGTTTAATGTTTGCCTCCCTAAAGAAGATGATGTCATCTGCAAAAAGCAGGTGAGAGATGTCCAACCTATTTCTACGGAAAGAAAAAGGGGTACAATTTATTCTCCCACAAACATCATTAATCATATGTGTTAGATATTCCATACAAAGAATGAATATCTATGAGGAAAGAGGGTTCCCCTGCCTAATTCCTCTAAAGAGGTAGAAGCACTCAAAGGGTTGGGCATTAAAGATGACTGAGGAGGAGACAGTTGAAATACAACTAATGATTAGGTTACAGGGGTGTGTGTCTAGGCCATGGCTTATCAACATCTCATGTATGAAATCCCACTCAAGGTGATCATAAGCCTTCTTAAGGTTTATTTTTATTGCCATCCACCCCCTTTTTCCCTTCCTATTTTTCATGGAATGGAGGATCTTAGAGGCCACAATATAATTATTTTCAGTCCCCCTTCATGGGAGGAAGCTACTCTGATTAAGGAAAATCATATATACCATTTAAAAAGGGCCTAAGTCTCTGGACAAGGATTTTGGTAATTATCTTGTAAGATGTGTTGCAGAGGATAATGGGCCTAAATTGTTTGATGTTATTCTTTGAGTCATCAACTTTTAGGATTAGGCTAATCAGAGTTTTGTTGATCTCAGGGGGGATAGAGCACTCCCTGAGACTACAATCACAAAGTCCAAAACATCCTGGACAATCTCATCCCAGTGCCTATATGCTAGAAGAACATAGGGTGGTACCCATCTCTTCCAGGGGATTTCAGAGAGCCCATGCTAAACGCAACCTTCCTGACCTCATATCTGGTATATATGCATTTTGACAAGGTTTAGGGATCCCCAAGTGCTCTTCCTATTAGACCATGTATGTTTTGTCGTGAACAGGTTCACAAAATGGTTCCTAACATGGAAGATAAGTTCTTTTCGGTCGACAATTTCCACCCTCAGCTTAGTGTTGAGGGCACTGATCTTCTTTCTATTCCTCTTCACCAACACAGAGTGGTGGAAAAAGCTGGAATTCTGGTCACCCCCAACTAATCACCCCTCTCTAGACCTAGTTATCCTGTTCTCGGGTTATATTCAAGTCCATAGTCAGAGATGATTCAAGGTTCCAGAAGTAGTCATTTTGGGGATTAATTTCTAGAGCTTTTTGGACACTAGCCGGTCTAGATATCAGTCTTTTCTTTTTATGAAAATTAGTTTCAAAAAAGATATTGGCCCAAGATTTGATTATGTTTGATAAAGAGGATAGTCATAATGGAGGTCAGTTGGTAGCTTTTTCCAGTTTTTGTTGATTAGGCTTGTGAAGGAAGGCGCGTAGGAGGGGTTCTAGTTTAAAGGGTTTAGTTCCTGTGTTTGTCTTAGGAGAAGGGGAATCACTCCAGAGCAGGACAGAGGAGTGATCCGAGTCCATTCTACGCAAATTTACCATATTAGTTTCCGGCTAAAACTCAATCCACTTTTCATTTAGTTTACTAGAGCCAGCCAATTTTTTCTTGGATTATAGATTTTTTTTAAGACTTGTTTGTCCAGGTATACCTCAATCCAGAGCTCTTCACATCAATCAGACCACATTCCCAAATACATAAGTTAAAAGCAAGACATCTATTCAATTTAATCGGTTTTCCTCCTAACTTTTCACTTTGACTATAAACTTCAATAAAATCACCTATGACTAGCCAAGGAAGATCAATTTCCCCAGCTATATCCTTGAGTGTAGACCAAGTCACTTTTCTACGTTTAAATTTTGTACTAGCATAAATACCAGAAAAAATAAAGTAGAAGTTGTTAGACAATACCTGAACCACACGATGTAAGGTATGGAGATCCTTCCCAATAGGTGAAAAGTGCACCTTGGTAGAATCCCATAGCAGCAGAAGTCCACCAGAGAACCCCACGGGTTTTGAGTAGTCCCACTCGTCAAAAGGGAGGGAGGCAACAAGAATGGTTTGGGTGTTTAGGCCAGAGGTTCTAGTTTATGTAAGTAGGAGAAGAATAGGTTCGTGTTGTTCAATGATGCTAAGCAAATTTCTCTTGAAACTGGGGCAAGTGATACCCCTTGCATTCCACGCAACAATAAACATCTTATTTGAAATTGGTTGGGGTTGGTGGTGCAGAGTCCCTTGAATCTCCCTCGCTTTCAGGTATTTCACCCTCCTCAGATTCTTCTTCCTGGCTTCACTCGGGACTCTGGGTGTTAAGGTGAACTGTTGAGATCATGAAGCCCCCGTCTTCCTCCTGTCTCCCTATATCCATCTTGGTCTCCAGTTGGGATATATCCCCCTATATCTCCAAAAGGAAGGATTTGGAGAAATTGCTCGATACAATGCTTGGAGAAATTTTGATTTCAGGTGTTTAAAAGCATCCACCATAATTAGGAGTTTTGCGAATCGCATTTGATTTCTTCCAATGGCTCTCTGATTTGCAGAGACGAAAACTCCCATGCTATTACCAATTTTTCTTAGAACTTCTTTTTGACTTAATTCCAACATGAACGAGTATTTTGCTTATATTTTGATAATGGTAAATGTAAAATGTTCCAATATCTTGAAAAAAATAGAAACTAATTAAAAATATATGAATTATGTATCAAAATAACACACGCTCTCTATTTTGACCTCCATTATAATTGACTGTTGTGATCTTATTCACATAGTACTAATCAAGTTACCTTCAAAAATTAAAAAACACAATATTCCTGAAAACAACTAAAATCTGCAATATCTAGACTGATTACACAGTTTAAGATTAAACATGATATACATAGTATTACCATAGAATTCAATTTGGGAATCATAAGGGATTTCTCCATTTAAGGGGAAAATCAATTTTTTGTTTTTGTTTTTTTAGAGATGGGAAAACATATCAACATAATCAAACTAGGAGTGCAAAAATATCCAACAAACCACACGAGGACTGTATCTATCTTCGATCTAAACAGTAGAAACAATAATTTATAATCATGCAACAATAACTGGCTGAATCAACAGTGAATAAATTCAAAGAACCTGAGTAGTTTTTTTCGTTAATTAGTTTGATAGAGTTTTCTAACATACAATATGATACATTATTTGTACCAGAACCTTCTAAAAAACAAAACATTATTCCCACACGAAGTAAAGCATTAAACAGAGATCAATTAACTTAAATACATATAAAATTCCCCTAGTTGATAAATTCCTCAGTCAAATTGGTTAAAAGAAATATAAAATTCCTTCTTGAAAACAGTAAAAAAAACTTAAAAATTCATTAATCTTTAGTTAATTTACTCACCCCACTATAATCAAACAATAATAACCAATCATGCAACATTTTTTATCCTCATCAATCCATGACAAATATGTAATCCCCTTTCTCTCTCTACCTCTTTCTCTCTCTAAAATTTTGATTCCCCCACACCACCCAACAGCAAAGTACCATTATAAAATCCCTTCTTCCACTCCTCAACTTTCCCATTCCCACCATCTTTAACCATCAACTTACTTTCTCTCTCTTCATCAAACTTCTCTTTTTCTCTTTCTCTCTCTTCATCAACTTTTGCTTCTTTTCTATCTTAAATGCAATAGCGGCTAATTTCTTTTGTCAACTCTCCCTGACAAAAAACCTGCTTCTTCTATTTACTGATTTCCCCTCACTAGTGTTTTTTTCTTTTTTACTTACTACAAAAGTTTATACACTAGTCTATCTACGTCAACGAATTAACGCAAGTAGTTGGTGACAGAACCACCCCATTTTTACATTTTACTATCCGATTCTACTAGACTCTAACTAATCCGAATTCGAATTCGACCCTAGTCACATTCGTCTAGTTAAGTTAGAACGACTCCTTTACTCGAACAAATTTCGAAAAAGAAAAAGGATGTTGGAGGCAATCAAATACTTGATCGGCGCAGCCGGAGCAAG
The DNA here is from genome assembly GCF_026745355.1 of Beta vulgaris subsp. vulgaris. Classification (NCBI taxonomy): domain Eukaryota; kingdom Viridiplantae; phylum Streptophyta; class Magnoliopsida; order Caryophyllales; family Amaranthaceae; genus Beta; species Beta vulgaris. The sequence continues at coordinate 8,748,921 of NC_079206.1, forward strand.
CGGCTACGGCTCAAAATCAACAGCCGAAGATGTCACTGAGAACTGCCGTGATCTAAGCAATATCACCGCCATCATTACTGGTACATATAAATCTACATCAAATATAAAACTTTTGTCTAGCTTGTTAATAATAACTAAATAAGTGTCAATATAATACCATGCATTATAGACTTCATCATTAACGCATGATTATAGTATAGTAAATTATATCATTAGACAATGATTAAAGCTTAAATTCCACGCTTCTTCTTTTGATTTTGTTTTGCTTGGTGTATGTATGTGGTCCATATATAAAAGGTGCGACGTCGGGGATAGGAGCAGAAACGGCTCGAGTACTGGCTAAGCGCGGCGCACGGCTCATACTCCCGGCTCGAACCTATAAAGCCGCTGAAGATACCAAGGCTCGAGTTTTAGCCGACTGTCCTGAAGCTCAGGTGTTCGTCATGTCACTTGATCTTAGCTCTTTATCCTCCGTCAGAAACTTTGTTCGCGAGTTCGAATCTCTTCATTTACCTCTTAATCTCCTCATGTAAGAATCAAGATCCCATTTTACATATTTTATTACTATGTTAAAATACAATATTCGGCAAAAAAAGAGGTGGTAGCTTATTAGAGTATCCTGCCTTTGAACTGGTGTTCGGACGAATTATCTTTCCTAATCAAAAAATGATAAAAATATTGACTTGTGTATAATAATTATCAACAGAAATAATGCGGGGAAATTTTCGCATGGACATGGAATCTCAGAGGACGGTATAGAGATGACCTTCGCGACTAATTATTTAGGTAAGAGAAAAATTATATTGCATGTGATGTACAGATTGAAATAAAACTTTTAAATTAAGTCGTTGTTTAATTATTATTTGATTATATTTTAATTTAAATTAATTTTCCCAGGTCATTTTCTGTTAACGAAATTGTTAGTGAAAAAAATGGTGGAAACGGCGGAAGAAACAGGAATCCAAGGGAGAATTGTGAACGTGTCATCCAGTATTCACAGCTGGTTTACCGGCGATATGATTCCTTACCTCGAGCTCATCACTAAAAACAAAAGGTAATCTCCTTCGATTTTTCCACCTTTTTTTTTTTTTTTCTTCTTTCATTATTTTTTACTATAATTTTTGATTAAAAGGTTTGACCAAGATTCATATATGTAGCACTAGTTTTCTATTGGTTGGATAAAATTTATATATATGAAAAAATTTACATGAATAATTTCAACTGAAGCTCTCGAAATATTAATGAATTATTTTATAATGATGATGTATCAAACTCGAGAAGGTGGGAGAATCGAAAAGGGTTGAAGAACAATAATTAATCGGTTAAGTAAGCTAGTTACCTCCACTTGAAACTATTTTGAATATAAATCGTCTACTATAGGAATAATGATCTAGATTATTATGGAAAGCCTATCCATATTCCATAATTAGGATTGCTTTTGTAAATTTATCCAATATTTTTTGGATTAGTTTTTTTTTTAATCCATGAGTCATGAAGGCAGTATAAAGTACAAAGAAGGGGAAGGGGAATCGAACATATAACCCATCGTTCACACAACACCTCAATCTTGACCACTAGGCCAAGACATCCTTGGTTTGGATTAGTAATGTTGGTTGGATAAAAAATTAATGTCTTTGTTCATTTCTTTGGGTTTGTATTACAGTCAATATGATGCTACACGTGCATACGCTTTATCTAAGCTGGCCAACGTACTTCATACCAAAGAGCTTGCTCACAAACTCAAAGTACGTTATGTTTCATGCTTTGTGATTGATTTTTATAAGCTTCTAATGTTAATTTGTTGGATTAGGTTGATTCTAGATTTCTAGTATTGATTAATATTACTATATTTATGCAGCAAATGAAGGCAAATGTTACAGTAAACTGTGTTCATCCTGGAATTGTGAGAACTAGACTTACTAGAGATCGTGAAGGTCTTGTCACAGGTAATATTTGTTAATCTTATTCTACATTAATCTATAGCTTTGTTTTTGTTAATAATTAGCACATATATATATGGAGTATTATTACTTAATTAATAGTGTATGTATGTATGTACGTCTTTGCAGATTTGGTGTTCTTTTTGGCCTCAAAGCTCTTGAAAACTATTCCTCAGGTACATAAAACCTTCTTTTCTGTTTCTTCTGTAAGATTATGTTAGACGATAAATTGTTGGTGATATTATATCATACATCTATTGAAAGTTACTACCTCCTTTTCATAATACTCGTTACACTTTTCATTGTGGGAAGTTTCACTTTACTTGTTGCTACACTCCCGGCAATAAACTCTCTCTATCTCTCTTCTCTCACATGAGTCACATCGGTCCCTTTTCTTTTTACTTTCTACTTCTTTCTTCTCCAAAAATTACTTAGAAGTCCGTAAATTGAGAAGTGTAGACAGTAATATGAAACGAAGGAAGTATATAGTCTAAAATTTACTTATCAGTATTTTATTATGTTCATTTGTACAGGCAGCTGCAACCACATGTTACGTTGCAACACATTCGAGACTTGAAAATGTTTCAGGAAAATATTTCTCCGATTGTAACGAAGCGTCCCCGTCAAAATCTGGGTCCAACTCTTTTGAGGCCGAAAGACTCTGGATTGCTTCTGAAATTCTATCATCTGAGACTCCTAAATCAACTTTTGTTCTATAGATATAACTATTATTAATATTATTATTATTAGTTAATTAATTAAAAACCCATGTAAATTATATACTACTAGATTAGAAAATGTTTGATTAGTTTAAGATATATATATTATATATATAATACTATACGTGTGTTAGTGTACTTTTGTCGTTTAAAAATATATATTTACCAGGAGTAGTTGTAGTTAGAAGTGGAGTTGTAAGCAAATAGTTCTATATGTTAATTAATTAATTAATGGAGAGATAGTTGATGATTATAAAAAGTAGTACCTTGTAATTACAAAGCATCCTTCCTTCGATCCAGCTTCATATACTTCTATAAAGCAGTTGTAGCACAGAAAATTGTTATTGTACGTTAAAGTTCTTTTGAGAACTATATTATTAATACTATATTAGTATGATATAGAAATCATATATTTTGTGGGCCTTTGCTTTAATTTGCTTAATTTGGTGTACTGTAATTTGCCTTTCTATGTTGTTTATGTGCTCGATTAGTATGTATTCCGTCCTTTTTGATGGCAATTATATAATTTGGTCAATGTCCTTGCATTGCTATCATGAACAAAATTGATTATTAGCTAGGGAAATAAAGTAAAGAAACAAAATGGTTTAATTGTAGGAAAATGGAGATATATTAGTCTACAATAATTAATTGTGAGTCACTAAAGTCACCCATATTAAAACAAAGGTATATCCGTCTCAGAATAATTATTGTAACTTTGTGACTCCATTTGATCATGTAAGGTTTTTCCATAAATATATCGTCTTAAAATTACATGTTGTCTCTCTATTTTAGACTCTTTTGTCCGATTCCTTCATCCAAGTTACTTATAATTCTCTCTTAACTCTCATACTCATCTCCTCATATTTCCCTCTGCCAGCAAACATTGAATATTTGTCTGTACTTGTTTATTTTTATTTATTTGCTTATTTTTTATAAGGAGAAAAACGCTAAACTTGGCCTCGATGATAAGACCAGCCTACTACGTCATTGTGGATAATAGAAGAAAACAAAACATTAGAGGAGGAAAACCAATAAAGAAGTGAGGTCGTCTGATCATGACCTCTATGCGCCATAAAATTCGCAGCTTGGTTGGCCTAGCTCCCTAAAACAATGGACAATGGAGATCTCTTGCAGACACTTCAGATCCTCCCCCGAATCCATAATCAACGAGTTGATCTCCCATGAAACTTTCCAACTATGACGAATAGAGTTTATTAGCAACTCGTTAGTATCTTGATAATTGCTTCAAAGCTTACATGGCAGCTCCAAGCTCCAAGAAGCCATAAGTTTGCCTACCATTAGAGTTCTCCTTACTAATGTTGAGGTTAACAAATTCAATAGCACTAATCAAATTTTAGGAAGTGCTAAATCGACTTGCAGAAAAATAATGAAGAATAGAGAAGGGGATAAATGAAAATATGGATCAATTCTGCAGAATTTTAGCTCACCATATACTGTCTCCTTTCACTTCATTCAAAACGGCTCAAAAAGCTACAGCCTGACCTAGGTGATATATATATAGTATCAACCTAGGAAGGAGAGATCATGACTCATACAACCGGACAAAATACATGATCATGGACACTAGGAGACAAAATGCTAATAATGCTAAAACTGATAAAGCAACAAGGACAGGAGAACATGGGAGCGAATTATATTCTGTGATTAGGAACATTGTGAGCACTGTGAGGCTGCATCTTTTCAACACTCCCCCGCAAACTTGGTGTGATGGGAAGAACGCCTAGTTTGGGAAGCAATGAGGCATGTTGAGCAGTGGTCATAGGCTTGGTGAAGAGGTCAGCTACCTGATCTTGAGATGGTATGTATTGAGGATCAATAGCGCCACTAGAGATCTTTTCCCTGATGAAGTGACAATCCAGTTCAACGTGTTTGGTTCTCTCATGATGAACCGGATTTGCTGCTATGGAAAGGGCAGCCTTGTTGTCACATTTCAGAATAGCAGGACCCAATTTTGTGAGATTGAGGTCTTTGAGGAGCTGAGTGACCCAGGTAACTTCACAAGTTGTTAGTGCCATGGCACGGTACTCAGCTTCAGCTGAGGATCTAGCAACTACTTGTTGCTTTTTGGATTTCCAGGAGAGAGGAGATGCGCCTAGCAAAACGCAAAAACCAGTTGTTGATTTGCGAGACATAGGACAGCCTGCCCAGTCACTGTCTGTGTAGGCAGTGAGTGTGGCAGCTGAGTTGGAGGCAAGGAGAATACCTTGTCCAGGACATGAACTTAAGTACCTCAAGACTCGCTTGGCAGCCTGCATATGTGTGGTAGTGGGTTTGTTCATGAATTGGCTGAGAGTGTGCACAGCATAGGAGATGTCAGGTCTAGTAATTGTGAGATAGATAAGGCGACCAATGAGCCTTTGATATTCAACTGGATTGGGTAAGGGGTCCCCCAGTTCAGGAGTGAGTTTGATATGAGATTCAAGAGGAAGTTTAACAGGTTTTGATTTGGTCATATTGAACTCTTTGATAAGGTCCTGAGTATACTTTCTTTGGGAAAGAAAGAAACCTTGCTTAGACCTGTCCACTTCAAGCCCCAGAAAGTAACTGATGTTTCCCATGTCTTTCATGTGAAAGTTAGAGGACAGGAAGGTTTTGAGAGAGAAGATGAGAGACTGATTGTTACCAGCAATTAAGAGGTCATCCACATAGACAAGGACAGACAAGAATGAGGTGTCTGTGACTTGAGTGAACAATGAGTAATCAGTCTTAGACTGAGTGAAGCCAAAGAGTTTCAGGGCAGTGGACAACTTGGCAAACCATTGCCTGGGCGCCTGTTTCAGCCCATAAAGGGACTTTTGAAGTTTACACACTAGTGAGTTTGACACTGGTTTGGCTGCTGATTGGTGCAAGGTAATATGACTGTTCCAGCCAGTGTAGCCTGGTGGCAGTGTCATATAGACATCTTCTGCTAAGTCACCATGTAAAAATGCGTTCTTTACATCCATTTGGAACACCTCCCATCCTTCCATAGCAGCAACAGCCAGTAATGACCTAACAGTGGTCATTTTTGCTACAGGTGCAAAGGTCTCACTGTAGTCTATGCCATAGGCTTGTTTGCAACCCAAAATCACAAGACGAGCCTTGTGTCTGTCTACTTCACCAGTGGGAGTAAACTTGGTTTTGTATAACCACTTACACCCAATAGCCTTCTTTCCAGGGGGTAAGTATTGAAGCTGCCAGGTGTGGTTTTGTTCTAGAGCATTGATTTCTTCATTCATTGCATGAACCCAAGGCAGGTGTTGAACTGCATCTTTAAAGTGAACGGGGTCTTGATGGTGAGTGACTTGAGACAGGAAGGCATGAAATTGAGGTTGAACAGGAGTAGTGACCAGGTTGGTGACATGTTCTGGTTGAGAAATGTTTTCTGGGGATGTCAGAGTGTGCTCATAATCAGTGAGCCATGTGGGAAGTCTTTTAGTTCTTGTAGTTTTTCTAAGAGGTGGAGGTGAGGCATGTGAAGTTAATGGCTGAGTAGGTGAGGTTTGAGAAGGGCTAGGAGAATTTGGGGGTGTCCTAACAATAGGTTCAGGTTCACTATCAGCTGCTACTTCATCAGACTCATAGGCAACAGAGGTAGGGTAGGTGTTTGTGGTAGGTGTGTTTTGAGGCATAGGAATTGGTAGAGGTTCCCTGAGAGGTGTGTAAGAACTTTGTTTGTTGTAAGGGTACACATCCTCATGAAATTTGACATCCCTGGTGACAAAGGTGTGACTAGTGGTTAGACTCATCACTGTGTATCCTTTTTGTCCATGAGGATAGCCTAAAAATATGCAGGGAAGACCCCTGGGTTGGAATTTGTCATGATTCAGTTTAGGGTTGTAGGCTATGGCAAGACACCCAAATGCCCTCATATTAGAGTAATCAGGTTTCCTGTTATAAATTCTCTCATATGGAGTGAGGTGTCCTATAGCAGCAGATGGCAGCCTATTGATTATATAGGTTGCAGTCAACACACAATGTCCCCAAAAACTCAATGGAAGCCCTGCCTGAAATCTCAATGCTCTAGCCATTTCTAGCACATTCCTGTGCCTCCTTTCTACACGACCATTCTGTTGTGGCCTGTCCACACAAGAGGTTTGGTGATTGATTCCCAAATCTCCAAAAAATTTCAAACACTCACCATCACTGAATTCCAATGCATTGTCAGATCTTATGGCTTTCACAATAGCATTGAATTGAGTTTTAACAAATAACACAAACCTTCTTATAGCCAGGTAAGCATCAGATTTAGCCCTTAGGAGTTGAACCAAGTGGCCCTGGAGTGGTCATCCATATAGTAAGGAAGTACCTGTATTTCCCTTTGTTTCTACCCTGTAAGGGCCCCAAATATCCAAGTGTATCAACTCAAACTTGGAGCTAGCACATGATTTACTACTGTAATAAGGAAGTTTTGTAAATCTGGCCATAGGACAAGTTAAGCACACAGCAGTTTTATCATAACAAGCAACAGGTAAACATCCAGTTTTGTGTATCTTTTCCATGGGAGCATGCCCAAGTCTATTGTGCCAAAGGTTACACACTTTCAAACCATTATCATTGTTTTCAACACTACATTTGCTACTGTTTACAGACATACTTGTCTTTTCTTTGTTCACAAATCCTTGCTTCTCACACTCCTTGCCAGCATTGCTCTCTTCAAGATAGTACAGACCCTGGTGAGCTCTTCCCACAGCTCTAGTTTTCTGAGTTGCACAGTCCTGAATTAACACATTTCAGACAGAAACTTCACTCCACAATCATTATCTTTGATTAGCTTGTTCACTGACATGAGGTTATGTTTAAATTCAGGTACAAACATCACATTTTTCAAGGTTATGTTGTTTCCAAGCTTCACATTCCCCACATGTGTTATCTTGGCTGTATTACCATTAGGTAGGTTTATTTTAGTGTGAGTTGAGAATTCCCTAGGGTTCTCAAGTTTATCAAACTCAGCCACCATGTGGTCCGAGGCTCCAGAGTCCACTATCCACCCCTTTGTATAACTAGAGGTATTGTGACAAGACATCATACCTGCAAAGCTGTTCATGTCTATTTCTTCCTCAGTGTCATACCAGGTTTTGCAGATTTTGAGCTTGAGGTCTCGAGGGGATCAACTTCAGAAGTTTCTCCAGTTGACAGCAGTTAGAGACACTTTCTTCCTGAGTTTGAGCATTTGCAGCCATTTTGTTCCTTTGAAATCCCCTCACAAAAGTTCCACCTTCTTTTTCCCTGCTCTTCCCCAGTTGCTTCTTGTATTTTGGATGTGTTTTTGGAAATCCAATCACTCTCCAGCAGCTTTCAGCAGCATGATTCTTTCTTCCACACACTGTGCAACCATTTTCTTGCCCTTTGCTGTACATAGCAATTGGTTCCATCTCACTCTTCACCATCTTCAGAGTATCTCGCTGAGACTCCTCTTGCTGCAGCATTCCACAAGCTATTTCCACACTAGGAAGAGGGGATTGAAGCAGGATTTGGCTTCTTTGGGCAGAATAGTCTTCATCCAATCCATTCAGGAATTGGAAGAGCTGTAGTTCTTCCTTTTGCCTGTTCAAGGCTTCTACAAAGGCATTAACTTCAGTGGTCATTGTGGTTATGGCTGGAAGAAGGTTCAATCCCTCAATCTCTTCCCATATTCCCTTTATGCCAGTGTAGTAATCAGCAATTCCTTGCCCATTCTGCTTAAACTCATAGACATCTCTATTGAGCTTATATTTCCTTGCTCCATTGGTCTGAGAAAATCTCACTTCCAGATGAGCCCAGATCTCTCTAGCAGTATTCATAAAGAGTATAGATCTCTTAATGGAATCACTTACTGAAGCCATAATCCAAGAGATCACCATGTGATTACATGTGTCCCATTGTTCTCCCTTTTCTGCATCAGTTGCATCTCTAGCCACAGCTCCAGTTACAACCCAAGCTTCCTTTTTGAGGCCAGGACAATTTCCATGGACCTTCTCCACTCTCTGTAATTGTTTGAACCACTCAGCTTGCTGATTGCAATGGTGTTCTGGTTATCAGAAGGATGAAGATACAGGGGGTTTTGTATGTCTGATAGCTTTGCCATTGAAGAGCTGATGAAAGGAAGAGAAGGGAGAAAAAGGAAAGAAAGAAAGAAAAGAGACCTTAGGAAAGGTAGGTGCTGATTCTTGCAGAAATTAACCTCAGCTCTGATACCATGAAAATATGGATCAATTCTGCAGAATTTTAGCTCACCATATACTGTCTCCTTTCACTTCATTCAAAACGGCTCAAAAAGCTACAGCCTGACCTAGGTGATATATATATAGTATCAACCTAGGAAGGAGAGATCATGACTCATACAACCGGACAAAATACATGATCATGGACACTAGGAGACAAAATGCTAATAATGCTAAAACTGATAAAGCAACAAGGACAGGAGAACATGGGAGCGAATTATATTCTGTGATTAGGAACATTGTGAGCACTGTGAGGCTGCATCTTTTCAACAATAAAAAGAGTAATGTTTTTAACACCTTTAAACTTAATTTTTAGATAATGAACACATTTCTCACTCTTGACCTATATACATGAGGAGTTTTTTTTTAAAGAGAAATTTCATTAATTGAAGACAAACGACACCTACAATAGATATTAAAGAAAAACAAGATACAATTAAACAAGGTTAACGATTCGTCTTCGAAGAAACTACAATGAACCAGATAGAGCAATACAACGCATTTCCCTTATATTTGCTGAAAAATGCGGCTATTAATGAGGAAATCTATTATTCTCACATAGTTTTGGAAGAGCATTCTTGATCGAGCAATGATAACTGCATCCAACCCAATTTGACTCAATACAAAATGAACATGATTATTATCACATGATTACAAAAGTTACTTTAGGTAGAGGCGAAGCTAGACTTGGTTAAGGAGGAGGGCCAAGTATACTTCCTTATTATTGATTACATTGTGAGGGGGCACTTTACTAGAATTCCTAATTTTCTTTTATTTAGACCCCTCATATGCTTCTCCCCTAACTTTAGGTATGCATATGCATGCATTGTCTTATAAGTGGAAATTAGCAAAAAATCATTCTACACTCTAGCTAGAAGTGGGAGTGGCCAGACCATTGGGCCGAACCAACCCCAACCCGCCTTGATCTATCTAATCTTAACCTAAATAAAATTTCTCCAACGACCTAGACTCTGAAACCATCTTAGTACCCCGCCTTAGTGTTATAAAACAACAGGATTGCACTTCCCAAAAGCTAGCTCAAGAGGAGGAGAGGCCATTGTCCTATATAAACCACACACCAGCCTCCCGTACGGTCGATGTAGGATCCTTTTCCTGGGATCAGTCAATAACATTCGTCCCCAAATACGGACCAACGTTCTCGTTGGTCACGACCACGTTGGTCACAGCTGGTTGGTTCCAAGCCACCACTCCGAGGTTTGGCTTTGATACCATTTCTGATGAACTGACATCTTTAGGACAAATTAAAGAAGAAGATTATGGATTTATATGGAACTTGATTGATAATTTTCTAAAAAAACAGTAAGATAAGGATAGTGATTACAAGCTTTCGAGAGGCTTGCTCTCTCCCAAAAGAACTCTTAAAAGTTCATCCAAAATACTACTCAATATTCAATATTCTTTTTCCCTAATTTCCTCTCTTTATAGAGTTTCTTCCCTTCTAACCTTCTAACTTATTTCTCAAGCTATAACTAATTATGCAGTACCAAAAGTAGAGGTGATCATTTTGGCCCGGCCCGCTGGCCCAACCCGTTTTTGGGCAGATTTTTTCGGCCTGCGTTCGGGCCTGGCCCGGTTTTTTTTTTGCTTTAGGCGGGCTTTGGGCAAGTCAAAAATGACTTTTTAGTCTATTTTTTTGGTCCGACCCGTTTTGGCCCGCATAAGCCCGCTAATTTAGGCCCGAAATAGCAGGCTTTGGTCACAAAATTCGGCCCGGTCGATGGGCAAATTTTTTTTGCCGCGGCCCGGCCCGAACCCAGCCCATGATCACCTCTAAGCAAAAGTACCCCCTCCCTAGGTTGGTTCATTACACTTGGCTTGACAAAAGAAGTACTCAAAACCCTTGATCAACCTTATCCTTCTTTACGTCCACAATAGGCCCAAGGACCTTTCCATCCCATCTGGAACCCTGGCCCAATCCAACCCGATCCAAACCACTCATGACCAATCTACCTCTAGCTAGGCTTAAACAAAAGAGATTATACACACTATCAAATGCCACGTCCTTCAAAGTTGTGGAGAAAAAACACCAATGACCTAAAATTGTTGATATGTTTAATTGTCACTATCATGCCTTAACTAGTCATAATATGGAGGAAGGATTCTCCTCTCTAGGGAAACTCTATCTTGCTCCTCAAGTCATAATCACTAGTACTTGTACTACCCACATATAGCTTACCCTATATGAATTAAGAGCATAGGACATATAGCTTGCCCTATATGAATTAAGAGCATAGGACATGTAGATATAGATAGGTGACATAGGTGATGGACCAATTTGCGAAAGCGCATCTTTTGGTACTTTTAGAAAAAGACATGCAACTATATATGCAAGCTACTAAGCAAGTTTCTCTTTGTCGTTAGCCATAATTTGATGATCATTTTCCACATGTATCTTTGACTTATTGAGGTATTGTACGGTTTTTAAGACAACTCATATTGATTATTGATAAAATTAGTTATAGGATCAATTTATTGAGTTGTGCGTGGTGACAACTAATTGTATAGAATATATTACTAGTAGTCTAGTAGATGTTTTGTTCCAAATCTGATAGACTTAGCATCATAATCGATATTCTTTGGTTTCAATATCTCATACATGTTGACCTTAAATCCAATTTCTTGATTTACCTTAGTTAATTATTCTATTCCTACGTTATAGAACTCCTATTCAATTTTCGTAGGCTCTAATTTCCTTCTTCATTTTGGTTATATGGTCAATGTTTTTTCACCGACAGGATGATATTGTCAAAATGTCAATGGAATAAACACTAGCTTCTTTCCCCAAGAAATTTAATGTCACAGGAGTATACACGGTCCCTAGCTAGTGTTGAACTTGCGGCCCAATTTTCTCTAGTCTGTACGACTATAAACCCAATCTCCTACTAAAACTGTTACACTTGTTTTTTCTCTGTTATCATGTACACCTACTAATAGGCTAATAGCATCGCACATGATATCAAGAAGTACTCCGTCTGTTTCAAAATATAAGACATTTACGCATTATGAAAATTTACTTTGACCACAAATATCTCTCAATTACAATAAATAAAAATTATACCGTTAGATTCGTCTTGAAAAATACTATAATAATATTATTTTTTAAAATTTTCTATCAACATAAATTGAGAGTAATTAACGATCAAAGTTCGACCTCGAATATTGTGCGTGCCTTATATTATGAAGCGGATGGAGTATTTGACAAGAATCTTACCTTCTATTCTAGAAGTTTTGGATTCGAATCTTTCCAATTGTTGTGCTCGAGAGTATGCATCTTTATCTTCCCCCATACTCTCAATCAAGCACCTAACTCCTAAATGTCAAACAAAAAATTGTGCTTGTGCTTGGGAGTATGGATCGGTGGATCCCTATCTCCCCCATACTCTCAACTTTGAAAGTTTTGTTTATGAGACTTAACTTTCATGTAAAGTTTTGATTTAAGAGACTCATCAATTCAAAACAACCTTTTAAATATTTATACCTCCAAAATAAAATAAAAAATCAAATGTATTAAAAATTATTTATGAGACTTCATTAGTTTTTCAAAAATATACAATTTTTTTATGAAAAAAATAATGTTTTAGACTACATATCATGTTCATCTAATCAATGTTATCTTTTAAGTTTTATCACACTTAAAAAGTCATGACTTTGACTCACTCCACGAAAATCTTTAAATCAATCGAGCTGGTATCGTGATAATCTAAGAACAATAATGCTCATTTTTGTTGCTGTTTTCTAAATAAATTGTTGCACAAAAAACAAAATTGTTTATGGATTTTTGCCGATTCAAGGTCAAAATCATGTATAATTGATTATATATTTTTTGGCTAGCGAGCTTTTTGTATGTCAAACCGATAATCTTCTTGCTTAGGATTTTTGTTTATTTTGTTAACATGCGTAATTGCTAAATGAATTTGAACGAAGCATGGGCTAGTAGAGTGCATAAATATGTATCCTTTTATCAAAATTTGTAAATAAATCTAGGTGAATACGCAAAAATATAGAAAAATAGGTGATTGACTTAGCCAATATCCATTGGTTCTTCAACATTGATCGGTCCAGTTTCACCTAAGCTTCATCATGTTCATAAATTAAAACACTCATGTTCGGGTCTATAAGCAATAACAACTGTTGTATAACTTTAAGTTAGTCTCCGACCAATATATTTTGTATTTGCCAAATCATTTTTAATTAGTCATAATATAATTAAGTTTATCAAAAATATTAAAGTGTATTTTGGGCCAAAAATATGAAAAAAGAATTGAGTCTCCAAAATAAAAATTTAAAAATTGAGTCTCCAAAATTACAAAGAAATCAACTTTAGACCCTAAAATGAATTATAACTCCAAAAAATTGAGAATGATGATTTTCTTTTTTCCACCATCTGTCATTGCAAAGATTATTTTTTATTGATTATCATGTCTACTAAATGAAGGATTGTGATTTAATAGGAAAGATAAGTGGTTTTGATTACAAGTTTACAATGACTACAGTCTACGAAATGATTTAAAAGAAAAACAAATGTTATTGATTAAAAGTTTACGATGACTATAAAATTATTGTAGCCATTATAGAATTTGTATATTTCCATGACGAGGTTAATTAATTGTAACTCGTAAAATTTGTGACCATCAAAGATGGTAAATTTCTACTTTTTACACTAAAAATTGGTTAGAGCTTTCCTTCCGATCTCAAAAATTGTTGGGACGATTGTCATCACCTTACCCCTATGGCTCTCTAAAACAAACCTATCAAACATTCCCCCAGACTAGGTTCACGTGCCATTTGGGCTGGCCCATCAATAACCCGTTTTCCTTTTGTTCTGAGGTAGCAATTTGCCCTTCACCTGGCTAACCTGCTTCACTCGTACAAAGTGTTAGCAATGTGTTTTGGTAAGGCAAAAATTGACAGGGCATTGCTGCTGGAAAGAAGCATGGTTGATAAAAACAAGGCATAAACTCAGATATGATAAAGAAGTCTGAGAGATGATGGAACATTCAAACTTCAAAACAGTCCAAATTAGAGCCCCTTATGTGCAGGAACCAAGAGGAACCAACGTTTATGGTTGTCGTGAAATGATTTGTTGCTTTTTTGCAAGATTTGACGTCTCCACTACGAACGAACCTTACCTTAGAAAAAGCTAGATTGTTCCTTTTTGTGTTTGTGAATTTCAATGTGGATTTGTGTATTAACATATTGATAGTTATATTATAATCCATCAAGAGAAATAAGAATTAAGGGTTAAATTCTCACCTTCCAACTATGAAATTGATTTCGATAATTAATTAAACAATAAATTACAATCTATTTTTAGTACCATCAAACATAAAACAAAAAAACACCTAAAGGAGCTTTAGTAGCTCGTACATGCCCTAAAAAACCTAAACAAATAAAATTGATAGAGAGTTGCATATTAAGTAAGGAGTCATTGGTCGATGATTGTGATAGTGGAGTCAAAAATATGAAGACTGGTGGAAGTGGTACGAGAAGCAAATGTCGATCACAATCCGGACAACGAACAACGAACAGTGAGCAATCCTAACGAGCATCTATCGCTTGGGATTCTTGGCTCATCATCTGTTAAAGAGTCACATTCCTAGATGACTCATGACTCTCTCTCGAGGATATTTGAGGTTTCTCCTTTAGGTAGGAGAAATGGGGTGTACTGAAATCCACCAGATGTAACTGGGGTGCCACCTGCAGATTTGAATTTTTCATGGCAATGACGACCATTAAGATCATTGCCAAGTTAAAATAAGAACTAAACATTGTGAGCTCTCAAAAACACCTCCGGCTTTGGAAACCGAAAAACACATATCTGATCCATAAATACTGATCATCGCCTCGACCACGGTCACACTTCTCATCCTTTCGATTCACATGTTCCTTCATCAAAGAGTCCAAAAGAACTACATATTCTACGACTATAATATTACACCACCATCTCTTATGCAACTGGCAAACGTTTATTAATTGCCATAACCAACTACTATTACCAGCCTTATCAACTCGAAATAAACAACTTACAACTGTTTCACGACTTATCACCCAAACTAAGAAAATACCGGCTAACATAGCCACCACCAGGCGGTTGGGGATAACAACACTCGACCAACTAAGGGGGAAGGAGACTCGACAGACTAACATGAACAGGGGAGGGGAAGGGGATGCCCAACTAGCGAAAAACTGGGGAGGGGGGGGGGAAACCGATGCACAACCAGGGAAGGGGGGAGGCCCAATACACAAGATAAAACAGGGGAGGGGAGGGGAAGAGGAGGCCTAAACAAACGAAAAAAAAGGGACGGGGTGGTGAAAGCCTGACACACAACTAGGGGAGGGGGAGGGGAAGCCCGACGCGACTCAACTACGGGAGAAGGGTGGAAAACCGACAAAATAAACCAAGGAAAAGAAACAGGGGGTGGGGAGGACTAACCAACAAACAAGGGAGGGGAAACTCCGCTGCGAAGATGACGAAAACACGGGAAAGCCACGGAGGAGCAACAATGAGATCAGATCTATAACCTTCGAGGCAGAACCGAAAATAAAAAGGGGGAGAAGGGCTCGACGGCCGCCATGAGGGCACGGAGGCGACTCAGGCGGTCATCGAACCCTAAGGTTTGACGGCTGAGAAAAGGCTCTTAGTTTCGCCTAGGGTTTCACTTTTGTTTTCGCTAAACAAAGGCAAGATATCACTTTCATATATAGTAATGGGATTAGTTTAGATAATATTCCCAAATTACTTCCTCCATTTCTTACTAAGTGATACATAGAGAAATTAGGGAAAATCAAGGAATCTAGAGAGAAAAATTTGGACCACAACAAAGTAATGTAATTTAAGGGGTGAAATAATAAAAGGTAATTGTCTTTTCTTGCTTTCTAGTCGCATATTTATGATTTTTTTTTTTTTGTCGTTTTAAGCTTAGTGTCATTTATTATAACATTTCTATATAAGAGAAGCATGTCACTTTCAAGAAAAAGTCAAAAAGAGGTAATATTAATTTAAATAGCTAACTAGTTTTTTTTTATCCCGGGCGATGCCTCGGGTCAATTACAATAAACAAATATGTTATTGTTTTAAAATTTCATAATTTATTTTGCTACTTTCGTATTCTTTATCCATTAAAAAATTGAAAAATTCACGTTACGACGTGATAAGTAAAAAAATTGAAAGGTTTCAGTTTGAAAATAATATCTTAAAGGATTGTGGTAAGAGAATAGATATCATATCTCTTGTAAGTTACTTAATAAGAGTATTAGAAATGTAATATAGTACTTGTTTAAGTATTTTTAGTTAATTACAATTATTACAAGACTTCATCATATTTTATTTGAAACGTAAGACAACAAAGTCATAGTGTATTGATGGTTAAGCTCTTACTTTTCATTTCAAAGGTCACGTGTTCGATACCTTGCACTTATACATTTTTTAAAAAGCGAGGAGTACATGTAGACATAAAACATTTGCATTAGAAATGTGAGGAGAGTGCCACGTGGCACATAGGCTTTCTTTGGAAGGGATCATGAAGGGCGAGTGATGTTTACTGCTATAAGGCGGGTTCATGCGCGGTGGCCAGTGGAGATACCTAAAGGCAAGGCAATGCTGATGGCATTCAGTTAGCACAAAGGTTTGGGTACAAGGATGTTATCCTTGAGTCTGATTGTCAAACTATTATTTTAAGGCTCTTCAAACCTATAGTTTACTTCTCGGATCTTGGCTCTGTTTTAGAAGACATTTTATTACTTTGTAGTGAGTTTAATTCAATGACTTGATCTCATGTTAAAAAGGGATGGTAACGTTGTTGTCATCACCTTGCGATTTTAGACTTTTAGTTCCTTTAGATGTTAAACAAATTTAGGAAAATTATTACCCGAGATTAGCCCTTACATAGTTATGGACACTTTGTTCTTTGATTAATGAATTTGATTCTTTCCCCCTTAAAAAAATGTATATGATCAATTAATTTCTGAATAAAAAAAAGTTTGGTATAACCCACTTATCCTGAGTCTGAGTTAACAAGCTAAGCTTCCACCATACTAGTCATCCACTTTGGGTTATCTTATAAAAAGCAGAAATTGGTAATGGTGAGCCCTATTTCAGAGACATATACCATCTCCCTTACCAATATCCATGTGGCATGATCAGGGCCCAAAACATAGTGGACGAACTAACGGTCACACTATTCATTAATTATAGGACTATATGGATTATGGAGTACCGAAGCGCAGCACTACTCCATAAAATGAATGTAAAATACCACTCTCTTTTGTTGACCATGCATCTCATATTCTGATGCATGTAGATGTAGTACTTGATGTGTCATTTGAGTGCTTAATGCCCACTTCATTTCATGTGACAAGTGATGTATCTGGTTGTAGTGTTAATGAAACACACAAATTTTATAAAGAGGATGAGATGAGAGTGGTGGGTGTGGGTGCATTTTATTGAAATCTTTATCGATTTTTTCACCATATATTTTTGATAATTTTTTTTTGCACTATATACTCTCGTAAGTTTCTAAATTCACCATACACTCTCCAATTCTCAAAAAATACACCAAACTACCCTTTTGACTAACGGTGTTAGACTTCCGTTAGTCATTAATCCATGATCTCTCCTAAACCTAATTAACTACCCTGAACAGTAAGTAATCCTAAAAACCATAACTAATCCTAAAAAACTAACTAATCCTAAACCCCTAACCCTAAAAACCCTAAAAGCCCACCAGCCCCCACCCACCCCCAGCCCACCAGCCCCCAACAATCCCAGCCCACCACCCCCAACAACCCCAGCCACACCAACCACTCCTCCCCCTCCCTCGCAGCTCCCATTCCCGCAGCTGCGCCTCCCCCTCCCGCAACCACTCCTCCTCCACCGCCTTAATTCCTCGCAGCTCCCCCTCCCCTTCTCCCGATTTCATCCCAAAATCCTCCCCCTCCCCCGCCTGACCGCCTCCTCACTCTCCTCTCCTTCTCCCGATTTCAACCCGAAATCCTCCCTCTCCCGATTTTAGCCCGAGATTCTCCCTCTCCCCGCCTGGCCGCCTCCTCACTCTACTCCCATTCTCAAATTCAAAAATTTCAACAAAAAAAATTTCTAAAATATTGGCCGGAGTTGAGATGTGGTCGAAATCTTAGCCGAAATTTCAAATCAGAGAAGACGACTTCACAGAGACTTGGTTGCGGCCGCGGGGAGGGAGAGGCGTAGTGGGGCTGCGGGGGAGGGGTTGGTGGCGCTGGGAGTGGGGGTGCTGGTGGGCCTAGGGGTTGAGGGTGGGTTAGGGAGAGAGAGGGGGTTAGGGTTACTTAGGGTTTTAAGTTAGTTAATTTGGGTTAGAGGGAGAATTAGGAGTTAATGACTTACAAAGTTTAACTCCGTTAGTCATTCAGGGTGAGTGGATGTAATTTTTCAAAAGTGGGGGTATATGGTAAATATCAAAAGTCGAAAGGGTATATGGTGCAAAAAAAATTTGTCAGTGGTATGTGGTGAAAAAATCGAATCTTTATTGATCTGCTATGTAACTAAGTTTAGGGCTTTTTTAACAAAAGTAGTATTAATTAGATCGTTCTTAATTTTAATAGTTCTTAACTTTAATACTAGCTATTAAGATTAGATGTCAAAATAATCTTTGATCAAGTAATGTTGGATAAAACTAGCTATCAAACTAGTAAATAAAATTCTAAATTTATTTGGAAATTATGTAAAATGGGTTTAACCGTGTCATTTTGTATCGAAAATCTCAATACTAACACGATCTATATAATAGGATGGCATTGTATTGATTCGTTTAATTAAAGGGGTTGAAAGTCCTCAACATTAACCATTTTTTCGCATTCAGTTCATGTAGTGTTATCGTATTGTGCCAACTTTTGCTAACTCTGATATTATGATTTTTTAGTATTTTAATATAAAAATTCAAAAATTGGTAGTGATACCACATGGACCCCAACTTTTCCAAGAAGTTACATTAGCCAAAATAAGGTAACATTGTGTGTATAAAATTTTATTAGGTAACATAAAAAAATTTAGCAAAATGCATAATATGTTATTAGAAGAAACATTGAATCTCTGGGTGAGTGGCCCTGTACGAAGACAGCCCAGAGAAAATTCATCTTACCACGAGTTTCCGAAAGGAGGGCCTAAAAAAAGATAAATTTGATCAAAACTTATTAAAAGAGACGGTCTAATTTTAATATAAAAGTAGACAAAGTCACTAAATGGATTAAACTAGTCACCGAAAGAAATTATCCTAGTCACTATTGTGCTAATTCTCTTTATAATATCGGATTTACCATTGCCTAATTTTAGTTTAAAAGTAGGCGGTCTCTTACAAGACAAATTCAAATTTGATTTTCTTGAAATAAAAAAAGAAGTATCACAAAAGGAGCAATTTCTAGTGGCAAAAACCGACCAATAACATTTTTGGTTAAATCAAAGACATCATGGAGAAATTCAGAAATCTACAGTCCGCTGATCCATAGTTATTTTGGGCCAGGTGCTATAACTTTTTGGATCGCAACTAAAACCCAACCACTTAAATTGGGCATCATCAACAGCTCAAAAAAAACCAAATTACCCAATGAAAAACAGGCCCAAATTCCCACTCTTACCTCATCAAACTACAGTAGAGAAACTATCAAGAACCTAAAACCCTTCACTCTCTCTCCTAAAACCCTCCGGCGAAGAAATGTCGGCATTAGTACCGGAAACTTCTCGCCGACTAATTACGCCGGAAACTATCCGTTTAGCGGCGAAACAATCGTCGAAATGCAACGTCATTCCCGACCGTCTTCGTCGCGCCATTGAAAAATATCTTCAAGGTTTTGTTTTTTACCACTTTTCTCTCTCCTCACCTTCAATTTCTTCATTGGAGAATTCTGAGCTGAAAATTTTGTTGTTTTTTTGAATTGATTAGAGCAAGAAATGGGGCATATAAAGAAGAAAGTACTGAGATTAACGGAATCTTTCGCGGAAATTAAGGATGTAAATCGGTTGCTTCCATTGTCGATATCAAAGGAGCTTGTTGAGGATCCATTGAAATCAATGGAGCAAACAAAGAGGTGGAAAATTAAGAGTGAATATGGTGATATTGGATTAACTTACACAGATGATGAGACTGTTGCTTATGTTGCCTCTCGAATGCCTGCTGTTTATTCTGCTTGTTTTAGAATCCTGCGTGAGGTGATTTTTGTTGCTTTTTAATTGCAAATTTCATAGTTCTTGTTTTGAATTGAAGTTATTGTGTTAGCGTTTGGTGTGCTAGTGAGGTAAATGTTTAGAGTGATCCCTAGTTCATAACGATTACGAACAATTTTTGTTCAGTACAACAGCTGTTTATTGAAATCAAAATTGCACCAACTTATGTAGCTAATGCCTAGTAGTCGGTATTCTAATTTCCATGTGTAACATATGATATTCCCTATACAACATTTTATGAATTGATATACAATGTTTGTTCTCAAATATACAAGAAAATGTTATGGAGTTTTTTTTGCTTATAATGGTTATGAATTAGGAAGTTCTTGTAGAATTTGAGGCTACATGGTAATTTTTTTTTTTTGCTCCCTCTTATATGAAAGCTATATGATATCGAAAGGAAAAATTCCTAATTCATAACCATCATGAACTCTTCTTTTTTGGTGTATTGATTTATAAATTTTGCTTATGTAGAAAATTTTGCTTATGAGAATTAAGGTATCTATATGATCTACTGGCTATCTTAAATGATAAAATATGACTAAATTGTTCATAACGGTTATCAATTAGTAGTGGGCAACACTTTTAAAGGGGTAATTTAAGGATGTGAATTGTGTTTGTCTTTAATACTCAGTTACTTTAGGGGCCTATAGCAAATTTGCTTTATTGATCTTGTAGATACGAAGAAGAGTTCCGGATTTTGCTCCAGCTAAAGTGTTGGATTTCGGGTCCGGTACTGGTTCGGCTTTCTGGTGAGACCTCCCCTCTTTTTTTTACTTTAAAGTCTCAGCTCTCTAATTTATAAACCAAAGCATATAGCTTGTAGATTGGGTTGTTGGTAGTGAATTTATTTTGTGAACAAAATGGTGCAGGGCTTTGAGAGAGGTTTGGCCGCGCACAATGGAGAGGTTCAATTTAGTTGAGCCCTCACAATCAATGCAACGTGCTGGTGTTAGCCTTGTTCGAGGTAACTAGTGAACTTTGTTACTTCTTGCTAGCATTGCACTCATTTCTATTCTTAATTCGAACAAATTTTCAATTGGTAGATATCAAGAACTTGCCACTTATTCACAGCTACAGTAACATTCAATCCTTAACTCAAGATATCAAAAAGGCTGAAAGGGAACATGACCTTGTCATTGCTGTGAGTTTCTATGATTGTTCATCTCAATTGCCTGCACATTTTATATATATCGCTCACTTCAAACTTTAGATTTGTGCTTCAACTCGTGTTTGCTTCTTTTGCTATTGCATGGCTCTTGCTCCAAAGTCCTATGTTCTTGGAGAAATTCCGTCACTGAAGGATAGGATTGCAATAGTACGACAACTGTGGGGTCTTACTCGAGATATTCTGGTAATTTCTTACTTGTGGTTTTTTTTGGAGTCCGTGTTGTATGTATGGGAGTTTCTGGTGGGATATAGTAAGCTATTTCAGTTGCAAAGGGAGATACCTTTGAAGCCTTATTAAGAACAAAACTATTTCTGGTTGTTGTGGAGTGTTCTTTTTTTTCTAGTAAAAAGTTATAATGAGTTTTCACTATGATAACATTTCTGTGTTACTTTGTGCTAGGTACTTGTTGAACCAGGCACACCTGAAGGGTCAAATATTATATCTCAGATGCGATCACATATTTTATGGATGGAGAAGAGGGTATGTCATGCATGTTATGGTTAGACCTTTTGTGTTCGCAACCTCTTGGATAAGCTTAAGCCTATGTTACTCAAATTCAACCACTAGTGTCAGACATAGATACATGTGAGGTTACCCGCTTGGCCATTCTGTGGAAAACTTGCATGTTCAATGATGAATTGCCAAGTATCAGTATCTATGTTGAAGAGTTGAGTACCTGGCATGAGCATGGAGGTGAAACTGAGAGTAACAGTACAGCAAGATGGTTTTAAGGGGTTTCTTACCCTTCTATATCGACCTTTAGAAATCTTCATTAGTTGCCTGTTTTTCTCATTACTTGTATTTTAACCCTGCTGTATGACATCATATGCATGTTTGTATTTTCTTAGAAATGCCGAAAACGTAAAGATACATCTGATGATGCTCCCGAAAAGCGCGGAGCTTCCAGAGATGGTGCTTATGTAGTTGCTCCTGTGAGTATTAACTATATAACTGTCTACTGCCTCCAGAATATGTTAGGAAGAGATGACTTACCTTTGTCATGGGTTGTTTTTTCCTCAGTGTCCACATGATGGGCCTTGTCCACTGGCAAACACTGGAAAATATTGTCACTTTGTTCAACGGTTGGAAAGAACAGAATCACAGCGTGCATTTAAGGTTCTTCTCTCATCCAAAAGCTCTTGTATCCAGGATGTTTTTCATGTTGCTTTATATCATTTGGAGTAGTAATGGCTTGGAGATATGGCATGAGAATTGGTTGAGGACGTTCAATATCACCTCTCTTGTAACTAGGACAAACCTCCATACCATCTTCTAAAGTGCCCAACACCATTTAGATGATAATGCATTCTATGATGAGGTATTATCATGAAAAGAATTTAATCTACCGAAGTTTTGACTCTAAAACCCCTTTTGCATAAAGAAGCACTCTTAGTAATAATGACATTCTTTGTGCTACCAAAGTTCACAGGCATGATCCAACTCCACTTCACCTGCAAGGAAAATGAGAAAGCCTAGTGCTTTTTTAAAAAGTTATGCACTTTATATCAATATGTTGGAAATTATAGATTCATGATATGCCATATAGATCTGTGGCAATTATATATGCCAACTTAACATTTTTGAAAAAAAATCTTTCTTTGGAGATCTGTGGCATCACATCACCTTCAAGGGAGTCACCCTGGGTTAAAATCATGATAGGGTTAAGGCTCACATGTTTTAGCTATTTGGGAAAGGCCACTGAGTACCAGCTGCTTCACCAGTATGTCATCTTTGATAGAGCAGGAGTGGGGCCAGTTCACGTTAGAACAATCTGTTGAAGGGTGAAGTACTTAAGCGTGCTTATGTTGGGATTTGTGACCATGCTTTTGATTTTTACGTGCAGAGATCAAGCGGTGCACCTTTACGTGGGTTTGAGGATGAGAAGTTTTCCTATGTTGCGTTGAGACGAGGAAAAAGACCACAGTGAGTATTGTTAACTCATATGCTATATTTTCGTGGTGGACTGCTCTATCAATACTATGTGATCTTTATGTGCTTAGAATGGTTAATTTAGTATTTTAAAATTCTAAATAAACTATATTGTGGAGCGACCACACCAACCTAGAAATTTGGAAGTATGTTGCAAGTATATTAATCAATTACTGTAACTATATGTTTTTTCGGTATGCTATTTATAAACTAATTATTTCACATCTAACTATTTCATGTTCTCATTAGTACTTTAAATGAGGCATATAGATGTTTAGACATTTTACTCAAACCCTCTATAAATTTTCTAATTTTCTGACAGCAAGTGGCTCATGCAGCACTTCCTGCTCCAAGCCCGTAGTGCTCTCCTATCTAATAGTAATATGAAGCTATGTTACTCGGACTCTTGGGTTTGGATTCGTCAGAGTATTGGACACGTATAATCATATATGCTTGTATGTTTTTCCTGCTATCTAAGTAGCATAGCCAATTAGTTATATCCATTTGAGGTGTCAAACAAGATGACAGCAAGTTGAGTTGGAGTAACAAAGATCGGAAAGAAAGAGCAATTGCGTGCTTATCATAGAACGCGAGTTGCATTTTTTGCCTGTGACTGCTATAATACATGTTGATTTGTTCAATGCCAGCCATTTGTTCTACTTTTTTCTTGCCTTTTACGTCTCTTGATGTATAGGCTGTGAATTCTGTGATAACTGATGGAATGTCTTTTGTATTTTGATAGGGAGCCTTGGCCTCTTGATGGCATAAAGTTTGACACCTTAAAAGAACTGCATGCCAAAAGAAAACCTGAGGATCTTGAAATTGACTATGGTATGTGTTTCTTATATCCTATCCCCCCAGGCCCCGACTCCAGCATTATAGTTGGGTTGCTTGGGGAAGGAACAGTTTTCCCTGAATTTTTTTTTCCTTTGCCTCAATTTCCTTCTTGTGATGCCCCTAAAAGATTGCCCCATATCATAAATCGACCATGGGGGACCACTACTTTACTCTCGCATTCATTCTGTTTGGTGCCACCATGTTTGTCTTTCATTGACTCCCCCAACCAAAGAAGTAAAGAGCAATAAATACTCAATTGGACAAACACTTGAGGCGAAAGGGAGTAAACAATAATAGAGGTAAAAGCATCTGGTCTCTCGATAATTGATGGCAGAGGATGCAGCTAATGGTTGTGAATATCTGAGCCTCTTGGCTTAAAGTGTGTTGTAGGTCATGGAAATAGATCGTATGCCGATTGGTTAGGCTTCCTTGTACACTCAATTTTAAACCCTTTTTGAGGAAGTCTCATGTGTGTCGTGTTTTCAGTAATAATTTGTTAAGTGGGAATCGTTAAATTGGATGTGAAAGTTAGAAGAAAAGGTGATAACTTCGATGTTTGAAGAAGGTGATACCATGTTTGCTTTTTTGGTAAATTTTAAACGAGGATAGAATGGGATTTAAGAAGTGAAATGAATAGGCCTTGATTATTGCTATTTATTTTCATCTTATTCAGTTTTAATTTTTACCAGTGGGATGCCATGTTTCATTCACACTCCGGAATTTTGCCGCGGAACCTACTCCTTTTTCATCCCAAAAAGGGATTACTATAATATACGAAAGGAGTTAAGAGTTAGACATGAAATATGTTTGCTTGATGGTGAAATTGTTTTATGAATAAATACGAAGACATGGTTATGTTACGTGAACTCACGTGGAGTTTTAACATTTTGCTGATCATGTAGGCAACTGATTTTTCCTTGCATCTCTAAGCAAATATGCATTTATCTAGAATTTCTGTAAAAAATGAACTGAGAACAGATGACTCATTAGATTTCCCTATACTTCCTCCGTTTTTTTTAGATGTTACACTTTCTATTTTAGGAAGTTTTAAATTAGATGTTACACTTTTATTTTGGGTAATAACTTCTTTCTATCTCTCTCCTATCACATGTTCACATGGGACCCTTTTGTTTTTCATTCTCTCTATCTCTCTCCTCTCCAAAATTACCTAGGAGTCCGTGATTTGAAAAGTGTAACATCTAATTAAAAACGGAGGAAGTATTATAAAGTAATAGATGATTGACTGATTTTCATTAATTAAGAGTTGATAAAAACAGCCTCTCTTCGTACAGTTAGCCTGGCTTTACTAGCCAAGGCAGACCTCCTTTAGAATCATTGTGGTATGTTGATGTTATGTATCATGCTTACAACTGATTTTCCGCATAATGGATTAGAAGGGGGAAGCAATGATTTTCTCACCAGGGTAAAGGACATTTTCCCATCAAGTGGGGTATTTTGAGATGGTGAACGCTTTTGTTATTCTAATGCTTGGAATTGGTTTTCTTGATAGATAGATTATATGGGATATACTGGTCTAACTTTCAAATCATTGATGGTAATTCTCTCTTTGACCATCATATATCTACAAACTTTCACTATCTCCTCTCTTCTAAGGTAAAAGTTAAGTTTAGCCACCCTATACTATGCCTACTGTTATATATTCTGTTGAGTTTGACAAGTGTTTATTGTTAGATTAAATGGAAGATGTCTTCTTCTTTAACCTAAAATGAGCTGTTAGTATTACATATCTTCCATAAGGGTGCTTAGGTATTAATTGTACCAAAAATCTTGTTGATGATGGATTCATTATCTAGCTCTTGTTTAAATTTGCCAACTTTGAGTACCCTTAAGTTGCGGTTGGTGATTTGCACATTGAAGTCTTGGATGCGCAGGTGGCCTTTTCTGTGTGCCTATCAACCCAAAGTTGAAACCTTTTGATTCGCTTAAGCACTAACTTGTCCTAACTGACAAATTCTGATGCTGAACTCTTCTCTGTTGTCAGAGGACCAATATGAGCAAGAAACTGATGATATTGTTCCCTATGAGGCCCATCATTCTTCATATGATTCTGATGCAACAGAATCTGATGCTGTTACCGATCATGAAGAGGAAGAAGAGCAGGCAGGTCGTGCAGATTTAGGAAGTGGTTGGGGAAGAATAATCTTCATGCCTCAAAGGAGGGGCAGACGTGTTGCAATGGATGTTTGCCGGGCCACCAAGCGTGATGGTTCTGAAGGCTCGTTTGATCATATGGTCATTACACGTGCGAAAAATCCAACCTTACATCATCAAGCTCGGAAGTCTTTGTGGGGGGATCTGTGGCCTTTCTAGGCGAAGCTGATAGTTTTCACTTTTCATGCTGAGTTATCTAATTCACATGGCAGTGCGGTGATTCGTAGATGCTGCATTTGCTCTTTGCATGTCGAGTTATGAGAAGTCACTATTGGATTTTTTGCCTTTTAGTGACTCTTTGGCTCATCTTGGGCCACATGGTGGAAAGGGTGTTTTTCATAAGTTCAAATATTGTCCCAAATTAGCCAAAGCGCTATTACCTATTGGCCATTCAGACAAAAATCTCAGTGGTTTTGGCCTAGGGTTTATCAATTTTGGCTAGGGTTCTGGAGAGTGTAGATGTTTATATCTTTTCATCAGAAGCTGGAAATACACTTGGATGGAGCAAGGTGCGTCTTTGTGCTGAAGTGCTGAACCTTGGACGCAGCGATCTTGCAGCAACTATCCAGAGGACCAGCTCCTGGTGAGGCATGGTTGATAAAACCACTGTCATTTCTAGACAAAATGTATCATGTATATATGCCAGGCGCTGGTCTGACCGTAAATTTGATTATGTTGCAGTCATACGTAGAAATATATGATATTTTTATCGTGGTGTTTGTACAAGCATGAGATGGTTTTATTCCATATTTCTTTTTCCATCAATAATTTAATCTTTTCCAGCATGTGTTTGTTTCGTGTTTGTGTTGACATGATGCTGTTACAGGACAGATGCATGAGATCAATATGAACTTGGATTGCTTCATGATCTGTTTCAACTGTGAGAGCCAAACAAAACCAAGAAAGTAAATCTTAGACTATACAATTTAGGAATCAAAAATATCTACAAGGTAAGTTTTTGATACTTAAGCCTACCATGCGAAGTCTAAACTATCGACCAAAACTGGTTGAACTTCCTAAGCTACGGCAATTCTCTCTACAACGGTTTCTAATATTAGAAAATGAAGATCTAAGGGATTTCCCTGGATATCGAACAGGCAATCCGTAATTATGATATGTTCTAATTTGTCCATCCTTTCCTCCTGTTACTATCACAAGCCCCCACATATGAGAACCACTCAAAATGCTTTCGCATACATTCCTCAAGAACCCGTAATCAATGTCTCCAACAGCTGGTGAAACAAGTGCTGCTCGTAAGTTTCGTAATGCCGCATCTTCCTGTGATCTTATCGTAGATGGCGACACATGATCATGGTTGGTATTAGTAGTTTGTTTTGGTGTCAATGGTGGCAGTTCTGAGGTGGATGTCCGAATACCATGCCAAGGTACCGCGATCAATGCATTGTCTGATATAAAACTTTCAGAAGACCATATGTTTTTCGGTTTGTTGTTGGAAATTCTTCCCTTGTTAGGATGATTCCATATGTATATATTTGAATCATCAGTTGCTGAGATTATGTGCTTTCCATCAGCTGTATAAGATGCGAATACTTGGCTTCCTCGATCAATCAGTGGGAGAGAACCTATTTTGCAAAAGAGAACAAAATTACAAAAATTCTCAACTAAAACCACCTATGATCTTACAATAGGTCATACCATTCATTTATGATGAACTATATCAACAACAATATTCGACTTAATTATTACATACGGTTTTAGGATAATAAATATAATTCAAACTTGGGAAATTATCCCATGATATTCCAGAGGTTTAGCTTTAAGATAAAACTTAAAATGTTATTTTCACACCATAACTCAATATAATTAGTGTGTTCTGGTTTTGTTAAAGTAAGGAGAATGCTTTTTGTGATGAAATAAGGAGAGAGTGATTATTTTGCTCAACAATAGCAGAGCATAGAACTATCAGAAAAAAAAAATTGCTGTTGTTAAATGAACTCTAATTTCTGTAATCAAAGTTAATTTGGATGTTAAAATATAGGAAAAATTCACAAAAGAGAGTCGAACTATTACCCATTTTCTTTGATAAGTCCCAACTATGGATTATTCCATGCAGGTCCCAAGTTTACTATCTTGTGATTTTCATAGGTCCTGAGTTACTTATAGCCGGTTTAGAAGCTAAAATTTTTAAATATTTACCATCTTCGAACACTTTCAGCAAGTGACACATACTATAAAATAGGGCCAACGTTTAAAAATCTCACCTTTTAAAACATTTATATGTAATTCAGGACTTATAAAAATCACATACCCGTTATTGTGAATTTCTCCTAAAATATACCAACCTCTAAGTTTGCAGATGATATCAGCTCCCTTAAGTATTCGAACTAGGGAGTCGGCCGAGCTAACTACTACTTCACTTGGGTTAATCGGTGAAAACTGTGATGAGAAAGAAAAGTGAGATATTGCTATTGCAACAAAAGGCAGAAAATTTTGACATGGAGAGAAAGAAAGATATAGAAAATTTGTCATAACCTGAAAACCAGTTATTCTCTTGCAAGCTAATGTCTTCTTGTATTGCAAGTATATAACAGAAACGTGACGCAGAAAATCATCTGCTGCATGCAATGTTTCATCAGTACTTTTTCTGACTGCAAAATTCAAAGCTCGGAATTTGCCTAACCAGTTGAATTAAGTTGGTTATAATGTAGTGAATACATGAATAATTTATAACCAAGTAAACTAAGCCTTTAGTAATTCGATTAAGTACTCAAACAAGCATAAAATTTGACCATTGAACTGATCGATCATCTTAGAAGGTGGGTGTTCTTGGTGCAAAGCCTGTGTAATTATGATACAGTAATAATAATCTTGACAATTATCGGTCTAAAATGAGGAGAGACGATTAGTCTTAGAAAAGAGATCGACTCAAATGTGATGCTTGACTGCTTGTTAAAGAGAAAACTACGCATGTAATTAGGACTAGTTGTCTCATGTAGATGAAGAAGAGGGAGAATGACTAACATAAAAGATTCTAGAATACTCCACCTATTGTCAATTGATTTTAGGATAGAACTCGAAGGACAGTTTGAAATGCATGGTTTCCGTGCCTATTTCTATACTTGAACTCAGTTATAACGATGAAAATTCCGACACTAGACCAACTGAAGACTAGCATCAGATTACTTAGCAGAGCTGCAGAAATAGAGGCTATCATACCTGAGATTTCAAAAAATGAGCAGTTTCCAACCATTGAGCCAACAATACCACCCTGTCATCAAGCAAAATAAGTTCTACAAATGAAAGCTGATGGTCGATATAGCGAAATTAAAAAATTAATCATACAGTTACTAATTATATCTTGAATACTGAATACAGATACTCGAAACTACTTGGCTCCATATCACTATCATTGGTTGTCAAAACCGAAAACAATAACAGAAACAATAACAATAACAATAACGATAACAAAAAGACCATTGGCCTGACCTTTCCATCAGGCCGGTAGCAAATAGCAGTGACGATTTCCTTGACATCAATCCAGTCAATCACTTGACATCTTAGAACATCCCAAACGCGGACTATTCCATCTATAGAACCACTGATGAAGTAGTTATCATCCATGGGATTGAACTGTCCACAAGTTACTACATCAATAACAATGACACAAAAAAGAGTCACAAACAAGGCTATTCAAGCCAATGACATAAGTTGAATAACATACATGCTGGGCTAATTCATACTAGAAAATAGAATAGAATGTAATAGAAACATAAACTTCACATTACCAAAATCATTGTGAGGAAAAACTCTTAGACATTGGCTACATCCTACTTCCCACAATCGCACTGTCTTATCAACTGAAGAAGAAAGCAAATGCTGCATTGAAAGAAAAGGTGCAATGAATTCATAAATCCAAAGAAAGGTTAATCATTTGTCATGTGACTAGTTCAAACTAGTTTTTCGGCCTAGAAGATGCTCCAATTGTTGCTGCATGCACAACAAATTATAACTATATATGTAAAACTCATGATTGGATTGTAATTACATCGATAAATTTACAAGTTCCTGATGTTAAAACTTTCAAGTTGCATCTTCAGGACTTCTAATATGACATTGATTCCTTTTAATATAGATGTATATATGGAGAAACATATGATGCAGAGGGAGTATAACATTGACTTTTAACATCATTTTACTAGATTAATGCACATACTAACCCCATTTTTAGACCATGAGATATCCAAGATCTCACCCTCATGTCCATGGAACTCATGCAAAGGCTTCTCTAGAATCCGAAACACTTTACGAGGAATCATAATATCATTTGCAGCTGATTGATCAGATGATTTCTTCAGCTTATTCATCACATTTCCTTGATCTTTAAACTTGAGAAAGCAAGCCAAATTTGGAATACCATTCACAGAAAAATTCATACCTGCAGATACAGCACTGAATCTCAAAAGGTCAAAATCAGTAATTCTCTCATCCTCAACTACCTTCCATACATTCAAAACTCCATCTTCACCACCAGTAGCAAGATGCTGCCCATCAATACTAAACTTCATAGATAGAATTGAGCCTTTATGAGCAGAAAATTCTTGTTTATTATATAAGGAAGACAACTCCTTAGACCATTTCTTATGAGAACGAACACGAATTCTCGGGTTTTTAGACCCGGAAACTTTGCAGTTGGTGAACACTTCTTTGTTCTCTTTATCTTTGTTAAACATATTTGCAGCTTTGAAGCTGAATCTCTTTAACCAATTACCTTCTTTAAACTGCTGTTTTCTCTTACCCACCATATCCATTTCTTCTTCTGATTCTCTTGTTATGAAACGCTGAACTAGATCAGATGATCCAAACTTTTCTTGAAACTCATCAACTGTAACACAAGAATTCAAAGCAACCTCTTTTGGAATTTCTTCATCATCAACCTCATCATTCAAGCACTTAATTCTCCATAATAAACCATCATCATCTTCTTCATCAATTGCAGCTTCCTCATTCTTTTTACCTGCTAAATCCTTTCCTGTTGTGCTGTCATTACTCTTTTCAGTGATCATACAAGTAGTATCATCAGGTCCTTCTCTAGCAGTGTGGCACCGATCTAAAACAAAACCTGTCTTTCTTATGAAATCATCTCGTCGTTCATCTATACTTTTCGGGTTTTTATTCCAGAAATCATAATGTTGAAGTTCAGAAGTACAGACCTCAGAACCATCTGATTCACTGTCAGATTCTGAAGATATTTCCTCAAGGGCATCATAGAAGTTATCATGTTCTACACATGTGTTAGCCATAATAATGCCTTCCTAATTGCTCATAATTTCCAACAAAAATTTAATGGCCAAATCTATCATATTGATCATGTTAAAGATCCATATAACCCCACAAAAATCCACATTAAAGATCAATGAAGCACATAATACAAAGATGAGAAAAAAACACCCTCAAATTTATTGCTGCACTTATAACGTTGAGGATTGCAGAATTTCGTATAAAGATGCCGATCAAATTTTAAAACAAGATCAGGAACAACCAATTAATATCATCTTTTACAAAATGAAATCGATCCCAGATGAACAAAATATTCCTCGAAGGTAGGAATTCCTCAAAAAATATGACATGGATATTTCCTTACCTACAATTTTCTTATGTAACTTGATCAACCCAGTATTTATTTTCCCCTTCTTTATATTTTTTGATTCAGATCTGAGCAAAGTTCCAAGTAATTTGATATGAGAAAATCAACCCATAAAATCAAAAAATAAAAGGTGCAAACTTGAGATGACAAAAGTTGGAAAGGGCTAAAAGCTTTTCCCCTATTTCTCTTTCTCTGTTTCGTTGATCTTCCTCCAATTTCAAACACTGGTTTTTTCTGAAACGGTTGCCTGCCTTAATCTAGGAGTAACAACGTTAAAAAGTTGTGTCAAAACTCGAAACTTATGCCCCATTGGCCTGTGTATAAAATTCGGAGTTTTCATGATAACTCTTTACTTTTATTCATTTATGATTTATGAAACAATAAGCCATGCACGTAACATGCAAATATTCTTCCTTTGTAGTTTGAATTTTTTCCTTCAATAATGCAAAAGTGGGTTTTGATTCTCAAAATATGCCCAAAAAAAAAAAATTCCCTGCGTACCGTCCACGTAGGACAGTACGCGAGAAACTGATTTTTTTTTTTTGTTTTTGCCCAAGAAAACCGCTACTCACAGTAGCGGTTTATAAATATAAACCGCTATTCTGAGTAGCGGTTTACTTGGGCAAAATATTGCAAGCACAAATCAAACTCTGCTACTTGAGTAATGAACCGCTACTCTGAGTAGCGGTTTATACAACACACACAAATTCTTTTTTCTTTTTTTTTTTTTTTTGTAAACCGCTACTTCGAGTAGCGGTTTTGCTTAAGTTGAAAAAAAAAAAATTCTCGCGTGCTGTCCTACGTGGACGGTACGCAGGAAATTATTTTTTGGGGCATATTTTGGGAATTAAAACCCACTTTTGCATTATGTAAGGAAAAAATTCTTTGTAGTTTTCTTTCCTTACTTGTAACATTCTAGTCAAATTTAGAAAACTTCGACCATATCTCTATTATATAAGGGAAGGGGGGAGCAATGGTGTCCTTTTTTGAAATGCCTATTTTGCCCCCCTTTCCTTTCTAAATTACAAAAGGATTGTCAAAATCAAAATCGACACTCAAAGAAAACTACCGAAAATTAATTTACAACACTCACTCACAATCACTAAAAGAAGAAACTTTACAAATCATTCATACAATTGAAAATCACATTCTAAAAAATCACGCAAATCACTCAAATAATCAGGAAACTTTATTAAAACTTAAAATTAACATACAACTAAAACTAATAACCTAGAACATCAATACATACAAAAACATTTACAAAAATTTACTTACAAATCACTATTCTCAAGAACCATTCACAATTAATGTGGGCCATGATAAAAATAGAGTTGTATTTGTAGTGAAATCAGAATTTAGAAGTTAGACAAGGAAAAAAATTATTTACTTTTTTATAGTTTTTCCTATATATAATAAAAAAATTTACATATATTTGGACCTTTTTATTCTATTATATAATAGCGATTAATTATCAAGGTAAAAAGGTTTATATAAACTATCATTCAAGAATTAAAGTACATCATATCTCTATTATATATAAAAGAAGGGGGGAGCTATGGTGTTCCTAAATGAAGAGACTATGTTACCCCCTTCCCATTCTAAATTACAAATTCACTTACAAATCAAATGGGGTTTCGAACAAAAATACCAAAAATATAATTATAACAATCACGCACAAACTACTACTTATGAAATTAACTTGAAATCAAAGTGTTCACTTTCTTTACAATTTATGAAGTATTGTACTTAATTCAAAAATCAACTAAAAAATTATAATATTAGAAATCATAAATAAATTCAATAAAATTTCTATTTTGTTCATAGAATTTAACTTTGAAAAGTAAAAAAAACCAAAAAAATGGTAAGAGACTTATTAAGTGACAGAAACTAAACCAATCAAATTTTACAACTAAAAATAATTATATTTTGTATGACTAATGTTCAAATTTTGACTCCGAAAAAAATCGAGTTTCTGTTTCGAAAAAAAATTCAAGCACGCATCGCGTGCAAAAAATTCTAGTTTAGTATTAATACAAAATATGAATGATTAGTTATTTGGAATCTTGGTTAATCTCAATATGTAGTTTTTAGGATATCAACTTTTTATGATTTTACTAATACCTAGTTAAAGATACTAAGTACTCTTTTGATTACTGTTGGAACTTAATTTTCATAGGAAGTCTTATTTTATGAGAAGTAAATTAGCTAAAGGGGTCAAGGTGGTCAACCCGAACCCGACCAACCTAACCCGAAAATGGTCCGTCTAACCCGAATTTCCTAACCCGACCCATCTACATTAAATGGGTTAAACGGGTCAAGAAGCATGACCCGAACTCGATCCGTTTATTTCGCAGGTCAACCCGACCTGTTTCCTTAAACGGGTCACACCCCTTGACCCAAACCCGCTAATTTCGGATCGGGTTTGCGAGTTGTGTTATGTTTTAGCACCTCTAGGTAGGACTTTCTTATTAAATACTTGTAGTCTAGGTTGCATAGACACGGATACGGGTTCGAATATGAATACGGATACGGGATACGTCAACTCAAAAAAAGAGGATACGGATACGCGGTAAAATATAATATAATGTATTAGTAATTTTTGATAAATTTATTAAAATTTATGAATGATTGTAACAACATGGTAAAAATTACGAATGAAATTACTCTAGTAAGATCAAAAAGTCTTTCTTGAGAACATAAAACATGAATAATACGGGTAAAACTAGTGAGAATTATTTTTAAAAATATATTTAAATTATTGATTGAAGTATCCGATATCCACAGAGTATCGGTATCGTATCGGTATCTGTTTACACTTAAAATACTCTAGTTGACTTTGTTTGTTTAACTAATTAAGTTAAGTTGACTATTTGATGATAGCCCTAACTTTGAACAAAAGACTGGCGATGACATCACAAGCGCTAGCCATATAACAGTTATCACTTATCAGCAATTATGATACAGGTAACGACAGATATGCGTAACTTGCAAGTAATGATAGACATGTGCACGTGTGTTTGTTAGCGGTTATCTGCAGTTCAAATGGAAGGAAAAATTAGAGAGGGAAAGTTCAAATTCAAAGTAATTGGCGCCTAGAACGATAACCTCCATCAGACCCACGATCTCCAGTATCCCACATCCATAAATAGCACGAAGCGATGAAGGAAGAAAAAACAACAAACACAACAACAAGCTTATCCTTCTTTTCGCATTTTACTGCTTTCTTAGTTTTCAACTTGGCTTCTCAGCCAAGTTTAGTTTAGTGTAGGGTAGCTTAGCATAGTTTCAAAATACTTCGGTAGGAAGCATTTTCTTCTCCAATTGTACGCACATAGAGGTAATACTCCTTCATTGTAATACAATTGTAGTCTAACTTTATCCTTCATAAATATAGAAGGCGTTTGTATCGTGTGTCTATGCTTGTTTGTTCATAGTTTTAGACTTCATTTCACTCCCAGTACAACTTTCGAAGCTAACTGCTGTCCTTAGACCCTAAATACATCTCATAGGAGCTTTTAGCATTAGCAAGGTTATTTAATATAACTAGTAACAAGAGGGGCAGCCCCTAGCGAACCAAAAAAAATATTGGGCGTTTGACTTGTTGGTGAAGTGCAAAGTCACCTCTACAGTATCCGATACGGGTACGACGACTAAGATGGAGTATCGGTGCTACCTAGCTTGTAGTAGATTTGTGTTGTGTATGTGTTACAAATAGATCTACTTATAGCTTCCTTTACCATATTTAACGGGCCAGGCCATGGGCCACCTAAAAACTACCCACACTTCCAGGTAGCCGCTAATGAACACCCATATTCTTGTTGTTTTAGCAAACACTAACCTTATGATGGTGTCTGCTGAGTTGATGATGTTCTGGAGAGGCTATACGTCAATGCTATGCTAGTGGAGTTGGCTTTCAAGTGATGTCTAGGGTCCTCTTGGCTACCTGCACAAAAGAGATAACTTGGTTGGACAAGCTATCTTCCCTTCCATGCTTAAATGAGTATGTGAATTAAACGAGGGAAATAAAGTAAAGGAAAATCAGTAAATTCTAGAGAGAGAAAGTCTGGATTTTAGAGAGATAAGTAATCTCTAGTAATGATTGAGGTGATAAAAAATTATGAAAAGATGTGCCAAGGGGTATTTATACCCTATGTCTTGTCCCATCAATCAAAATTGATCAGGACACGTGGCACTACATGATTGGGCAAAAATGCCTTTTCCTTATTTAAAAATAATTCTTGCTCTATTTTGATGTATTTTCATACAGATAATTAATTACTGTTTTTATTGCTTGCCTAGTTGCTTTGGTGCCACAGGTCAGCATGAGGTGATGCTGCTCCAACATGGACAAATTAGATTGTGACACATGTCACGGGTTGTGAAGGTCACATCATTTTGCCCATCAGATGGGCATCTATCAGCGATGCTCTCTACCAATGGACATAACTTCTTACGACTTAGAACATACACCATCCACACTTTGCAAAGTTGCTTGAATTTTCTAATAAATCTTTCAACTTCATCACCTCCAGCAACAACTAGATTTACATCTACAATAATCGGTATCAATGAAGGAAGAACGTCCCTACAAGCATCATTTCCCAACACTTCATCTTCTCCCTGGAATAAATCTGCTGAGGCGGTGGAAACACAAGGCATGATACTTTGAGCAATTCTTAACCGGATTAACTTTATGTGACAAGCCTCACAAAAGTTGACTGCAAATACCATGCACCCCTCCGAAATTTTCTCATCATTAGCAGAATCACTAAGATTGGATGTGCGAATGGGGCTGTATGGATGGCTTTGATTTTGACGACCTTAAATCACTAATATGTTCCAAAGGTTATCCCCTAATTGAATTAGAGGTTGTATACAAACAAAATTCAAAGAAATTATTAATTTCAAAGATAATGAGCGTGCCTGCTAGTTATCAAACAGATCCTTGGAAAAGTTTTGGAGTACTGAGTACAACCCTTAATTGATGCTATGATGGATATGGATTCTGCTAATGTTGAAAAAGCTTCGGAAGGGTG
The DNA here is from genome assembly GCF_026745355.1 of Beta vulgaris subsp. vulgaris. Taxonomy (NCBI): domain Eukaryota; kingdom Viridiplantae; phylum Streptophyta; class Magnoliopsida; order Caryophyllales; family Amaranthaceae; genus Beta; species Beta vulgaris. The sequence continues at coordinate 8,785,748 of NC_079206.1, forward strand.
CATAGTGTTTGAGCAATCCTTAACCAGATTAACTTTATGCGACAAGCCTCACAAAAGTGGACTGCAAAAAGAGATACAACGTAATAAGTATTTGTTGTTTAGATAATTACAAAAATAATGCTTATAATCTATATATAATATGCAAAATTATGTATACAATAATATAAAAACACAGTTGCAAAATTTCATCATCTCTTCATTTTTTTTTTTAATTCTCTTCTCCCTTCTCCTCTAAGAAAATTATTCCCGGTCTGGACCGAAAATCAAACTTCAAAAATTTTGGACCAAAAAATTGTTTATTTTTTCATTCTAGACCCTAATATGTAGGTTCGCCCTTGGACGTCCAAAATCTCAAAAACGGGACTACAGACTTGATGTACTTATTCAAACCGACTAGGGTTTTTGCTTGGCCACTCCATTTCTCATTTTTATTTTCCTCAAAGGGTCATCAAGTATTATTATTCTTTCGTCAAAAAAAAAATATTATTATTCTTATTTGCTATTTGTCTAATTTATAAAATTCACTTTAAAATAGACCTTTTTATGGTCTGTTTACTTCAGATTAATTTCAGTTTAATTTAGTTCTAATTAATTCAGTTTAGTTTAGTTCAACTCCAATCAGTTCAGTTCAATTTAGTTCTCAATTTCTTCTATCATAAACAAATAATTTTAGCTCATTTCACTTCAGTTCAATTCAATTGTTTTTTTTTCTGACGAGCAATTCAATTGTTTTTAACTGAAGTAAACAGGCCTTATATGTTTCTTTCAATTTATTTTAGCTTATTTTAATAAGTTCACATAAGTTAAAATAAAATTACGTTTCTCCTCAATTTAATTTACGTTTCAGTAAAGCTAAGTTCAGTTTATTGATAAGTTCAGTGCAGCATTATTAATTTCAATCTTAAATAAATTTGCTAAGGTTCTGACAAATATAAATTTAGTTCTGTAAAATTAAATTATGTTCAGAGAAAATAAGTTAAGTTTAGTAAAAATAAGTTCGATTTGAAGTTCGGATTAGCAAACACCAATTGACGATAATAGAGTCTAAGTTCAAATAAGCTAAAATAAGTATTGATAAGGTCTATTAAGGTTTGTCCTTCTAATAAAATAAGGGTGCGTTCGTTTCATCTGAAATATTCTGATATGATATTAATTTTCTGATATGATCTGAATTTTTCTGATCTGATTTGATCTGAACTAAATATATTTTTTTATCTGATTTGAATTTTTCTTATTGTAATTGTTTTTATAGTTATAATTTTTCTAATCTGATTTAAAATTTTCTTATCTAGATCTGATCTGATTTGAATTTTTCTTATCTTATCCGATCTTATCTGATTTGATATGATCATTTTTTGAATAAGCACTAGAATGTTTTTATAAACCCACCCTAAGTCTCAATAACACCAAAAGAGTATAATGCGTAGGCTGACTGGGAAAAACCGGCTACAATGATGGCCGAATGCGTATTTAAAGCATAATTGAAGTATATGTAAAATATCATTAAAGCATAATGACAATTATTGAGCATAATTAAGCATAAATGGGCAATCAAACCTAATAAAAGGGAAAATTGGGCCAAACCAATTTATTGGGCCTAAGTAACTTAGTGATGAGTGACTTAATCTAACCTAGAAAATTAGATTGTGCGGCTGGGCCAAGCCCAAAATTCTTTTAAGTGGAATAAGGTCCGTTTTATTTAGGAAAGTTAGGAGTTTAGTCCAAAACTAGTCAAATTAGTCAAAGAAAATTAATAGAGGGAGTTCCTCCAGTCAAGTGACACCTAATTTTTGACTCAAGCTAGCTGGAAACATAGGGAATATTGTATCCATTGGACGAACTTTTTAACCGCTTAAAAGTGTCTCTAATGATTTTTACAAAATTACCATTAAAACTGACTATACGCCATGTTTTCCTTATGATTCATTGTTTAATATTTGATTTTTTGGTTATTTTTATAAGAACTCCAACCAATTTTCTGAAATACCTTATAAAACTTACCTAGGGCAAAATATTAACCAATAAATCATACCAAAGATATGGGGAGCATGTTGCAGCGTCAAAAACATTGTGTCCCAAAATTATGACTTCTTGAGAACAAGGAATTTTTAAGTGAATTTTAGGCTATTTTCAGGCAATTATGACCCGATTTAAAGAAAACATCATAACTCCAAAATTATAAGTCCATAAATCATGAAAAAAATACACAATACTATCACATCCACAAGGAACATTATGCCAAAAACTGAGATCACTTCATTGAGATAATTTTGTGATAAAAATCAAACAGTGGAGAAAACATATCTTGGGGAATATTTAATAGGAATTAATACTTTAATGGGTTCGAACCATTGACGTTCGAACCCTTAGACCTTAGTCGACTTGGGTGTAGGTTGGCTGAACTGGGTGTAGATTGGTTGAATTAGTTTAGAGTTAACTAGGTCAAAACACCAAGTCAAAAATTAAGGGTGTTTGGATGGGTTAATGGGTAGAGTTTTAAGGACAGGTTAGAGGTAAAGTTTTAGTAGAGTTTCTTCAACGTTATATAAAATAACGTTTGAGATATTATGATAGCGTTCAACTAAAACAAATCTTTACATGTTAGATTTATGCTCTCTTTTTTTTCTTTCAGATATCTTACAAATTTTTTTATGCTAAATTTATCTTTCTTTTTTACGTCAGACCTAATTAAATTAATGCTTAGGGCCTGTTCAGAATCAATATATGTTTCTTGTAACGGTTTTAAGTTTTAGTTTTCACTTTTTACAAAACTGATTGAAAACAATTACTAAAACAATAAAACTGCCATAGAACATTACCGCAAAATTTTGAAAAGTAACCCTGGGTTCAATGCCTTGATAAAAAAATTAATGCTTAATTATACAGTACCTTGCTAGCACATCACCATCAACATACCATAATTAAACTGATGAGAAACGGGTAGAGAGCTAGAATTTTGGCAATTTAATTTAAGAAATCACAATCTTCTTCCACTCTTTAATTGATTTGAATCTCTCTCTATAACATATATATTCCAAATTATCTTCATAAAGCCGAAATTTCATAATTTGACACCAAAAGAATCGTTTGATTCTATGAATCTAATTGATTTTCAATCATTTGAGTATTTGAAGAAGAAATTAGAGAATTTATGAGGATATAAATAATTAAAAGAAGACATACAACAGTTGCAAAAATTATTAAAAGAGACGGTCTAATTTTAATATAAAAGTAGACTTAGTCACTAAATAAATTAAACTAGTGACCGAAAGAAATTAACCTAGTTACTATTGAGCTTATTCTATTTTTAATATTGGATTTACCATTGCCTAATTTTAATTTAAAAGTAGGCGGTCTCTTACAAGACGAACTCCAAGAGTTGTGAGAGAGAAAGAATTTAACAGAGGAGAAAGAAGAAACAGATTGAGGCTATGTTCAGTTCACCTTATTTTTGCTTATTTCAGATCTAATCAGATTAGATCAGATCAAAAAAATAAGTTCAGATCAGATCAGAAAAAATAAGTTCAGATCAGATCAGACCAGACCAGATCAGTTCAGTTTAGATCATGCTTATATTTAAAAACTCATTATTATTATTAAATACTCCATCCGTTTCCTAAAGATCTTCCCACTTACTGTTCCTACAAATACCAAGGAAAATCAAGTTGTGTGGGGCATGGTGTGAGTAAAGTAGGAGAGAGAAAGGGGTTAAGATAAATAAACAAATAAAAAGGGGTTAAAGTAGGAGAAAGAAAGGGAGTAAAATTGAATTAATAATGTAATGGTGGACCATATGATAGTGACATGAGAGGGTAAATAGGGAAATTTGTTTTGCCAAATAAGGAATAAAACAAAAGAGGGAAGATCTTTTGGAAACACCCTTAAACGGAAAGAGGGAAGATCTTTAGGAAACGGGGGGAGTATCTTTCATTACATATTAGTAAAAATTATAATAATTGAATATTAATAAAGTACTCATTGAGACGAATCAAGCAAGACACCACATGACTATATTTTTTCTTATATATTGAGAAAAATCTAAAAGATTCTATCTAATTGTGAATAGTGTCAATATTCTAAGTGAGAAAGATAAAAAAAATACAAAGGGAGTATTATTATTTACTAGTACAGTTGTTCAAAATAATTATTATTGTTGTTGTTGTTGTTGTACTTATTAATATTGGTAATTATTATTAATCTTGTTGTTACCATTATAAATGTCATTGTTATCATTATATTAAGTTATTTTCTTGTTATTAAATAATAGAAAATTAAAGGCCATGTGTTAAGAACATAAGATTGACGCAAAAATAAGAAATATATAAAATATGATATCTCAAATTCATGACAACGAAACTACTAAGTTCGGATTACATTTCAAAATAAGCTAAGTGTCAGTTACAAATTATAAATTTAGATTCGGTATACCTCTTCCTACTGAATTCCAAATCTCTTTAGCTATTTGAAGTTGCACGATATTTATTTCTTTTTTGCTCAAGTCATAGTTGTTTGTATATCTTATTTTATTTTATATGGAAAAATAGAGTTGAGTTTGCCGACTTCTTAAGTCATTAAGTGTGAAACATTTTTTTAAAGGGAAAGTGTGAAACATTGTGTAAGTGCTCTTATAAATTAATGACTTGAGTTATATAATTATTTTTAGTAATAATAATAATAATTATGATTATAATTACTATTGTTGTTCTTATAATAATGATAATAATAATTATTATTATTAATAATAAAAGTTGTGTAAAAGTTGTAATAGAAATAATTAAAATGATAATAATAGTAATACTATAAAAAAGATCTTATAATGTATTGCATAATAATGATTTACAAAGTAATAATATAATAATATATTTTATAAAAAATAAGATCTTGTAAATCAGATCAGATCAGATAAATTCAAATCAGAAAATTTCAGGTGAACTAAACATAGCCTGAGAATAGGCAGAGGATACCGAGAGAAAGAACAAATTAAACATATATTATGTGTGCTGTTCCCAAAACAAAACGCATAAAACCACCAAAAGTCATTTTTTATTTTCCGTTTAAATTTCTGAAAATTGAATGAATTTAGTTTTTTCAAACGTTTTTTCCGAACACGTTTTGTTTCCCTTTTCAAAAAATTAAACGGAAAACTGAAAAACAACAATGATTTCGAACGGCTCCTTAGCCTATGTTCAGTTCACTTATTTTTGCTTATTTCAGATCTAATCAGATCAGTTCAGATAAAAAAAAATAAGTTCAGATCAGTTCAGATCATGCTTATATTTAAATATCATTATTACTATTAAATATCTTTCATTACGTATTAGTAAAAATTATAATAATTGAATATTAATAAAGTACTCATTGAGACGAATCAAACAAGACCCCACATGACTATATTTTTTCTTATATATTGAGAAAAATCTAAAAGATAAGATCTTGTAAATCAGATCATATCATATCAGATCAGAAAAAATAAGTTCAGATCAGATCAGATAAGTTCAGATCAGAAAATTTCAGGTGAACTAACATAGCCTTAGTTTACCGTTTAAAATTTAAGAGGAATAGCATAAGATGAGTAAAAGTAGAAGTGATGAGGTGGCTTCATATTAATTAAGAGAGGTGATGAGGTGGATTCACTTAAGAATCTTTTGGTAGGACTAAAGGTGCTAAACGGGTCGGGTCGGGTCGAAAATTTAACGGGTCAAGGACCCTTGACCCAAACCCGACCTGTTTCCTTGTCTATTTGCTAGGAAGTGGCTTTGGGTGTTTGGTTGAGCGTAGGAATTTGTAATTGACACACGAATTTCTAATCACCAAAGGGGTTTGGTGTTTAATTTCATACACTTCATACGAATTTTCATTTCCTTGAAAATTCTATTTCCCGTGAATTTCCTATTTCCTGCATACCAAACAACTACACTAATTTGTACTTCCTAGGAAATCCAAATTACAGTGCAATTTGAGGTGAATTAAACGACCTCTAAAGGTTAAAATTTGCATTGGAGATAATTGTGCAAAAGCAAAATAATAAAAATAATTACATAGGTGATACCGCGATAGGTTTAAAACCTTAACCCAAACTTTGAACCAACTTAACTAATAAATAAAGGATTTTGCCATTCGATGTCCTAAAATTTGTTACTAACACCCTAAATACATATTTTAATACTGTATTTTATACCTTCTTATTTCTTCCCATTACTCTCTTCCTTCCTTTCCCTCACTTCCTCTTTCCTTTCTTCTCAGTACTCTCTTCCTTCCTTTCCCTCACTTCCTCTTTCCTTTCTTCTTCCACCACTATCACCAACACCTGTCCACCAGTCCCACGGATCCACCACCTTATAAAAGCGACAATGTTACTTCGATTGAGTAGTATCAAAGGAATATCCAGACAACTCACCTTCAAAAATCTGAAAACACCAAAAGAAACAAATCAATCAGCAACAAAACAAAAATTACATTCACAAAACAAATCCCACAAAAAGAGAAATTAAGATTTGAGTTTACGAGAAAAAATTGAATTGGTGAACGTCCATGATAGACGCTCCACCACAAGGCATCCATAATAGGCTCCCGCACCTGTGATGAAGCATCTACCATGGACGCCTCACCACTTTTTTTAAAAAAAAAAATTCAATTGATTTATTCTACCATGTATTTTTGCAATGTGAAAAGAGATCCAATAAAACTTAGTCTGATTGGATGGATAGGATTGGTTTTCGGCTTAGGCTTCTATTCTTAAATTTGATTTCGTTTCCATGTACATGTTGAGACCAATTTTGTTAGACTCGGAAAGTTGCTTCTTGTCGCCGGAGGAAATGATGTGTCATCGAAGGGACCATGCTCCTAGAAAATTGGTGGTGGTGGTGGCTCCAGTGGTGGAAGAATATGAGGAAGGGGAAGTAAGGAAAAGCCAGAAAGGGTAGAAAGAGCGTACACAAATGCTATATAAAAGTACGTATTTAGGACGATAGTAAGAAGTTTTAAGGCGACATTTAAAAACTCACTAAATGAATCGCATTTGAATCAAGTCATTTACTAAGAACTAGACCTGGTTATTGGTCCAGTCAGGATTAGTGCGGGTCGAAAAGCGTGTCAGGTCATAAAGAGTCACCTCATAAAGGAGTCTGGTCAATGCTGACTGATGACGGGTTGATAATGGGAGGGTTGACAACCGACTAAGAAAAATAATCAATTGAGAGAAACAAAAGTGAGTTTAATTGAATAAGCAATTATTTTTACAATATCTAACTAGTTATTAGGCCCGGGCTAATGCCCCGGATAAGAAAAAATTTCATTTATTAATATTGTACTAAATATATTAGTATAGATATACAAATTTACCATCTTTTATCATTAAATACAACTTGGTCTAGTGGTTAAAACTTTAGTAAATGAACTTGAGGTCATGGGATCAAAACCTATACTATGCAATTTTTAATTTTTTTTATTGTACATGGATTACATGAACTAAAACTCTCTAGGGAGAGCGCCATGTGGCACCGTTCCTCTTTTACGCACGTCTTTTAATATATTAGTACTAGAATTTTTTGCACGCGATGCGTGCTTTAATTTTTTCAAAACAAAAACTCGATTTTCTTCGACGTAAGAGTCAAAATTTGAACATTAGACATACGAAGTATAATTGTTTTTATTTGCAAAATTTGATTGGTTTAGTTTCTGTCACTTAAGTCTCTCACCATTCTTTTTTTTTTTTTTACTTTTCAAAGTTAAGTTTTATGAACAAAATAGAAATTTTATTGAATTTATTTATGATTTCTAATATTATAATTTTTTAGTTGATTTTTGAATTAAGTACAGTATTTCATAAATTGTAAAGAAAGTGGACACTTTGATTTTAAGTCAATTTTTTTCCTAGGTTGTAGTTTGTAAGTGAATTTTTAAGTTTTTATAAAGTTTCCTTATTTTAGTGATTTGCAGTAAGTTATGCAATTTTATGATTTTAGTTGACTTGTGAGTAATTGTTATAATTATATTTTTGGTATTTTTGTTTGAAACCCTCTTTGATTTGTAAGTGAATTTGTAATTTATTAGAATGGGAAGGGGGTAACATAGTCTCTTCATTCGGGGACACCATAGTTCCTCCTCTCCTTATATAATAGAGATATGTTGTACTTTAATTCTTGAATGATATTTTACATAAATCTTTTTACCTTGATAATTAATCACTATTATATAATAGCAAAAGATAGGTCCAAATATATGTAAAAGTTTCATTATATATAGGAAACACAATAAAAAAAGTAAATAATTTTTTTCCTTGTCTAACTTTTAAATTCTGATTTCACTACAAATACACCTCTATTTTTTTTTATCATGACCCACCATTAACTGGTGAATGGTTCTTGAGAGTACTGATTTGTAAGTAAATTTTTGTAAATATTTTTGTATGTATTGATGTTCTAGGTTATTAGTTTTAGTTTGTATGTTAATTTTAAGTTTTAATAAAGTTTCCTGATTATTTGAGTGATTTGCATGATTTTTATAACGTGATTTTCTCAATTGTATGAGTGATTTGTAAAGTTTCTTCTTTTAATTGATTTGTGAGTGAGTGTTGTAAATTAATTTTCGGTAGTTTTCTTTGTGTGCCAATTTTGATTTTGACATTCCTTTTGTAATTTAGAAAGGGAAGGGGGACAAAATAGGCATTTCGAAAGAGGACACCATTGCTCCCCCTCCCCTTATATATAACATTTTTTGCACGCGATGCGTGCTTGAATTTTTTTTCAAGACAGAAACTCGATTTTTTTCGATGTATGTAAAAGTCTGAATTTGAACATTAGACATACAAAGTATAATTTTTTTTAGTTACAAAATTTATTTGGTTAAGTCTCTGTCACTTAAGTCTCTTACCAGCCTTTTTTTTTTTTTAACTTTTTAAAGTTAAATTCCATGAACAAAATAGAACTTTTATTGAATTTATCTATGATTTCTAATATTATAATTTTTTAGTTGATTTTTGAATTAAGTACATTACTTCATATATTGTGAAGAAAGTGGATACTTGGATTTCAAGTCAAATTTTTGTGAGTATGCATTGACGTTGTAGTGTATTGGTTGTAGTTTGTAAGTTAATTTTTTGGTTTTTGTAAAGTTTACTCATTGAGTGATTTGTATAATGTAAATATGCAATTCTAAGTGATTTGTTAGAATTTTATTTCCAGTATTTTTATTTGAATCTCCCGTTGTTTTATAAGTGAATTTGCAATTTAGAAAGGAAAAAGGGTAAAATAGACTCTTCATTCGGGGACGCCATAGCTCACCCCTTCCCTTATATAAAAGAGATAGATTTACTTATTAAAATAATTGCAATATTTAATCAGCCATATAATGACTCTATCTAATAATGACCCTGTCCATTAAAGTCTTATAAATTTGACCCCAACCCTTTAGTCATTAGGCTACCTTATCCAATAACCAGATCTACTAAACCCACTATTTTAATATCGAATTCGACTCAAGCTATGCAATTCTTTCCACCTCAAAATTAGAGATGATAATGACAATGGTGGACATTAAAACCCATGATAAAACAAGTCAATGATTTGACAAGGAAAGGAAAGGAAAGGAAAGGAAAGAGTTAAACAAGTATTATAGACAATACATGAAAAAATGGATATATTTTCACTTTTACTTGAGTCCAAAAATGATTATCTCACATAATTGTAAACTAACTTAAAGGAACTATCCCCTCAAAAAAAAAAAAAAAGAAAAAGAAAAAGAAAAAGAAAAAAACTAAAAGGAACTGAAAACGATTCAAATAAAGAAGTGGACTAATTGAACCTTTTTTTTCTCTTTTGATCATTGGAAGTAAAGAAAGGATAAGTAAAAATAAAACATAATTATCAAACAAGGAAAAAAAGAACAACCTCAGCCTTAAACACTTAGCAAGACCTCATTGGCTCGAAGTTGGACATTCTATTTGAAGAACATGCCAATTTAAGTAGGACAATCAGTAATTCTAATTCAGTATAAAACATAAAATTTTGAACAGTTATCTCTTGGGAAAAGCGTCAAGAACAGACGAAACTCTTCTCTGGACAAAATGAACTTGTATTACCTTTGATGCTCATTCAACCTTCATCTGCTTGAAGAACATTGCTTACTCCGAAATTCATCAGACAATAATGTGTTCATAAGCTTCTGAAGCCTTGCAGCACCAGGGCCTGGCTTAAAATGGGAATAGTTACCTCGTAATGAGCAGGGATCAGCCGCATCCCCAATACACCATGCTCCAGGTGCAAATCTGTTTGAGCGGCCTAAAAGCTCCTTATCAATCTTATCCAAAATTCGATCATTCTTCGCAAATTTGCGAGCAAATATTGCACCACTTTTTACCATCTCATCAAAATCCTTCATTGACAAAATGCGAGGGTGCTGTTTTGGAGGATAGTCCCATGCAATATAATGAAGATCATGGCCTATTGCTGTACTGCGCCACTCCTCGGTATTGCAAATTACAGTATGAAAATAGCTTTCAGGAGAAGAGATAAAATTAGTCATATACATTAAGATTGTCCTTGGGAAATTATCCCACCCCCATATACAGTATTCCACAAAAGATCGAGTCACTACCACCCATGCTGAACCTGCACATGGTATGAAAATCAGAACACTTCTCCAGGGGCAAACTAAATAAAGAGCAAGAAGAGGGGAGGGGCGGGGAGAGACAAGAACAACGGAAAAAAGGTGATCCAGACTGATAAGCCAGTCCAAGAGAAATTTAAGTTACAAAATCCATAGTGAAATTTGAATCTACAATGGCAAATTTGGGTTGATTAACTATGAAATGGCTCTCCTTCTCTTGACTGGACTCAATTGCATAGCTTAATATAAGAGCTAAGTGGTTTGACAGTAGATCTCGGTTTATAATTATATAGGAACCTTGCATGGTCAAAAAGAAAGAATCAGGAGACATGGCCCTATTATCCCACAAAATACAACCACGTCATCACTTAGCACAAGGATTAAAGGCACAAATGCAAAAAACTTCTTACAGAAAAAAACACATCCTGCCTGTGTTGCTTGGCATTGTACAAGCTGTTTCCCGAGCAAATGCCCATTTTCTGATCTTGGCCCTTAAGGTGTGTTCTCTAGTCCATTTTGACTTATCTGAATTAATTGCAGTAGTGAATTGAACTATGGTAGCCCTCAAGAAATCTTATCTATACTTAAACTCTTGGAGATAACTCTTGAAGGTTAAAGCAGAGCTTTAGTGTTCTGATAACTCTTCATTTGGAGATGTTATGTTGAATTTTAACCCTTCTGAAATTATGTTGATGAAATTGAATGAGTTATCTCTCTCCCCTTAGTGGCTTTAAATCTTTGGTGGATCCTTTCCATGTTCTTTGTAACTTCCATTTTACTTCTCTCTAACATTTTAAAGCTCTGTTCTCCTACCTTAAAAAACTACTTATTTTGAGAAAAATTCTCGTAACTCGAAAGTTAAGTTTAAAGCTAATAGGAATATGTTAAGATAAGTAAAGTTCAAAGTTAATAAATTCAGATTAGTAAGTCCAAGGTCAGGGCTAATAAGGTCTCTTTATAGCAGAGCAAAACTTCCAATAATGTACAACAAGTTTAGATAAGTTCAGTTTAGGAGTAACAAGTAACAACTTCTATAACGTTCAAGTCAAGTTCAGGAAAATATATGTTCAAAGAGCACATCCTTAGATAATCGAATCTAACTTTGGATTTAGATTGCTTTATGCACAAAATTTAATCCAAGTGCAGATCCTTTTGGATTTTTATGCACTTTATTTTTGTCATTAGAGGATCAAAATCCGATTCTTTCAATTTCCAATCAGAACACCACCCAAAAAAGATCATTGTTCTTTCAAAGATTTTAAAACCTAGTAATGCTCCAAGGCTCTCACATACAACAACTTAAGAACAAAGTCAAGGTCGGTAAAAAAACTTCTGACATAATCAAAATTATGCAATTGAAGGTGACTTGGGCGTTTTAAGTTGAAACCTTATATCTCCCCTTCCTTTCCCTTCGTTTCTCTTCCCCCTCTCTCTTCACTCTCTTCACACCATATAGGAAGAGAGAGAGAATCAAAGTTAAAATAAATTAGGAGAAACCAGACCCCATGTTATACATCTTATGTTGCTTGGACTTTACATTGTACCTAAGACACCTAACCCAGATCCTCAAGCCCTAAAGGGGGGGGGGGGTACACAACTACACATCCTATGTTGCTAGGACTTTTAATTGTACCTAGAATGCCTAGCTCCAAACCCAAATCTTCATGCCCTAAAGTTTGCAAGCCAAAATCTCACAAACTACCCTTAAGTCCAAAGATAGCACACCCTATCTAGTGTATTGGATGAGCAGAAACCACACCAACAGAACCTATAATCCCATCTTTAAAAGTGGGGTCAATAGACAAAGCCCAGTTTTCTAGCTTTAAAGTAGATTACAAAGTTTGCAAGCCAAATGGTCCATTTGTGCTACATTCGATTAACTTCCAACACGCAATGCGTTGAAAATTCTTAAAACCAACTAAACATAAATGAGAAAATGACTGGGTCAAATCAGGTTTGTGTTTGGTCTCGCTTCAGGCTCAAGTCACCTGTTTCTAGGTCGTGATTGGTTTAGGTCATTTTTGCTTTAGATCGGAATAGGTTTGAGTTGAATTTTGGGTCTGTTCCAGATCCACTTGGTTAATTTTGGGTTTCTGTTCAAGATCAGATTTTTGTGAAATACAAGTTCAGTCTAAATATCGCTCGAATTAATCATAGGTCTAATAGTTACAGTCTTTCTCAACAGCATGCTTAGACATACACATTTTGTAATAACATTATTTAGCAAGCCAGATGCATATCTAGAATTGTGTAAGACCACTAGAACTAGAATAAAAACTTCTGACCGTGGAAACATGGAATACAATACAAAACAAAGATCCAACTAGACATACCAGTAAATAACTTAAAAGCAGTAGGAAGTGATCGACGCTGGGTAGACTCAAAAAGATCAGATTTTTTGGATAAGTAGAGGCCAGGATCAACGGCGATAGGCATTGCTCTATGTCTCCTGCAGATTAAAATTGAATTAAAATACAAGTGAAGAGCAGATTAATATTGGATTAGAATACAAGTGAAGAGCAGATTAAAGTCTGGTATGCAGCAAAAACATACTCACAGTTTCCACCCATCTACCATCTGCATATGCTCAATAAAGTTCAGTTTCCGTGACAAGTTGGCGAAAACATGAAACAAATCTGTGCAATGAAAACTAAAATGAGATTTATACTTTTGTATTAAGAACTGGGAATTTAATACATCCCAACCATAGCACAAAAACCAGGACTCTGTATTAATAGCACATATAATGCCTCTATGTCTATATGGGCATCCACCCATCTACCATCTGCATATGCTCAATAAAGGATGGTAGAACCAAGGATATAAGCTACTAATACTACATCAACAACTCTATGAGGAAAGAGGCAAATGTTTAAAAGAGTTCATTCATAAATTTAAGTTTAGATATTTCAGACAGAATGAAGATAATGAACAAGACTTTATGCTACTAAACAAGCAAAAAAGCTGCAATGAACATCGACCAATTTGCAAAACGTATCACTTCTTCAAACCCGTTGCACCATATATACGAGAAACCCATAAAGCCAGATTTTCTTTATACAACAACCAATAAGGGATCCATTGTTAGTAGGCAGGAGGTTGTCAAGCAAACAGCCTTGCCCCTAACCATACTCAACCCTCTACACTGTAATCTCCTGTACAAAAATATGATTATAACTTATGCATTAACATAGTTGTTATATAGAAAAACAAACTGGGTTTATATTACATAACACTCCAAATAACTTATAGTCTTAGCTTACAATCTAACACCTCAGTTAGGATTCATCCATGTAGAGAATCCTGTTTGCCAACACATTATTGGAAAAAAAAAGGTGATGTTCAGAAAATTTGCCGCCAAAGGAAACAGACTATTTAACCGACAAGACTAAGAAACTCAGAAATTGTAATTTGTCGCCATCGAGTAAAATCTGGAGACTCAATTTTCCATATTTAACAAGGTAAAATAATTGGCTAGGCCTAGGAGTTTATATAAAATAATGCTTCAATACTTATCTCTTAGCATGTTGTACTGACATGATAAAGGTCCATTCTAGAAATGACTACCACCACCTAAGTCTTGGATATTCGCCGGCTTTGTCGTAAAATGTTGGCCTTGTGTCTCCTAACTAGTGTACAAAAGACTAGTCCAGAGTCACTGGGACATACAGTTCAGCATGCAGAGCACAGACAGAAGAGATGTGAGAGTTGTGAGCTAAATAACCAAGCCATCCTCCTGTTGGTTAAGCTCCCTCCTTCCAAGAATGACTCTTCTACTTTTGTATTTTAACATATTTCATTGACTATAATAATTAGTCAATGAATGCCATTCAACCAAATAAACCTTTTCACAATATGCCATTCAACCAAATAAACCTTTTCACTATATGCCAATATATATTATGTATCCTACTCATTAAGCATACTTTACCTGGTTGATGAGTTAACTAGTAAATCATTTAGGCAATGAGAGCATAAAATTTGGTTATTAGGCTTGAGTCATCAAATCAATCTGTTTATGCCATTTCCACACTTTATAAATATATAAATGGCGTGGATACAACCATTCACGTTGCACAAGAAATGAAAAGCCAACTAGAAAAACATCAACTCATGAACTCCATCATGATTCTAGTTGAGGTTTCTTCTCCCAATTGCTTAAAAATTAGTTAAACACATCAAAGCAAATATTAGGAGACCCTACATTTAGCCAATTCACCTTCTTCCTTCTACAATATCACTTGACTGAACTTTCACTTCAAATAAAGCTAATAGAACTTCTTTTATTTATCGAAGAAGTCACGCAAAGAAAAGAAAAGAGAAAAGGTTCCAAAGCCTTCTCAAACCCTTTGATTGACTTTGTGAAAGTCACACGGATCCAGCATTACTAAAGTATCCAATACATAAGAAACCACACAACATTGAAGAATAAAATCCATAAAACAACAGCAATGTCAAACATACATCAGGCAAACCGCAAAAGTACAAGACAAGTGACAAAAACTCACCATCTTGCGTCATTAGAGGATAATCCGAAGCGCTGAGGTTAATAAACCAATCCCAATTCAAACTTTCCCTTACCAAAATAGCAATAGCTTGCAGAGTGCAAGCAATCATGGTTGGACCCTTATAAGTCACCAAATTCGATTTATCCATCACACGTACATTCTCTACTTCACGAAATGTCGGATCACTTTTAACAGACATTATCAATTCTAATCTTTCCCTAGGTGGAGCTTCAAAATCCATATGCAAAATATACTGATTTCTCGGATGATACACTGCTTGCAACACTCTCATGATCCTCTGGCTATCACCTATTGTACCAGATATAAGATAAGCGAATCGAGGCGGCTCCTTGTCCGAATTCCTACTCAATGCTGATAATCTTTTAATTTCATCTTCCACAAACAAATCATTCCACTCCTCAGATTCACCAACATTCATACCATCAAACTTCGATGCATCATCATCAAAAGTAGGCGAATATAATCCGGAAAAATTAGCCAACAGAAGCATTATAGATACAAGTAGACTTGCAAAAAATGGAATAATCCACTTTTTATCACTAAAAAACCTGCTTGAATTAATGTTCACATTCTTTCTCATAGCCATTCAGGTGAGCAAATTAGGTCACTGTACATTTACTTCAATCTAACAGTTTCTTTTCACAATCAAAACTTCCATAACTACTGGATCATGCAACAAACAGATTGGAAGATAATCGAAAACCTAAACTACTCATAGTTGAAAGTTCTTCCTTCAATTCTGGATTCTCTCGAAATTTGTTGAAGATCCAAAATTTCAAAGTTAAAGCTAATAGGAGTAATACCTTTGGATTATTGGAAGATCCGAGTTTCGAATCTCGTCGTAAAAGCTTAATTTTGCTCGGAATTTTCACCGGAAATGCGATATTGTGTGTGATAATTAGTCAACTTTAAGTTTATTGGATGAACAGAGAGAAAAAGCAATTGTACAGCAGCAGAGAGAGGAAGTAGACGGTGAGTTTGAAAGTAGAATTTAGATCTGGATTAATTATGATTCAGCTAAAATGGGGGATTTGGAAAGTTGATACCATGAACTTTCTTGAAACTGACTCTACTACACACGACTACGCAAGTACTATAATTTGCGTTTGTTATGCTTCAAATATTGTCAAACAAAAGGTAAAACATTACTTAGAAAGCTTTTTCAACCTAGTCTTGAAAGTTGAAAGTTAACTAAGGATTTGTTATCATCATATGTGGAGTATATATAATATTTATATATATATATGCGTTAATGAAAATAAAAAAAAAAATCATCCTACGTGACATCCTCATATTTTTTTCTAGTCTTTTATTATTTCAAGGTTTTTTCATTTTTTCAGTTTTTTCATTTACATATCATGTGTCACTAATTGGAATGAAACAATGCAAATCTGTTGTGTGATTCTTACCATCTTGAAATTAGGAATTAATTGATATTATAATCCTTAAATCAAGGTGGATATTAATAACTTCCATAGATGGCCAACTGATGAGGAATCATTAATAGGTTTTTTATCCTTACATCAAGGTGCATACTAATTATTTTCATATTGGTTTGTTGATGAAAAATCATCTTAGATAAATTAGAGGATTGGCCTAATAAAATCTAACTTTTACACAATTAACATTATGCAATCCTACTTGATTTGTGCAATCAAACAATATGCAACCCATCATGCCAATAGGGGTATTCATTATAGATACTCCTATCCGAAATTTCTGTTCGAGGAAAATGCAATCCGAAAAAAACGGATATCCCAAATTTTGGATCAGATTGGATATCCGAAAACTAAAGAAATTGAATTTTTTTATAAGAAAAGTACATATAATAAATTTCGGATATCTAGAACCGGATATTTTTAGATATTCGATCTTGTAACCGGCTATTTTCGGATTGGATATCCAAAAAAGTTTTTATATTTTCGGAAATCTGAGATGCGTTTTTTTCCAGATCCGTATCCGATCTAAAAATCCGAAAACTTAAAAATCGGATCAGATATCGTAAAATTTGAGTCGAATAGATCACTTATCGAATCGACCGGGTCGGGTACTTTTGAACAGTCCTACCAATTATATAATGGATCAAATATTCGACTGAACAAAATCAATCTTTCAAAATACACATATGCAGTTATTTTCGAAAGCCTAACAAACAATATTATCCAACACAGTCCAACTATCGAAGTATGATGAAGAGGATAATAATTTATTGAAATTATGTTCTGTTAGATGAAGATTTGCAGTGTTTGCATATTGTATTTTAGATATTTGTATTTTACAATACAAATTCTGGGATAAATTGTCGCGGTCATGGTGAATAAGGTTGTTGTAGTTCAATTAAACATGTTTCTAATTATATTCATATAGAGATGTAATGAGTATTTCAAATAGCAATACTTATATTTCCTTCGAAACAAAATACATGTTACACTTTAACTTTCACGCTTGTCGATGCAGTAATTTGATCATTGATAACTTTAATTGTATATTAGTAAAAGTTATAAGAATTAATATTGTGAAAGTATACAATGAGACAAATCCAACAATATATCATATATTAGCAATTGATTTTATCTAAAATTAAAAAATACATGGTCAAATATAGTATGTGAACAGTGCAATTTTCAAAGTGTAACATATATTTTGTTAGGCAGGAAATATATATTATGTCATACTAATAAATTAATAATATTAGTATCTTTTGATAAATAGTTACTCATATTTATTGCCATTATCATAAAATTTAATTTGATTAATATTTTTGTGATATATTGGTGGTATCACGGTCCAAATCAAAAATTCAAAAGATACACTCTTCATTTTAGGTTCTGTCCGTATTTGGTAAACTTAATTGTTGTTAGAAGTATCCTACAAAATCGAATCAATGGCGATGTTGCAATGGTGTGCAATTTGTTGAACGATACTTCCAAAAGAAGATCCATCAATGGCAATATTTCATATAAGTGTTCATCTGCTTTCTTTTTCCTTTTGAAGTCTACAGAATTGAATACATCAACAAACACCCAAATGACCACAATCGATGGGAATGCAATATAAATCAGATGTTGCCCAAAGAGGAAAGTAGTGTTAGCAATTAACTCCAACAAAATCTGAGATACATGTATAAATTTTGATAATTATTTTTCTTTAAAATTATTCTAACATGATGGTAACTTCAATAACAAAACGAGGAAGAGGTGATAGCTTAGTAGAGTACCATTACGAATTTTAGATCATTGCCCATAATTTGAATCATCATCCCAACAATATGTTGGGGATTATTTGTGGTGGCAGCGGTCTTCAACCCTGTTGTCTTTATAGGTTGTTTAGCTTTTTACCCAATCTTTAAACTGGACTACCCTAGCACTAGGCTAGTAGCCTAGCAAGGATTGGTCTCTAGATCAACCATCTTTCCTAATATAAAAAAACTTCAATAGCAAAATTAAAGTAAATTTCGTAGTCTAAATCGATGACCCTTTTTTTTAAATGTTCGAAAAACAATTAATTCACACAAATTATATTTCAATTGATTAGAGGTGACCGTGGGTCGAACCGGACTTTGGCCCAAAAAAGTAGTCCGTTTCAGGCCAAAACCACAAGTCGGGCGAAGGCTCGAGCCAAAAAAACCTCGCCAAAACCTGGTATTTTGGGCCGAGTCGAAATTTAGCCTATTTTTCAAAACTAGGTTGCTTATGGCCTGAAATTTTTGCCCAGAAAATTAGGCCGGACACGATCGCGGGCCGATTTTCGGCCCAAAGCCCACCCATTTTCGGGCGGGGTCGGACTCAACTTGATCTGACAGAATGTAGACTACAATTGATATAAAAGATTAACCTCATTCCAGTCTCCTCAAATTAATACAATTTTTCTTACTCATATGCATTCTTCAATTTGGAGGATTCGAAGATAAATTTATGCTTGGAAAAGAAATCGTAATTCATAAATGAAAGACTTTTGAATTTAGGTGGACAGTCAATGTTAATCATATGGAGGACATCTGCTAGATGCATGAATAAAAGAGGATTTCGTTTTCTTTTCTCTTTGTTGACTAGGGTGGCATTATTAAAATGATGGATTTGTAATTGAGAGCTTAGAGGTATGCTTTACTATGGTATTCTCAAGAGTCAAGAACATTGACATGTACTAGCCTTTTCATATTTAAAAGAAAAAATTTGATTTTTTTAGGTCCTTTCGAGAACCTCGTGATAAGATGAATTTCATCTGGACTGTCCAAAGCTGCCCATTTTCAAGTCGGGCCGAACTCAACTTTTATCATCTCTACCAGACTACCATTGATCTAAAAAATTAACCTTCGTTCCAGTCTCCTCTAATTAATACAATTTCTCTTACTCATATGCATTCTTCAATTTGGAGGATTCGAAGATAAATTCATGCTTGGAAAGTAAATCGTAATTCATAAATGAAAGACTTTTGAATTTAGGTGGATAGTCAATGTTAAATCATATGGAGAACATATGATAGATGCATGAATAAAAGAGGATTTCGTTTTCTTTTCTCTTAGTTGACAAGGGTGGCATATTAAAATGATGGATTTTGTAATTGAGAGCTTAGAGGTATGCTTTTTTTTTTTTTTGTATTCTCAAGAACATTGACATATACTAGTTTTTTCATATCTAAAGAAAAAAATTTGATTTTTTTTTTGGGACTTTCTTGTCGGAAATTCCGTGGTAAAATGAATTTCTTCTAAGCTGCCCTCACACATGATCAATCATCCAGAGGCCCAGTCATTTAAGAAATTGCAGAGAAAACAAGAATCTAATATTAAGAAGGTAAAAGCTATTTTCTTAAAAATATAATTTATTTTTGTGGTCTAACAAGATTACCACCAAAATTATGTTTGTCGTGTATATCCACTATCCAAATGTATGCATGGGGTGAGGGAAATTATGGTCTCTAACAGGGTTAGTGATTTGTATCATGTATGCTGTATGCAATTAAGATATATATGCATATAGAGTAAATCATCAAATATGTATTAAGAGAGTTTAGTATATAAGACATTCGAGAAGTCAAATACAAATAACAAGTACATAGGAGTGGGACGTATAGAAGATGTCTTGCCCTAGTGGTTAGATTGAGGTGTTGTGAACGATAGGTCATAAGTTCGGATCACCCCTCCCTTTCTTTATACTGCCTTCGTGGCTCATATGAATAAAAAAAAAAGTAAGAGTGGGACGTTTTAAAATTCTGCAATACTTAATTCTTTGATGCAAGTAGAAATTCTACTGAAGGCTAACATTCAAATAGTCTAAATGAAACCGTCAAAAATTTAAAAAGAGTTCGAATGAAAGTGGTGAAAGTGGTTCAATATTAGGAATGTCAATGGGATAGGACGCGTGTGGAGATGGTCCTTCCATATCCGCACCTTTTTAAAAATTTATTCTCCATCCCCTCCCTACCACCCGTTGCAGAGAAATTTTTTCTGATTCATCTCTATCTCAACGGGAAAATGTTATAAATTGTCCCTACCATCATCCTTCCCAACTGTCACCTAAAAAATATACATAAAATTCACACCCGCCCCAACACCCATGACTGGTTCGAATTCATCCCTTTTAAAGATATATTTATATCTTTCACAACCTTTTTATTATTAAAAAAATATAACAAACCTAAAAAGCAAAAACCCTAGCAGTCACCTCTCCTTTCTCCCTCTCCAATTCTCTTTCTAGGGTTTTTAAATTTCTTGACCGAAAATCGTCTACTTTGTTAGGAAATTAGACTATTTCTGACCCTTTTCCTTAGATTTAAGTATTGTTATCTTCTTTACTGCTTTCTTTTGTTCAATTCTCTCCATCTGTGAGAGTAGTTGTCCCCCTTCTTGGTGGTTACTTCTCATATTTGTATGAGTTTTCTTATTTTCATGGTGTCAATAATTTGGAAGATGATTTGGATCCATGAGGTTTAGGTTTGTTCAACATCATCACTGAGAACGATTATATCATATAATCAGATTGTGATGGTCTTTACTTAGAAAGATGCAAAGACATCGAAGTAAACTGCTCGTGTCAAGCTTGACGTGGTGGAGTTGGATCTGTGCTCGAGTATGCTTAAAATTAATTGTTTCAATTGTGAAAATTGTTACAATTTGCTAAATTCGTATATATTTTTCAGATCTTAATTATCATTGTATATTGTTTGATAATACTATTAGCAAATCTGATTATGTTAGCAACCGTACTTTATATTTTGATTTGAGATTGTCAAGATCCGACCGTAGGATTAGGTTGTGCTCTAGATGTCTGATTGATTGAACTATTGATGATATTTCGATAGATTATAGCTATTAACATGGTGAAATTGCTCTAGATCTTTTTAGTTTGATTTTTTTAGTTTTATTAGTTTAAAACTTTATTTCTCATATTCTTGGTCTTGTTTAGTTTCTCTATACCTTAGAAGTTAGATTAAAACGACCATCTGTAATACCCCATATTTTTAGTATTTATTTAAATAATTAAATATTTATTTTGTAAAATAAATATTTTAAGCAAAGGGTATTTTAGTATTTTCACTGCTTTTAAATTATTTTGGAGGGAATATGGCGCCAAAATTGAATTTGTTAAGCTTTTGGTATTAAATCCTAGTCAAAATAAAATTTCAGAAAACCAAAAAAATAAAAAGAATTTAGGCCATATTTTCCTATGGGATATTATGGTGATTGGATGGAGTTTCTTTTTCCTATAACTTCTAAATTTATGACGGAGGTTACAAATCTTGGTTTTATCTCCTAATTTATGGTGAAGGTTATGATCTATTTAAGTTTAGAAATTAAGTACTTACCTATTTTATTCCTATAAATGCCCCATACCTTGAGTCCGGATCCTCTAGAGTTATTAGAGAACTCTAGAGGTAGAGTTAGTGTAATCTCATCCCTCCATCTAAATCTACGGTTATTAATTTAAAACAAATCATTTTATTTAAGGAAATAAAATAAACATCTAAAACTTAAGGAAATATGCAAAGGAGACGTAGTTTTTCCGCCATACACATTCACAAACTCCATTGATGGACTATGAAAGAGTTTGAGAAACTTATAATCTATATCTTGCCACTACCGTACCAATCAGAATTTTTTCAAAAAAAAATCTGCATCACACGACTAAACTACCGAAGAAGATTATTGATTATATAATTTGAGTGGTGTGGATTCTGTTTCCTTGAAGCCATGTAAGTTTAATAAAAACTCCATTTATGTTTAATTTGTATTTTTTTATTGCAAATAGAAGAGCATCTTAGGAGTAAAGTGCAACCAACTCAATCTGGCTTTAACATAAACCAAGTTTGTGTAGTGTTGGCTTATCGAGATTGTAAGCTCGCAGGACATTAAGGATGCAGAATGCTCATTAGATATGTAGCTTACCAGTGACAATGATTTTAAGCTGAAGTGATATTGCAATAACATTTTGGGATTAACAGTAGTTTGGCATCATTGAGTGACAACAAAACTTTCATAGTGTATAAATCACACCCAATATTGACGAAACCATCCAACTCTTTGCAAAGCACTACACAGGATATTGAAGGACTTGAGACAAAAAAAAAAGAGTTCAGCTACACTGTTATACATATCTACTCCATCTACAATGCTTATGATCAATGAAAAGAGCACAATCACACAATGCAACAGGTACTAGAGCCACGCTATGAATTCATCTATCTAGTTTACAACTAAATTCATAATTTCATATAAACTCTTTTAAGATGAACCATATGCAATATGCAAATAATCGTCCTCTCACATCTATAAAAAAAAGATGAACAGTATGTAAAAGGCAAAAACACAACATTAAAATCAAAATTGAAGCTTTCATTAAAACACAACTATAATTTGATAACAAGATAAAAATTAAACTCTACCTAAATTATTATGATACTAAAATAATCACAAATTTTTTTAAAAAATAAATCAGAGGAGTTGACGCCGGAATTCAAAATCAAAGAAATGAAAAATTAAATCGCAAACCATCGATAAGGATTGGCGATTTTGACGCCGAAATAATCGCCGCCGACGGAATCATCACGGCGAGAAGACGGATACTGCAATGCGGAAGCCATGGAAGAGGTGGAGAAGGTAGGAGGAGAAGGAGGAGAGAGAAAATGAGAGGAGTTGAGAAGTTCAGTTGTGGAAGTAATGTTTGAAGTATTAGAGAGAAATTTTTTTAAAAATCACAAATTCTAGGTTGAATTTGGTGGTTTAGGAGAAGGAAATGAGGGAGATGGGTTGAAGAGAAAGAAACAGTAAAGGGGTAGGAGAGAGAAATGAGGGAGATGGGTTGAAGAGAAAGAAACAGTAGAGTAAGCGGTAGGACCGTAGGAGAGAGAAATCAAATAGATTTGGGTATCATTTTTATTTTTTTTAAATGGACGGCTGAGATGAATAGATTTAGATGGAGGGATAAGATTACACTAACTCTACCTCTAGAGTTCTCTAATAACTCTAGAGGATCCGGACTCCCATACCTTAAGCCCTCTTTTCGACACAAAACTTTGAAGAATCCATACTCTCTTACTTCAAAGTTCTTCTTTCTCTTCCTATCTATTCTAGTTTTATATTTCTTATTCAATAGAATAAGATGCGATTAATAAGAAAGCATTCGATGAAATTAGCTCAAACGAAAGAAGCCCACCTTCTTTCCCCTGCTCCATTGCTGGAACCGGGCAATTAGTTCCAATTTTCTTTGGTTTAAGAAAAATATTTTTCATATTTCTTACTCAAAAATATTATGCTCATGATAGGTCATTCATGTTTAAATTCATGATTAAGTTCATGTGATAAGTTACTTATTGGTTGGTTATGAGAAAGCTCGAGCATAATAATGAGTGAAGATACTAATATACTATTTGTGCAAGATCAAGGTAAGTTATATAGCTAGATCTTTTGAAATGTGATTTTATGTGATAAAGCTGTTATTGATATAATGGTTGGATTGGTTTAGAAATTTGGTTTAAAATGGTTACAATATTTTATTAATCACTCTTGAAAGTGAAAAGAAGGAATGCTTTTATCAATCATTTTTCTATATAGAAGTTTTATTATCCTTTTTGGAAAATTAAATTATTTTTACAAGGAAAGGTTGATTAACTTTGAATGTTCAAAAAGTTGTTTATGATGAAAAGAGGTTTATTCATGACTTACAAGTCATATTATTATTATTTCCGCTTGATTAATATCAAGAGCTTCAAAGTCCAGTTGTTGGCAATTATAGTTATCCCTTGATATAGCTCCGTGATGGGAATACTAGTTTGGGGGGTGTGCACATTTAGCAAAATAGAAGGGGAGATAAGAAGAGGAGTTGTTTTCAAGATTATTTTTCATCCAAGTTTTTTGGAAATAGTTTGTTCTAAAAAGGTTATTCTTGAATTATTATATATTCAAGTGTTTGGAAAGAGTTTGTTCTTAAAAGGTTATTCTTGAATTATTATTAAGGTGCTTGAAAATAGTTAAGGAGTTATTCTTGAATTATTAGTGATGGAGTTTTCAAAATGAAAAAAAAAATGTTGCAAACTAACAAATGTGTTACTTATCTAGTATATTTTGTACTCAGTTTTATACTGACGCATATTTCCTTTTTCTTATTTGGCTTTGCCCTGTTTACCTTTTTGGTAAGCAGTTTCGCAGGTAAATTTTGGATCTGCATGGGAGCATACTAAGAAGGGGATCTTCACCTATATTAGGATGTTTTATTTATATTAAGTTTTTAGACAATATTTACTTTTATTAATAAAAGAGTATTATTATTTTTGGTTAAAGTCTTCTGCTGCAAGTTATTTTGTTAGTTAGTAGTTGGTTGCCGAAAGCTTGTTAGTCACGTGGCGGTAATACTCCTAAATTACTCAAATATTATTTACTAAATTATTTATTTAAAAGCGAGTAATTTGGGGGCGTTATACCATCTCTTTGTGGATTCGACCCTACTTATCTTACTACATTGTTATAAGGTTTTGCAGAAATTATTTTTGACAGGTGTACGATAATTAATGAAGGTTTTGATAATACTAATACATATATTCTTTCTATGGATCCCTTGCCTATCATCAACAAAGCTTTTAACATTACTCAACAGATCGAAAAACAAAAAGATGTTTCTGGAGCTGTTATCTTGTAGCTGAGAGTAGTGCAATAGTTGTGCACAAGCATGTTAAAGGTCCACAAAGTGGTGTTAAGTTTGTCTCTCAAGGTAATCAAGGAAAACATCACTAGAAGAAGCATACATTTGCTAGATTATGTGACCGTTGCAAAACTAAAGTTCATTAGGTATCGTAAGTGGTACAACTCTATATGGATTTTGCTGGAGATCATGTTGTAGGTAAAGGAGTTCTGGATGCAAATATGCTTAATACTATCTGTTAGGAGGTTATGAAGGCTATTAAAGGAGGCAATGTTGATGAATTAAGCTTCTCCAAGTGTTTTCGTCAATTGTGCTAGTAGTTTTTCTTACTATCTTAGTTGCACTGTGGTAAAACCAAATGATCATGCTATGTGGATAATTGATTCTGTTGCGTCTAATCATATGACCTGTAATGTTAAGTTGTTGTTCAATAAGAAAACACTTATAAGCATGTTAGAGTTGGGTTACCTGATGGTTCTTGCAAGTTTGTTGACATGGTTGGGAGTGTTGTTTTGAATGATAAATTGGTGCTGCATGATGTGATGTATGTGAAGGGTTTAAGCACAATTTATTGACTACTACTGTTTTGATCAATAAGATGCCTAGTAAGGTTCTTGATTGGAAAAAACATATGAAATGATGTTAACAATGTTTATGATTATTCTATTCTCGAAACTTTTGGTTGCTTGTGTTATGCTTATAACATGCATAAAAATAAGGAAGAATAAGTTGGATTCTAGGGCTAGAAAATGCATTTTCTTGGGCTATCTTATGGTCAAATAAAGCCTATAAACTCTATGATTTAGAGACTCGTACTTCTTTTGTTTCTAGAGATGTACTTTTTTATGAATATATGTTCCTTTTTCTCCACAATAATATTCCTCAACCGATCTTTGTACTCCTCCTCATTCACTTGTTACTTTTTCAGCTAAATCTAATATTTCTTCTGTATTGAGTTCTTCTGATAATAGTTCCTTTGCCATTGATCATGCACCAATTTTTTCTATATGTGTTTACTTGTCTCAATCATCTTCTCCTGTTATTCATACCCTTGATCAATCTCCTATTCAACATACATATAATACTTCAGTTTCTTGTTCTTCTTCTTATTCCTAGACAAGTGTCTTTACCTTTCAAATATAATGATGACTTGACTACTGATAGGCGTGTCGCGCACCTAACAAAAATAAATAACCTAACTAATCCTCCTAACTATATAGTAGGGTAAGTCAGAGTCGATCCCACAGAGAGAAAGTTGTTCTATGATTAGCCTTAAATAATGGTAAGACTAAAGGAGATTAATATCAAGAATAATGGTGGAATTAAACTATACTAATCAATATAAAAATAAAAGACTCTACAGTTAAGTATCCCCACTAGCACGAAATAATACAAAATAATTTCTACCCCAAACTAATAAATTAAATGTTCACAAGGAAAAGTACACCCTATAAAGTACCATAAACCTCTCCCGAGTATCTATGGCTTCTCTAATATGCATTCAAGCCTACTCCCGTGGAATCATGCAAATTAAAGACATTAAACACGACACTTTAACTTCCTAACAATCCATTCTACCTACTCCCGTGGAGAACTTCATGCCTTAATTGAAATACTCAAATCCGTCAAAATCCAACTCCCGTTGTGATCAAGACAATGGAATTCAACAATAATAGTTATCCCTAATCTAGTATTGGAATATACACAATCAATTAAGCAAGAACAATAAACAATTAATATGAGAATTTAAAGAAACATTATGAATTAAATCATACTAGGGTTCAACTTAACCATAGATAAAAGAAACTACTCTATCATGAAATAAATAATGAAATCTAAAACTATAAAAGAAAACATAATTAAAGAAATCAATGAAAGAAACTAATAGAACTCATGAATTAATGAAAAAGAATAAAAACTAGGGTTTACACTAAAAACTAGAGAGAAAGAGAGGAGAGAAAACTAAAACCTAAAACCTAAAAAAAATAACGTGAGAGGGAGGAGAGAGAGAGAAAGAATGAAAACCTATCTAAATAAATATTCAATAACCTAATATGACTTGGAAAGTAATTTACAAGATAAGAAAAGTCTTAAATAAGTCATTAATAGGCGGATTAGTGATCGCGCGTACACGTGGCAGATTCCAGCAGAAACAGTGCAATCTTCCGAAAGGCATAACTCCTTGACTAGAAGTCTCCTCGGGGCATTCCACCTATCATTGGAAAGATCTTCAAGTCTAGTTTCCAAATATGGTAGAATTACTCGATTCTAAGAATCACATCAAAAGTTATGATCAGAAGAGTAGACGTGACTCTTTTTCACATTTCTTCTAATAATTTTCTGCTTCGTTTTTGCTCAAACTCGTACTATGACATATCCATATGATCCTTATGCATTGTAACTCCTTTACAAGTGCTCCTAATCCTTAAGCTTAGCTAATCATACTCCAAATACGTTATCAATGCCTGAAATTCATCAAAAACAAGAAAACATACCGAATAGAAGTACAAAAGTATAACTTAAGAATATAATGAAATAATGAACCTAAATATGAAACTAAATGCTCTAAAATGAAACTAAATGCATCTAAAAACTATACATAAAAATGACATATCAACTACTTATATTCCTCACAGAACAATAGATGTGAATTCTAATTCTGATTCACTTTCTAATGACATTTCTTCTCTTGAACCTAAAACTTATAATCAAGCTAAAAATCACCCTAGTTGGATTGCTGCGATGGAAAAAGAAATTCAGACCCTAGAACACAATCAAACTTGGGATGTTACAACTTTACCTAAAAGAAATAAACCAATTGGATCTAAATGGGTATTCAAAACCAAATGTGGAGAGATTGAAGGATAATATTTTAGTAGTCATTAGGTATCAACAAGTGGAAGGGGAAGACTATACCCAAACTTTTTCTCTTGTTGCAAAATTAACAACTATCCGAATTGTTATTGCCTTGGCAACTGTGCAGAAATGGCCTTTATGTCAGTTAGTGAATAATGCTTTTCTTCATAGGCGTTTGGATGAAGAAGTTTACATTTCCTCCCTGCTGGTTATACTAAGGTGAACCCAGGTGAAGTGTGTAGGTTGAAGAAGTCAATCTATGGTTTGAAACAAGCTAAGCATCTAGAATATGGAATAAGGAGTTGACTAAGTTCATAAATTCCTTTGATTTTCATCAGTCCAAACAGGATTATTTTCTCTTTACAAGAACCAAGGATAATGAGTTTATTGTGGTTTTAGTCTATGTTGATGATATTCTTGTGATTAGGCTTCTATTATGAAATCGAAGATGTAAAGAAAGGTTTGGATGAAGCATTTTTTTGTCTCAGAAGAAATAAATTAAGGACATTATTTCAGATTCTGGAATGACAGATTGTGCTCCTAATTCTGCTCCTCTATCAACTGGATTGAAGTTATCTACAGATGTTGGAGAGGTTCTTCCACAATATGATGTTTACAGAAAATTGGTAAGGAGATTATGATCTTTCCTATTATGGTCAACATCTCAACCAATTCATGCATAGTTCTCGTGTTCCTCATAGGACAGCTGCCTTACATGTACTTTGGACCATGGTTTAGTTTACTCTGCTATATCTGACATGGAGGTAACAACTTATAGTGATTCTGATTGGAGCGGATCTCAGTTTACTAGCATAACATTCAGTGCATATGCAGTATTTCTTGGTTGCAATTTGGTGTCTTGGAAGAATACGAATCAACCAACAGTGAGTAAATCTTATACTAAAGCTGAATACGGAAGCATGTCATACAGCTAGTGAGCTAGTTTTGCATAGAAGGACTACTACAAGATTTAGATGTTCCAGTATCTCTACCTATGACATTATTCTGTGATAATTTATCTACTAAGCATCTAGCACAAAATCATGTATTTCATGAAAAGACCAAGCATTTAGAAAGAGACACGCATTATGTGCGTGAACAAGTTGAGACAGGACTTCATACAACTCATATTTCAAGTGCAAACCAGTTAGGTGATGTCTTGACCAAGCCTCTTGCTGCTCATCCGCATTATCGATCATCTTTGTTCCAAACTTGGACTTGTGTCCCAAGTCAAGCTTGAAGGGGGTGTATAAGATATTTATTCTTTGTGACTGTTTTGTATATATAGTATACTGTAGCAAACTTTTCATTTTGTAATAAGCACTTCTATTATATTTTTTCTTCTCTATATAATATTCTCTCTCATCAATGGAGAAATATCTTCATCTCCTCTTTTCTATATGAACCTTATGTAGTCGCAGCAACAGAGGAGAAAATCTTCAGTGAAGATAGTTCAAAAAGTATCCAAACCTCCCACACATTAAAGCTGAATTCCTACAATTTTCTTACCAATCACTAATTGATCGATAAGTTAAATGAAACTCAAGAAGCAAGTGAAAATTTCTATGTATGTATATTATTAATTACTTCCTCCCTTTCTTTTCAGATGCGACTTTTCAAAAGGAGATGTTTCGGATTAGATGCATTATTTTCTTTTTTGGGAAATATATCCTCTCTATCTCTCTCCTATCACATGGGTCCCTATTTTTCATACTCTTTATCTCTCTCCTCTCCAAAATTGTCCAGGAATTTGCAATTTCAAAAGTATAGCATCTAAAAAGAAAAGGAGAAAGTGCATACCATTTTTCTTGATGAGGAACAAAGAGAAGTAGGTTATTTTTCTTTTAAGGGAAAAAGCTAATAAATCAATAAGAATAAAATGTATAATGTCTAAAGTATTATACTTCTATTTCTTCTATCTTATAATATAATGTTTACTTTTTTTTTTCACAGGAATTAAGAAAAGAAAACATGATATGATTAGGCTTTAATAAGATAAATGCATTGGAATTGTGCTCGCACTTAATGCAGAAATGGCAATGAGAATTTGGAGGGTTTATAGCAAAAAAATGCATTTAAAGGCTACATCCCATCAAAAAAAATTAAAGGCATATAAATATAGATTAATCCTAACAAACTTAAATCAGCCAATAAGAATAAAAAAAGCATTTTTATCAACCAATATATTTACAAGATTGGGAGCGCAAAAATTGCAACCACATAAATTCTTTCCCTCCTCAAATCCAAAAATATATCTTTTATATAAGTCAATGAAAGAGGTGTGGTGTCCCCATTTGAAATGTCTAGGGTACCCTCTAATAAATGAAAACAACATTTTTTATAA
Source organism: Beta vulgaris subsp. vulgaris (assembly GCF_026745355.1). Taxonomy (NCBI): domain Eukaryota; kingdom Viridiplantae; phylum Streptophyta; class Magnoliopsida; order Caryophyllales; family Amaranthaceae; genus Beta; species Beta vulgaris. Next base: position 8,816,212 of record NC_079206.1, read on the forward strand.
TAAATTTAAAAATGAGAATTAATGCAACTTGCCATATGGAATAAGTCAAAAATGAAATATGCAATCACACAACCAATGGTTGCCCTATAATTTGTGGTCATTAATTATTTTATTATTTTCTCACTCTTTCACCTACCCACTATTTTTTTCTCTCTCCTCCATTTTCTTCTTTGCTCCTCTTTTTTTGGTCCATCATGAAGAGTTGGGCATCAATTTCTTGGCCAATTTTTTCTCTCTCCTAACAAACTAATATTACTTTTCTACTCTCTCTCCTTATAACCCACAAGGAGGGCAACCACTGGGAGCACTCTTAATAACTTGACTACATTGACACAATCAATTTTTACGAAATTAATTTGAATAATCTTCCATAAAAAAAAGTTGGTGATATATCCTGACAACATAATACTTCGTATTTACAAAGTTCAAACAATATGGTTTATTAACATTTACAATCATTGAAGAACTATACTAAAGCCGCTGACAAAGAGTTATTAAATATCGACCAAACTTTTCTAACAATTGAAAATTGGTCACCTTTAGTTCAAAAAAATAATAACATCTACAAAGAAACCTCAATAATTTAAATCAATACCAGAATAATTTTAAATTAAAAATATAAATGCCTATTCGTACATAAGATTGTTGATGCAGGCATCGCGTGCATATACGGCTAGTTTTCTTCTATTATATATATATGAGTTCATATGAGAATACATACTTACATGAGAAATGAGAATGAATTTTACACGCTATAACTCTAATGAACAAGTGATGTAACTCTATGAAAAAGTGATGTAACTCCAAAAAAACAAAAATTAGAAAAAATATTTCGAAAAAAAAAATTTTTTTTTTGGGCTTGAATTTTTTTCAAGGGTATAACTCTAATGAACAAGTGTGGTAACTCTAATCCAATCGTGTGGTTGAGATTCATTCTCATTTCTCATGTAAGAAGCATTCTCATGTGATCCTGCCCATATATATATATATATATATATATATATATATATGTAACACTTACAACCACCAAAATGAACCCAGAAGAAGAAGACATAATTTTTACCAAAGGGGCAAAAACACAAAAGAAGAAATCATTTCAACCAAAGAGAAAAAACGTAGAAGAATAAAGAATTACACGGAAAAAAAACCGAGTGAAAAACTGACTTTGAGATAAAATTATGTAAGCTATATGAATGTGAAATTATTTTCTATGAATGAAACTTAGATCTCAACCATAAAACCAAGGTGTTACGTAAACCTTGAACTAGTAAATAAACTGCTAATCCTCAACAGGTTCTTAGATGGAGACTTGTGTAACGATATCCTTGTCAGATAGTTTCAAACCTTAGCTTCGTTTCCGAACCTGCAAAAAGGGACTCACCCTAGAGGTTTGGGTGGTGGCTCCCCCTCGAAACTTAAGTCAGATACCAGGAATAATAAGAGAAAGTTTTAGAGAGAGAAAGTAGAGAGAGAGAGAGAGAGAATTGTGACAAAGTAATAGTACACTGCTCTGAAAAAGGTACATTTCTCCTGATTTTAAGGATTATTTATAATGTTTGGAGTGATTGTTGTACCCTTAGGTCACCCTATTTTAAGGGCACCTGATTGGCTAAGCAATAAGAGCATGACACGTGGCAAGCAATGATTGATTGGGAGGTACACATCATCTAATCATGTGTAGATGTCTTTTGAGGTCCTGGGCTTGAGTGCATGTCAGGCCAAGAAGATGGACTAGTACTTTTCCTGAATAGAGATTTGTACTTCGGCTATCCACTTTTTGTCTTGTACTCTTTATTTGTAGGTAGGAGACACGTGGACGCTCCAAATGAGTCCACGTGTGCGGTGGAGAGTCGTTATTTTCAGGCTACAACAAAAGGTATGCATGAATATGATAAGAGAGTCATTTTAAGTTCTTTTTTGTGTGGAAAAACCAAAAAAAATCAGTGAATATAGGGTAATGGGGATGAATGAGGTGTGAAATGGAGTAAATTGAGAGGAAAGAGAGGCAGAAAGAAAAATCTCAATATGGTCCTCAAATGGGGGGAACATAAGTCAGACGAGTATGTTGGGAGGGTCGTTTGACCATTTTCTATTCATAAAAAATTAAAGTTGGTACAAATTTCAAAGGAAAATTTAGGATAAAATGGGAAAAAAAATTGTTGAATGAGGGTGCTTTGGGAACTTTGTAGCAATTTATCCATTACCCATTAAAAAGTGGGGAGTTCAAGCTACTGTTCCTTAGTAACAGTGCTGTGACGGTTCTGCCCCTTCAAATCCCTGAAATTGCCTACTTGCCCTTCCTTCTTTCTTCCACGTTTTCCTCCCTTCTTCTGCCTCTGCCTGTGGAACATAGCAAGGGCTCCTCTCTCCAGCTTTTCCAGTTCTCTCAGTCTCTCATCTCTCATCTCTCAGTCTCTCTGTCTCTCATCTCTCTCCTCTCTCGCTCTTCTTCTTCATTCTCCTCTTTCAAGTTTCCAGTTCATCCTCTTTCATTCTTCTTCTTTTTTAACCTTTGTTTTTTTTCTCTCTCTCAAGTTTCGACGAAATGAACATTTAGCGAAGGTGAAACTCCACCATGCTGACCTACGCCTACTCTCACCGCCGTTGAATCGACACCATCTCCCTCCTTTTTCAGCAGTGGCTTTCGATTATTGGCTTTATATTTCAAGGGTTAGTCAATTTTATCTCTAATCTTTAATTTCCATGAAATTTCAATTCTTGTAGTTAGATTATGGGTTTATTTGCTATTTGTTTTAGATCTTGTGATACTTTTTCGAATTTGCTAGAATTAAGATCTAATTTCTCATGGATTTTTTAGGGTTTCGTGTTTTTCCCAAGATCTGGTTAGTTATAGTTCGAATTTTGGAGTTTCATCATTATTTGCGCGTAAAAATATTCTTTTGAATTATCTGCGCATCGGGTGGTGGTTGTGGTGGCGCCAGGGAGGAGACCGAAGGAAGCAGGGAGAGTTACTGTAAGTTATTCTTCATTTCGATTTTTTTTTTGGCTATTTTCAGATGCTTTTTATCGCTAAGTTATTGGAAATGTGACAAAAAATTGGAGGAGATATTTGAAAATAAGAAAAGATGTAATCTTTGGGCATTTTTCCTGTTATTTAAAGAGAAATATCTGAAGATCTACAATTTGCTGGTCGTTTGTTGTTGAGTAGAACTAGACACGTTCTATATGTACTACTTAGCTTATGTTCTTCTCTAAGGGGTCAACCTTTGCTTAGTACACTACTTCACTAATTGACTATGTCTATAAACATTACTGGACAAAACCAGTTGACCATGAGAAAGCAACCCTACAACTATAATCTATAAGAATTATGTTATTTAGGGAACATATTCTTAGCCCTCTGTTCTGTAGAGATTTCGTACCCCAATTTATCTGATTAGCCTAATTTCATCGGTAAGTTGTCACTAAATACATTGAGAAATCTGATAATAGAACTCTTCCTAATTTTCTATGACAAGGATTACAATTCTCATAATCAGCCAAAACGTTGTCCAAATACATATATCACGAAACTGTTGTCCATCTACGAATTGCAATTTTCCAAGTTAATTTTAGATCCAATGAAAAAATATAGGAATTCAGATTCAATTCAAATGAAACAAAGCTATACCTGGAAAGTTACCAAACTCCATAATCTAAGGCAAGAATTTTGATTCCCAGTTATTGTGATTAAACTAGGCTATTCGATTTCTGGCTTGAATTAATTATTTTAGACCTTTTGTCATTGATTTTATGTACTCTTAGTAGTAATCTTGTGGTGTTTAAACTTGATTTTTACCCTGGCTTTGCACGTGTTGTTTTATCTTCTAAAAATACAATTAATTCGTGACTTTTTTTTTCAGACATAATTTACAGATTTTTCTCTTCGCTTGGATGAAACCTCTTTAGGGTTTTGTGAGAACAAGCTTCCAAGATCTCTAATGGCAGACGATGAATACGATGATTTGGAGATGGGGTAAACTTTTATTTTGAATAATATTTATCTTTTCTTAAAAGTAAATTACGCAAATTAAGGTTTCCATCTCATTTTTTCCGCATCTTTTTTCTTAACTTCATTCACTTTCTATTAAGTTTGCCAGTTTAGGATTTATGTGTCTTCATGCGATTTCACCAACGAAGATTGTTTATGTAACAATATACTTACCTTGTATGTCTTACAATTTTGTTGTGAATCTATCATACTTTTTCTTTGGTTATTTTTGAAGTTCTGTTTGTAATGATGACATAATAATATACCCAGCTCTTTCAGATCTTCCGACGATGTCAGTTGCTGTGTAATTCCTGTTTGTTTGGTTTTCATACAACAGAATTGTTAACTGCAGCAGTAACATGATACTGTCAGTTTAACAAGGCTAGGAGAATAAGCAGCTTCTAGGAGTCTTCAACCAAAACATTGAGACACTATTTTTTTCCCTGCAATATAAACTTTGGTCATTTTCTATCAAAACTACCCATTTTTTCATTCTTTTTGTGATTCATTTGTTTTTCTTGTTTGTTTTGTTTTGTTTATTTTGATTCATCAAAAATCTGTTCTTTCATTTATCAATCAAATCTCTTAAATACCCACAAAGAAAAACTCTTAAATTTATCATTTATCTTCAGATTTCAATAGATGCAACTAGAGATTCATTAATTTTTAGAGAGATTCATTAATTTTTAGAGAGAGAATCAATGGATGCAACTAGAGATTCAACCAAAACATGCGTTTAGTTTGCATTGTCGTTTGTTTTTGTCTTTTTGTCTTCTTCATTCAATCTCCCATCTCAACTGGTTAGGATTTCTTTGTTTATTTATGTCTAATTTAGTTTTTTAAAAGATGTCCTTTTTTTTTTAATTAATTGGGTTTTTATTTTGATGAATCATAGTTTTTATTTGATTGATTTTGGTGTAGGTAGTGGAAAGCTAGATCTTTCAAATAAATTGGTCCTAATGGTATCTTTTTCTCTCTGATTTCTGGGTTATAGTAGGGTGCTAGATAACAGTGATATGCTGCGATTTTATGTATGCGAGTTGCTCTCCGAGTTCATTGATCTTCCTGTTACAGAGACAGGGCCACACAAGAGTGAAAGAAGAAGAAGATATTGTCCAAAGATTTCAAATGGATCTCATTGCTCAGAGGATAATGGCTGTGAGAAGTATGACACTTCTGATATACAGCAGGATGCATCTGCTGCGCTTCTAGAGCCTTCTGCAGATGGTGTGCTGGATAATGATGACAGCAGACCGTTAAAGAAAGCAAAATCTGTTGATGATGATGAGATTGATTCTTCCAAAGACGTAAATAATGGTTGGTACCGGAGACTGTTGCTGGCTGTTTCTGATATTTTATACATGTGCTAATTCAAAATATACATGGCTGATTCTGATTCTCAAATGACAGGTACAAGCCTCTCCATTAAAGGTTTAGTGAACGTATGCACAGAAGAGGGGTCCCATCTTACAAGGGATTGCCTGCCTCCTGAAACCGATGCCAGCTTAAAGTTACAGCCTCGTGAGAGAAAACTTATCGATTTCAGCAAGTTGTACTGAAGTAAGTGAAACTGACAAGAGGTACTGAAGTTGTATGCTTTTTGTTCATGTTTGAACATGCAAGTTGTAACTTGTAATTTCAAATGAGTTGAATTAGTAGATTTTTCTAGATATTTAATGCTGGTCTTTGCTAATACACAATTATTTATGTAAGACAGATTAATAACAAATTATGTGACCAGGTTGACTTATAAAACTTGAAGGGCGATTTCTGAAATTGGTCATATGTATTAGTTGACTCACTTTGATTCATTCACTGTTCCCATTACCAATTTGATTTGTTTCCATTTCTTGAAATTAAAGTGTTATTTGTATAATTAAAATTTGCCCATTTCTTTAAGCTGAATATGCTTCAGAATGTCTTGTGCTAAGAGAATTGTGGGTATGTCTGCTGGTGGTAAGACTCCCAAAAAAGCAATTTGCTACTAAGGTGTGTAGAATTCGTGGTAGTATTTGAAATACATATCAGTTAACAAGATCCATAATGTAGTTCTTCATATTTCAGTGACCCTGGTGCTGCATTTTGGAGTGATTTATATTTTATTTTAGACAAGATTATCAAAAGGAATTAGCTAAAATGACTCTTTGTTTGGTGCAAAGTGTGTATTATAAGACTGATGTTTAGTTAATCTGTAAGATACAGATGACGAGAAAATCTAATGGTAGAAAGTCTCTCTATGAACCAGTTGGGTGTGTACTCCTACCATTTTGCTATTGTGTTTGCCAAAATTCTAGATAATCTACTTACAAATTCAAAATCTGAACTATAATTTCGAAATTGTTTCAAATTATAGGTGCGTCTTGATTATATGGTGTTCAGCTGTATAATTCAACCACCATGACCTCGGTTGTGGTATAATCGAGTTCGATCACTCAATACCCCCATATTTCATCTCATGCAACAAGAAAGATAAAAAAAAGGGGGAAAGAAAGAGGAAGTGGCCTACTCCAAGTAATCTCTATAGTCTTTTGGGTTCCCTTTTTGATATATGATTGGTGATGTTAGTGGTTCTATTTCGAATGATGTTGCAATTAGTTTATAGAAGTTTCTTAATTGTAATTAAGCAAATTTATATGCCCAGATCAGTTGTTTTGGACATTTCTTAACCTGGAAATTTTACTGTAATTTGGACATTATCTGCATTAGATTAGCCAATGAATTCCAAAGTTTTAGTCTTCTCTAATTGTATTGACTTCAAGAGTTCCCTTCAAAATGTTGATTTATTTTTCCCCTGAGTTTCAGTTTCCACTACGTTATTTTTTTAGAAAATTTTGTTGGCATTTGCAATACATTATCGTGAATCCTAGCATAGACTTGAATTTCCGATAGTAAACCTAACATAGACTTGTATGCCTCTCTTTACAGGGTTCCAATTTTGCAGTCAGATTAGAGTATGTTTCACTCTCTCAATGCGATAAATGGGTTCGAGCCAATCAGATCTTCAGATTTTTCAGCTCACAATGAGCTTATGTCAGTTACGAAGGTGCAATCTTTATCTATCCCCTTTTTATTTCCCTCGATTTATCAACAATTAGTGAGCTGTTGTCCATCATTGATATCCTAGACATATGCTGAATGTCAGTAATATAGGATGATTCCAGCGTGTTCTCGTTGTAGACGCTCATTATTGTCTTGTTTCATCAATCGATCTTTTTGGAGAGTTTTCCCTCTGCATTGTTAGTTCTTTGCATGCAGTAGACATAAAGTTCCTTTGTCATTTATCTTTGTCAATTACTAATATCATCTTCTTTTTTCCCTTCTCAAAAGATGGAGGATGAGCTGCTGCAGACCTTTGGCTGTTGAAGAGCACGTTTGGAATCCGAGTCTATTCTTGCAGTTGTTACCGTTGGTAAGCCATACGAAAATAAGAATTGATCAATACTTCGTTTAATTGTTTTAGAAGCAAAGTCATTATCTTTTCTCTCTATTAATTTTGATGATCAAGTACTCTTGCTTCTACATCCTAAAGCCCTCAATAGCATTCAAGTTGCCTAAAAAATTACACTTTTGTAATAGCCGGTATTTCTAAACTTGCTTAAGGTGAGCTTAATTATTATAAAACTATGTTATCTAGAAATTACTTACGATTCTTGGTTTGGGAAAATTTATGAATTAAAATGTTTTGAATTTCTTTGGATGATTTTAAATCTGATTTTTAGAAAAAGGAAATATACCATAATAATGGAAAAAAAAAAATAACCCATTTCATTATGTTTCGTGGGATTTTGTGGGAATGCCACAATTGTACTTAGTTGTCCAAATTTCACAAAGCTTTAGAAAAGATAAACAGAACCCAAAACCTCAATTCTCAATTATTCATTCTTACATCTCTTCTCTCTCTCAAAGAGTTGTTCTCCTCTGAATTTCGGTTGCCGTGCTCATTCTCCGTCGATGGGCCTTGGTCGGCGTTCCGCCGGTACTGCGGCGCTGCCACTACCGTCAAATGGGCTGCTGTTCTTCTTTCTTTTGCTTCTGTTCTGTCGTTTTTCGGTGTTACCGGTGCATTTCTTCGTTCCTCTTCTCTTATGTTTGGGTCTCGATTTGCCATTGTGATTGCTACTCCTCTGAAAATTTTCTCTCTCCTCTGTTAATTGTTGTGGTCGTCGGTGTTTGATCGGAATTTCGGCACCGTTGATGTTACCGTTTTGGTGTTCCTCGCCGGTGAGCTGCCGCCGTCATTGCATCGCATGCTTCATTGATGATGCTGGCGAATTTTCTCTCTCCTTTGTTTCGGTATGGTGCTGCCGTGATGGTTGGTGATTGTTGTTGCAGTTGTTGTTCGTCCCTGCTTAATTTGAGCAGAGGTATACGGATATGTTTTTGATTTGTAAATTCAAAATCAGGTATAAAATCCAAACCTTGATCTTATTTTCTTTGAATTGATAAGTATAAGCTCAAGATTTACATGGGTTTAATTTCTGATTTCAAAAAAAAAAAAATTCAGAATTAGATCTTGATTGTTGAATAGCAAAATAAGTCATGTTAAGCATTTGTCATATTTAACTTAAAGATTGAACTTTTATCCTTACTTCGTCGATTCAAGCTTGTAAAATAAAACAGTCCTACTTAGGTAAGATTATAAGTTCTGATAGCTAGAAGTTATGTTCTTTAATTACATTATCTATAGATTAGTGAAGAATTATAGTTATTATGTGAGATAGAACATGTGAATTGATTAGTGAAATAGTTGTATATAAAAGGTTGTGGTTAGTTCATAAAAGAAGTTAGAAAGTAGTATAAGAAGTTAAATTTGTTTATTTGAATTGTTGCGAAGATGGATACTAATGGTCATTATTATTATGAGGTGAATTAATTCTGGAATTCGAATATAATTTGGGTGAGGAGATATTGGACTAGTCGAATTAGGAAGAAAGGTGTATTAAGAAAGTTAGTCAAGTTAGCTTCCTTATTCGAGTTTAGTGAGAATAATTATTGATTGTTGCTATGGCCTTGAGGTTAATGTTGGAGTATGGCTATGGAGATTGATAAAGAATTTGGAAATGTTGGACTCTTGAAGATTATTGTGGAATTGAGCATTCTTTGGGGAAAATGGAAGAGGTACACACATGTCCTTCTATTTTCCAAATATATTATTGATATTTCGATCAATCATTATATAAGTTGATCTTAATATATTTTCATAAGTTAAATTTATGTTGTACTAAAAATGTGATTTGTGTACTATATAGTCTTGTGAAATACAAGTTTATGAGCTTTAAGACAAAGGCAGAATTAAACCGCATATCAAATTCTATTAGCTATAAATTATGTTGTTTTGATACTCAATAGTATAAATTTGTTTGATGAACCATGTTATAAACTATGGTTATATATAAATGAATTTATAAGTGGGAGTGTTCAGTCATATTTACCAATGTATATATATATAGCCCTTTCAAGTTGAGTTTATGAAATACATTCTAGGGAGTAAGTAAGTTGCCATAAATCATAGATAGGTGCTTGTTATGCGATTCAATATGACTATAAGATGAGTCTTCAAAGGAAGGAGTTTTCCGATATAAATTTGAGGATTTTATTCTTCGGCTTCGAGGAATAAGAGTTTCTAAGTTCATAAACTAAATATCGTATTATGGGTTTGTGAGGGGAAGAAGTTCATAATATAATTGAAGTACATTATTTAGAAGCACCTTTAGATATCCTCTTGAAGAAACTTTGGTTATACGCTGGGAATTTATAATATTATGGGAGCCATCAAGAAATCATTGGGATATTAGATTTAATATGCATCTGTAAAGTTATAAGCAAGCTTTTTGAATATGTTTTGGGAAGAAAGAAAACTTCAGACTAAAGGATATATCATATTATTCAGATGTAGTCTTTAGAGAATTATGAATTCTTGAAAATGGATTTTGTAAAATAGGAAATATATGTTGGAGATGGTTATAAGTTTGATGGATTGCTAAATAGGATTAAATGGAAAGGTTATTCTTCGTAAAGGACATTTGTGTTTTATATAGAATAATGAACTCTAATTTGGAGACATGATCTTTTGGTAAGCAATGTTTTGTTTGGAGAATCCGTTATAGAAATGAAGCATAGTTTCTATAAAGTCGGTATTGAAAGGGATTTAGCCAAAGAACTTTTATAAAAAAAAAGGCTGATTTATACCAAGTTAATTGAAACTCAATTATATTATGCAAGCAATTTAATTTGGGTATATCTAATACCCGAAAGTGATTCTATTGACAATTTGAGATTTATGAATCTGAATTTTCGAAAATATGAATTTATGATTCTGTTTTTGAGGGGAAGAAGCTCCTAAAGCAGTGACAAACAACATTTGTGGAGCAGATTTGCTCATTATGTGTTAGAGCGGGTATTGCTCTGGAGCGGGTATTGCTCCTTATGTGGGGTCATGACCTAAAAAGTCTTGCAAGCAGTACAAAATGGAAGAGGGAGACGTCCCTTGTAAAAAGCTTAGAGAATTCGCCTATAAGGCAACTCTATTCGTGTTCTCTTCCCCAGTATGATATTGAAAGAAAAATAGAATATGTATTTGAGTATTCGAATGGTTTCGTGGAAAGATATTTCAAACTTTAATTTCTGAAATGATGTTTTACTCACCCAAGTTATAGAGTTCATGCGCCGATTTTGGAAATGATTACCAAGGAACTTGTTAGGAATTTATGCAGGAGTTAACTATGATATGCATATGGATTAAAGGTTTTTGGACCATATGGATTAAATGTTTTTGTATATGATCCACAGAAGTGGGAGGGATTTATTGAGGTAAAGTATGTTAGGATTGATTTCGGAAGATTGTATTAGTTCTATGGAAGTAGCACTACAAACTGTGTTCAAGTATTTGTTATATACTTCTTTATTTATGACTTCGATGTATCTTGATTGCAAATGTCTCTAAAATCTTGATTAATTGTTTCATAAATAAGTTTAAATCTGTACATATGTTTTTAAGCCACTGAAAAGATGTTATGGTTGGACAGTGTGTACTCAGTTTTCCTGATTTTGTTCTTGGAACCTGTCCTGGTGGGGGCAGAGTTCATTGTTAGTGGTCTTGCAGGTTCATATGTGGAAAACGGAATGGAGTAAAGGAAGAAATTATGTATCAAGGTTATAGTAGAGGTAATGGTGCAGAGGTTGTATTTAGGATTATATATCTTTATAAAGAAATTGTTATTATATTGCTTTAAGAGTCGAGTGAGGTATCATGTAATATGTTATTAGGATATTGAGGATGTGTTGTGGGCCCTGACCCACAGGTCCAGGATCGAGTAAAAAGGTTTTGTTTCCGCTGCGAGTAAATAGTTAATTCGAGGTTATTAAGTGTTAATTGAGTTTTATGAATGTAAAGTATGATTAGCTAGCAGCTCGGAGGTGCGGGCTGTTACACTTTTGACCGTACATGATGAATTAATTCCCAGTGTAAATTGACTAACAAAATTCTATTTAATTCACTACATCGCTCCAATTTGAGGAGCATTAAATTTTACACACGTTTAATTTGTGGATTTGTGCGTTCCCAAAAAATCCATTATCTTATTCTTAGTTCACTTGATCAATTCCTTAATTCGACCATTTCTCTTGCTTGCTTCCTTCCTGCTTTTTTCCTCCACACCCAACTCAACTGAATTTTGCTTATTGTTTTTATTAATTTTGCTTACCCAAATCAAGAATTAAGGTATAACCACAACTGGTATTATGCTTTAAAAGGTTATATGCTTCCTCCGTTTTGTTTTTTAAATGAAAAATAGAGCCTTGGCACGGGGATTTAGGAGAAGAGAGTGTGCTATGATTTACCACAACTCACAAAGGGGTAATTGAGCGGGACACTGGAATATTAGAGTACAGAGATTGTGTGTATAAAAGGATCTAAATTCTCAATTTCTTAGAGAGTCAAACATTCTCCTAATAGGTGCCAACAATTATCTCGGAAGTGGAGATAACTTACATTGTAGATAATCTCTAAGCCAAAATATTATGTGTATAGGAAGAATCATTGAGGCTTGGAGCCTTGCTGGAGGATAATCTATGGATTATGTTGGTGGATCTATGTAGCTTCTTGTGGATGCCCAAAATAGAACTCAATTGTTTATAGAGGTGCCTAAATTGGTTGACTAATGCCAAAAAGAATAGAGAAGTTTCCAGCATTTATTCCATAAAAAAAATGTAGAATATTTTGCCTTTTATGATCTTCATATCATAATTTTGCTCGAGGTGTGCACTTGGAAGATATCTTAGGAAGATCAAATCCAATTTATAAGAGCGCCGACCTTCATGTAAAGAAGCTTGAGAGGTGGTGAGGGGGTGGGGGGGGAGCCACGATGAAGGGTGAGAGGGAAGGGAGCGAGGGTGGAGGGTGAGGGATCGAGGGTATGGGGTGAGAGGTGAAGGGGTGGGGAGTGAGGATGAGAATTGGGGGGGGGGGGTGAGAGGGGATGAGAAGGTAGGGAGTAAGGGCGGGGGTTAGAGGGGGAGGGGGGGGGGTTGAGAGCAGGGCGGTTCTTGACCGGCGGGGGCAGCGTGACCGCACACTAGGGCCCCAAACTTCTGTACTTAACATTGTACTACAAATAGATTAGCAACAAATTGATTTGGAGGAGTTGGTAAGATAATGGGCTTTTTAAATCTTAGATGCAAGGTTCGAATCCTAGCATACACAAAATCACCTATTTTTATTTTTGACAACTAGCCATAACTACTCTCTTTTTTCACTCCTTCAGAGGTAGTAAGCCATTTACGAGACAATTCATTAATGTCTCCAATTCTCCAGATTCATCTGATTTTGACGCTTTACTTAGCCTTTGTTCATGAGATATTGTTAGTTTACTCAAGTAGTTAGAGATGGCATACCAATTATCATCAAATCATACGATAAGTTTCTAGCGAAACTAGGAACTATAGAGAAATCGAGAAACCCATTTTAAAAGAAGTGCGAAAATGTAGAGCTAATCTCCTTTGTTTGGTAGTTTTTATCTGCGTAGTTGAGTGGCAAGAGCACTTTTGAGTTTCGCGTGCTACATGTTGTTGTTGTTCTTTGTAAGTTGCAATCATGTTCCAAAAATTCAAATTCGGTCAAGATCGCAGAACTGGTTGTGGGCTCGCAAGAGTAGAACGGATACGTTGATCATGAACCACAACATAGCTCAAATTTGATTCTAAATTTAGTTTTTTACTAATGGATTGCTTTGATCCTACTCAAAGCACCGCTTTTTATTTAGCTTCCTTACAACTTTTTATGCCATTTTAAAGAAGGGCATGATTGATGCCGGGATGCACAAAGTGTTTACCTTCATGGCCCTTGGTGAGGTCATTTTGATAAGGTCCAGTCTAGACGACATACATAGCTTTGGGTGTGTCATTAAATCCAATTGGAAATTTACAAAATAACATACATTACTTTACTCCATCGTGCTTAGTAACAACCAAGTGCTACAAAACTTAAATTACATTTCTCTTACTAATAATAACTTCACGTTCTACTACTTTCTCAACATTGCTTCATTTAAATTGTCTTTGCCTTCTTGTAGGTTGAAACCTGCGCCCAGTAACTGTTCAACAACGAAGATGGCAGGAACATCAAGTTCTTTTACTCGCTATTTTGCAGCCTAATGCTCCTTGTTAATGATGCGCCACCTAAAGTTAATCAGTGCCTAATAGAAACTAATCTTTTTTTGCTGATAAGCGTGATTTAATCCTTGTAATAGATATAACAAATTAGACAAAGCAGAAAACCTTGGGGCAAATTTTGTAACAATCTAACAGTTTGCAATCAATGCATATATGAAATATAATCTAATTGCCTCATTATCTTACCTATACGTTTATATATTTTGAAATACCTTAAATTCAATTCACTAATATTTCTATAGTGTTAGACTTTGTGATCAATGAGAGAACCGGATATCCACTCCAAGGCACGGAAACTACGCTTTCCTATTAGTTTAATTTCGCCCCTCTAGGATCACCGGGTTAACACGAAATAACTAATGAGATACAATGGAGAGAACAATCCACTTAGATGATCTTCTAAGTGAATCAAACAAGAACTTGTGTTTTGTGTTTGTGAAGAACACTCAAGAGAAGATTGCAAGTTTTCTCTTAAGCTAAGCAAGAAGTATTTGAGAGAGTATAGAATAGAAAATTCTGATTTTCTTCTAACCCTCACTCATAGGAATCCCAAGTTTATATAGGAAGAATAAACCTTTCATTGACTAGAGTAGCTAAACCATAACCCCCATTTTAATCACCCATCAAAGGCCTTTAATCAGCTGATTTAAGGACCTTAAAGGACATTAAAATGAGGCCATAACATCACAACGGACATAAAACCGTCAAGGCATCTTTTCGCATTCCAAGGCAGACGACACGTCGCGACTCGCGAAACAGCTCGCGAGTCGCGAGGCGCTGGTCGCGACCCGCGACACCTGTCGCGACTCGCGACGGGCCACTGGTCGCGACTCGCGACGGTTGTCGCGACTCGCGGCCAGTCTTCTGTCTCCCTTGGTTTATCAATGCGTTTTGCCACTTGATGCACTCTAGCCTTTTGCATACTAGACCTCCTCCTCTTCTAGTACATACCCTTATGAGTTTCAAACCCATTACCCTATAAATGTTCCAACATATAGAACTATTAATAACAATTTTTGCTTTCTTGGGGGCCGCGCGCGATAGCGCGCGGGCCAAAACTAGTAAATGAAAAGGTGAAAAATGAGAACAATATATTAGGACATCCAAAAAGAAATGTAAGCGTTATATTATGGGGACAAAGAGAGTAGCATATAACTATAAAAGACATGTATAAAAGTATTAGTTATATTGTACAAAAAGCATAACATCACATGTATCTTTTAATTATGTACCTATACCAAATGAAGTGCACGAGTTTAGAAAAATAATACCAATTAAAATGTAATCTTTCCATTATATAATAATACCAATTAAGATTAATATTTCCATTATATAAACTTATCAAGTGTATCACACGGGTTTGAAAAATTACAACCAATTAGTTAGAAATAGAGAGAGTCATAATCTAATAAGAAAAGACACATGTGACCAAACGAGTTACTATAATCCGACGATGTCAAACTTGTAGAGTCATTTATAACATATTGACATGAATCATATTTATACTAATAATTTATATTGTTAACTAGTACTAATCAAAATCTAGATGTATCGCCGTGTCGGATGCACTAGAGTTATAGTTTATGAAATTGATCCTAATATTGCCAGAAAAAAAAAGGACACAAAACCCCGCATGCGCAAGGGATTGAAGTGAGTGGTGGAGTAGCGCCGCAGTATGGAACCCACAAACCGTCCGAATCCACTCACCGCCCTCTCCCATCGGACGCGCACGCTTTTTTCTCTCTCTTTCCTTCATTACGGCAAAAAAACACGAAATTATTCTATGTTGCCGTCAACATTCGTTACGACTTACGACACGTTAGTTTCGTGTACATCGACAAAAAAGGACCACACAAATTATAAGGGAATCCCATTCTTTCTCTCTCTCTGCCTCCTTATGTTACGACTTCTGTTTGCCGCCTGCTGCTGTTTTCTTTTTCGTGTTCTATTTCATCCATTACAGATTTGCAGTTTCTCTTCCATTCCATGTATATTTCCACCACTAAAATTGAATACTGTACTATTGTAGTAGAAGTTATTTGAATAATATCACCCACTATATTCAATTTTGCCGCAAAGTCATACTATTTCTACACTTGTGTCTTTTCTATGGATAATTTAACTTTCGAATCTTTGTCCCACTTTAATCTCATCTGCTTTTCCCCCGAATCTATTCTTTTTCATCTTTCCTCCCTTGTATTTAGCACGAGAGTACATGCTTTTAACCATGACATGTACTGGGTATTGTACGCCGAGGTGGAAAAGACTAGCTTTTTGCTTATAAGTTATATGTTGTTTCTGGAGCAAAATAATAACATTACGTGAACGGTAGAGTCATACCCAATCATAGTACTTCCTCTATCATTTAGATGATTCGTTTTGATTTTTAACATTATTTACATACATGACTTTGGTCCTCTCTTGTGGTTTGTACTTCATGATATTAAGATCGAAATTCTACTTTGGATTGTAGAGGTTATTAGTAGGATCGAATCGGTTGGATCGAGTCGTAGGATCCTAAAATCTTACAATTCCGTAAAAATTTATGCTAGAATATGGTGAGAAACTCATGTTAAAAATTTTCACAAATTAATAATGACTTATTTCATTAACAAATGGTGATAGCTTTAATTTTCAATACTATACGATTGAAGTAACATGCAACCAAAATCTAATAGTATAAATATAATATGTGAAATTACTTGATGATTTTTTTACGATACGATTGGATCGTAGAGTCGCCGAATCGTAGAGTTGCTGGATCGTAGAATTGTATTAAGATTCTATTATGTGAATTTTTGTGGTTGGGTAGGATCGAAAAATCCTACAAAATTAAGATCCTACTTAGGATCGGGATCGGTGAGATCCTTTCGGATTGTACAATTGTAGGATCCGGATTGGGATTTTAACTAGAATGGTTTCAATATTTTGTCTTCTATTCTTAAAATATACTTCCGTCGCTTTTTTATATGACCCGTTTTGACTTTTGACACTATTCACATATGTAATTTTAACTACCTTTTGTGATTTTTACTCAAGGAAAAATATAGTCATTTGAGATTTTGTTAGATTCGTTTCAATGAATATTTTTCAAATGTCAACTTTTTGTAATTTTTTCTTATTGATAAGTAATATATAAAGGTTCAAAATAATGCATTGACAAATGTGTCTAGAGGAAACGAGGCAACTAAAACACCAGAGGAAGTAGTAGTAATACTCCTATTCTACATGGCCGGATAAATAATACTCCCTCGTCCTCTTTTCTCCTTTCTAGTTTGATTTTTCTTTTGTCTCTTAAAAGGATTTCAAATAAGAAGAAACAAAATAAAATGGGTGAGTAGTATGTATTAAGTAGCAAATTTGTGTATACCCTCAAAAAAAAAAGTAGCAAATTTGTGTTTATCCATCAACATATAAATATTAAATAGAGCCTTATTAGGGTGCGTTCTGTTCAACTTAAAAAATTAAGTTTCAGGTCCAATAAGTTCAGATAAGTTCAGATAAGTTCAGATAAGTTGTAATAAGGCCTAATAAGGGCAATAAGTTCCAATAAGGTCTAATAAGGTTCAATAAGTTCCAATCAGGTGCAATAAGTTCCAATCAGGTGTAATAAGTTCCAATCAGGTCTAATAAGGTCCAATAAGTTCCAATCAGGTCTAATAAGGTCCAATAAGGTCCAAATAGTCAATGTTTAATAAACATTTGTATTATTGTCCATTATTTTGTTATTCATAATTTCATATCACTATTAGCTGATTATGTTATTATTAGAATTTTAATTAAAGTACCACAATGATTATATAGTATTATACTTGAAGGATGAGGAGCTAGCTCATGTGGTAGAGCACTCCCCTCTAATCCTTGAGGTGAGGGGTTAGATCCTTACCCCCAGCATTATGTTAGGGTATTTCCTTAGCATGCTTTGCATGCTTTACCAGCCAATGTGAATGTGCTGGTAGTTCCTACAAGGCTAGTAGCCTTGGTAGGGGTTAGCCCTTGGGCTGACTTAATTTCCCAATAAAAAAAAAATAGTATTATACTTGTATTAGTGTCTATTATTTTATTATTTATTTGTATTATGTCTATTATTTTATTATTTATTTGTATTATGTCTATTATTTTATTATTTATTTGTATTATGTCTATTATTTTATTATTCATATTACTATTAGCTGATTAAGTTATTATTAGAATTTTTTATTGAAGTACCACAATGTATAGTATTATACTTGTATTATTGTTTATTATTTGATTATTCATATTGCTATTAAATAATATTATAATCATGGTCAAATAATTAAGGTTAACAATAATAATAATAATAATAATAATAATAATAATTACAATAGTTTGCAATTCGTCTTTAAATAACTAGAGATAACATGTTAAATTTATAAATAGTAAAACTTTTTTGTTAAATTAATTATCATAAGAGATAATTAATAATAATTATTTTTTAAAAGGATCAATTTTATTAATTATTACTTCATAATAAATTTTGAGGGGTAGTATTTACGTTAGGGGTAATATTTATATTACTAATAGTCAATTTGTTTGTCTAATAAGGTCAAATAAGTTTCAATCAGGTCCAATAAGGTCTAATAAGTTTCAATCAGGTCCAATCAGGTCTAATAAGTTTCAATCAGGGCCAATAAGGTCTAATAAGTTTCAATAAGGTTAATAAGTTCCAAAAAGGTCCAATAAGTTCCAATCAGGTTCAATCAAGTCCAATAAGTTGAATCAGGTCCAATCAGGTTTAATAAGTTCCAATAAGTTCAGTTCAGGTTCAATAAGTTCAGTTCAGATAAGGTCCAATAAGTTCAGGGCCAATAAGTTGAATAGAACGCACCCTTAGTGCACATTGATAAACGTGGTTTAATTTCATTTTACCAAAAATGAAAAACTGTATTCATATTCCATTTTGAAAATCAACAATTCATGTACAATTTATACAACTAAATGTGTTTCGTGATGAAGAGGAAAAAAAGACTGAAACAGTGAGAAAAAAACAAATTATTGGAGACAAATGAGAAATGTTAAGTATATTAATCAATAATGATATAATCCCGCTAAGAACTCAACAAAAATTAGTCAAAAAACAAAAGAACATATTAAGAAATATTCTTTATTTGTATTGCTAAATATTGTTATTACCTTGCTGTTTTGACACAAATAAAAATTCAGTAACATATCATTCTCAAGATACGGTGTTAAGTAATGTTATTATGTTGCCATTGTGAAAGTAAGAGCATAACAAAAACAAAGCATATTTTTTTAGAAAATCATAATTTAATTCATAAATTTAAAGTCATACAACATGAATTGACAAAATAAATCAAATTTAGCAAATACATATCAAATTGGATCAAATAAAATTATATTTATCCCAAAATCAGGACCGTCGATAAGATCTAAATTTTTTGCAAACGCTCTTTGAAATTGTTGTTTGATGCAACCTTCTCGAGGGGTTCTATTGATTTGTTGTATTTTGACCTAGAACTTGATTTGATTAGTGATTGTAGTTGATGAAGAATAATTGACATCTCATGTGATCGAAGCTACGCAAATTCTCATCAACATATCAATCTATTAAAGAAAATACAATACCTAAAACAAAAGGTCAAAAACTAGATCTCATAGAGAGAAAAATAAAACCCAACATCTTGGTACATATAACCTATTTAACTTTTTTTTTAAGTAGGTAAGATAAAGGACCTTTCTCAACTGGCACCTCGCTCAGGTTGAACCATTTGGATTTGCATGTCAGGCGAGTGCATTTATCATACACCATGGTATACTATGTGCATGGTACACCCAAGACTATATTTTTACTCATTTGGAGCTTACCTATTATTATGTGATTATGCTCATTTGTAGGTGTCTAATGAGCAATGAGCAAAAAGAAATAAGCATTGGGTGTACCATGTACATGGTACACTGATGTCAAACTCCTTGAAGTTATGAGGTCAAACTTTTACCATTAACCTAAACTTATTAACATATAGATAGAACAACTCTTCATTTATACCTAATCCAAAAATTTATTATGTGTTTGTGTGTATATATAATCTAAAAATTTATAAATCATATAAAACATGGAGGAAGTATGTACACTAGCAAGTAGTATCATCCAACCCCAAAAAGGGAAAACTAGTCTATATTTGCAGTTAGCAACTTAGCATACTGCAAATTTGTTCCTTTTTCCCAAAAAGATGCTGAGGAGGCTTAAAATTGAGCTGAGATGGCAAGTCCAAGTAGTCTATACTAGGAAACCTTATTAGGTTTGAACTTTGGCAAAGCATTAAAGATGGAGGAGAACGAGTTATGAACACAAAAGTAACACGACACTTGCTTCTGAAAGCAAAGACAAGAGTCAAGGTGCATGTATCCACAAGAATTAATTAATAAGTAGTAGTAGTAGTAGTAGTTAGATTTCCTATTTACGCAAAAGTTGAAGAGAATTGCTGTGAACATCAAACATGCAGTAGACAATCTATATCATCAGTCAAAAGAAAAATCTTTCTCCTGATCGATCTAAAAAGCTAACTTCAAGTGTCTAATTACTTGATCTTGACAGCAGCTTGCTTTGAATGTAACTTCTAATTAAAATAGTCCTTTCTTCTACTATTCTTTTATCTTCTTATAACTGTATCTTCGCAGCAAAGATAAAGCACTAATATTTGTATATTCATATTGTTGCGACTCTAAGTAAGTGTCATTTTGATGATAATAAATACTTTATGTTATAATATGTGAATTATGTAATAGTGACCTAAGTCTTTTGTCGAGCTCGGATGATCATGGAAGTTCAAGGACTTGAAGAAGTTGAAGCTTATGTCTAGCTATATTCTTAGTCATGGTTATGTAATGTAATTAACGTATTGGAACTTTGTGCTAAATTAGAGATATGAAATTAGAATGATTAACTATTTTAATTCGTAGAGTTAAGAAAATAGGTAATTATATTAATTTCATGTTTTTGTATTTAAAGAATATAAGGGCTTGTTCTCTTCGGCATAAAACAGTTGAACTGAATTGAACAGAACTAAGGGCCTGTTCTCTTCGGCATAAAACAGCTGAACTGAACTGAACTGAACTGAACTGAATTGAACGGAACTGAACTGATCTGAACTGAACTGAATTGAACTGAACTGAACTGAACTGAACTGAAATGAATAGTGATATTTGAGAGTAAAAGTATTGTCAGGAGCTGAACTGAACTGGTCTGAACTGAACAGATCTGAACTGAACTGAACTGAATTGAACTGAATTGAACTGAACTGATCTGAAATGAACTGAATTGAACTGAACTGAATTAAATTGAACTGAACTGAATTGAACTGAAAATAAGCTGGGGAGAACAGGCCCTAAATTGAACTGGACTGAACTAAATTGAAATGAATAGTGATATGTGAGAGTAAAAGTATTGTCCAAAACTGAAGTGAACTGAATTGTGAACTGAACTGAATTGAACTGAACTGAAAATAAGTTGGGGAGAACAGGCCCTAAAAAAGGGGAGTTTTTTTATAAAAATAGATTGTCGAAAACAATGATATGTAAAAACTGATTTTTACGTAAAAGTTTTTTTTATAAAGATTTTCGGAAAAACTGATCATTTTTACTTAAAAGATTTTGATAAAGAATTTCGAAAAAATTGATTTGAAAAATCTGGTTTCAAGTTGACAAAAGATAAGGAAGAATCTTCATTTTAAAAGAAAGAAAAAAATCAGATTTTATTAAATAAAAGATGATCCTTGATTTTGAAAAAGAAAAGATTTTATCTCTAAATTTTAGGAATAAAAATTATTCAAGAAAATATTCATATCTTGGAGAACGATTCTTATTCAATTGATAAATTATATAAAGGATATAAAATCAAAATAACAACTCGCGCTTTTAGATTTGGTTTTTGATAAGTTTTTGAGAGCTGAAAACGAACCTTGTAGCACAGTGTACATCACAAAGTTCTCGTGAATGAAAAGTTCTATATAATGATTGTAACGTTCCTCGATCTGCTTATCTAAGAAGCACACTTATGAGGACTTTATCTTTCTGTAATCTCATCATTATAAAGAGGAGCAACGCTTAGGGTTAAGTGTTTGGGAGCAATCCTAGAGTTAGTAGTGGGGGAATCATGTTGTATCAAAAGTTTGGTGTTTCAAAATTCAAATAATAAAAGAGTAGGTAGTGTGGACATAGGTCTCAGAGGTGAGATTGAACCACGTTAATTCCCGTGTCTTGTTATTTGATTTCATTTTTTTTTTACTATTGATACAATTTTGTCCAAACAAAAAATCAAACGCAAGTTTACGAGTGAATAACATATTGTAAGACACTGTGCCATAAAAGTGTTTTTGCGAAAATCGGTTCGATTTTGTCGCTCATTTAACCCTTTCCTTCTTAAGTGTCACCTTGTACTTCAATACTATATTATACTACCGGTGAAGTGTGAACGATCAAAGAAAAGAGATATTTTAGTTTAGTTAAAGATGTTAATATGCAATCAAATAAAGATTTGGGTTGTTAATCTTATTATATCAGACATCGATAGTGACTTAAAATTCTTATTGACTTAATTTAGATACCATCATAAGTTCGTATACGTTTTTTTTTTCCATATTGGTTATAACAAGTTATTTAAGTCTGAATAAATTCTAATAAGCTAAACTAAATTTGATAGATCAACAAACCCTTAACCCTAGAACCTGTTCATTATATTACATGTGATTGGGGATCAAACTGAATTGCTTATTAAAAATTTTATTTAACACGGATTGGAATTGATTTTCACCAATTCAAATTGACAAAAATTGATTATAATAATCCAACATTTCGCTAGTTCGTTAAATTTAATCCCACATATTGATTAGTTTTTAGTAATCTCAACTTTTGGGGTACTTCTCAAAATAATATAATCTTATTTTTCTTGTCATAACCAATCTGATTTGGGTCAATTTTGTGCAAGAAAATTAAGAGTTTGGATTATTTTGAGAAGTTATCCCTCAAAATTGGAATTATTTTAAAATAATCAAAAGATGAGATTAAATTCACCGAACCAATCAAAGATTGAATAATTAAAATCAATTTTTCCTTAGAATTGTTGATGCTGATTCTCATTGTTTTCTCTTATACAATCTATTGATTGATTTATACTGAATATCGGAGTTTTTTTAGCTTGAAATGAATGCATCCCATATCAATATGTTGAACAAATTGTAACATATACTTTGAATAGGAATCTGCCAATATACTAGTACTCCTTTCGTTTCTTAAAAATCTTTCTTGTTACTACTGTTCCTACAGATATCAAGGAGGATCCATTTGTGTGGAGTGTGGAGTAGGTAAAGTAGGAGCGAGAGAGAAAGAGGTTAAGATAATTAAACAAATAAAAATGGATTAAAGTAGGATAGAGAAATGGAGTAAATTGAATTAATAATGTAATGGTGGACCATATGATAAGGACATGAGAGGGTAAAAAGGGAAAAAAATTCCAAATAAGGAATAAAGTAAAAGAGGGAAGATCTTTTGAAAACGCACTTAAAGGGAAAAAGGGAAGATCTTTGGAAAACGGAGGGAGTACTATATAAGAAATATGTACGTCAAAAGATATTTCTCAACATTACATTGAAATATAAGTTCAAAAAATATAATCTATAAATGCATGACATGAAAATACTTTATCATATAAGTACATAACATAAAAAGACTTTATCATATAAGTACATGACATACCAAGCTAAGCTTGGCCTAGTGGAAAGAATCTTCTAATCTCAAGATTGGGAGTTCAATCCCACTAGGGGCACTTTGGGAGAGGGTTTCCCATTACCAGTTACCACCCCCAATCTCAAAGTGCCTGCCCGTAAATCTAGACCGGGTTAATCTGCAAGAGGTGCCGGTCTGGCAGGGTCCTTTATCTTACCATGGGATCTAAGTACATGACATTAGAAATATATTATTTTTTAAACTAACTATTTTGTAATGCACTAGCCTCCTTCTTTCCCTTCTCTCTTGTCCCTCCTAAAAACTCTAATCCTTTTCTTCTAGTTTGGGGGTGTCATCATCCATTCAATGGTGGTAAGCTCCCAATCTTCTTGTTTCTTTCAATTTTTATTGTTTTTGTTATTAATAATCCCCCATTCTTTCTCTTTTTGAGAGTTTCCTACCCAATTTTGGATTTTTTTATCTCCTTTCATAGGAGTTTGGAGTTTGATTATATTCTCTTCCCACATTTAAGTTTAAAAATGGTATGAAAAACTGTTCTTATTGGTTGAAGTTCAAGACTATCAAGATATTAAATATTGTTGGAAATTCAGATGCGGTCAACATGGTTAAATTAAGAATTTTCTTCCTCAAACTATGTTAGAATCATAGACTTTCTCATCAATAACTGCTTGATTTAGCAACTACAAGGGGACTGCACTGTATGGCTATTTAATTCATTGTAGTTTTATTCAAAGATGAATTTCATTTGGTCTTGTCTAATTATATCTTGTTTTTCTTTAATACTTATTGTAGATGTCGTTTAGCATTCAATTAATGAAATTTCTCTTTCAAAAAATATAAGTACATGATAAGAAAGTATAATTTACAAATAACTTATAGTGACAGAAAAATACTATATTATTGGAAAAATAAGTTAAGAAAATTCTCAGTTAGATAATAATAGTAAAAAATACAACAATTTCTCATGAAGTTAAACTAAATTGATTAGAATAATAAATTATTTCTCATTTAGGCCACACACATTCCAAATAAACTTAATAAAGAGGGTTTCAAGTGATTTGGCTAGCTTGTGGAACATATTAGTATTAATCAAGAAAGCGTGTATATCAATATATCCCATAGCATCATTTGCTGCCCTGTTTAATCAAGGTGTCAATTAATTTGGCCTATCATAAGTTAGTAATGTTTACCCTTTGCCTCACTTTCACATGAATACTCCACATGATAGCCACATATCATATGTATGATGTATCTAATCATAGACGTCACAAATACAACTTATTTCAACCGGGCCATATCATATTTTTCCCATTAATTTAAGAAACGTACTCTATAAGAGAAGGGACAAATAATTATATAATGAGGTCACTTAAATTTATGTAAATTTTTGGGAAAAAAATGGGAGGTTTTGGTCTTATCTTAAAGGCCACGGTTGCGATGAGTCAATAAAAACTTTACTGCCTTTTATTTTTGCATATGGATTTGGTTGCTTTTTCTACAATCGAAGATGGTATTACATGTACATGTTTACATTTAAGTAGTGATGAGAGTACGACATGCATTATTTTTGTCTTCTATAGTCCAATGATATAAATCCTACGTCGGATTAATTGTATTCAATTCAATATAGTGTGTACCACACCGCTGGGAATTTATGATATAAAGGATTTTCGTTCTACCTGCAAACTTACTTTGGTGTCTTTTTCCAGTTATTAATAAATGATGATGGAGCATGGTTTTTGTGACATTCAAAACGTTTGTAGAAGCAAATTCTACAATGTGTAATATACAAAAAAAAAAATCTTGTAAATGTATATTATTTAAGCATGTACTTTTATAATATGTCTATTTTATATGCATATTTTATATATTAAACATCTTCATTAAAATACTACCAAGAAAGGCTTATCCTAGTGATCACGGTTTGGACGCATTACTTTAATGTCATAGGATCATAACCCATTAGGAGCTCTTTGGGGGTGAATTTCTCTTACATCCCTCCTTCCCAGTCCCAACAAAACTGACCTACGAGAGGTGTCAGTATAGTACGATCCATCATCTTACCTACCTATTAAAATGTTCAATAACGGAATACCATAGTTAGTTGGGGATCTACCTTAAGTTAAAGTCATGACGTGACCTTTTCCTTTACATTTCCCCCCTATTTATTTCAAGTGAATAGCTCGTGAATTCCGCGCGAGTTGAGGTTTAGATAGTATCCTTTTCCTTACCATTTATTTCTTAAATCTATATATATATGTATTTATGATTTGAAAAATAATATTACAAACTTTATCGTGTCGAATCAACTGATTCAAAAGACCGATCCATTGTATGATATGAGTTTGTTCCCGGCTAACTATTTGTCTTAAATATATAGACACTTTTAAATTTATATAAAGGGATATATCTAATATAAAAAGTTACCTTTAGACCTAGCCTTTTGTCCTAAACATGTCAATTTTGCTTTTATACGAGTGACTCATTTAAGGTAAACAATTATTCTTTGTTTAAAAAATGAATGATATCACAATAAATTTATTATGAACCCGGTACTCAATACTAATTGAAAGTTATGAAGCATTGGAGGTCATCATGTGTCATCTAAATGTATATGCTGATATAGGGGCATGTGATTCAATTATTTCATAAAAAATAATATACGAATTATATGCAATGACCCCGAGCTTCGCCCGAAGCAACAACTAGTTATTCACTAAAAAGAAATGTAAACTATTATATTATTTAGTATTAATAAAGAATTTTGATTTAGTTGGCAAGAATTTACCTTGTGAAGTTGTGATCTCAATATCACAAGTTCACACCCCCACACCCCCAGGGCGGCAGGGCCCCATACATGTAGTTTATGGCAAGCCTCCTATTCTAAACAAATGACTGGTTAGCACGAAAGAACAAAGGAATAAAGGTACATGGTCTGCTGGTGGGACTTAAGCAAGGCCTTCAAGGAGGTGAAGTTTAGACATGTGGTTAGGAACTAGGAACTATAACAACTTGGCGGATGCCATGGCTAAGCATTGTAGGCGCATGTATGCTAGTCCGTATAATGTAACTTGGGAGATCTCCAAACTCCTCTTGTTTTCAACATTTTTATTTTGGATTACATAAAACTTAGCTCTTACCTTCGTTCTATGTTACTTTATTCACGGAAAATAAAACAAAGGATAAAGGTTTATTATTCTCATTTATTAAATCTCTATATATTGAGCTTGTTGTTGCAGCAGGTAGTAAATAGAGAGATATAGGGCTGGTTAATAAGTTGTAAAAGAAAATGGGTATAAAGACTTAGTTAAGTTAAAAAGATTTTTATTGGATAAAATCATTAAAGAACATAGCCTTTTTTAGATAGAGATATAAGATGGATAGAAAATGGGCTATTATCTTACAAAATAGAAAATACATGATCTACAAGACTACAACATTGTTTCATAAATGATTTCGTTTTTACATGTGCTTGTTACTCTCTATCCTATACTTTTGAACTTATTCCTTTATTGGCTCGCCCATGATTTACTCAACTTGTATCACAGGGCCAATTTGACATATTATAGAGGTGATATGCTATTGACAATCCCATATGCACTGACCTACCCCATACTCATCGAATAAAAAGGTCTTTTGAAAAAGATTATTGTTGAGTATTGCATTGGAAAAAGACATTTATATACTCCCAAAGATTCGAGCACCAGAACCAAAAACTCTTTACCCTAGTAAGTACCATCTCGAATTTTAGGGTTTATCATAGGTTTGAATCCTCATTTCAACAATAAGTATGGGGGAATTTCTATTCTAATGATGGCAATGAGCATTTAGGCTTGTTATCTTTTGGGCTATTAAACCTTGTACTAGCCTCCGAGCTAGTTTTGCCTTACATTTAATAGCCTAATAGGAGTTGGTCCTCGAGCCAAATGTCTTTCGGTCTTTCCTAATAAAAAAAACTCTTTCATTATGATGTGGTAAATATCAGGTTTTGTTCCTTCATATACTAATTAATTTTGTTATTCTAGTGAAAGGTTTCATTTTTCATTATTTTTGACAAATGAGTTAGACAGGAATTATTTAAGAAAGAGAACGTATTGTGTCGGACTCGTCCGACCATAATCTTTGGTCGGACGACTTTCAGGTGGTTCCAATTTTTTTTCAGTTAGTCTTAATTTTTTTTCAGGTAGTCTTAATTTTTTTCAGGTAGTCTTCATTTTGTTTTCAGTTAGTCTTTTTTTTTCAGTTGGTTTTTGTACTTCAGTTAGACTTACTTTGGGTTTCAGTTGGTCTTTATTCTTTTTCAGGTAGTCTTCATTCTTTTTCAGCTAGTCTTCGTTCTTTTTCAGGTAGTCTTCATTTTTTTTCAGGTAGTCCAACTGAAAAAAAACAAAGTCCAACTGAAACAAAACAAAGTCCAACTGAAAGAAACACAAAGTCCAACTGAAAGAAAACAAAGTCCAACTTAAAGAAAAAACAAAGTCCAACTGAAAGAAAACAAAGTCCAACTGAAAAGAAAACAAAACACTAACCTTGTGAACACCCTTTAGTATTTTGTTTCCTGCAGATTGTCTCCACTAAAAGAGAACCACTATTTTCAAAAACTGAAACCAGTGCTGTTACTTCCGGTTGAATCATTGATAACCTGCATCTCCGTTTGCTCAAGTCTCCCACAATATGGTCGTATTCGACCATTAAAAGCTCCAAATCTTGAACTTTAGGTTCGTTGTTTCTTTTCTCTGTAAATAGGTTAAAGAAAGGAATCCGATACCGCCGCGACGCCATGGCAACATTAATCAATGGCTGCTTGTTTTAAGCAACATTACTATGGGTTTAGATGTGCTGGAGATAAGATTTATACCGAATTAAAGTGTTTATTAGTCGTAAGATAGTTGTTTACGTGCCTATATAATCAACTTTGTTTCAATGGGAAACAGACAATTCAAGCAGACATGATATAAGGACGTATTGACGTAAGATGAAATCTAGTTTGCTTTATAGTACTGGGCTCAGCCCGTCTGACGAGAATATTGGGTCAGACGGTCTGACGCACTACTTTCACTTTAAGAAAAGAGCAACAATTATCCTCTTTGATTTCTCTTTTAGTATATTGTAATAGAAGATTTTAAAATAATCTAAAAACAAAGAAAACACTATTGAACATAGCAAAACTAAACAACAAAAAATTGCATCTTGAAAATGAAAACCATAAAGTACAACTTGGAAGCAAAATCTCAGTCCAACATATTATGGGACATAAATAATGCATGACAATACAATAATCTCCATATAGGGATAAATTGTCTATTAATTCAACTGAAAATATAAATTAGTAAATCCCACTATACAAAAGATGCTCAAAATACACATCAACTATGTTTTTCAACTATTCTCTTTGGAAAATATTAGTCAAAATTTTCTTGCAAACTAAGTTTTATCTTTGAATTTTTTGATTATAGAATATTTCTATAATAAAATATGAAGTAGTTGTATTACTCATTACTATTTTTCAAATTGAATAAACTCAAGTAGAACAACTTTTTGAAAGTGGGATAGTAGGAAGAGTTGATTAATTTTGACTTGTTTTGGTCAGCAAAATGGAGAAACGAAGCCCACCAGCACAGAATATACGTACACCATCTACAAACATCACCCACCCACAATAATAATAATAAAAAAGACTTATACTTCCTCCATTTCATAATATTCGCTACACTTTTTATTATGAGAAGTTTCACATTACTTATTATACTTTCTTTTTAAACAATACTCTCTCTATCTCTCTTTTCTCACATAGGTCCATTTTTTTACTCTTTCCTTTCTTTGTCTTCAAATATTATCTAGAGTTCGTGAATTGAGAAGTGTAGCGAGTAATATGAAATGAAAAAAGTACTATAAATTTGTATATGAAAAAAAATCATATAATAGTAATTAAATTAATTTAACATGGCAGAGACAAATATTCCTACTGTGCGGCTTGTAATAAATTTAATCTATCAGATAAAAGGGGTATTTATTTGCGCCTCTTTCTCTCTCTTTCTTTCCCTTTCTTTTAATTTCTCACACACTCACTCATCTCATCAGGTATCAGCACATAAAAGTAAACAAACAAACCCAGACAAAAAACATCTAGAGAGAGAGAGAGAGAGAGAAAGCAAATTCAGACATTCCTTTCTCTTCTTTTTACAAACTTAGCTGCTAAAAAAGAAGCAATATTTCTTCTACTTTTTTTTTTTTTTCAAGTTTTCATCTTTGGTCTTCAGCTTCATCATCAATGGACACTGCTCAATGGCCTCAGGTATTTTAGAGAGAGAAAAAAAACAAAATCTTTGAGTACCCTTTTGATTTTTATTTTGTGGGATCTCATTTTCTGCATGAAAGATTGTGTCTTTTTTCATTTTGTGGGAATTTATATATTATGAAATTTTGTGTTTTAATTTCAATAATAATAATAATAATAACAATAATAATAAAGTGTTCATCTTTTTGAGCTGGGAGTGAAAGAGAAAAGGATGAATTTGTTATTATTATCATCATCTGTTAAGTTCTTGCTTTTCCTGCTGCTATAATCCTGCAAAAGTGGGGTTTTAAAAATAAAAATAAAAATATCAGTTAAATTTGTTCTCTTTTTTAGTTTGTTTTTATTTGCCTTTGGTTGTTTGTTTGTCACCTGTCTTCATCTTAATTTTGCTGTTTGTTTTTTTCCTTTGACTTGCTTTGTTGGATCTTGAAGCTAAATAAGATTTCTTCTCTTTTGCTTTTTTTCATAGCTTTCAATCTTCCTTTTTTTTTTTCATTTTTTCATACTTTTTAATTTTATTTTTCTTCTCACTTTTTTAGGAGATATTAATGAAACCAATGGAAGAAATACTCCCAAATACATGTTCCTCTTCACTAACAGCAGCAACAGCAGTAACAACAACAACATGCTCTAATCTCATCTCATCAAATACAACAACAACTACTAATAATAGTAACTCAAAACCTCCATCAACTTCCTTAGAAAGGAAAGTAAGACCTCAAAAAGATCAAGCTGTGAATTGTCCAAGGTGCAATTCAACCAACACCAAATTTTGTTACTACAACAATTACAGTCTTACTCAACCAAGATTTTTCTGTAAGACTTGTAGAAGGTATTGGACTGAAGGTGGATCTTTAAGGAACATTCCAGTTGGTGGTGGTTCAAGGAAGAACAAAAGACCTTCATCTTCTTCATATTCATCTTCATCATCTAAAAAAATTTCATCTCATGATTTGGTTGCTGCTGCTGCTGTGCATGAATCAAACTATCCTCATCACCAAAACCCTAAGATCCATCCTCATCAAATGCACCAACATCATCATCATCATCAACATTATCAAGGCCAAGATTTGAACTTGGGTTTTCCTCATCAAACTCATCATAATCAGCACCAGCACCAGCAGCAGGAATTCAGAAGTCTGTCAGAATTCATGCAATTGCCCACTATTGATCAAACTAGTAATACACCTAAAAACCAGATCACAAATTCTGCTGGTGGTGGTGCTGGTGGTAGTGCTGCTACTACTGCTACTACTACGACGACTGCTAATGATGGTCATCATCATCTCTCAGCTTTGGAGCTTCTAAATGGTCTTACATCCTCAAGAGGACTAACCCCATTCATGCCGATGCCGGTTCCGGATCCGAATGGGGTTTATTCATCTGGGTTTTCATTGCAGGATTTTAAACCAAGCTTAAATTTCTCACTTGTTGATGGACTTGGAAATGGGTATGGAAGTTTGCAAGGAGATCAAGTGCACCATCAAACAACAGCATCAGAAACAAATAATAATAATAATGGAAGGCTTTTGTTTCCATTTGAAGATTTGAAGCAAGTTTCAAGCACTACTAGTGCTGATCATAATAATAGTACTGAAAACAATAATCATGATCAAAATGGTGAGCAAGAGGATTCAACACCTGGGTATTGGAGTGGCATGTTGGGTAATGGAGGATCTTGGTAGTGAAGATCACATCACTTGCACAAAGATAATTAAGATGGTTTTTTTTTTTTTTTTACTTCTTTTTTTCTTTGTTTTAATCTCTTTAATTATTCTGATCTCCTTTGTTCATTTAGATTTTTCTTTAGGTGGGTGATGACTTGTTTTGGAGTTTCTTTAAATCTAACAGATAGGGATACAATATGGGTTCTCTTTTTTTTCCTCTTCTATCTTCTCATCATTTCTAATTCATTAGCTTATTTAAAATTTTAATTAAGTCTATGATCATTTGTGGGATTTTGAATCTTTCTTTATGCTTAGTGGCTTCATCAATAGGATGAGTACTTGGGAGTTGGGATGTAGTGATGACTGATGAGAGAATTGATCAAGAGAAGGAAAAAAAAAAGATTTTTTTATTAAAATAAAAAAAAAAAAAGCCCATAATTTTTGAAGGGTTTACCCATATGCTAAGTTAAGAGCTATGCTGTTTGTCTTCTACTGCAAGAAGAATTTTCCCAGATAAGCCATCCAGTAAACCTACTATTACCTGTTATTATCATCAATATCTTAGTGTCATTGGTTGGCTTTCTATTTATAATATGCATATGGAAGGAAAAATAGTTTAATGTATTGTATGATATAATGGTTAGTTTTGTAATGAGTTTGATGGAAGAAGGGTTTTGTGGATATATTATTAATGAGAATCAATGAAGAAATTCTGTGTTTTGTTTTATTCTTACACCAATATTCTTCATATTTTAGCTTATTTTTGTTTTCATTTTTATATGAATTTTCAAGTAATAATGATGTTATTGTTTTCAAAATAAGCATGTCAAGATCTCCAGAATGATCTAAAAAAGTGGAGATTATATTATAGAATCATGTGTGCTCAACAATATGATTGTGTATCCCTTCTTTTATGAGTTCTTGCTAGCAGGTTTAAGAGCAAGGAGGTCCCATTTTAAAGTGAAGAGTTGAGTGATTTTTGCAGCCATTAAAGCTATTTGTCCATGATAAAGAAAGGAGCTTAAATAAGGGAAAGAAAGGGGGAAAAAATATGGGTAAAACCTCAGGTATGATTTCTTATGACTTCACATGGGGCTTTCCAATAAAGTTAGTGTCTTTGATGTTGGACAGCTCTTCTCTCTTTTGAAGTTATGTAATTAATTGTGTTGTTTTTGTTGTTTTTAGAAATAGGTAGTATTAATTACTTAGAACCACCACTACTAGTTCCATTATGTTCAAATACAAGTACATATATATATTTCCATATCCAAACACTAGTCATTTTCCTTACTCCCTAGCAAGCTATGTATCACGGAAATAATTGCAAATTGCGATTTTCGAAATAATTAATAATAAACTCTTTAGAGACGGAAAACTGTATATATTTTCATTCATTTTCGGGGTTCATTAACACGAAAACAATTAATGACTAAGATTTTGGGAACGAAAACGTTTAAGAAACAAAACAACCTCAAATACCACTCACCACAAGTTCCATTGATTGTAAATTTTATATTTCATTTAACTTTTGCACTATTTACAAATTCTATTTTGATCGTATTTCTACATATGTATAAAATCCGATGTTAGTATATTAGTTCTTGAATTCGTCTCAATATACTACCTCTGTTTTTATTTAGTTGCAACAATTTCTACTTTTAGGTGTTTTTTATTAGTTGCAACATTTCCCTTTTTAGGAAAGCTTTTGGGATAATTTGACTATATTACCCTTACTTCACCTACTCATTCCCCATTTAATTATAGTACTAGTAGCAGGGGTAAGTGGGTCAATTATACTCTCTTTTTCTCATTTCTTAAAGTTTGTCCAAAAAGGTGAATGTTACAACTAAAAAAAACAGAGGTAGTGTATTTTTAAAACATCAAGTTTTCATAGCATTTTAATAATAGATAACTAAAAATATTAAATATCAAATTTATACAATAATAACTATACAAGTTAAAATAAAACATCTATTTAAAATGGAAAGAACTCAAGGAAGTATTAATTTTCCATGACTAAAGATTTTCTCTCTCTCTCCTCATTCACTCCATTTGAAGAGATTGTGTGAAAGATCTGACAAAGACCCTCCTGTTTTTTGAGCTAACAGGTGGGAAGGAGAGTAGGACCCACAAACATTCTCCTAGGCTAATGTGCCAAAAGGAATAATCTTGGCCACTTAATGGATCCATCTAGATCTATACCTTCTATTATGTCATTTTATATTACTATACATTATGCTTTCTATAATACTCTTGCAGTAGTATATTATAAGGGTCTTAATTAGTTACTAATTACTATTATAATAACACTATTATTGTACTGCTACAAACAATTACTAGCATACACTAAATAGTGGATGTTTGAAGCTAGCTAGCTGTGTGTATCTTTGCTGTAAACCACCAGTGAACAGTGATGTAAATTGTTGAGAGGCATGCAACATGCCAACATGCACTTCCCCACCTCATCATCATCATCATATTCATATATATTCATGGGGAATTGCTTTCCCTTGTTTCTTACTCATGGGGGTTTGTCTTGTCATTTCCACTGCAATTTCTGGGATTTTTACAAATATAAAAGACACGTACAAGAATATATTCTTTCTGTTAATAGTATAGCATCACCATGTATTTTACCATATGTGTTTAGCTATATGCTGAAAACTGCTGAATTTTAGAGGCTTTATATACCTAATCTTCCTTTGTTCAGTATAGGGGACAGCAATATTCGAAGTACTTTTCCTACTGAAAATAAGGGTTTGAAGGTATTATTCTAAGCACTTGATATGAATTGAGAGTTTTTTTTTTTGTAGAGGGTGAAGTAGTTATTATCGTTAAGACAATTTAGAATGTCTAATCACTATACTTTGAACTAGTTGTCTAGTTAAGGTAAGACTACGTAAATCTAAATCTGTCAAAAAAATTGCAACTTCACTCTTATGTGGTTAGAGTATAATCTGTTCTAGGATTATTTTGATTAGTAGTGTAATTGGTGTATTGGGGAGTGGAGGGAGATATTAAGGTGCTTAGATAACAATGGTGGAAGACGTGGAGGAGCCGAGAGACAGCAAGGGAAGTAAAGATATGGCGTTGGCCGAAGTGGTGCTCTTTATAACAGACTCCGTCATGGAGAAAACAGGTACAACATGACACGATATCGTGCAAGCCGGGTCATGGGCCATGCTTGTGCCGCATTTTTGGATTAAAAAAAAGCACCCTACCGCATGAGGCACAAATTTTGGCACGGAAAATGTATGACAAAATCATGATTTTAAGCCTAGGTGTAAACGTTCAATTCTCGTGTTATACTTAGACCTTAATATCTCAGTCTAGCAGTCCATCATGGCACGACCTTGCGTGCATAAGCCAGCGTCCTTTTCCTGGACCGTACCTTAGCCAAATCTATAGCACGATCGAGTGCCATCTTCATTTAAAACAGAACGGAGGAAGTATCAGCTAGAGCAGAGTTAGAGAGTGTGGCTTAACAGATTATGTGTGGATATCTACCGACATTAGAGAGAATTTTGTTTATTAGAAAGAGGAAGATAATATTGCTCCCTTCTTTCTCCTCCCAGTTCTTTGATCCATACACACACTAGAGGAATGTAGACTCTAGTTTGGGTTTCCATGCATGAGATAACTTAATACGGAAGAAGCTTTTTCCTATGAAGAATATCTTGTGTCCAAAACAAGATAAGGGAAAAGTTATTGTAAGATGCTATGTAAATAGCCGTTCTAGAAACCTTTTTAACGGTTTTCCAGGATTGCAAATTTGCAACTTTTCTGTTAAATTGTATTCTTCGCAATGCGAAAGGGCAAAGGCATCGACTTTATAGTTTATACTATTAAGTCAATATTGCTACTATTGTACTTGCCAATAAGTGGGTTATTACTAAAGACTAAAGAGCATAAACACGGTTACGACTTGCGTTCATGCATTCACGAATCACGAGTATTACTTAAATATGCACCTTTTTATAGGTGGGATATACCTTCATTCAATATAATATCATACTTTCTTCGTTTTTTTTCTCAATGTTGCGCTTGCATAGTAATTATTATTCAACAACTAACCTTGTTTAATTTGTTATTTCTTGTATATAAGAAATAATATAGTTAGGTATAATTTTGCTTGATTCATCTTAAATGTATATATTTTCATAATATCAACTTTTCCTAACTTTTCACTATGCATAATTAAAGATATTATTGATCAAAGTAATACATTGGATAACGTGAAAACAAAATGTGTAGCAACTAAAACAATAGAGGAAGTAATTCATTTCAAACGTTAGAAAATTGATGTTAGACCCTGTATATATACGATACACTTGAAAGTTATTTCATACTAATAAAATGATAGGATTTTAACCAACTTCTAAGATTGAGGAGCTACTCCTCCCATTACCAATTGATTTTAGAATAGATCCACCATTGAACTTGTGAGTGGTCTAATATAAAGACAACCCAATGTAATAATCTTCAGCTCATGAAAATTTAAGACGAACTCAAATAGTTCACGAGCTAGCCAGGCTCATTAACACCTCTATTAATCATTGACATTGATCATAAATTTATAAAGAAGAATGTGCTTGGGGAAGATTATAAATCTTGCTGACCAGTTACTAACGATAGCGTTGTCTACTCGATGTGTTCTTCTTATTACTCCATGAAGGTCATTCATTGCACAAGATTGAACACTTAAGATATCTTAGTTAGCAAAGATGGTTGTAAAATTACACCATCCCACGTTTGCGACATCAAAGATTAATTACCAATAACTGCAATTTTCCTATCTATCACTTTATATTGAGGTAAAAAAAAAGGAACGAGTTATAATGGGTGAGCTTTTGATCTAAGGCTTTGTTTGGTTGACAAAACAAATCATGGAAAGTGCAAATTCCTAGGAAGTAGAAGTATATGAAGTTGTTTAGTTGGCAAAACCATGGGAATTTGCACTTCCTAGGAAGTTCTACTTCCTCCAAAATGGAGGAAGTTACTTACCTAGGTCCCCCTAGGTAAGTAGAGCTTCCCATAGGAAGTTCTACTTCCCATTGTCAACCAAACACAAATTTACACTTCCTAGGAATTTCAAATACATGGAAAAAATAACTTTTTAGGAAGTATGACTTCCCATATACAACCAAACAAGGCCTAAGATTTGAATTCAATGTTAAGAAGGTAGTATTGACTAGTGAGTGGATTCATCCGTTAGCCTCCCCTCTTCTTTTCTCTCTCTAAAACCCTAGCCTCCCTTACCTCTTCTTCATCAATTAGGGGGCTGCCATGGATATTTTCATCCATGGTAAGCCCCTTTTTCCCTTTTATTTTCAGTTTTTAGTTCATTTTCTTGTTTTGTTCAATAAATTAGTATCTCTTTATGAGATTTTCTCAAACCCTTTATGGGGTTTTTAGTTTCTGTTTTGGAAATCTCCTTCTCTCCTATGGGAGTTGTGAGTTTGGTTCTTTTGTTTTTAGGTATGAGAAATTATTCTCATTGGTTGAAGTTCGAGATTCAACATGAAGAATTAGGGTTTCACAACTTCTGTAAAATTATGGAAGACTATTGGAGTACGTTCATCCCAAAATTTCCGCATCTGCAGATCGTATGCCGAACCAGGGCGAACTCACAGATTGCATTGCTTCAGATGAAGATTTTTATTAAGGCAAAATTAAGTCAAATCTGCGATGTTTACATTTCTAGGGTGATATGTAATTCTACTAGAATTTTATGTTTTTCAGAAATTACTTGTAAGTGCCGTTTGGCGAAATATTAATGAAATCCCTTTTCTTTAAAAAAAAAAAAAAAAAAAGTGAGTGGATTCATATTCTTCAAGTCTTAATATAACTACTGTCACAAGACTATCAAAGCTTGACAAGGGAATATGGTGGCTGAATATTGCTATGTACTAGAAAACACGGCCGCAGATTTTTTCGCATATCGAGGGCGTAAAGCATTGTTAAGATTATCTAAGAGGGCACTGTTGCTGGTGGACATGGTCTTTGGATTCGACTCAAACTGGATTGGACATAATTCTTTTCAGAATGTGGTCTCTTCTCTTACAAAAGTAAGTTTCGGATCTAATAAGAGGAAAATATAAGATAAATTAGGAACGATTAGGTCCAATTAAATTTACTAAGTTTAATTCAGATAAGTTATAGTGAAAACACACCCTCAAAAGTATGTGTCAAATGTTATTGGAAATTGTTGTATCCAAGGTAGATTTGGGTGTTCACCAAAAAGAAGAGGTGGATTTGGGTCTATATATCAAAAAATGGGTGTATATTAGGATGTAATGTTTTGAAACCTAGATGGTTAAATCTGACCCATATACCCTATTACTTGTTCTAGTTGACGAACTTTGAGATGTTAGCACGATACTAAAACCATATGTATCAGTTTATGATTGTTTATTTAAATTAAAACCTTCAATTTAGGATGTTTTGTGTAATGGTGGATTGGTGATTGAAGATTTAGCTACTTTTTTATATTCTTTTATATTTGTACCCATCCTTCTAGGTGGGTGATAAATGGAAAGCAAAAGAAACAATCGCAAACAATAATAAGTTAGGTATTTAATATCAACTATTAAATAAAAACTCAATGGCTCACATATTCTCTTTCCAAAATTCCCCGTATTTTATCTCATCAAAATCCATCCCTAAATCTTCTCTAGAGGATCTGGACTCAATTTAATGCACTATTGCAATATCTGGGTAAGGGTCTGTTCTCCCCAACTTATTTTCAATTCAGTTCAGCTCTCGACAATACTTTTCCTCTCACATATCACTATTCATTTCAATTTAATTCAATTCAGTTCTCAGTTCAGTTGTTTTATGCCGAAAAGAACAGGTCCTAAGTATATGAATTTTTACCAAATCTTATGGGTTTGAGTAAGAATATTATTTGTATCCAAATGAACTTTTGTTACTTATTTGGTTAGGATGTAATTTCGCATGAAATATTTTTTGCGTTTAAGCAAAAGAAACAATCACAAACCAATAATAAGTTTGGTATTCAACTTGGATCCTATCTCATACCCTAGATGCATTATACTCGCAATATCTGGGTAAGTATATGCATTTTTACCAAATTTTATGGGTTTGAGTAAGAAGAACAAGATTTTTATCCATATGAATTTTGTTACTTATTTGGGTAGGATGTAGATTCACATTCACATGAAATATTTTTTGCATCTAAATCCAAGTCTTATTGACACGGTCATCCAACCCAGACCAGACCCATGCAGACCTGCAACTTGTCGTATCTTTGCACCAAAAAGTAAAACACTAGTATTGTTTAATTTGCATTACGTGCGCAATATTTTTATTCACTAGATCATTTTCATATGTAGATGCAACTTTTTTCATATGTAGACGCAACTTTCAGGGGATGATTGGCAATTTAACTCGGTCACAGATAATGAAAACTTAAATTTCAGCCTCGCGTTGACCGAACTAAGGCTCTAAGCAAAGCTTC
Organism: Beta vulgaris subsp. vulgaris; assembly: GCF_026745355.1. Lineage (NCBI taxonomy): Eukaryota > Viridiplantae > Streptophyta > Magnoliopsida > Caryophyllales > Amaranthaceae > Beta > Beta vulgaris. Next base: position 8,855,040 of record NC_079206.1, read on the forward strand.
AAGCTGAACCAGCTCAACCTTAGCCCAACATTCAATTATATCAGCTGATAATATTCTACAGATTGCAGGTCCAGTTTTACCTTGGTTACTAGCCGAGCTTTCAAAGCCCAAGCGAAGCCCAGCTTATGGCTTCAGCTAGAATTCAACTTGTCAGTTCTGACTTCTAGTTCTACTTGTTTCGATCATTTGCAATCCGGAAACACTTTAACATTTGGTTTCTTTACCAACCTCTAATGCTGACATTAATGGATAAAGGTATTTATTTCATGAGGAATAAATAAATTCACGCAAGTGAATAAGGACGCATGTTGAGATCAATACACCCCTCTTGCACATATCGGCTCAGCAACCAACAGTAGTTGATACGCCACAGAACACTTGCCAAAATTTTGGTTAATACACCCTTTTCACTATAAATAAGACACCAATATATGCAAAAAAATGAAGAATCTTACAGCAGCTGAAGCTGGACATGTATTAAATAAAGCGAACTTATTAATCAGTGTTCTCCGTTTATCCCAAAAATACGAACCCTGTGCATATGGGGGAACTTGGCAACCACAAGCACAAAAACAGCAAGAGTGTTGAAGATAAGCATTGGATTCTGATAGTCTGTAGTGTGCGACGCAATTAAGTACCTGCGAGAAGACAAGACAGATGTAAATACTTTCTTCAAAAAACATAGGATAAAGAAATACTCCGTCCGGAATTAATAATAGCCCAAACTACAATGTTGAAATGTTAGGAAAAGGTTCACAGCAGTAGCTTTTAAGCTTTCAACTACTACAAAGAAGGTGCAATGGTTTCATTCTGACAAGCAACAGATAAACAACAAAGATTATAAATACCGAAACCTCTACCCTCCAAATAGGGAGATTGGGACAAGCATAGCTCGCAGTGAGGCAGATGGCAATGGTAACACAGCTTAACATTGCATGTATCATTGAAAAAATTACAAAGAAGCTATTTGTTCAAAATGGTGCAAAATTGCATATTAAAGTTGCCAGAAGCCATTGAAACGACCAAGCATGAAACAATTTAAATATTACTAAAGATATCGAATGATAGATTGCATATTACTCATGTCTTATGGAAGTCAAAACAGAGAGTCATCTCTTATCTTTGAAACTGAAATCAAATGACTCAGAGATTTTAGGAAAAGGTCCTTCAACTACACTACCGAAAAGGTCAATAATATAACTTTTTCCTTTGTTGCTCAGCACCTGAGTTCACCTCAAGTATCTATGTTGGATTTCACTACTCTGACATGGGAACAGGAACTAGTGACTAAGCTACGATTGCACCTGTAATCGCCAAAATCTGACCCTAATTACTTTATTAGATTAACATAGTTCGAGTAACATAATCCTTATCACAAGTCAATCCAGCATTGTTCACTACTACAGTATTTGGTGCAGTAATCACTCGTATTTATGGCAATAATGTTTTGTGCAAGTTCTCTGCTTACAAAGATAACCATCTTACCCAAATTCAGATTACTGCATATAAAAAAAATAGTGGCTAATGAGATTGGGTATCCAATACTACCACACCTCGCACTGGTCAAGCAGAATTTACCAGACTATACAGAAAATCAGAAAAGCAGAAATACCATAGTTATTTTTGCCTTCCCTCACAACTCATAACCACAACACAAGCAGCGGATACTGCCAGGATCTTCCTTCTATCACAATTTCAAAACATTCGTTCTCCGCATCCTACATATGTTTACTATATAGTTATATACATATATATGATATGATGACTTAGATACTTACAATACCACAGGGACAACAGTGAGAAATTTCCTATTGCGAGTAAGCTGTTGGCCATTTTCAATCTGCTCCCACCAAGTCAATCCATTGTACATGCCTTGATCATCAGCAAATGGTGTGCCTTTCTTCCAGTGAAAGCAGTGATAAGTGACCTGAGTGAAAGAGCACAAGAGGAATACATAACACAAACCCGATCAGGGAAGAAAAATAGGGGGAAAAAAATGAAAGACGGAAGATTGGACCCAGATAGGAGGGGGGGAAATGGTGTATGACCAAAGTCAATTATAGGTCTTCAATGTCGGCGTGATTGGAAAACAGAGAATAAAATTAATAATTTGTTCTTCCACCAAGCAACATCAAACCCCAAAAAAGGTCATAGTAGACAAACAAATGGTAGACAGAAGCAAAAATATTGCCTGCTAGGCCGAGAACACTGTCCAAAAACATATAACACAAGCCTGCAAGGCCAAAAATAGTGCCAAACAAAGGAGCTGAATAGAATTTGATTTCTTATGCAATTCAAATACCAGACACTCTAGTAGGAAGTAGCCAAACAAAAATAAGACATAAAGCAAACAATACAAAACCCTAAAGCAACAATAAAGCTACGCGAGCTTCTAAATTGCATTCCCCCAGAAAAAAAAAAGACATGAGCAGAGGTGCCACAGGTATAATATGCTTTGTGGCAGAATTTACGTATTTAAGAATAATCATAGAGGTCAACAGTCTACAACTCTACCCAGTTGAGTTTTAACGATAATGAAAAGGATCAGACAACACAATGCTTCTAACCATGAGAGTATTGATCCATTACAAACTATCCTCTTAAGTGTCTTAACCATGCCTGTACAAGGGTTTATCTTGGCTTTCCTTCTAATAAGAACTGAAATAGACTAAAAGCACATTTGGTTCAACATTTTTGGGCTCCAAGAAATGGAATCAAATACTTACTCCCTTGTCTGGTTCAACCCCTCTTCAATCCGTTATGATTACTTGATGGTAACTGGTAGTGGAACCCCCTAGTGTTTTACCTTCCCTCCTCCTCAAGTAACAAAATTCATTTCTTGGTGGTAAGAATTACCTATCTACCATTGAACCAAACACCCAACAAAAGGCAACAGCTTTTGTTACCATTTCCCCTCTTTATTTTTATTCCCTTTCCATTTCATGGCTTGAACCAAACAAGCACTGAATGCACGACTAGTTGTCTCATGAATTTATGTAAAGACGTAAAAGACCTCAAGTATCTGCAAAATCAGGACTTCGTCGTGATCAGTGAAGCGGTAAGATATCAACAATCACCCTGACACTGATCACCTATCCTAATGATGATACACAATATTCATCCGTAAAATACAGTGAACTCGTCATCTTAATGACACCATTTACTCCACAAAATAGAACATAATCCTGTATCTAGCACTAACAAAACCTCCAATATGATCATTTCTCAATTAAGCTCCATTTCTCAGAAGCTATACACCCTCCTCAATCATTTCAGACTTAACTCTATTTCAAGTGAGCTTAAACATCGATAACACCATGAAAAACACAAATTCATTCCCTAAAAACACCAATTTCGCGAAAAAAAGATGAACAGAACTTCTGATCCTCCTCAATTAGTCACAAAATTCTAGCAATTGCGCAACACAAAAAAAAATGCAATAAAAATCCAACTCCAGTGCATACAGATCCAAAAACAAAGCAAATACTATTATCCTAACCAAATCATGAAAAAAATTGCCAAAAAAAAAAAAAACCCTAAAATTGCGAAGAGGAGAGAGAAAGAAGCTTACGAAGAAATGAGAAAGATGAACAATGGTCCAAGCCATACCAGGAGAACAACCGAGGAGAGAGAGAACAAGAAGCCATGCGAAGAACACAATGAAGATGTAGATAGTCCATACACCTGGATATGTCACCCACTCCGTATTCTTGTTCACATCTTTCGGCGGCTCCGCCATTACATACATCAATTTCTTCTCCATTTTCACCTCAATTTTATTGCAGAGATTGATCTTGATGATGATTTACCAAATTTTTACTCAATTTCTACTCTACTAAAACTCGATTTTTTATTTTGATTTCTACTTTTAGGTCTAGAAATTTTGTTTTTTTTTGTTTTTTTTTTGGAAAGAAGCTCGTTTTCAAGATTGCTATATATGGTTTTTTTTTCTTTTTCTTTTTTTTGGTAGTTTTGGAAATGATGATTTGGGACGTAATTATTTGTTTTTTGATTATAAATATTGGATTTTTTTGTAATTAAAAGAAGCCTACAGGAAGTCAGGAACAAACTAATACGCGGAGAAGAAGTTTTATTTTATTTTGGAAAAGATATAAATAGTGCATTTCGTTTGGGTTTGATTCATGTCAGAATACATGAATACTTTATGTTGTAAGGTTGGATTTCACATTAAGATTAGTTTTTACGCTAAAAAATTAGTGATCGTAATTTTAGTGGGATAGGATCGTAAAACTTGTATCTCCATGTCAGTTATGTTGCATGAACTTTCTCGGTAGTGTACACAGTAAGAAATTTGGGTTCGTTCAGGTGATAAGCTTCCCTATTTTCCCTAATGAAGTTTAGGGCTTGATTCCTATTTTCTACCCCAAACATTTGGTTGAGATTCAAGGAAGGGGAGATTGAAAGGGGGCTGGAGATTCACTTTGGTAATGACTTTGCTATAGATGGAGAATCAAAACCCAAGTCGGAGATTTACAGGTATGGCTGTTTGCTTTCAGTCTTTCACTTTGAAGCTCGGTTTTAAGATTTGCTTCTATCATTGCTATGCTTCAAGATGTGTTATGGCTTTTGTTCTGAAGGCATCGAGGACTCTAGACTAAGCAATGATGAATTGCTTTTGTGACATTTGCTGTTATTAGATCAATAGGTGTGAAGGTGTTGATTGATCATAATCCAAGATATGCTTTAGAGTGTGCTGAAGTTGGAATAACATCGCTACTCTTTGATTATCAAAATTCTTATCCTTGGTGCAAAACTGGATCAAATAATCAACATCCGCTTGTCACCAAAGTTCATAACTGGAAGAAGCAGAACTAGTATTTTGGATGTTTTCGTCGCATCTGTAACATAATAGAGTTCAATTTTTGAAGGAGTTTAGTTTAGTTTATTTCATCTTAAATGAGATGGTTGGCGAACAGAAGTATATGGAATAGCTGATAGGTTTCTTAAGCAGCCAATTCAATACTTGAAGGCTGAAGCATATCACCATTGTTGTTCCCTTTTTATTGTAAGTAATGGTCACTTTTAAAGTGATGGTCACTTTTGAAAGTTCAAGGCAATTAGTTGAGTACTCGTCACTTTTAAAAAGTTGGTGTGCAACGTAGAATTTCATAAAACACAAGTTATGGTGTAATTAGAGATCAACTTGAAAACTTAAGCTTGAGACTTGACTTGAACTTGAGTGCAAGTATTACAAATCGAGCCAAGCAATACGAAGCTCAGGCTCTAATTGGCTCTTCACATCCCTTACTCATAACAATCACCCCAAAATGATTGGGGTCATCGTGTCCATGTCCAATACTTGTAGCAAGTAGTTCACTCACAATAAAATGATAAATCATAAAAGATGTCAAATAAGTCGTTAAACACCTAGCTTCAAATTTTTTGTTTTTGTTTTGTCGAGTCATTACAAGAACACAACACATTTATGATAGAAAAATACTTGAACGTAGAAGCAAGTTCTCAATTAAGTTCAAACATATCAAAACGCTAAAACGAACTTCATTCACATCCAGGACATGGCTTATTGAACCAAAAATTTCTGAGCACCAACATGATACAAGAAACACCATTCCTAGCAAAAGCCACTAATGTACTTCTTCTAAGTTGAAGCTGATGAAAGAAAATATATATGATCACGATAAACTGCTACATACAAATCCTCAATTAACAAAACCAATTACAACAGTCTTATTTTGTTTCTTCTTTGAGATACTTCGACAGATTTCAAGTTCAGGAAAATAGAAGGAAAAGTTATGATAGCATCTGAAAGCTAATATAGTCCATAGGCGATCAAAGGAAATTTTTTTTCATTCATGATAAATGTTTCGCCCAAAAAAAATCCTAAGAATAATATAGACAATTTAATAAGATATAACATAAAATCCTATAGCGGTCACTTTAGAAATACATGGGCCACGAAGTTGGGCTGTAAGCCCCTGGTAGCTTCACCCCTGACTACCCACAAATATATATATCTACACTAATATATTAACAGGTGAAACGAGTAACGATGCCACGTGTTGCTATCGCTAAAGACATTTTACTCCATGTAATCCACATACAATAAAAAACTTCAAATTGCATAGTATAGGGTTTGATTATTAAAGTCTAACTACTAGATAAATATATTTATCGTTATCATTTTAAGTATAATATTAACAAATAAAGATTTTTCTTTACTCGGTCATAACCCTGGCCTAATTACTAGTTATATTCAATTATCCGAGCAAGACAAAATTTAACACGAGTACGTGACACCGTAATACGAAAAAATAGGTTATTATTAAATGGATCAGATTAGTGCAAGATTTCTTTTGAACCCATTTACATGGACTTTTACCAACATGCCCATAAAATAGAAACCCCTTAATTTTTTTTTGAGGAAATAAAAACCGTTTACTTAAATAATCAATAATGTGCAGATTTCTTTTAGGGAATAATGTGAAGATCTTCTACTGCTTATCTTCTCCCTTCCGTCAAAAAAAAATCTTCTCCCAAAATTCCGACCGTTAGAACTTAGAAAGTTACCCTTGCAAAATGCAAAGCTCTCTCTGCATTTCCAAATTAGTTCGGCGATTAGAAGATGAGAGAGAAAGATAAACTTTATTTCATCTTCATCCTCAATTTCCAATACTATCATTATTATTCATCATGTGTTATGTGGGAGATTTTGGTAATTTCCCTTCTTTTTGTATTGTGTGTTGTAGATGTAGAAGGTTTTTTTATTTTAATTTTTGGAATTGTTATAGTTCTGGGTTTTTATGAATTGTGACAAAGTTCCAAATTTGTGTTTTATATTCGAATATATGATTATTAAGGTTGATGACGTGATGATCTATGAAAGATGGGTTGGTTTTCAGTTAATTTTGGACTTAAAGAATTGTTTTTATCTTATCAATTTTGTATAAAACTACTGTATTATTTATGTACAATATATTGTATTATTGTTTTCTTTTAAATAAAAGTTATAATTTTTAAATATAAAAGATGTTGATTTCGGGAAACCAAGGGAAGGGATGCAGGATTCCAGTTATTAAGATTGAATTTTGTTTGTTTGCTATTTTTTATTTTTTATATTTTTATAATCTTAAGATTGAATTTTTGAACTTACTATGTTGTATTGTTGTTCAATCTTTTTTATGTGTTGGGTTGATAACTTGGTATCTGTTTCTTTTTTGTTATTATCTTAAGATTACAATTTTGTATTCACCCAGTTAATGAATGTTCTTTTATTTTATTTTTTGTTGGATGAATGTTTAAGTTTATGAAGTTTGAGTTAGAAAAACAAAATTGGAAATTCTTTGGGGGGACAGAAGGAGTACGATATAAATAATGAAATTGAGTAAAATAAATAATGTTTAAAAGGAATTTCCCTAAATTTTGTCTATGAAATAAGAGTCTCTGTCAAGAAAATCACAAAATGCAATTACTGTCTGTTAGTTGTTGTAAGTAATGACATTCTTAGTGTATTGATTTCATTCCATTTTCTTGGTGTTCTAAATCATTTTTAAGGGATACATTATTCCTTTCTAGTTCAGTTTCTAAATTGTTTCGCATTTCTTTTCTCGTGTGTTATCTTACTGATTCTTATGGTTGTTGAGGCCTTTTCTTGTTCAGTAGAGGTGGTATAGAGGTGGAAAACCGATCATTTTCTTCGAGGTTAGTTTATTTTCAGGTTGGATCTCATTGAGTTCTTTCAATTCAGGTCTATGGTCAATTAATGTATTAGCTTTTCTATTGTCATATCTTCATGGTTTTTCTTTTGAAATTTGATCAGATGTGGTCATACTTATCCTTGGACCATGTCAGTACAGATTGGGTCATTTTTTGTTCATATTAGTTTTAAGTCCTCCAGTTTTGGGTGTGGGGTGGGTTAGTAGCTGATTGTACTTTTTTTTTCCAAATTTTACAACTTTGGTTATACATTACTACTCAATCCTTTTTGGTTTATCTAAGTGTGATGTTACATGTTGCAAATTAATTTATTATAATGTTCTTTGCATAACTTCAATAAAATTAAACTCGGGGTTTGGCTGCTGCTTTCATCTGGTTCCTGTTTTGGGGGTTTGGATTGGTTGGTAGACTTGGATATCTTTTAAGATGTTGTCACTTATGTTATGTATTGTTATTTGCCCCATTCTTGCACCTTATAGTCTCTTCTTGGATAATAACATTAATATTTTACTTCATTGTAAGTGAATTGGCGGAAATTTCTTTGTGTGTTGCCATGAAATCCTTTACTTCAACTTAGACCTAGTCTGTATGATTCCATTGTAGAGCCACTGAGTCTCTGTAAGAGACAAATGTTTATATTTCTTCTCTCAATCATTTCTACCAACTTGCTAATTTTCCAGTGAGAGATCCTATGTTCTAATATGCTACACATAACTTATTCACAATTATCATACTTATCACCACACTAGATCTAAGAAGTGCAATATGTCTCTGAGCAAGGAACACTCCTGACTCCTGAGGCATTATCATTTCAGCTCATGCTCATAGATCTTAGAAAATTTTATGCTGCTTTCACCTGGGGGCCTGGGGAAGACCTGCTCCTTCGTTGCTATAAATCAGGAGGGAAAATAAGAGCTTTCTATCTCTAAAGGTTTTCAGCCATAAGTATCTTAGATATAAGCCTATACTTCATGGTAGCCTTTACCATGCTCTTCAAACACTGTAAAATGGATTCTTCCTCTCGCTTCATAGTTCACCCCCCTTCCCTCCAAAATTCAAATCCCTTTTATCAACACAATGTTCATTTGTTATTGAGACGTGCTCTCTGGTAACCTGATCTTTTTGCTAATCCGAAGGGAAGCACGTTCTTAACATTTCCCTTGCCTGACTTGTATAGCTCTCTTAGTCTATCATCTTTCTATTTGTTATCATGAGTGCTGACTGCTGAGGCATGAAAATAAAAGTTTCTTGTCTTTGGTGTGCCGTGTGCATTGGGTACACAATCCTAATTGATGTTTGTTGCTGAATGGGTTTCAGATCTATCTGATGAAATTATTTACAGATTCCCAGGTCATGTGCAGCTTATTTGACACCAATCTACTTATTTGGTTATTTAAGGCTATCATTTTTTTTTACTTCTCCCTCTCTCTTGATTCTTTACACACATACACCCCCCCCCCTCACCCGCTGCGAGTTTTTCTATGAGGCTTACATGAATATTTGGTTGTTATCTTTGCAATTGGCTTGAGGCCATTTAAAGTGGTAACATGGTTAAATTTTAGATATGCATTCTAAATAGAACTGGTAATCAGATTTGCAAAAGGCTTGTAGCTTATATAGATCAACTGCTTTTTATTCTACATTTTGAGATAGATATATGCTCAATGGCTCCTCTAAAAATAACTTACATTGCTCAATGGCTTGTATGATATGTGCACCATTCTCTTTTGTCTTTATATAGTTAGCCTGTTGTCAGATGAATTTATTTACCTAATGTATTCAGGATGCCTGCATAGTGGGAAAGAATCTCAGCCTGATGCGGAATCATATGATTTGGTTATTAGCATGCTATTTCAGCAAGGTCAGACTGATATGGCCTTGAAATATATAGATCTGGCGCTAAAATCTGGTTATATGCTGTCAACAAAGGTCTTTGTTGATTGTGTCCAGAGTTGTATTAACCAGCAAAGATTGGAGAGTCTTGTGATGGTTATAGAGAGTGCAAGGTATAGTTTTGAATATTGCTTAGAGAGTTATGTGAGGTATGGCTTTCTGTTATCATTTTGATTTTCTCTGTGAATTATCAGGCCATGGACCAGAATAAAGCTCTGAGCCCCAGCTGGAATTTGTGCAACGACCTTGCCAATGTTGCAATACAGAATGATAATAGCAAGCTAACCTTTCTGGCCTTGGCATTCATGGCTAGGCTGATACAAGCCGGTGAGAATGCAAGGCCCCCTATTTACCACTCTGTTGATGAAGGATTAGTTATTTCTGCTCTTGCCACAGCTGGCCGAACTTCTGATACTACTCTTTTGGATGCGTCATGGGCCATCCTAAAGAGATCCTTGCATGAAAAAAGGGTTCCTAAGCCTGAAACCTACTTGGCTAAGATGAATTCCCTTGCTTCCTTGGGGAGCTTGCCAAGTGCTTTTAATACTCTCAATGAACTTGAGAGAACACATGCAAATTATGCAGCAGCTGAGGAGGACCTATTGTCACCATTTACTTCTCTTTATCCGCTTGTCGTGGCATGTTCAAAGCAAGGTTCTGAAACTTTAGATTTGGTAAGTCTTATTTTGCATCTAATTTATTTGATTTTGCTTCGCATCAACAGTGCCAAATATATTCAACTTTCTTATTTCAGCACTTGATAGGAAATAGAATTGCATAGATATGAATACATGATAGGCAATATTACATTCATCTAATGACCCCTCTTTTATCGTTTGGTTATTCAATTGTGTTTCCGAATGCTGCATTCTTTTGCACAAGTATAAGCCAAAAGTGTATACAGACACTTGACTCAATTGGGTCTGGAATATGCGCACCAACACTATTTAGTTCTCTTCATAGTTTTCTGTTAAACATGTGTGTCTGCTTTCCAAGGTACGAATGTCCTTTACGACGGTGATTTTAATTGTCTGCTGTTTGCAAGGGGTGCTTGTGAAGGTTATCTGTTTCTTTTTTTTTGGGGAGGGGGGTGTTTAAATTTTACATATAAATCTCTGCTTGCAACACTTTTATCTGGTATACCATTTTTTTTGGAAACTACAAGATGCCCTTTGATTTTTAGCAAAATTATGCTTTTATATTCTCCTATTACATACTAGTGAGGCTGTCCAAAACGGCTTACCTGACAGTGTTTTGTATTTGTATTAACCAACCGCTTTCCCCGGTATAATTGCTTAACTGTTGGTGAAAGAATGAAGCTATGACTTGTAAATTAGAATGTATGTAGTCATACTAGTCAATGCAATTCTCTTTGAAACACAAGTATTTCCTGACTTGCTCTCCAGATTAAATCCAGAAAAACTTTCAACACTCCTGTAAAGCTATATGTTTCACAAGCCATCAGATTCAAACTTCACAGAGAATTTGGGCTCACAATCATCTATTGATTTGAAACAGCCTCAAGCTTTCAAATATATAACCATCTAATCGAATGAATAACCTCAACAATCTGCTATGGTTGCTGGATACTTTCTCTGTCTTTTAGCTGTCCCATACTGGCTTTTGACACTATTTAAATTCCACTTTGAAATTGTTTTTATTATTTATTCATAAGGAAAAACATAGTTTGATGAGATCTTGTAAAATTCCTCTCGTGATATAGTTTCATAATATCAACAATTACAATTTTGCCACATACACAATTAGAGATATTGATGTTCAAAGTGGTGCATTGGCAAACGTGCCAAAGCTTTGGGTACAACTAAAGAAAGATGAAGTATTTGAAGAGTATTGGTCTTCAGACTTAGTTTATTTGTTTCTCTTTGTAGTTTTCTCCTCTCTCTTTCTTTAGATAATTTTGAAAATTAAAAGAAAATGTGATTTCGACTTAAGGAGAACAAAATTTCATATTCTTAGAGTGAAGGAAAATCGAGGGAAAGGGTTAGTGAATATATCCTTCATGTATGTGTATATAGTTTAGGTTTAGGATAGTGTTTAGTTTTTGCCAAAAATTGTAGATGATTTCGGTCGTTGTTACAACTTGACCAATGGCTACTATATGGGTTGCTTGAAGCTTGCATGAAAATTAGGGTGGGCAAAGTGAGATGAGAGTATGGAAAATGGTTATAAGACTTCGAGTTGCTATAAAGTTAAGGGTAAAACCATCAAATCTTATAAAAGAATTTAATAGAGATACGCTGGTATGTTCACGTTTTTTCTATTATTTCTAACTAATACTACCATTTTAATATTTACTTATTTATTTTAGTCGCAACATTCCACTTTTGAAATTTTCCACGTGCTACCTGGAAGGGAAAATTTTGACTAATATAGGAGGGGCGTAGGGGTAGGAGGGGGGTAGGGGTAAGGGGTGGAGGGGTAGGGTAAGGGTAGGAATGGTAGGGGGTAGGGTAGAGTAGGAGGAGGGGTAGCGGGTAGAGGTAGAGGGGTAGGGCTAGGAAGGGGTAGCAGGGGTAGAGGTAAGAGGTAGAGGTATGAGGGGGTAGGGGTAGAGGTAGGAGGGGTAGGGGTAGCAGGGGTAGGGGGTAGTAGGGTAGAGGTAGGAGGGGTAGGGGTAGCAGGGGTAGGGCAGAGGTAGGAGGGGTAGCGGGGGTAGAGGTAGGAGGGGGTAGCAGGGGTAGAGGTAAGAGAGGGTAGAGGTTTGGAGGTAAGGGTGGAGGGTAGGGGTAGCGAGGGTAGGAGGGGTAGCGGGTAGGGGTTAGGAGGGGTAGAGGGTAGGAGGGGGTAGGAGGTAGGAGGGGGTAGGGGGTAGAGGGTAGGGGTAGGGGTAGGGGTAGGAGGGGTAGGAGTGGGGTAGGGGGTAGAGGTAGAAGGGGGGTAGGGGTAGGAGGGGGTAGGGGTAGGAGGGGTAGCGGGGTAGGGGTTGGGGAGGGGGGTAGGGGGTTAGGGGTAGCGGTAGGATGAGGTTAGGGGTAGGATGGGGTTAGGGTAGGAGGGGGTAGAGGGTAGGGGTAGGGTAGGAGGGGGTAGGGGTAGGAGGGGGTAGGGGTAGAGGTAGAAGGGGGTAGAAGGGGTAGGGGGTAGCGGGGTAGGGTAGGAGGGGTAGGGGTAGGGGGAGGGGATAGGAGGTAGTAGGGGATAGGGGGTAGAGGGTAGGAGGGGTAGGAGGTAGGAGGGTAGGGGGTAGGAAGGGGTAGGAGGGGGTAGAGGGTAGGGGTAGGGTAGGAGGGGTAGGGGGGGTAGGGGTAGAGGTAGAAGGGGGTAGAGGTGGAGGGGTAGAGGTTGAGGGTAAGGGGTAGGAGGGGTAGGGGTAGCGAGGGTAGGAGGGGGTAGCGGGGTAGGGTTAGGAGGGGGTAGAGGGTAGGAGGGGTAGGGTAGGAGGGGGTAGGGGTAGAGGGTAGGGGTAGAGGTAGAAGGGGGTAGGGTAGGAGGGGTAGGGTAGGAGGGGTACGGGGGTAGGGGTTGGGGGAGGGGGGTAGGGGGTTAGGGGTAGCGGTAGGATGAGGTTAGGGGTAGGATGGGTTAGGGGTAGGAGGGGGTAGAGGGTAGGGGTAGAGGTAGGAGGGGGTAGGGTAGGAGGGGTAGAGGGGGTAGGGGTAGAGGTAGAAGGGGGTAGAAGGGTAGGGTAGCGGGGTAGGGGTAGGAGGGGGTAGGGGTAGGGGGAGGGGATAGAGAGGTAGTAGGGGATAGGGGGTAGAGAGGTAGGAGGGGGTAGGGGTAGGAAGGGGTAGGAGGGGTAGGGGTAGGGGTAGGGGTAGGGGTAGGAGGGGGTAGGGTAGGAGGGGTAGGAGTGGGTAGGGGGTAGGGGTAGAGGTAGAAGGGGTAGGGTAGGAGGGGGTAGCGGGTAAGGGTAGCGGTAGGATGAGGTTAGGGTAGGATGGGTTAGGGTAGGAGGGGGTAGAGGTAGGGGTAGGGTAGGAGGGGTAGGGTAGGAGGGGGTAGGAGGGGGTAGAGGGGGAGGGGGAGGGGGTAGCGGGTTAGGGGTAGAGGTAGGAGGGGTAGGGGTAGAGGTAGGAGGGGTAGGGGGTAGAGGTAGGAGGGTAGGGGGGTAGGGGGTAGAGGTAGAGGGGGGTAGAGGTAGGAGGGTAGGGGTAGAGGTAGGAGGGTAGGAGGGGTAGGAGGGGTAGGGGGTAGAGGTAGGAGGGGGGTAGAGGTAGGAGGGGTAGGGGGTAGAGGTAGGAGGGTAGGAGGGGTAGGGGTAGAGGTAGGAGGGGGGTAGAGGTAGGAGGGGGGGAGGGGTAGGGGGTAGGAGGTAGAGGGTAGGGGTAGGGGGTTAGGGGTAGAGGTAGGAGGTAGGGGTAGGAGGGGTAGGGGTAGAGGGGGTAGAGGTAGGAGGGGTAGAGGGGGTAGAGGTAGGAGGGGGTAGAGGGTGTGGTAGGAGGGGGTAGGAGGAGGGTAGGGGTATGGGTAGGGGTAGGAGGGGGTAGAGGGTAGGGGTATGGGTAGGAGGGTAGCGGATAGGAGGGGTAGAGGAGGGGGGTAGAGGATAGGAGGGGTAGCGGATAGGAGGGGTAGGAGGGGGTAGAGGATAGGAGGGGGTGCGGGGTAGGGGTAGGGTAGGAGGGGGTAGAGGGTAGGGTAGGGGTAGGGGTAGGAAGGGGGTAGAAGGTAAGGGTAGGGGTAGGAAGGGTAGGGGTAGGAGGGTAGGGGGTAGAGGTAGAAGGGGGTAGAGGGGGGTAGGAGGGTAGCGGGGTAGGGGTAGGAGGGGGGTAGGGGGAGGGGATAGGGGTTAGGGGGTAGAGGGTAGGAGGGGGTAGAGGTAGGGGTAGGGTAGGAGGGTAGGAAGGGGAAGGGGTTAGGGGTAGATGTAGGAGGGGATTAGGGGTAGGAGGGGTAGAGGGTAAGAGGTGGAGGGGGTAGAGTGTAGGGGTATGGGTAGGGGTAGGAGGGGGTAGAGGTAGGGTAGGAGGGGTAGGTAGGGTAGTGTAGGAGGGTAGGGGGTAGTGGTAGGAGGGGTAGGGGTAGGAGGGGTAGTGGGTAGGGTAGGGGTAGAAGGGTGTAGGGTAGGGGGTAGGAGGGGGTAGGGGGTAGGGTAGTGGTTGGAGGGGTAGGGTAGGAGGGGTAGGGGGTAGGGGTAGAGTAGGGGGTAGGAGGTGAGGGGGTGGGGTAGAGGGTAGGGGTAGAGGTAGAAGGGGGTAGGGGTAGGAGGGGGTAGGGGAGGAGGGTAGCGGGGGTAGGGGGTTGGGGGAGGGGGTAGGGGTTAGGGGTAGCGGTAGGATGAGGTTAGGGTAGGATGGGGTTAGGGGTAGGAGGGGTGTAGAGGGTAGGGGTAGGGGTAGGAGGGGGTAGGGGTAGGAGGGGGTAGGAGGGGGTAGGGGGTAGAGGTAGAAGGGGGTAGAAGGGGTAGGGGGTACGGGGTAGGGTAGGAGGGGGGTAGGGGTAGGGGAGGGGATAGGAGGTAGTAGGGGATAGGGGTAAGGGTAGGAGGGGTAGGGGTAGGAAGGGTAGGAGGGGGTAGGGGTAGGGGTAGGGTAGGGTAGGAGGGGTAGGGGTAGGAGGGGGTAGGAGTGGGTAGGGGGTAGGGGTAGAGTAGAAGGGGGTAGGGTAGGAGGAGGGGTAGCGGGGGTAGGGGTAGCGTAGGATGAGGTTAGGGTAGGATGGGGTTAGGGTAGGAGGGGTAGAGGGTAGGGTAGGGGTAGGAGGGGTAGGGGTAGGAGGGGTAGGAGGGGGTAGAGGGGAGGAGGGGAGGGGGGTAGCGGGTTAGGGTAGAGGTAGGAGGGTAGGGGTAGAGGTTAGGAGGGGTAGGGGTAGAGGTAGGGGGTAGGGGGGTAGGGGTAGAGGTAGGAGGGGGGTAGAGGTAGGAGGGGTAGGGGGTAGAGGTAGGAGGGGTAGGAGGGGTAGGAGGGGTAGGGGTAGAGGTAGGAGGGGGTAGAGGTAGGAGGGTAGGGGGTAGAGGTAGGAGGGGTAGGAGGGTAGGGGTAGAGGTAGGAGGGGGGTAGAGGTAGAGGGGGTAGAGGTAGGAGGGGTAGCGGGGGTAGGAGGGGGTAGAGGTAGGGGTAGGGGTTAGGGGTAGAGGTAGGAGGTAGGGGTAGGAGGGGTAGGGGTAGAGGGGGTAGAGGTAGGAGGGGTAGAGGGGGTAGAGGTAGGAGGGGGTAGAGGGGTAGTGGTAGGAGGGGGTAGGAGGAGGGTAGGGTATGGGTAGGGGGTAGGAGGGGGGTAGAGGTAGGGGTATGGGTAGGAGGGGTAGCGGATAGGAGGGGTAGGAGGGGGGTAGAGGATAGGAGGGGTAGCGGATAGGAGGGGGTAGGAGGGGGGTAGAGGATAGGAGGGGTAGCGGGTAGGGGTAGGGGTAGGAGGGGGTAGAGGGTAGGGGTAGGGGTGGGTAGGAAGGGGTAGAAGGTAAGGGTAGGGTAGGAAGGGGTAGGGGTAGGAGGGGTAGGGGTAGAGGTAGAAGGGGGTAGAGGGGGTAGGAGGGGTAGCGGGGGTAGGGGTAGGAGGGGGGTAGGGGAGGGATAGGGGTTAGGGGTAGAGGGTAGGAGGGGGTAGAGGTAGGGGGTAGGGGTAGGAGGGGTAGGAAGGGGGAAGGGTTAGGGGTAGATGTAGGAGGGATTAGGGTAGGAGGGGTAGAGGGTAAGAGGGGGTAGGAGGGGTAGAGTGTAGGGTATGGTAGGGGTAGGAGGGGGGTAGAGGGTAGGAGGAGGGGTAGGGTAGGGGTAGTGGTGGAGGGGGTAGGGGGTAGTGGGTAGGAGGGGTAGGGGAGGAGGAGTGGGGTAGGGGGTAGGGTAGAAGGGGTGTAGGGTAGGGGTAGAGGGGGGTAGGGGTAGGGGTAGTGGTTGGAGGGGGTAGGGTAGGAGGGGTAGGGAGGGTAGGGGTAGGAGGGGTAGCGGGTAGGGGTAGGGGGTAGGGGTAGGAGGGGGTAGTGGGGTAGGGGTAGGAGGGGGTAGGGGTAGGAGGGGGTAGGGTAGGAGGGGGGTAGGGGGTAGGGTAGTGGTAGGAGGGGGTAGGGGGTAGGGGTAGGGGTAGGAGGGGGTAGTGGGGTGGGGTAGGGGGGGTAGGGGTAGGGGTAGTGGTGGAGGGGGAGAGGGGTAGCGGGGGTAGGGGTAGGAGGGTAGCGGGGGGGGGGTAGAGGGGTAGGGGTAGTGGTAGGAGGGGTAGGGGTAGGAAGAGGTAGGGGGTAGTGGTAGGAGGGGGTAGGAAGGGGTAGCGAGGGGTAGGGGTAGGAGGGGTAGCGGGGTAGGAGGGGTAGGGGTGGGTAGGGGGTAGAGGGAGGAGGGGGTAGCGAGGGTAGGGTAGAGGTAGGGGGGGTAGCGGGGGTAGGGGTAGAGGTGGGAGGGGTAGTGGGGTAGGGTAGGGGGGGTGGGAGGGGGTAGGGTAGGGGGGTAGGAGGGGGTAGCGGGGGTAGGAGAGGGGTAGAGGGTAGTAGGGGTAGGGGCCTAGGGGGTAGCAGGTAGGAGGGGGTAGGGGTAGGGGGTAGGAGTAGGGCTGGCAAAAGCTGACACGACACCATAATACGACACGAACACGACCTGAAAAAATCGGGTTAGGGTTGAGATTTTCGACAAGAAAAGTTAAATGGATCGACACGAACACGACTTGAAACTTAAATGGGTTAGGTTAAGGTTGAATTCTTTGACACGAAATCAAGCTGAATTGACCTGAAAATATAAAAGCCCAAAAATAATTCATTTAGATCGAAACACCAAAAATATTTTTAGGCCTAAGATAATCTACTAAAATTTGAGCCCAATCCTAAAATAAACCCTAACTTTACATTACTGACTATGTGAGGGCATGAGGCGTCGCTTTCTTCTCTCAGTCGCTACTCTCTCATTTATCACTTAAACACTCCATCTCTCACTCTCTCTTCTTTCTTCTCTCAATTTCAGGAAAAAAAAAAACAAAATAAAAGAAATCAAAGTAAAATTAGGAGAAGATTGTAAATAAACAATCCAGACAAACGTGAAGGTAATTTCTTCGTTCATTGTTGATTTCATTAGAGTAATTGCATGTTAATTTTTGAAGTAATTACATGTTGATTGTTGACTTATTGTATGACTAATTTAGAGTAATTTTATGACTAATTTTTGAGTAATTATAGATAATTTTTGAGTTATTATATGAGTAGTTATATGACTATTTTTTGAGTAAATATATGGCAAATTTTCGAGTTATTTATAAGTAATTACTAATTATCGAACTAATGTTTTTTAAATTTTGAACTTTTGTATGATCTGTTTTTTGTTTTCATTTTTTTGGCATTTTGGGAGTTGCAGTGATTTTTTTTTTCTGTTCTGATTTTTTCTGTCATTTTGTGATTTTTTTTTTCTGTCATTTTGTGATTTTTTTTTTCATTTTGGAAGTTACTGTGAAGGAATTTCTAAGTTTTCTATTCTTGGGAGTGTTGTGACTCTTATGCATGTTTGTGTCTTAAGGAGCATCTTTTTCATTTTTGTTCATATAATTTTGTTTTAGTTGATATAATTATTTGCTAGCAAGTTAATGCTTGTGTTATTTTTTAATGGCAGCAAATTAAGGCCACACAAATCCATCTTTCTGTTAGAGAGGAGAAGATTGATTTCACTATGGAGGAATTAACAAAGAGCATGGAAGATTGTATTTAAAAATCATTGTAGCTTTTGAAATCCAATTTGTAATTCATTAGTAGACTTGTTTATAATGCAAGTAGTTCTGTTAGATATTTTTTGTTTGGGATTCAATTGTTGTTTTGCTTAAGAATTTTAAGATGCACTTGTTTGAAAATCCGGTTAAATGAACAAAATCAGGTTGGTCGGGTTGACCCAACTCGAATATAACAACCTAATTTATATCCCAAAAAAAGTTTCAGGTCAAATATTGTCATTTTCGGGTTGACCCGAACCCAAAATTATCAGGTTCATGTTGTGTTTTTCAACTTGAAAACTTAAATGGATCAGGTTCAGGTTAGAGGTTTACTGACCCGAAATCAGTTGATCCGAACACGAACCCGACCCGGCCTGATCTGTTTGACACCCCTAGGTAGGAGGGGGTAGCGGGGTGGGTGGGGGTAGGGGGGGTAGGAGGGGGTAGGGGTAGTAGGGTGTAGATGGGGTAAGGGTGGGGTAGGATGGGGTAGGAGGGGGTGGGGGTGGGAGGGGGTAGAGGTAGGAGGGTAGGGAGGAGGTTGAGTGGGAGGGTAGGGAGGGGGTTGAGTGGGAGGGGTAGGAGTTGTATACAAAATCGATAAGATAAAAACAATTTTTTAAGTCGAAAATTAACTGAAAACTAACCCATCATTCGTAGATCATCAAGTCATCAACCTTATTATCATATATTTGAATATAAAACGCAAATTTGAAACTTTGTCACAAGTCATAAAAACCCAGAACTATAACATTTAAAAAATTAAAATAAAAAAACCTTCTACATCTACAACATACAAAACAGGCATACACATAGCCATTAATTATCTTATAATTATATTCTCATTTCTCTCTACTAGTAGTTGCATATTAGTTTTCCAAAAAAAAATTTACTTGCAACATTTTTGTAACAAAGGGTTCTTTTTTATCTCTGTTTCTTCTAAACTTTAATTTTACAAGTAAAAAAAAAAATGAAGTATTTGGTAACAATTGTCCCCTCTCCACTACTCTTTTTCTCCCACACATTAGGTATTTTTCTCGCGATAAATACAGGCATATAGCTTACTTTGTTCTTTTTACTAATTGATCCTACTTTTTTTTTGTGTCCATTTCTTTTAAAAAAAAAAAATGTCTCTTTACTAACCTTAATAAAAATATATTTATATGACTTCACATTTATTGTTCAATTGTCCAAGAGATGTTACTTGGCTAGTTATGGATTGTGCACAAGGTGAATCAGTCGTTTTTTAATTGAAAGTTCGGAAATCAGATAAAAGTGAATAACTGAAACCTTCAGCATCATAATATCAAGGCTAATTAATCTGATAACACGAAACTACATCACACAATTTACAATGCTCGCATGAAATAAAGCTCATATCACCACCGTTTGCTTATTACAAAGCCATTGAGTGACCAGAGCATGGCAACGGGAGCATGAAATTAGGTTAAAGCACCAATCTTGAATCCAATGAATTACAATTTCTAAATGAAGCCAGAATTAGATCAAATTACATTTTTCCTTCTGACAAGTTTGGGCCAAAAGGAAAATCACGAAGATGAATCGGAGCTGATCGAACCATTGCTTACTCTATCCAACCCCTCTATTAACCTTCTCTTAGAAGACTTTGTTCTGTAACACCATATCTCGAAAGCTTCGGTTAAGTCTGGATACCCTAACTGCTCAGATTCCATCCAATCAGCCAGTATATCGGCCTGATCATTTGAAGGAAACGCTACTATAAGTGAAACAATGGCTCCCTGAATACCCTGGCATAGGTCTTCATCCATCCTGTAAGGAAAACCTGTCTCGTTGTTACCCACAGAATCAAGAACCGGCTTCATCTTCTGAATATAAGGAAGCCATGTCTTCAACAATTTCACCCTACATACAGGAGGCAAAATCACATTGCCATAGCCCACAGCATCCAACACCTTTGAAGTAATCTCGATAAGCTTCAACTTCAAACTCCACATGACAGATTCCAAATTTGGGTGCTCAACCACAATTAGTATACAGCTTGATATATCAACCCATTTTGAGACAAAATCTCCCATTAGATTCATCTTTGGAAGTAAATTGCACAACCAATCAAGATCATTTAAATTATGCAATATATTATTTTCAGAGGTTTCCAAGGATATGTCAGTGAGTGAAGGGAGTGATGAAATTCCCTTTTGAAACATAGAAAACATCTGAGAAAGACCCTTTCTTATCTCAAATTTTACTTCATCATCAGCTGTAACTAGTGGGGTCTCTTGATCTTCCCCTAGCATGTACTCTATCTGCTCTTGAGCGGAAATCCTAATCTCATCCCCAAATGGAGGGCAAGGTGCAGAGATAGACATGGCATATCGAACTGCAGCAAGAAAAACATTTTTGGTTGAATTTGGATCTAGGGGCTTAACACGGGCCAATATAGGCAAGGCTACATGACCAAGTTTTGGCACAATTCTTAATATTTCCTCCTCTTCCCTGTCGTCCCAAGGAACTGCTTCTAAGTAATCAACACAGGTTTTTGCTATTTCTTCACATTGGAGAGAAACAGCAACTTGGAGAACACCAAGGGCTGAATTTACACTTTTCCACGAGTCAACAAGTGAACTGGCAGGAAGATGAAGATGGCTCAAGAGATGAACATAGTGATCATTGTCATAAACGGAGCAGTGAATATCAATGCAAGAGCTCTTGTTAGATGACAAAAGCTGATTGGCAAAGAATTTGCTCTTCCCTATAAGGATGGAAGATTCGAAATGGAATATTTTGTGTGTCCCCTGCTCGTTATTTCTCAAGCAAACAGTTATATCTTTGATATGGTTGTCTCTGGGCTTACAGCTCTCATCTATTTTACCGTCGTCCATATGTTATGAAATATGTTATGAAGATTCATACTTAGTGTGCAGCTGAAACAAAGCACCTTAATGTTTTTAGTTTGAATAGGCCACTGACAAAAGAAAACCATAGAAATTACACAAATCAACGCACAGAAGTTGAGTGACAATAATGACTATTATCTACAAATATGTTTATTTCTAAACAAAATTAAAATGGGGTACAACAGAAATCAAAAGAAATACAATGTGACCTAATTCATGAGCCCCTTGCAAATTCTGATCAGAAAAAAGACGAATTTGTACATGCAAGTGGTATAATTTTGGGCTAATTTGACAAAACGAAGTACCGCGCGCATTGCATTCCTGTACCCATTTTCGTACGAAAATTAGGTAATATTGGTTCTGATAGCTTCAAGTAATACAAATTCCTAAATATTAACCATCTAATATCAATTTCAAGCTATCAAAACTAGGTAACTAACATTGGTTTCGATAGCTTCAATGTAACTAATACTTCAAGTAAATTTACTAATACAAGTTCAAGTTACCTAGTTTTGAAGCTATAAAAACCAATATCAAGTATAACATAGATATGATGAGAAAACCCACAAGTATACACACATGGTAAAAAAAAAAAAAAAAAACCTTCATTTAATTCACAACGGAAACCTTCCATCATATTCAATCCACACTAGCATAAAACATTACAAAGAAACCATAATATTAGCACAAAATCAACAAACAAAGTCACTAATTAGCTTATTAACACATTAACTCAACAACCGAAACAATTAAGTAGTAAACATAAACTACAAGTATTCCATACCAACTTACTAATTGACCTCAATTATTGGTAAATAAACAAGTTCAATGTTCAAAAAAACATAATCTATCAACTAAATAACTCACCACTTAATCCAATCATCTCAACGAATTTACCCAAGCCCTAATTCCTACAAAATTGTATTCTTTTAACACATTTCACAAGCTTTCAAACAAATCTGGATTAAAAATTAACAGAATTGAAAAGAGAGGAAGAAAACTAACAGATAAAATTGCGCGCCAATAATTTGGCTGTTTGACTGTTATACTGGTGGTTGCTGCGGTTCCATGAACTGAAAAGAGACACTGTAGAGAGGAGAGAGAAACTGAGAAGCAATAGAGAGAGAAAGTGATTGTTTTACTTTTCTAGCCCAGGTGTATTTTTATTTTTTGGCTATTTATTATTTGTCCATGATTTATTTTTTTTGACGGGCTCATTCTTCCTAGCCATCACTGCATGGGCCTTACTTATCACTGCCAGTTACATGAGAAAGTTGGTTACATATCTTCTGGTCGGAAAATAACATAGATAAGTATCACAATCTACAAATGTTTCTTTAGTGATTGGATCCTCTTCGCGCACAGTTTCAATTTAATTCAGTTCATTTCACGTTAGTTCTGTTTAGTTTAGTCTAAAAGAATAGGACATAAGTCCTGTCGTTGGTTTACAATTGCAATATTTTTGGTTAAGGTTGCCAACTCATAAATTTAATTGTACGTAAGATTAGCCATCGGTAGAGATTTATACATGTTACTCTTGTACTTTGAGAAAGTTCTAATTTATGTATGTGTAGGCACATAAATATTGTTATCAAAAGATTGCGGGTCGACGTAATTGTCGTTAAATGGACCATTGGTATTAGCTTATTGAGCATTGGATAGAACTTTCTTTATAAAACTATGTTGCATAAATTCGTTGCCCAAGTTTGTTTATGAAGAACAGATCGAATTGTATTACTGTCTATAATGGTTTTCTTCTGTGTAATACTAATTAATAGGGCCTCATTGATAAGTGCTATTTACTATGATTGATTATGCTATTAAAAACATTGTATGAGCTTACTTTGCAGCCAAATTAACAATACTTTGATTTAAAAACTCAATATCCACAATATCACTCCCATATGGTTTTCCCCTATTACTAGCTTTTTTGTTTTTCTACTTTCTTTCCACGACATCGAAAACGAACTTTGACCGTATCATAAGTTTGTCTTATTATGTATTAGAATATGGATTATAAAAAAAAAAATCTTATTATTAGTCCATGTTTGTAAGAAAAATCAGTTGATGATTATAATATAATTTATGATTAAATTGTTTCAAATTATAAGGTATGAAGGTTCAACAGTTTGGAATTTAGATTATAAAAGCCAAAGTAAGAACATATGAATTGTATTGTTAATCTAGCTTTATCAGGTAACAACTAATGAGGTCCAAACATTATATTGGTCTATTAGCATTTTTAAACAAATTAGTTCATTATAATCATTGTCTAAGGGTATAGCCTCTTCATGTTGGAGCATGATGATTCCATACTCCATAGGCACGAAATTGGAAAAAGGTAAATGAAGGTAAACTAGGGATCAATAATACAATGGCTTATTGTACATTATTGTCATCTAGTTCCAATCTCAACAACATTTTTTTTTTTTGAAATAGGAAAGAAAACTAGGCTACATCCTAATAGTGGGAAAACCTAACTCATTCTTTCGGATGATAAGAGAGAACCATGGAAGAAGCTTCGCAGAAGACAGCCAAAGTTGTTGGTGATTTTTGCCCCAATTCGCTAGTAGGTCCGCCACCTCATTAGCTTCCTTGTAGCAGTGATGGGCCAAAAAAGCGTCCAACTTGTTGACATCTTGACCTACATTGTCAATAAGATTAGAAATTTCCCACATAATTCGCCATTCTCTCCTAATAAAATTAATCACTACCAAGTTATCAACTTCTACGTACTTTGAGTTTTCTTATACCGAGAGAAATAGCAGTCTTTAGTCCCATATAAAAACTCATTGCTTCAGCCATTAGAATGGACCAGTGAGGTAGAAGGGCTTTTCGATCCCCAACTGAAACTGGGAGTCCTAAGTGCTTCCTAATGATAAATCCAAATGAATTGTGCTCCATTCCTGATTTCGACCCATCGAAATTTAGTTTTAGTCAACCTTCTGGGGGAGGGGTTCAATGAATAGAACGAGGAGGCAGAGAGATTTGGTGGCTCCTATTGGAGCCCAGCCCTTCCATGTCCCCTGTTTCTAAACAGACATTGTTATTCCATGCTACATAGTATTTGATAACTATAATCGAGGCATGTTGGACATTGATTGACTCTTCATGGAAACAAACTCTACTACGAAAAAACCAAAAGAATCACCGGCCGATCATTAGCTTTTGGAGTTTTTGGATTGTGTTATAACCACGAAGATTATAGATAATGTCAGCCATCTCACCTTCTTGAATGGTCTGTTACCTGATTTTCTGCCACACATATTGTCTAGTAATAGTCAAAAACAGGTCTAGGGCGAATGGGCAATCTAGTAGTAGGTGCTTTGTTGTTTCTGTGCGATGGTTACAAAACACAAAAGGGAGCGGAACAACAACATGGTTGCACATAAGCCTTTCTTTGATGGGGAGACCATCGTTGCAAATTTTTCAAACAAAATTACTGACCTTGGGGGATATTAAGTTTCCAAATCCAACAGGAAGAGCATTTTTGTATATTTTCCAGGGTTACTCCTTGAATCAGGAGGGCGACGAATTTGGTTGAGAATTCACCATTAGAAGTGAGTCTCCGGAACATTGTGTCTTGGATGTCATTAGAGGGGATAGTACTGTCTTTAATTGCTTGGACAAGTGGTCTGGTAGACAAACTTTTAGAGCTTGAATATTCCACGTTTATTTGATAGGAAGAAATCCTCCACTTTTTTATGCAGATTATTAATAGGTTGGGATATATCCACTAATGGGCAGGGGAATATCCACTTGTCCTTGTAAAAATAAATAGATTTCCCATTTCCCACTTTCTCATGAAGACCTTTGTGAATATGGGTCTCAATTTTATTAGATTTTTTCATTGCCATGAGCCTGATTGTGAGGGAGCATAGTCGAGAAATGATGCAGATTTAAGGTATTTTTTCTTTACTAATTGGACCCAAAGATTGTCTGGTTCCTTAAGAATACACCAAAGTAGCTTCATTTGCATTGCTTTATTGTGATCACTTCTGCTTTTCTGAGCCCAAACCATCTAAGAATTTTGGTTTATTTACGGATTATATCCCATCAAATGAGGTTAGGAGTTGAAGTTTCTGGCTCACGCTCCCAAAAGAAGTTTCGGCAAATCTTATCTAGGTTCAAAAGCATGCTACTAGGCAAGGTGAAGTTTTGCATTTGATGGTTCAGTTTTGTAGCTAAACAAGATTTAATTAGTTTAGTTCTGCCATCTTGAGATATAGAGTTTGCTTTCCATTTCACTAATTAATTGTTAGTGTTAGTTATAATCTTTCCAAAGGTGGTGGAGTTCACTCTCTTATCTATGTTCGGGTAGTCTAGATATAAGTCTAGCGTGGAGACATGTTCCATTTCTAGGATAGATTGAAATTCCGAAATTAGCTATGCAGGGACATTATTTGTGCATTGGAATGCCAGTTTGTGGTAGTTGACTAATTGCCGTGACATTGTACAATATTTATTCGGAATATCTTTGATTATTTGACAAGCTTGGTGATTAGCTTTTGCAAATATCATGGTATCATTCACAAATGTAAGAAACGTGATTCTCATTCTCACATTCCCTGGACTAACACCCAAGCACTGACCTCTTTCTGGTCCCTCATAATACAGTTGCCTAGCTACGATTTCCTAAATAATGTGTTTAAGGTATTGTTCTTTTCAACTCATTTTTACTTATTTCGACTAATCTGAATAAATATGAACTTATTAAGCGTTATCTATACTTAATAGACCTTATCTGAACCTAAAACTTTTATGTATTCTTATCTCCAACAAAAAAACTAAAAAGGGGTCAAGCTGGTTCGAACTTTTTGAATCTTACGTTAAGATAAACTAAAATATACTTTTCAGACATAAAATACTTGTTATAAGTCATGGCCTAAAATCTATAGCTTAATGATTGGGTGAGGTTGGCGTAAGACAAACTTAGGCTAATGGTGTTTAAACCCAGTTTTTGTTGGGTCAATTTGGGTTCATGTTAATCAACCCTATCTCAAAACTAACTTTTCTTTTTTTTGTTCCATACACATAAGTATGTAGGTATTAAGGTCATTTTCTTTGGAGGTGAACTGAAATGAAGTTCGTCAAAACCATGAGAGTAAAGTAGATGAATTGTAATGAAATGAAACTGAAATGAAGTGAAGTGCGTCGAATTGAAATATGAAACTCAATTGATCTGAATAGAAACCGTATCCAAAAGAATAGATCCTAGTGGTTAAGATTGAGGTGCTGTAAACGATAGGTCACAGGTTCGAATCCCCGAATTGAAATATGAAACTCAATTGATCTGAATAGAAACCGTATCCAAAAGAATAGATCCTAGTGGTTAAGATTGAGGTGCTGTGAACGATAGGTCACATGTTCGAATCCCCCTTCCCCTTTTTTATACTTTATACTGTCTTCGTGGCTCATATGGATCAAAAAATAACAGTGATAACATAACTAAACTAAATAGAAATTGTCTAAGATCTTGTTGTTTTTTTTTTGGTACCAATAGTACGACACCACATGAACATCCACCCCCTTAAACACACTTATGGTTCTCGAATTAATTGATGGGTATTCTTTCGTTCAAATTTGGTTGATGGGTCAAAAATAAATGGACCGGGCTGCAGTGTTACCAAAGCTAGCTTAGACATTCTCTGCATTTGACAGGTCTGTAATATGCGAATTGCGAAGGATGAAAAATTAATTGTCGGGTGGTCTTTGGGCTTTTTGGCTATGATAACAGAGTGGAGGGATCCACCTGGTTTAGACCGAAAAAATTCCCTTGGAATTTGGGACGAAACAGTGACCTCTTCTATGATTGGGTCATTACTCATAAGTGGCTCTTCTTTTGTAGCACTGAAAGTACTCTAGTAATGCAATTAAAATCACCATAAGAAAGATGCAAAATATGAATGCCAAAATTTATGATTTTTACTGATAAAAAATTTAGTAAGCATTTTATATTTTCTAAAATGGTATTTCCTCATTCCCATAATATAGTGTATACTTTTTCCATTTCGTTTTACTTGCAACGGTTAGACCTTTACACTATTTACCCAACTTTACTTAGTTTATGTTTGGTGATTTATAGTTAAGGAAAAAACATATTCATGTGGAATCTTGTTAGATTCGTCTAAATGTATATTTTCCGAATATATACTTTTTATAATTTTTATTTATCGCTAATTAAACGTATTGATGGTTGAAATTATGCATTGGCAAGCGTGAAAGTCAAACTGTTGCAAGTAAAAAGAAACAGAGGAAGTATATATCTTTTGTTGGTCGTACTTAATTTTATTTTTTATTAGTTTGTTAAGACTAAATTATACTCAATTTTCTTACATAAATTTTCTAAAATACCTTTACTTTTCTTTCAAAATGTGCGCCATATTTTTTAGTTTACACTATTCCAGGGAACATGTATTACTTTCTTAAAAGAAAATGAAGAAATAGTTTCAAGACAAAAGTACCAAAAAAAGTACTTTATTAAGCATTTTTTTTTTTGGAGAATCTTACTACTCCCTCCATCCTCCTTAACTTCTGTAGAAAAAAAAAGTAAACACTATATTATGAAACGAAGGAAGTATTAGTGAATTTCTGACAAATAACACAATAGTTGAAATTATTAATGCTTAATCTTTAAAAAGTCTTTTTTTTACTTATATATTTTTTATTCAGCAACTTCATATAACGTAATCCTAAGTTGTTTATTCCTTTTGACGGGAAGAAGAATTCCACTAATAATAATTCATACACATCTACAATGATAATTAGGCTAGGACGCTAGGTAAAGCACAAAATTTGAGAATTAACACAATTTTTACAATCAAAATAAGCATATGCAAGCAAAGCTCCAACTCCACCGCTTGCAACTTGACATAAGTAGCGTTCTTCGATATTTGCATATTTCCAAGTGTAGCTTTCACAATCAAATTCATTATAATAATTGTTTAGAGCGGAAAATTGATTAAAGAAAACCTAAACCCCATTGAATACAAATTATAATCCAAATTATTATCAACCTGAAAACAAAAAAAAAATACCAAGGATGAGAATTAAAAGCCCATGTAAAGGGGTAAAAAACTCTTATTGATGGAGAGCACAAGAAAAAGGCAAGTAGAATGAAGAAAATAACCCTTAAAATTAAGAAAAAAGAGTTAAATTTAGTCCTTTTTCAAAATATTAGACTATTTTCGACTTAAACAGTTAAGAAAAATGAAACGGTCTAGGTAGACTCTAAAATCTAAGGAAAAGAGTTAGTAGTCTTTTGTCTTTTTAGCATAAGTAATATATATATAGTGATCCTTTTAGAGCAAAATATAAAATATGATCTAAGAATAACTTTATTACATTATAAAACGATCTTAATAAAATCTTACTATTACTAAGTAGTAAAATTTACATTCATATTGCTACGAAACGTGTGGTGTGTTGTTTGATTAATGCGGAACAAGTCAACAAAATAATAAAATGGAGAAAAACTATAAAGAAAATAAACAGGAAGAACTCAAGGGTTTACGTGATTCGATCAAAGTAGAACTACGTGCACATGAGGTGGGGATTCAAAAGCTTCTTCACTATAATGGAGAAAGAGAAAACAAATAAAATATACAAGGAGTCCTATAATTCTTAATAGCTTAAAGATGTGTGTCAAACAATGATCACCAAAAGGGTCCTTTTATAACATATGTAAACGCTAATAAACCCTAGAATAATCTCCTAACATAACTCTAATTGCGGCTTAAAAACCTAGGGATAAAATTAATATAATAGTCCGCGAAGAACGCGTCGCCGGCCGCACACTGCTGCCCGGTCGGGAGCGAAACGAGATTCCAGTTTCGACAGTTCTTCGTAAAACGCCCATAACTTTCTCGTTTCTTAGCGGAATTCGGCATATGACATGTTGCGGTAAATCTCTTGTAACAAGCTATCACCTCCAATTTGAATCACATCAAAACAATTTATATATCGAGAGATATGTGCATTGAAAGTCAATCTTATGCCGTTTTTACAAGATTTTAAGCCACAAATAACACATATTAATTATTCCCTCCGTCTCAAAATATAGTTCCCATTTTCATTTTGGATGTCCCAAAATATAGTTCCCATTTCCATATTTAGTTTCACATTTTTCCATAATTTGCCTAGAAAAATCGTGTCCCATCATTTATTTGCTTCTTGAATTTTATTTTTTCCTTTGTTTAATCAACCAAAATGTTGTAATTAATGCTCTCCCACCAATTATTCTCCATTATTCTCTCTCCTAAAATCATCTTTTCCCATACAACATTTATTTAAATAAACAAAAAATCTTTACTATCCCTCTTAAAATCTACTTGTATAAATTGCCGTAAAAACAGAAAAATGAAAACTATATTTTGAAATGGAAGGAGTAATTTACTAAATTTTGGGCCTTATGTTTGAGCCACGATCAAATTGGATTGGAGACACAAGATCAATGATGTTGACCTTACATTGAATGGTCCTTGACCTATATGGCTCTTTCGTAGTAGTATATGATCAAACTAATTCCACCGTGTTTCCAACACCTTTTTTAATTTTATTAGTACCTATAGGCATTTACCTTATTATTGTAAATAGAAGACTAATCAAAATTTTGATAACAAAAAACAGAAAATGTCATTCACACATGGTAATCAGAGCTCGAAGATCGAAGAAAAACAGTCCAAGACGAAACTTCGTACACCACTTCGATAACTTCTAAACTTTCTATTGTATCTATTGTGCATAAGCTAGTATTTGTGCATTGGAGGCAAATTAAATTATCATTTTATGAGTATAAATTTAGGAAACTACTCGTCTAATATTCAATGAAATTTGAGATAAAATCGTACTTGTACAGTTTTACTTATCCGTCGTTGTTCAACTCTCAAAAATCGAAATGTTGTTTTTTGCACTCCATATACTAATATCCCATATATTCATCACATTTATAGAGTTGTTATTCAGTATTTTAAAAAATGGTCCTAAAGGTTTATAAATTAAGGGTCAACCTCTTTTATTTTAAGCCACTAAAAGGAGATGATCAACAAAAATCAAGTAAATAGAAGTTAAGGAAGCAAAAGTCAATGAGTCAACTATTATTGGTCAAACTTCTTATGACTTTCATAAAATTTGTTAAGTTGGAATATTCTAGAATGAAGAGGCAGATGGAAAGTACTTGGAATCGAGGAACATGCAATTTGTTTTCTTGAGGAAGTGACTCGTGAAAAGTTGGGCACGATCAAGGTGAATAGGTGATGCTTGCATATGCCTTCAAAAGAGAAGTAAATGTATTTAAGGTACGTACAAGGAGATAAAATTGCCTAGTCAAGAACTCCAATTATAAATAGAGAGTAATTTATCATCAAATAACAACAAAGAATACATCAATCTTGTAAATCTACATTTATTATTGCTATTTTGTATTTGATAATCTTCTAATTGTAGATTACTGATCATGTGTTAGCTAGACATCCTTATTTACATAAAGGCCAATAACTTCCAACGGAATCCCCAAAGCACTCTAACTAGATCCATAGCAATGGGGTGTTACTTGCTTGTTTACATCTATCATTTCTAGGGTGGAATATAACCCCCTAACTCTTGACCTACTTTATGAATGGCTTAAACCCATTACATAATAATTCTTCTTAACTTAAGCCTTTACAACTAGTTCTTTATATCTAGGCACACATGTATCAGTACAGTATATGGTATGATTTTCAATTAACTTTTAAGTTAGTGTTATGTTTTGGTAATTTACAAAAATAAGTTAGAATGAAACCAAATTTATTTAAAAGTTCAGATAAGTCAAAATTAATTTATTAGAAGACACCTCAAAGGTACTTGAATCAACATAATAAAAGATCCCATAACATTTTTACTACGCAACATTGGAGGAGAATTTTGTATAAATGGGCTTGTGACAAGTATCCATCATTGACTAGATGAGAAGCCAAACTTAACCAATGAAGATTTGACTTTTTTCCAATCATGCAATTTCAATTAAATACATTGAAATAATAATAAAAAAAAAGTAGTAGTATACAAGGCAGAACAAATCTTTGTAATGGGATCTTAACTAGGCTTTTAACCAACAAAATAAAGTGAACAAAAAAGACTTTGCCAATTTGCCCAGCTACACCCAAAAAAAAAGTGATGACATTGCAAAATCTTTGATGCCGTTGACCTCATTCTCAACGGCCATGATGAGGCGTGTGTGTCCAAGGGAGACAGAATTATAAGCTTTTTTGCAAGCTGAAAAAAATTTTAGAATCTTTTTTCTTCTTTTTCATCCCTTTTTCTTCCAACAAAAATGGGCCAAAATAACTTTAATTTGCTACTACAATTAAAATAATGAGTAAAACCCCGTTCTTTTATAATTGAGAAAAATTAAATAAACTGAACTGAATTAGAAAAAAGTTGAACATGCGAATGTTTGAACTGAACTGGACTGATAATAAATCTAAAACAATATATATAGCATAAAAATATAACCTAGTTGATAATTTTTGTGAAACTGGGGCTTCTTAGGCTTTCTATAGGCAGACAATTATAATTGCATAAAGCAATGAATTTATAGCAAGCATATCCAATGAATTAAATATGCCGGTTTTGAAAGACCTCCAATCATTTTTAGTTTTAAAGTATGCTTCATTTTTCAACATCTTAATTATAAATAATAATATTGCTGATGGGCCCTTTATGAGTTTCTTTTTGTGCTTAAATGGACAGTAACAATTGGTCAAGATGATAAGATTGATCATATATACTGTTATGCTGGAAGGCCAAATTATTAAAAAGGGGGTGGAAAAGATAAAGGAATTTTAATGTACTAAAAATGTAAAAGAAATGATTTGAGAGAGGAAGAGGTGTTTAAGTCAATATTCTCATACATGGAAAAGGAGATTATGTTTTTGGGGACCATTCTAATATATAAGATATATATATGTTACTACAATTTTGTGATAATATAATCTTCATGAGTAAAATAACATAATTAAAACTCTCGTGCAAGATACTAGATTAATGTGTTTTGCAAATTAGCACATAACAAGTTTGGCCCTTCTTTGAGACGCGCCACATGTTTAATGGTACAATAGGATGATAATTATCAGTAATCCCATATATATATGTAATAAAAAAATTTGGCCCTTCTTTGAGACGTGCCACATGCTTAAATTAACGATACAATAGGATGATAATTATCGATAACCCCATATATAATATATGTATGAAATATGAGTAACTTAAAAATTATGCTTATCAGTTACCTCATATATATACATCAACAATAACCTTATTATAACCTTGATAAATCTCATCAATAACCCTATTTTTACTACTAAGTAACCTACATCACATACAAAAAAATATTACAAATGACATATAACAGTTAAATATAATGTGACGATTAATTTCGAAAAAAAGGAGAACTGGTTAATAAGTTCCCTCGAATTTGATTGTCATATATGGACACAAACTTGAGTATGTTTCTTTATCCTATGAATTATGATTCATGAAAGAACTATGCATGTTATTTTCTCTCTCCTTTTAGGAGCAGAGGGGTAGATGAGGGTGTGCAAGGAGCCCAACAGCACAGGGCCCCCAAAATTATAAAGGCCCCAAAATATATTATTTCGAAAATTTTACTTCATATTTGAAGAGATCACCCTTGTTTCTCACCCTTAATAAATTTGTTTATGATTTATCTTTGGATTTTCAACTTTCTATCTTTAGAACTCTAACCTTCCATCTTTATTTTTTATAAATTTAGGGGTCCAATTTTCATGTTAGAACCGGAGCCCCAAAATCTTCAAGACGGCCCTATTTAGGAGGAACTGCATCGGATGCCCTTGACTCTCCTATGTATAACATTGTTAGAGAGAAATATGCTCCCAAGTTTCTTTGGTGAGTGGACTTGTATTATGTTATATGTATGTGTTGGAGAGCATCATTCATTTTTTTTTTCTTTTTTTTTTAATTACTATTTCAAACTTCTTACTACTCCTATTAGACTAGCATGGACCAAATTAAATACACCTGTTGGACGTTGGTTGCATATTAATATGGTAAAAATGCTATGGGAGTGGAAAAATTGATCATATATATAGTTGAATCTAATCTTGTATGGGAGTGGAAAAATTGATCATATATAGTTGTATGTGTTTAGGAAATGTGATGATTGATGCATTAGTAGAGAAGTTTTATTCATATATTTAAACTCATTATTAGAACTTATTTTTATAATTATTAATAATTTATCTTATTAACTCATCTTAAATTATTTAGATCGTTCAAACTTAGATCCTATTCTATTCAACCTATTTTAACTTATTTCCCCCTTTGTTCGCCCGTTGAATTTCCAAAAGGAATTTAAAATCTGATAAGATAAGATGTTCTGTTCAACTTATCTTCACTAGTTTCAGAAAAAAGATAAGATAAGTTTAGATAACGTAAGTTAAGATAAGACAAAATAAGTTGAATCAAACAGATCCCTAATTGAATTTTTTTTTAATAAATAATCAAAATAAGTTGAAGAAAATTAAATCTTAAACACCTATTATAGGTAAGATGAGTAAAATTTTCCCTAAGATAAATAAGAAAGTTAAATTGTTGTAGGTGTTTTTCACAAAGGAGTGGAGGTCAACATCTTCAAGCTTAAGCATTGACTTAGCTTTTGCCAAATCTTTATATATCTTTTGTTCTGGTAATGGATGTTCACATCTATTATCTCATTATTTGTGAAGTGTATGACGAAGTAATTCTCTGGTGAATTCAACATGAATCTATGCGATATCTTGTAAATTGAAAGGCTTAAAACTACTTGCATTAATCCTCTGATTTGTAGAAGCAAACTAAAACAGGATTAAAGAAAAGAAAAGAGAAGATTTTAAAGTTACAAATTATCTGCAGTGGAGGGAGCAATATCTACTGATTGTGAGTTGTTGAAGTTACAGAATTTATTTTATCTAATAATGATGTTTACTCGTAATTTTGTCCTTAAAAATAAAGGAGCAACTTTAGTCGCTAACGATTGTCCACAAGTTAAACAGCCCATTAATCAATGGACAATATGGGTCCATGCAACTATGCAAGCAAACAAAAAACTGATCTGAGGTGCAGAGACAAATTGAAAGAATCCTATATCTTGAATCTAATCACGTTTTCTTTTATGTCAATATTTTATGCCAAAATTATGGATGTAATCTCTTGTAATCATAGGATGTAATACCTTGTACAGTTGTACTCTTTGCATATAAGTAAATATATAATCCCCTTATAAATTCCGTCTTGTAGCTATATTTTTTTAAAACAAAAAAAGGTAAAAAAGAAAATTAGAAGACACTCCGTACGAGGGGAGCTCCTACCTTATCAGTTCCAAGGATGTTTTGTACAGTGGAAGAAGTACAATCTTCCATACATAATTGACTATCTACTAAATGACCGATGTTAGCAATCCAATCCGCCGCTTTGTTAGCTTTCCGGTATATATGACGAATATTCCATGATGTAAAAGAGTTGAGGAGAGTATGAATGTCTCTGACGATGTTGGTAATCTGCCATGGAGGTGACCAAATTCCTTGTATTGAGTTGATGACTATGAGATTGTCTCCTTCAATGATGATGTGTTGAATATGGTGTTTAAGGGCCAAGATGCTACTGTGATGAAGTGCCAAAATTTCTGCCAGCTAAAGTTGTGAGAAGCTCCCCAGCTGAATCTCGTATAATGATGCCTGCTACTATTGAGTTGAGATGTTGTGAACCGTTGGTTGTTGACAAAATGAGCCATCGAAGTTGAGTTTCAAGGAATGTTGAGGTGGAGGCTCCTAGGCCACGAGGATGGAATTGTTGTGATAATGAATGGTGGTGGAAGGATTGATGTGTGAAAGTGAGAACGGGGAACCTGTGGAGAAACAGTTGTCAACCGTTTCTCTTAGGATCCATTCTTTATGAAGGTTTTTTGCCTTATGAAGGATTCTAGGAACATTTAGGTTGATGTTATTGAAAATAACATCATTCCTTTCTTTTCATATGCTCCAAATAATGAAGATGAATTTTGGAAGAAGGTTTTTGTGAACCCTTAAGTCGGAGAGAGTGTTTAACACTGGTCCTCAATTAGTGTAAAGTGGGAACCAAACTTTTGTATCTTGCAAGTCCCGGAGGGGAGTAAGGCAATGACAAGAGGCAAAGAGGTTGTCTATAGATGTCTCAGCTACGTCGCAGAAGCTGCAACTGTTAAATAGAATGACTTGGCGTTTAGCTAAATTTTGACGCACTCCTAGGCTATTATGATAAATTTGCCAAGGGAAAATTTGTAGCTTTGGTAGGATTTGTAATTTCTAAATCCATCGATATTGCCATTTTTCATTATGAAGGGGGGTTTTATGAGCTATCCAGTTGGCAGATTTACCATCTTATAGCTATATATCCTATAGGGTGATTGGTGAATAATAAACATGCATGTCGTATGATCTCCTCAAACTACGTACCAACCATGAAGCCCTAGTTTCGTACATTAAGGCTTTGTTCAGTTCTCCTTAAATACAAAGTAAATTTTAGTAAAAATAAGTTTAT
This sequence comes from Beta vulgaris subsp. vulgaris, assembly GCF_026745355.1. Taxonomy (NCBI): domain Eukaryota; kingdom Viridiplantae; phylum Streptophyta; class Magnoliopsida; order Caryophyllales; family Amaranthaceae; genus Beta; species Beta vulgaris. The sequence goes on from NC_079206.1 coordinate 8,890,658, forward strand.
TTAAGTAAAAATAAGTTTACTTAAGTAAAAATAAGTTTAGTTTAGCAAAGTTAAGTTCAGTTCAACAAAATAAGTTCGATTCAGGAGAAATCAATTCAGCTAAAATGAGTTTAATTCGATAACAATCTTAGAAAAAAACAATTTAGTAAAAATAAGTTCAATTCGCTCTTTATAAAAGCGGCCATCAAAAGAAGCTAGCTAGGGATGACAATGGGGCGAGTCCCAGACCCATTCATTTTTCACAAACCCGGATCCATTAGGTCTAGATTTTTCAGACACGGACCCAGATCCGCTGGGTCTAGCGGGTCCATGCATGGGCCCTAAGGTCCTAGATGGATCCTTCTTAGTTTTAAGTTTTCATCACATTTTTGAAATTATGTAATTAAAATTTTTCACCTTAGTATATATAGGTTCCTGTATCCATGGTTAAAGCATTCTCTAAACAAAATTTTAAGAATTAACTCATAAAATATTAAAATGTTACAAGTTTTAAATGGAGTTACAACACTAACGAGTTCACAAAATCACAACTCACAAAACCTTAGAGTTTAGGTAAAAAAAAATTTCTAATATGTAAATGGGTCAGCAGAGCGAGTTTGGGTCTAGCATATGTAGATCCAGACCCGGACTTGACCCATGCTCTTCAGGACCCAGACCCGACCCAGACCCATCGAGTCTAAAATTTATGGACCCAAACCCTTATACGGGTCTGGATCGAGTCTAGGTCCCATTGCCATCTCTAGAAGCTAAAACTACTCATTCAGCCGCAAATTGTTTGCCACCAAAGATACAATTCAAGAAGGAAAAAATGCACTCCACAGTCCACACGCTTTTACCAATCTCCCTAGGAAGGAGATGTAGTGGAGCATGAGTATCAACCTTATTGCTATTTCTACCTACAGAAGACCAAGAAATATAATGAAAACATCTAGCTAAAACTAAAATGCCATCAATTATTGGATGAGAACACCTAAGACTTTTTTCTTTGAATTGATCGAATTAACCACACTCAAGTTATCATTTTCCACCATAACATTGAGATAACCACATTCTAGAGCAAGCTTCATGCCAAACAGAATAGCCATTGTCTCGAGCTTTCTCGTCATATCTCAAGCACTAGCAAGTTGCGAAGTAGCAAACAACAACAAAAATAATTTATTATAATAATAATAATTATTATTATTATTATTATTATTGTTTTATTATTATTATTATTATTACTATTATTATTATTACTATTATTATTATTATTATTATTATTATTATTATTATTATTATTATTATTCACTAGTGGAAAAACCTTATCTGTCCCTTAGTAACATATGCGGTCTTTATAAAATCGCATCAGAAAATCAAATAAAAAAATGGGAAGGAAAGTTGGGAGAAAAATCTGATGCGGTTCTCTTGTAGACCGCATCAGATTAAAAACCGGTGCGGTTTTATTGAAATATGATACGGTTCCTAGGATCGCATCAGATTTTCTTATTTTTCTTAAAAAGAATTAAATAGGAAGCTCGTGGCCCAGTTCGCTCGTGGCCCATTTCTTTCCCTTATAACCCCAACCCATTTCCCTTATGTGCCCTCTCTTTCTCCTCACTCAACCCTAATTCCTCCTTCCTCTCAAACCCACGGCTCCCTCCTCTTTCTCTCCTCACTCAACACTCAACCCTAATCCCTCCTCTCTCTCCTCTTCAGATCTGCTCTTCCCTCCTCCCTCTTAAACCCACGACACCCTCAACGAACATCGCAGCAACGCACCAACTTCATCGCCTTCTCGTTGAATTTATCGCCGTTCATCGTCGAATCCGTCGTCGAGAGGACAAACTACGAACGTCGAATCGAAGACATCATCTTCACCAGATATTTTCATTTCCATTTTTTCGATTTTTTATCACGAACCGCCATCAATTTATCGATTTTTTATTTCATTTGCTCCTCTTTGTAATTCGTATATAATATAATGAAATTCGTTTTTAATTTGTATATTTTTTTATTTGTATGATATTTGTTCTTTAATTTAGTTTGCAGATCTGGTTTTTTTCGAATTTTAATTTATTTTGTTAATGTTTACTTGCTGTAAATTCGTCCTTTTTTATTGATTAATTTCGTAAAAATGATTTAGTTATGGTTTTGGTTGTTAACCCATGATTGTTGCTATTGATATGTCATTGTTGTTGATATGTCGTTACTGTTGTTGATTGTCGCTACTTTTTTCTAAAAACGCTTCCCATATTTTCTGGTGCGGTCCTGTTCAAAACTGCATCATTATCTAATGAATCTGGTGCGGTTTGGGATCGGATCCGTATATTTCTCAAAGCTGTTGCGAACCCATCTGGTGCGGACCAAAACCGCATCAGTAAGCTCGATTTTGACCGCATCAGATGGGCTTTTTTCCACTAGTGACAATTATTGTAACAATAAACAAGAATAGTATTAATACACCATACACCATATAAGGAATTAGAACTTGTATTGTTTTGTCCCCTAAAAGATGAAAAATTTCATCTACCAAAATTGATCTAGCTGGTTAGTTCAAATATTTTTTATCTAACCGCCCCCCCCCCCTTTTATATATCTCTCTTCTCTCAAAAACTCTAACCTCCCTTACTCCTTTTTCATCAATTGGAGGTTGTCATGGATGATTTCATCCATGGTAAGCCCCTTTTTTCCTTTTATTTTCAATTTTTACTTTCTTTTATTATTGTTTTGTTGAATAAATTAGTATCTCTCTATGAGATTTCTTCAAATCCTGTGATGGGATTTTCAGTTTGTGTTATGGAGATCTCCTTCTCCCCTATATGAGTTGTGAGTATGGTTTTTTTATATTTTTAGATACGAGAAATTGTTTTCATTGGTTGAAGTTCAAGACTCAACATAAAGGTATTGGAACCTCAGATTCAGTTAACATGGCTCGATCAAGCATACTCTTCCCAAACTATGTCAGAATTATAGACTTCCTCATCAATAGCTGCTTGATCGACTCAACAATACAAGGGGTTGTGCTGTATTGCTCGAACGGGTTCATTGTAGTTTGTTCGAAGACGAATTTGATTTAACCTTGTTTAATTGTATCTTGTTTTTCTTTAATATCTATTATTGTAGATGCCGATCTGGTTCATTATATTGTAGTTTGTTCGAAGACGAATTTGATTTAACCTTATTTAATTGTATCTTGTTTTTCTTTAATATCTACTATTGAGTAACGAAATAAGTGAATTGAGACAATTTTATCATTTCAAATGAAATGAAGGTTCCCAAATAGGCAAAACTAAGCTCGTATTATAAAGGTAAAAGAAAAGCCTTTAACCAATTAGGTAAACCCTAAATCTTTCACAGAGTAAAGGAAATATTAGAATAAAGATATTGTCGAGGGAAAGATGATACACATACACTCAGTGTATGTGGGCCACACAGACACTGAATGTATGTGTTACTACTAAAATGTATACCTTTTGTATGTATTACTACTAAAATGTACAATGTTACTAAAAAAATTACAAACTTACAATCATCTGAACCTGTTTTGTTATTCAATGATATTTGAATTTACATAATACATAGACGATTGAAATACTATATTTCGAATTGAATTTTATTACATGGTAGGGATGAAAATATAACATTATTATTCTACAAACAAATTAAATAATTGAAAACGACAGAAAAATTTAGTAGAAATCAATAGTAGAAAAATGATGAAGATGAATGAGATGAAGCTAATATATGAATAATCTGGAAAAAAAATTACAAATATTTTTTTTTAGTTTTAACAAAGGATTCATACAAATCTAAACAAAGAAATTTCATAAATCATATTCTTTAAACAAAGATAAAGAAGAAATCATTAAAAACAAAATTATTTGTCGGAACACTGTAAGTTTGTAATATTTTTAGTAATAATATACATTTTAGTAGTAACACATACACAAGGTATAAATTTTAGTAGTAACACGTACACCTAGTATATATATGGCCTATATATACCCATTGTATGTGTAGCGTTTGTGTTGTCGAGAAAAGAGCAACATCACGAGCTAATCCACATGCTAAAGGCTAATGGTCGAACCGATATTCACACCTGCTGAACGATATCAGAAATTCGTCGCTTATTTGAGTGTCACCTGACATCGTGTGAGGTGATTAAGGTTTCGAGTGCACAAGTTCGGTCCGCAAATTAAGCAGCTGGCTTGTTGGTGCTGTGGCAATCAAATGGATGTAGGCTGAGGTGGTATTAAGGGACTTCGAGTTCCTAGTGTGGTTAAGCGTTGCTTTGTGTGTTTCCTTTAGTGTCGCTTCTAGTACTCTTTGTTTTGTTTGTTGTTTTGGTCTTTTCTTTCCCTTGTACGTTTTATCGATGTAAAAAAAAAAAAAAAAAAGGAGAAAAGAGCAATATGACTTATGAGTGAGTGACATAAGGGAGGTGAGGACCATTATACACAAGTCCAAAACTACGGTCAATAGTGGCCAATAAATGGCAGATGTTTGGTCATATTAGGGCACGAAGAAATATATTTATTAATCATTATAATTCAAACCAAAATCGAAGATATCATACAAAATTAAGTTTAGCAAGTAGATGCCAAAGAGGATGTAAGTGGTCATGATTTATGAACCGTTGTAAACAAACTACAAGTGTAAAAGAAATAAGATTTGGTCCCCCAACTGAAGAAGATCATAGTATAGGGTAAAGCCTCTATCACTATACCTATGCCTATATTCCCATTGCCCTTATTCCTTAAGGTTTAAGAGGTCCCTTATTATTAAGTCATTTTCACAATAATGGAAGGTGGGAAAGGAACAAAACCAAATTGGATACAACCTACCTTATTTCGCAGTTGCATCTGTGATTGATTTCTAGTACTAATGCACTATGGGAATATAAATCCAAAACCAAACGAATTAATATTTGACGAGTTTTTCAAGTTCATAGTGGAAGACATTGATGGGAAACTGCCATTTATAAAGGACCTGGGCCTTCCATTCTTTCTTTTCAAAAATATCTGCGCTTCTTCATACAAACAAGTGTTAATTTTGTATTTTGCTGCTTCCTTTAAGGCTATTTCCATCATAGGTTAATTCATCATTAATGGTTTAGGTGCATGGAAGCTCTACGATGACAACTTTCATCCCTCTCATTTTTAACATATAACATGATGATCAAATATTATGAGTAGTCGCTATTTAGTGTGATGTGTCGCATGCTCAAATTAATATTTTCGGTAGTAATAGGCAAATCCCTAATAACATGATATTCCCCCTTGTTGATAGATAACTTATAAGGTAAGAATTTTTTTTTTTGGAGAATACCGGTGTCCCTAGCCCTTCCATCTCTTGGATACATATAGATAGAGTGGGAAGATTTGACTCTTGATTTTTTTATGTTGACAAAGACTTGAATAATGGCTTTTCCGTATTGTCAAAGAATTGAACAATGAAATTGGATGACGAGTGCCTGATCGAATTGATCGGGTCTTGTAGGAACAAGGTTCAAGTCTATCGGTTTGTTAGGATGCCCCAACTGCATACATCACTACACTTCCACTTGACACCTATCACAATGATAAATGCCTCGTCACTGAGCTATATATTAAGGAACAACGGGAGACTAGTTAGATCTCGTAGATTTCAATTTCTCTTTTCTCAATCTATGACCAATATGAGCTCGAAGCTTCCTTCGTAACTCTCGGAACTTCTTTCTAGTGGTTCCCTTCCATGCCTCAGTTCATAGGTAACCTCAAATTGACTCTATCTATTCTTGAAATTGAGTCGACTTGGTTTTCATATTATCTCTTTTCTAAGCAGATTATATTTTTTTATTAAATTCTTCTTTCAAATACTATTACAAACACCTATTCAAATCCATATTAACCACAACTTGTGTATTTTCTTGAAATCATAAAGTAAAAATGAGTTATATATCACACAGTACAGCAGTTATACAGTAGTAAGCCATATAATTGGCCATTTTCGGATAGATGCTCAAGTATCTTTGACCAACACACTACCAACACATTACCTAACCTGGCTCAACCAAAGAAAAAAAACAAGGATGTTAATTTACAGCTCAAAATGGGTTATGATGAAGAAACAAATGGTACGTAGTTTGAGAGAAGTATTGAAGAAGAAAATCCGACAAAACAATGACTAATAATTAGTAATAGGATTGGGAAATGTTAAGTGTAAGATAAACCCTATTAGCTATATATTCTATTCTGTAATTGCTGTGTCGTAGGCTGACTGTAAAATGATGTACTCTAGTCTCTACCACCCAACATTTACCATTTCTCGAAAATTCCTTCGGTAAATTCCAAGACAATGGCGCCCCCTCGATGTGCACCTTGACTGAGGCAACTTTAAAGTAATCCTATAAAACATCAAAACAACCAAAACCCCATGAATATGGAGGAGGTGGGTGTGATTTTTATGGTACTTTTTCATGGATCCCAATTTAAGATTCCATTATAAAGTAGTTTTATTTAGGTTCTTTTGGGAGGGGATTATCAAATTTTAGTTTGTACCATCTTTTTGTTTTAATATAAACAATAATATATATACATATATACATATATATGAATGTAATTTTGAAATATTATTTTAGGGTTTTGCTAGCTATAAAATTGAGAATTATATATCTCTTAGGATGCATTTTCTTCACCTGGATAACCCTGAACTTATTTGAACCGAACTTATTAGACCTGAATTGAACTTTTTAGACCTGATTGGACCTGATTCAACTTATTGGACCTGATTGAAACTTATTAGACCGGATTGAAACTTATTGACTTGATTAGAACTTATTAAACTTTATTGGACCTGATTGAAACTGATTAGACCTTATTGGACCTGATTGAAACTTATTAGACCTTATAGTCCTTATTGGACCTAATTGGAACTTATTTGACCTTATTAGACAAAAAATTGGTGAGTTATAATACAAATAGTACCCCTAACGTACTACCCCTCAAAATTTATTATGAAATAATAATAATTAAAATTTGCCCTTTAAAAAATTAGTTATTATTAATTATCTCTTACGATAAAAAATTTTACAAAATAAATATATTATTTATATACTTGCCTATATACAACTTTCACCACTAATATATCTAATAGTCTTGTTACTAGTAATATGAATAATAAAATAATAGACAATAATACAAATATTTAATAAAACAAAAATACAAGTATAATACGATACAATTATTGTGGTACTTTAATTAAAATTCTAATAATAACATAATCAACTGAAAGTGATATGAATAATAAAATAATGGACAATAATACATATGTTTATTGATCATTGGCTATTACTTGACCTGATTAGACCTAATTGAAATTTATTACATCTGATTGCACATGATTGAAACTTATTAGATCTGATTGGAACTTATTGTCCTGATTGGACCTGATTGAAACTTATCTAAACTGAACTAAATTTATTGGACCTGAAACTTAATTTATTAAGATGAAGAGAACGCATCCTTAGCTTCATACTGTATGTATGATTTGAATATTATCCACAAGTTTATACAGCTTTTCCTCATGGTATATTGAGTTTCTCTTTCATTATAATCTATCTCTTTTAAACGAAATAAAATTCTAATTGTAAAAGTCATCAATATTTCATCCTACGTTGTTTTGAGAATGTATCAACTTCAACTAAATAACTTACTAGCCTTTTGTGCACGCGATGCGTGCGATAATATTTTTAGGCCTAATACTAAGTAGTAAATAAACTGGAAATGCAAGTTAGTATTTAAGTTCACCTCCATTTTGTGAATAAAATTCTTCCATGTTCTTTTTATGTTGTTATTCATTTTTGTGATTTTGAATAGTTTTTTGTTTCTCAAGTCTTATATGCGCACGTTCTTTTATAATAAGTATGATCTTCTTTACTAAATATCACCATGTTCTTTTTTTTGGTTTTATTCATTTTTAGAAAGGAAAGAGGGGCAAAATAGTCAGTTCAAAAGAGGACATCGTTGCTCCCCCTTTCCTTATGTAATAGAGATGTGAACTTGTATCAACTTTATTTTCGACCTTATTTTTTAACTTATTTTGACTAAAATATTGTCAAACTTAGTTGAATTATGACTAGAAGTGGTCAAGAACCAATTTGATAAAAAGGAACACCAATCCAACAATTTTCGCATAATCCGAAGTCACCAAAATTTATAAGAAGCTAGGTGATAGTAAAACAAAGCTATCTAAGAAGATTAAATATGTGCACTTTTATACTTAGATCCTTTTCTTTTGGACTTGTATTCAGTTTAGTTCAGTTAATTTCGATTTAGTTCGGTTAATTTCAGATCAGTTTAGTTAATTTCGATTCGGTTAATTTCTCTTTAGTTATGTTTCTCTCTGCGATTCAGTTAATCTCAGTTCAGTTCAAGATAATAGTGCCTTACTTAGATAAGTTAGGAGATGAACTCCATTGAACACATACCTCTTGCGAGTTTATCAACAGCTTTGCAGATCAGACTCATTGACAATAAGAAATTTACCCCCAAAGAGTCCTTTAGCTATGGTTTGATAATTAATTGATTAAAGAAATACCCCACTTAGGCTATGTTCAATTCACCTTATTGTTGCTTATTTCAGATCTAATCAGATCAGACTAGATAAAATCAGAAAAAAATAAGTTCAGATATGATAAGATCAGATCAGAAAAAATAAGTTCAGATCATATCATGCTTATATTTAAAAATTATTATACTATTAAATATCTTTTTATTACATATTAGTAAAAAAATTAAAAATTATAATAATTGAATATTAATAAAGTATTCATTGAGATGAATCAAACAAGATCCCACATGACTATATTTTTTCTTATCTATTGAGAAAAATCTAAAAGATAAGATTTTGTAATCAGATCAGTTCAGATCATATCAAATCAGATCAGAAAAATATAAGTTCAGATTAGATCAAATAAGTTTAGATCAGAAAATTTCAGGTGAATTAAACATAGCCTTAATAATTAATGTAGTAATTAGTAAAAGTGAGGTAATCGAGGGAAGAGGCAAAAATGACAGAAGGTAGCATCAGAAGATGATCCCTACAAACCCCACAAAGTTACAGTATACACAAAGGGGCCCACATAAAATTCCCTATACTCTGAGTCACTTTTAATCTTGTTTTGCCCCCCTCCCCCTATACTCTATACTCTATACTCTATAGACTGTATACTAATTTTATACAGACAGTCGTTTCCCGAGGTGTAGCTCTGGACCAATCTCTCTCTCTCTCTCTCTTCACCACTTATTCCCTATCTTTTCTCCTGTTCATCAATTCTTATTTCTTATTTCTTATTTCTTATTTCTTATTTCTTGCCCTACAATTTTTGCTTTATCTTGTGCTTCTGGGATTTTCATACTAATGGAGTATAAATGATAAACATATCCATACAAATTAAATTCACGAATATTTAGAATTTTCTTCTTGTTTATTGTGTTGCTAAATACGACCATAAGCTACATCAGTATTCAGTGGGTGGTCTATACTCTATACTCTATAGTCCATGGCAGACGAGTTTCAAATTTTAGCTTATACTTCCCCATACATTGTTCTTCATATCTACTTTATGCATTTGGCCTCTTCTATATTTTTGCTTTTCTAAATTTAATTACACTTATTAAACCTTATTTTGTTAGAATGTCATACTTTAATATTTTTATTTATTTTTATTAAGCTAAATTTATTTAAACTTATTACACATTGGGCCTCTTCTATTCACCTTATTCTCAATTTTTATCAAAAGAAATAAGTTTATATAAATTTAATTAAATTCTGATAAACTATAATAAGGACGAATAAGTTCAGTTAGTTTAGTTCAGTAGAATTAGAGTTTGACACTATCACAAAATCAAAAAATTCTAACAAGTTAAAGACAAAGGTGATCAACATGATTCGGGTCTGAAAATGGGTGGGTTTTGGGTATAATATTTCGGGTCGCAGTCGGACTCGGCTTGGCCCGATTTTTTGGACAAAATATTGACCTACGAGCGACTTAAATAAGAAAATCAGGGTAATTTTAGGCCTGACCCGTAAATGGCTCGAAAAGCCCCCATGGCCAGGTTCCGAGACTTTGGTTAGAAACGAACCACTTTTTTGGCCAAAGCTCGATCCTGCCCGTCAAATGATCCCCTATAAGTTAAGATAATGTCAAATAAGGAATAATATAAGGTCTAATGAGCTTTGATAAATTTATTTAAGTTCAAAAAAGTTTATTTAAGTTCATAAATTCTGTTAAGTTCAGATATGTTCAGATAAGCAAAAATAAGTTTAATATAAAAGATCCTTTATTTTGAACTTATATTTTCAGATAAGGATTGAAAATAAGGTGAACAAAAGAGACCCATTGCTTTTGAAGTATATACAGATTGTTAATATTTTTACTTGTGCATAAGCAAAAAGTATGAACATTTGATATTTATAAAATAATTCACTTAGGCCCTATTCTTTTGGACTTATTTTCAATTCAGTATTTTGCATTTTAGTTCAGCTCAGACGCTCTTTCATGTTCAGTTTTCTCACAGTTCAATTTGCTTTAGTTTCTCGCAGTATAGTGCAATTCACTTTAATTTAATAATTGTTAAGTACTCAAGTCCATATATTTTTCATCAAACATATATTGCTAAGACTTGAATTTATCCCTTATACGCTGACCTTATCTATTTATTAACGATGGCATGAAGTCATTATTATAGATTGAATATTTACCCCTCATCGAGACTTATCTAGCTTATTAAATAAGTTCAAATCAGATCAAATCATATAAGATCAGATTGAAAAAAAAATGTTCAGATCATATCGAATAAGTTCAAATCAGTAAGAATAAGATGGACTAACCATAGCCTAGTAATTTCAGTATTAAAGGCAAATTACGCATCAATGATGTATTAAGATCTACAGTTTTCTGGAGGGAGAGAGGTGGTCCCCTACACTAGCTATGTATGAGCTCCATCCATGGGACTATGTTAGCAGTTGGATCGATGCTGAAGAGCAACACCAAGTTAGGGGAAAACTTTTGGTATTTAATGCAATATTATACACGTACCACAATGTTCTTACAAAGTAAATAGACTAAAGGCGATACTTCATACAGTACATAATAATGATATGTACATATGTAAGCAAATCATCGTTTTATATTTACTTTTTCTACTCCATTAATGTCACCATTTCATCCTACAAATACAATTGCAGTTTTCTACCATTCCAAAAAAAAAAAAAAAATGGAAAAATGCATGAATTTTTTGTTTCTGGTATATTTTCAACTTTCAAGCAAAACTTTTTCGATTATAACAAAAGTTGATTAAACAAAATCTAGAATGAAGTATGAAGGCCTTATTTTTACGAGACTTAGGCTATGTTCAGTTCACCTTATTTTTGCTTATTTCAGATCTAATCTGATCAGATCAGATCAGATCAGAAAAAATAAGTTCAGATCAGATTATGCTTATATTTATAAATCATTATATCTTTCATTACATATTAGTAAAAATTATAATAATTGAATATTAATAAAGTACTCATTGAGACGAATCAAACAAGACCCCACATGACTATATTTTTTCTTATATATTGAGAAATATTTAAAAGATAAGATCTTGTAATCAGATCAGATCAGATCAGAAAAAATAAGTTCAGATAAGTTCAGATCAGAAAATTTCAGGTGAACTAAACATTGCCTTAAACTACCACAATAGATTCACCTCCATATATCTAATATCTTGACCAAACAAGGCTTAATTATCCTGGTAAAAACTTTGAATTGTGACTAGTGAATTAAGATAAGTGTGTATTGTTGTACTTCCGCATTAGGACTATGAGTTTAGTCCGTTGTTTGCTTTACGTCTTTTGATTCAGTAGTATTCGAATGAGAAAACCTTCTTTTACACAATATGAAACTCAATTCTCAAGGATGCAAATAAAATGAAGTGTTTAAATTGAAATATATTCAACAAAAAAAATTGAAATATGACTCCTATGAATGGAAGAAAATATGACAAAAGTAATATAAAGTGGGCCACGAAATAATAATACTATGAGTTTTAAGAGTGAACCTAAGAAGTTGAGATAAGGATGTGCCCTTGGTGCTTGTGTCAAACAACTGCTTTTTCTCCTATGTTTCTTTATATATATTACATTGGTATAGCAACTTTGAAAGTTTGTAGGGTATTTTCTTTCTAATGATTCTAGAAATAGAATATCTTAATTAGTTCAGTCTGATCTGAAGGGTTAGGTCATAGCCAATGCCTACTTAGACAAAGAAAAAAGAACTATATGAACAAAATGAAATATATATGTAAAAAGTTGTTATTTTATCATTTTATGTACAACAGATTATATAAATCATGATCTATTTTCATTAAACATGCTCATGTAAAAACAATTTCTCCTTGCTAATACTCTTAATTTATTTTTCCCTTCGTCACCCCTCTCATTATTGATGAAGGTTAGGCGGTCAGCCAATGTTGGCTTTGAAGTTTGTAACGGTTTGTCGTTCTTCTAGTTTCGGGATTGCGAGGTGGGATCTTCGAATTTGTAAGGTGGGCGAATTCCATCAATCTAATTCACCTCAATTTCTCATGATGGCTTTAAGCATCGTCGCATTTAAAAAATACATCTTGTGGCCTGGGAGACCCTCTAATTTGATTTGGAGCAAGTTTCGACCTCCACGCATTTCGAGTTTCACTTTACTGCGACTAAACTCGGGGTACCCTCGCAGCATGGTAATAAGTTAACAAAGGACTAGAATTCATTGTTAGTTGTATTTGTAGAATTCTAAAAGGATGTTTCTCTTCAAGGACCTTGGGATTTAGCGTATTGTGGACATTGGAGTCTACTAGCTAGATGTCATGCGACAATCAATCTCTAAAAATCGTCAGGGTTTTGTATTTGAACAACTTCCCTTTCATACCAATCTTTTTCATCAAGACATGTAACTCAACTTCACCCATCATCACTCAAGACAAGCTTCATTTGGACTAGACATGTAATAATTATTTTTTCCTTCATAAAGTATGTACGAGCAAATGAAGCTCGTGTTAGTTTTTGTTTGTTTTTTGTTTGGTTGTATTAGGCTATAATACTCTCGTTTTCAGTTAATGCAAATTTTCTTGGTGACAAAAAAATAACATACATAATTGGAAGTATCAACAACAGCATTAATCAACTATGTTGATATTACGAGTGTTAGTATTTTTGTGGATGATGGATCCTATGATAGAAAGAAGTAAGAGGAAATATAATGCATTACGCCAGGTTGGTGACAATTATAGTGTAGGGATTGACACCGGAGGGGTTAATCTGCTAGGTAGTGGCGAATCCAAGAATCGATTTAAGTGGGTTCAATATACGCATGATAATTTTTATTTTGGTCAATTAGTCAAGTTTTATAAGAAAAATATGAATAATCTCAAAATTTATAGGAAAAATTTTCTTGTTTTAATATTTAAGTGGGGTCAAGGGACCCCAGTTGCTTCAATGTGGCTCCGCCGCTGCTGCTAGGGATAGGAAAGGGGTAACCAGAGTAGAGTTTGTTCATTGCGTTCATTGTATACCCCCTAAAGACTTTTTTTGTTCATATGTTCATTTCATCCTTCTAACATCCTTCCTCCGTTTTTTTAATAGTTCTACCATTTGCTATTTGCATGTATGCAAATGCACAACTTTGAACAATTATATCTTAGTGTTCTGTTATAGGAAAGGAAAATTATATATTTAGTTAAGTAAAATTTATCAGATAGTTCATATTTTGAAAATATTAATGAAGACGAATGCAACAAGATCCATTATTTTCCCCTATGTGTAACTATATATGTACCATAAGATGATCAAATTAAAATTTGTGAATAATGTCAAAAGTCATAATGGTAGAATTAAAAAACTGGAGGAAGTATAAGCAAAAACCACCAACATTGTGTACATAATGAAAATTATAGATTTTGTAGGCCATCTGCAAAAGGAAGTTATGCTATGTTTGGATAGCAAGCTAAGATTTCATTTCAAATCCTGGATTTGGATGAAATCTATTGTTTGGATGGCATGAAATTTGAAATTATAAAATTTGTCCAAAATCTTATCAAAAACCTATATTAGTAGAATTTAAAATTCAAGCTATTACCTTGTCATTTGAAATTCTCTCCTCATACATATCTCAACTCCATGAGTATCTATATCCCAACTTCACTAGGGGTGTAAGTTATTTGGTTCAAAACCGAAAACCAAACCAAACCAAACCGAATTAGTAATTTGGTTTGGTTTTTTTGGAAATTCGGTTTGGTTTGGATTCAAAAAAATTATTTTTTCGGTTTTTCGGTTTGGATTGGTTTTGGTTTTGGAAAACCGAAAAAACCGAATTATTGTCACTTAACATACGAATGTTGTCTATTATTTTTTTGTGTTTCTTTTTTTTAATATTGATTACGAAAATACAAAAATATTGTCACTTAAAATACAAATTATCAGAATGTTTGGTTTAAATTCGGTTTGGTTTTTATCTTGGCTTGATTTAATTTCATTTCGGTTTGGTTTGGATTTTGGAATATGAAAAAAAATTGGTTTGTTTTGGTTTAGATTTTGAAAGATAAAAAAAATCCGGTTTGGTTTGGTTTTTGGTTTCATATTTTGGTTTGGTTTGGTTTGGATTGAGTCGAATTTCGGTTTGGATTTGGTTTGGAAATTTCAAAACCGAATTTATTTCGGTTTGGTTTGGTTTTGACCTAAAACCAAACCAAAAACCGAACTTACACCCCTAAACTTCACTCATTCTCTTTCTAATATTTATTTCTCCCTCCTTTAGTAAACCCACACTTTTTCTCTCTCCTCCATTAAACCTTTATTTCTCTCTCCTCTATCAAAACCCCTTTACAAAACAGTGATTAGGAATTGAAATACAAACTTTAAATTCCATATTTCAATTTCATTATTTGAAATGAAATACAAGTTTCCAAACACTACCTTATTGAATTTCGGTAACTTGTACTCGTTCATTTAAAAGACTTGGAATACATAGTATTTTCTAAATTTCAGAATTCTTGCAACCAAGATTACACAATTATAGGAGAATGATGAACATGGTAAATCAACAAATGATTTAAACTAATATACTCCATCCGTTTCAAAATATAAAGCACGTACGATGTTCGAGGTTGAACTTTGACGTTAATTACTCTAAATTTACGTGGATAAAAAATTTTAAAAGGTAATGTTATTATAGTATTTTTAGGACGAATCCAACGGTATACTTTTTATAATTTTTATTTATCATATTATGAGAGATATTTGTGATCAAAGCAAATTTTTTATAAAGCGTGAATGCCTTATATTTTGAAACTGAGGGAGTAAACACTTAATAAGTCAATCACTCCATGAAATGGTGTTTAAAAGATTTACATTAGATTGTCTAAATTGCTTTTCAGTCATCTCTCTAAAACTATTTGATTACACCTAAAGTATTAAATAACTCTATGATTTTTCTATACAACTAATATAAAAATCTAGAAAACAAAAGAAGTATAGGTTATATATTTCTAGTTTCATATACAAAATTATATAAAGTTAATAACAACATAATTATCATGCAGCTTATATGTGATTTCAAATACAGAGTCATCAACAAAGAAGCAAGTTGGCAACCTAACCTACTGTCGAAATGAAGCTAACATTTTACATCTTTCAATTTCGTAAAAAAAAGTTCCATAAGTAAAATTAAAGTTGAATGGTTGAAGAATCTGCTGAAATTCAAATATTATATATTTCTAGCTCGAATCATTCAGTCCAGTTTCATTCAATTTAAGTACTTTTCTTTTAAAGTTTTACTTCAATTCACCTAAGCACATTTCAGCTCATCTCAACCTAAAAAAAAAAACGGTTTTTTCACCAAATACCCCTGTGCGTGGTTTTTCAAAATTCATGGGGTACCCCTAATTTTTTTTAATGCACCAGGTACCCTTATTATTTCAATAAAATGCACTAAATGCCCTTAATGACTAACGGTGTCAAGTTTCCGTTAGTCATTAGGATTAATTAACCCCTCTAACCCTAATTAAACCCTAATTAACTAACTAAAACCTAACCTCTAACCTACCCTAACCTCATAACTTGAAACCCTAACCCATAACCACCACCCAACCACCACCACCTCCCCTCCCCCTCCCTCCCTCACCCCCTGCAGCAGTCCTCCTCCCCCTTAATTGATTTCCCCACCCCCACCCCCACCCCCACCCCCACCCCCGGCAGCATCCCCCCTCCCATAGCAGCAACCACCACCACCTCCCCTGCGCTGTAGACCGCCGGCTCTAAAACTGATTTCGAAAATGTTTTTGAAAATAAAATGTTTTCGAAAATCATTTTCGAAAATCATTTTCGAAATCATTTTCGAAAATGATTTTCGAAAAGAGTTCCGAAATCATTTTCGAAAACCATTTTCGAAAACCTTTTGCGAAAACCGTTTTCGAAATCAGTTTTTGAAATCAAAAAAATCAATGAAGAAGAAGGAGAAAGAAAAAGAAATGAAGAAGACGGAGGAATTTCGACGGGGGTGGGGGTGGGGACGGGGGAATTCGACGGGGTGGTGGGGGAGGGGCTAGGGCTGTGTGGGGGGAGGGGGAAGGTGGTGGTTGGGTTGTTAAGGTTGGAGTGAGGTGTTAGGGTGTTAAGATTAGGGCTTAAGGGTTAGGGTTAGAGTGTTGATTAACCCTAATGACTAACGGAAACTTGACACCGTTAGTCATTAAGGGCATTTCGTGTATTTTACTGAAATAATAAGGGTACCTGGTGCATTAAAAAAAATTAGGGGTACCCCATGAATTTTGGGAAACCATAGGGGTACCTGGTGAAATAACCCAAAAAAAAGCTTAAGGGTTTGTTTTTCCCAGCTTATTTTCAGTTCAGTTCAGTTCAATTCAGTTTAGTTCAGTTGCAATCAGTTCAGTTCAATTCAATTTAGTTCAATTGCAATCAGTTCAGTTGCAATCAATTCAGTTCAATTCAATTTAGTTCAGCTCCAACTATTTTAAGTTATAATTTACTCCCTCTGTTTTTTTTTATCTTTCTCACTTAGAATCTTGGCACTATTCATACTTAGAGAGAATCTTCTCAATTGTTTTCAATCTATAAGAAAAAATATAGTCATGTGGGGTCTTGTTTGATTCGTCTCAATTAATACATTATTAATATTCAATCGTTATAATTTTTACTAACATATAATGAAAGATATTTAAATTCAAAGAAGTACGTTGGGAGACGCGCATAAAGAAAGTGAGAATGATAAAAAAAAACAGAGGGAGTAATTCATTACAGTTCAGTTTAATTCAATTCAGTTCAGTTTAATTCACTTTAATTGCAATCAGTTCAGTTCAGTTATTTTATGTCAAAAAGAACAGATCCATAATTCAATAATAAATTACTCCCATTCCCATATTAGTAGCAATGAAATAGACAATACTAACAGCAAGATATGACACGATTAATAAGGGAAGGATCTCCTCGATCCCTTTCATAGCATCTGATTTTTGTATTTAGGAGAGAGACAAAAACAAAAGCAAAAAACAAAAAAAGAAAAATCATAATCCACTTTTGGTCCCTTTTACTCAATTCCTTTTTCTCTCTTTAACTTCTTCTCTCTTTTATAAAACCCTCTCTCTTATTATTTTTTTCCATTACAAATTACAATCTTCAATTCTCTCTCTTTCATCACTCATCAGACATCACACTTAGCTCAAAAAACACTGTTTTGTTATCAATACCATAAAATCAGCAGAAACCTAATTTTCTATTTTCATCTTTAAAGTTGCAGAACTAGCTGAATTTAGTTGGAATCAAATTCTTTATTGAAAATAAATTCTGGGGAATTTTAATTCGTTGAGGAAAATTAGAAAACCCAGCTTTTTTTAGGTTCAGAAAAGCTCTGAATTTAGGAATCATTGTTATATAGGGGGGTACTATTTCTTGTTTTCACCCACTCTTTCTCTCTCCTCTTATCTCAGCACTTGTGTACTGAATCTGTTTGTTGATTTGAACTTCTGGGTGAAAAAAAAGTTTCCTTTTTTTAGATTTTACAAGTAAATTTTGCTCTTAAGAGGGTAAATAGCAGTAAAATGATTGATTTATAGCAGGAAAAATTGAGATTTGAGAAGAATTCTTTTAAGAAGAAATAAAAAAAAGGAGAAATCTTTGATTTTTTTTTTGGGGTGAAATTCAAGAAAATGGGGATGGAAAATGGAGAGTCATGTATTAAGAAGATACTCAGGAGTTTATGCTTGAGCCATGGATGGACTTATGGTGTTTTTTGGCGTTTTGATCCGCGGAATCATATGTAAGTTCATTTTGTTTTTATATTTCTATTGGTTGCAAAAAAAAAAAAAAAAAAAAAAAAAAAGATTTTGTCTTGAAATATCAATTTGATTTTGAGTTGTGACAAATTTAGTTCTTCATTTTGTTATCTTTAAAGTAGAATTAAAGGTAGGAAGTACTTGCTAGAAAAGAAGAGGAAAAAAAAGTTGATTATCTCTAATCTTAGTACTCCTAAATGTAGGAGATTTATTAGTTTTAATAAAGTTGTTTTATGATAGTTGCTTTTGAATGTTATTTGGTATAGATATATCTTTCTTTTGTTAAGAACCAAGCTTAAGAATTGTATATATAAAAGTAATTATAAAACTGAATTTATATTTTACTAAAATTTGAGTATTAAGTAAACTTTAACTAGCATAAATTGATGTGTAATGAAGTTCATGGGTTGGTGAATTTAATCCAATACTGGATCTTTTAATGTTCATCAGGATGTTAACTATGGAAGATGGTTATTGTGAGGGACATGCTGCCAATTTAATGGAAAGTATGCTTGTACAACTCCACATGCTTGGTGAAGGGTAAGCTGTGTATACATGAATTTACCTCTAAATTTTTTTTTTAGTAATTTAATTCCTGAAAATGTGCACTTATTTCTGATTTTTCATATTGGTCAAATCTTGATAAATTTTCTTCTTTCAGAATAATTGGTGAAGTTGCACTTGAAGGGAAACAAAGATGGATGCTTGCATATTCTTCAAAAGAAATTTTGGTATGTGGGTTAAAGTTTAAACTTTCAAGAGTTTTGATATTTGCCTATGTCATTAGTTCAAAATTTTCTAATCTTTAAACCCTTTTCTTTTTGCAGGAAGATTCTCAGTTTGGTTTCCAATTTTCATGTGGAATTAAGGTACTTTTTTTTTTATTATTCAAACTTCTGCAAGTGTGAATTGTTTGTCATGATTCTGTAATGAGCCATATATTCATGAATCATTTTCATCCCTTTGCAGACAATCGCAGTGATCCCGATAGAGATGCGAGGTGTTGTACAATTTGGTTCCACGAAAGAGGTTAGTACTCGAAAAACTTGCATTTTGTGTATGCATCTTCTTACTTCGTGTTTGCTAAATGTACTGTATTTGTTTGATGTGGTAGATTTTTGAAGCACAAGAGTTCTTGGATCAAGCAAGGAAATGTCTCCAAGACCAGAGTTTGGATGAGAGTGGCCAGAATCGGCTGTCTGCTTCCGTGATCGCATCACAAAACCCCTTTTTTGACGACGTGTCAACGTCTTGGGGAAATGGCATAGAAAATAGTTTGTTGTTTGATTCATTACACTTTCCTGGAGACTTGATAACTGATCCAAGTTCTGGGTCTCTGGTTAAGGATGCCGTAGATGTGTTTACTGAGCATTTTGAGCCCGCTCATTTTCCAGCATCTTTACTCGAGACATGCCAAACGGATGATTTTTCTCAGTGGCTTGCTGATTCGTCAAAGCTGTGTGTTAGTGGATTAGATTTAGAAGCTATGCTTTCTGATGACATGTCATCAGATCTTGGTGGAAGCAACAACATATTCTCTAACATCCAGGGAAGTCAATCCGCTTGTTCTTCACAAAGCTCTTTGACTCATAATGTGTTAGATTCATGTAAAGAAGGGAAACCTTCAGTTGTTGGTGCCAATAACAATGAACTATTAACCGAGTTTGGGATAGATTTAGGTAGTAGAGAGTTGGGAGATGTTATCAATACTGTTGAAGATAAAATTAACCCGTGGCCTATTGATACCGGCATGAGGTTTTCTGAATGCATATCGGAGGTGGTAGGAGGCCGAGGCCATTCGATCGCTGCACCCAAGAAGGGGTTGTTCTCTGAATTAGGCTTGGAACATCTCTTGAAAGATGGTTCAACCATTAAATCTTGCATAGAAGATCAATGGCCCTCATCCAAAAAGAGGAGAGTTGAAGCCTATGAAATGGTCAATGATCAAATTCAGCAAACCTACCATTCTTGGGGCGTAAAATATATGCAACCTTCAAGTACTAGTGTCCAAATGCAGGATTTTGGGTCCTTAAAAGAATGTATGGAGAAGGCACAATCAAGTTATAGTATTGATGCAAAGAGCTGCATCAGTAGTGTCAATGCAAAAATGAGGAAGACTGAAGAGCCTCCAAAGGCCTCCAAGAAAAGAGCAAGGCCTGGAGAAAGTACCCGTCCTAGGCCAAAAGATCGACAGTTGATTGCTGACCGTATCAAAGATTTGAGAGACCTTATCCCTAATGGAGCTAAGGTACTTTACCTTCTTAGAATCATCTGAAGTTGTACTAAGATTTTAGTGATAATTGCTGACTTCTCTTGTATTCATGCTGTTTATTTTGCAGTTAAGCATTGATGCTTTGTTAGGACGCACAATTAAACACATGCTTTTCTTGCAAAACTTGAACAAGCATGGAGACAAACTCAAACAAGCTGATGAACCTAAGGTAAGTGATACATTTTGCTGAATCATTGGACATTTTTTTGACAGTTCAAATATTTTCTGACGCATAACTCCTTGCTTGTTTCTTTCAGTTGATTGATCAGAGTAATGGCTTAATTCAAAAAGGCAGCTCAGCCTCCATCTCTTCAGGTGGCAGTGGGCGTGGTGCTACATGGGCATATGAAGTTGGAGGCTCAAACCTCCTTTGTCCCATCATAGTAGAGGACCTTAATGAACCCGGACAAATGCTCATTGAGGTAAGATCTTGATGGAAATGATAATATTCCACCTTCCTCTCAAAAGCAAAAACGCTGATCTTAACAATCCTCAATTTCTATTGTGTATGTAGATGCTCTGTGAAGAACGGGGATACTTCCTGGAGATTGCAGACATCATTCGAGGCTTTGGCTTAACCATTCTCAAGGGAGTGATGGAAAGTAGAAACGACAAAATATGGGCGCATTTCATCGTTGAGGTACATACTCTCATCAATTAGAACTTAACAAAATTTCAGTCATGCTACAGTAGTAGGCTGTATAATGAACTCAAAATTATTCATGTGTACTAAATTACTAATGTTAATTTTAAAAACTAACAGTAGAATACTTAATGACAACTCAAATTATTGTAGTTAGATTAAATTAAAAAAAAAATTGAATTCTAGAAAAAGAAAAGGAAGACAGAGATCCTTATGCAACTCTCTCATTGTGCAGGGAAATAAGCATGTTACAAGAATGGACGTATTTGTATCCCTCATGCATCTTTTGCAAGGCACTAACACTAGTGAAGTAGTAAACACAGCGTGCGAGCCTACTAACATTGTCAGCGATGCAGCCCCGTTGTGGGGCAATTTTCAACAGCATATGGTGCCACTTCCGATTTAAGTGATCAGCGAACGCAAACTATGCTAAGAAGAAAGCATTTGGATTTTAGTTTATGTATAGAGATCTAGGAACTTAACCAAAGTGCACGTTGTCGTTGGCACGAAGAGGAGTATCAACAAAGTGAATTGCTTCTCTCCTACAAGTTACTATTTGCTGACAATGCGAGTATAATGGCAAATCAAACAAATTAGAATTGTCAAAATACCGTTAGCAAATGACAGATTTATCATATCTGTGCAGCTGGTTATTTTTTCTGTTCAATTTTGTTTGGTCTTGAGGGTAACTTGTTATTAGTATTTAGCCTGTTTATATTAATTTGGTCTTATTGCAGTCTGCAGATGTAGCTTGCAATATAGTGTTAGAAATTTAGCTGGTATACTTAGGGCTGACTCTTGAGGCTCTTGCTTGTTTTGCCTCCATTTTTTTGTGGTCATTTGGTATGTAAATGGAAGATCAACCTCTTTCTCTATCTGTTGCTCGTTCTAACGTGTATGTCGTGTAACTGTATATGTTATTCTCCTCAACATTTCAACTTGAAGTTTTACTAAATCTCACCTGTTGATGTATGATAAAAACAGCACTAGTTGTCTAAATTTAATTTAGCTAACCAAGAATTCTCTTTCTTTCTCATCATCGAATCACTGCTCGCGACCCAGGATTCTATTTTATCATCAGTTCAATCGCCGTTCACCCCTTTTTCTTTTTCTAAACTTTTTTTCCCATGAGTCTACTCTACTGTGGGTATTATCATGGATTTACTCTGTTTCGAGCTCACAATGACCCTCCTTTTCACTACGCCATGCTAAGTGAATTACTTTCTTGTAGAGGAGACTCAATGGAGATTTTGAGCTCAAATTCATAGTCCATCAATATTTCGCATGTTGAGCTAAGTGATCATATTAACTTATCAACTCTCAATATTTTTAGGAAAAATTACATGAATAATCTCAATTTTCATCTGTCTTCTCAAATAATCCCAGCTCTGAATTATTCTAGAATAATCCCAACTTTTGAGGAGACCTTCTCAAAATAAGCCAAACTATCCTTTTTCTTGCCTACACTAATCCATTTTAGATCTTATAATACATTGAAAAGCAATGGTTCGGATTATTTTGAGAAGATACTCCAAAAGTTGGGATTATTTTTAGATAATTCAAAGTTGAGATATTTTGAGAAGACCGATGAACCGTGAACGTTGAGATTACTCGTGTCAATTTTTCCATATTTTTTATCGGTTGAGCTAGCTGACATCGACCAATCATTACTACGAGTATTGTTTTGAGGGAGCACTACGGTAAAGGGAAATTCAAATTCCTTAATTTGAACAAGCTAAAACTGAAGAGGACAGTGCGTGGTTTCACAATTACTTCTCAAATAATGTAAGATGACATTCATGGCCTACAAGTTACAACTGGTACAAAGTTCACTTTCCTTATCTGATGAAACCAAACTACTCTATGACTTGTGTGGATTTGCCTGGACGATATAAGGGCACTATTTGTAGGGCATTACCATTAAAAAGCAATTGAGCACAATTATGATAGCTGGTTCTGCATTGAAGTACCTTAGTATAAAAAAAAGGATCACCATACTGAGCCATGGGCGGATCTAGAGGGGGTACAAAGGGTACAGCTGTACCCCCATTATTTATGGAAAATAATGAAAACAAATCAATAAGTTGAGGTTTGTCTTGTTGGTAGCAAAAGGGAAAGAAAAAAAAATCCATGAATTTATGAGGAGTCTTGAGTTCAAAACCCCACAAAGTTCTTTTTATGCTTTTAATTACTTACCCTTGACTCATGTTTAATTTATCTTCAACACTTTTACTATATACTACTCTCTATGGCCTATGCTATTAGTGTGAAACTAAAAATTTATAAGTAAGCTTACTCTCAACTACAAATTCATAAGCCCACAAAATAAAAGCTCCCAAATAATAATTTTGTCTCTATTGTTTTCCTTCAAAATTTCCTCATTTATATACTTAAACTACTGTTTTTAAATTGAACAACTTATTTAAAGATCTGGTTATTTAAATTGAAACATTGAACACTAAAATAATTAGCAATTATATCTAAGTTCTTACTTAAACTTAAGGAGAAAAAATGTCTCATTTATATACTTAAACAACTGTTTTCAAATTGAACAACTTTTTTCTAAAGATCTGGTTATTTAAATTGAAACATTGAACACTTAAATAGTCAGCAATTATATCTAAGTTCTTACTTAAACTTAGGGAGAAAAAAATGTTAATAAAGCTTTATTTTGAAAAAAAAATTAACGAATCTAACTATTTACGTATTCGTACCCCCATGAGTAAATTCCTAGATACGCCACTGTACTGAGCTATACTTGAACTCTTTTTTTCCCTCTAGGCATGAGTTCATTTAGTGCCTGCACGACCGTTTTGAAGATTTTGGAACCATATTCTAATACTTCCTCCGTTCTGTTTTAAATGAAACATTGGATGAAATGACACTATTCATTGATCAATTTTAACTCCAATTTATCGCATTATATAAAGAAAAACATAGTCAAGTGGATCTTGTTAGATTCGTCTCGATGCATACTATCAAATTATAACTTTTTTATATTTTTTACGTGTACACAACTAAAGATATTGATGACTAAAGAAGCGCGTTGGGTTGCGTGAAAAAGCAAACGTTTCATTTAAAACGGAACGGAGGAAGTATGAAGATTAGGCCCCAAATTTATAAAAAAAAATAATGATGAAAGGTCGGGGTATTAAAATAGAAAGTTGAAAATTTTAAAATTGATCATGAAGAAATATTATTAAAGATAGAAAACGAGAGTGAGTTCCTCAAATATGAAGTAAATTTGATTAAAATAATTGTATATTTTAAGGCCTTTATAATTTTGGGGCCCTGTGTTGTTAGACTCCTTGCACACCTCCTTCTACCCTCTATTAAACAGTAGATACTATAAAGCACGGAAAAGTCTGATCAAGTATGAGGATTTCTCGTTTCCGAAATGTTTTCGTGGCCAAAATCATAAGCGTTTCCGTGCTAATAAATTAAATTTCGGATATGGCTGGACCATTATTTTTTCCAATTTGAAGAATGGATCGACTCCACAACCGCAATTGTTAATCCCATGAAAACCCACATGAGCTGCCCACACTAAATAAGAGAAAAAAATTAACTACCAGCTTCCTCCACCTATTGCGAATTGGCTTTAGGAAGTACTTCCTCCGTAACAGAAAAAATGCAACAAATTTGGGTATTATCTGTGAGGTATAAAATATTCAATTATTGTATTCTTTTTTGTTACGGAGGAAGTATATTCTCATTTGAACTTGTAACTATTACAAACTTTCCTCCATTAATAGATGCATATGCATAGGCTATATCGGGCTATAATAAGTCCATAACTATCGACGAAATTAGTCAAGTGATTCGAATAGAATTTCCTACTACGAACAAGATAATCTGTTTTGGTGTTATCTTCATTCGTAATGTTGGGTTTAAGAACAATATTTAATTCAGTTATTTGCACAACCTTGATTATTCTTAGACATTAAACAAGATTTATCACATATATAGTAGTTCAGGGACTATCATCTGCAATGTTGTAAATATAAATGTTGCGTATAGGAAGGATATCGCGAGACAAATCTGAAGCATAAATAATCTTCAAAATCATTAATAAAATTCAATTACAAAGATACTCCTATATTTCTTTTATAATTTTTGGGCCCTCCCACTAGAGACTCCTTTGGTAAGAAGAAAGACCCTATTGGATCAGCATCTTGCTCAGATCAACCAGCTCAACTAGACAGGTCAACGCTTGACAGTAGATGAAATATAAAGGAATACCTACTCCCAAGTATAAATAGGTAATGGGGTTCGAACTTGTGAGTTGATTACCTCCATCAAACAAGCTTGATTACAAAGATATTCCTATACGGCTATATCCATAAACATGAAAAATAAATGTGGTAATATGGAACAATAATGTACTCTAGTAGGGATAATAATCTTGCAAATTCTTATATGAGCTAATGAGATGTACTAGCTGATAGTGCAACGAGGTTATTGATAATGAATATTTGGATTTATTAGTTAAAATTAGTAAAGTTGTACCCAATTAA
Source organism: Beta vulgaris subsp. vulgaris (assembly GCF_026745355.1). Taxonomy (NCBI): domain Eukaryota; kingdom Viridiplantae; phylum Streptophyta; class Magnoliopsida; order Caryophyllales; family Amaranthaceae; genus Beta; species Beta vulgaris. The sequence goes on from NC_079206.1 coordinate 8,916,431, forward strand.
TACTGGTACCTAGTATAATTAATGAGATTTATTTACTTATATAATAGTATAATACCCTCTATTATAGTTGACTGTTGATAGCTTATTTAGTGATTTTCATATATCCTTTAAGTGCATGCAAACATAATGAAAATGGTTGGTAATAATTATGGTCGGACCAAATATAAAGAAATGGAAACGTAATGGCCGACTTAAAAGCAGCTTTGTAGTAATGGCCTGTGTTCTAGCCGACTGTGCTGACCTGTATGAATTGTGTGGGTAATGTTGGGCTTGTAGGTCAATGCGTTATCATTTTGCCTTGAAACTCAAGCTATGATTTTTATTGCAACTCATTTCGACACCTTTTTCCTTCTTCCTCAATACCCCTATCCTAACTAGAAACTTGTAGTAAGTAGCTACAAGTAGATTTCAAGTTGAAGACTACTTTCCCTCACTTATTTTAAAACTTCTTCCCTTTTCTTAATAGCTAGCTTTTACAATATTTATTTAATTATTCTAATCATAATTATATACTAAATATAAGTGATCATGAATAGCATTTTGTACAAAAATTATTAAAAAAGACGGTCTAATTTTAATATAAAAGTAGACTTAGTTATTAAATGGATTAAACTAGTCGCAGAAAGAAATTAACCTAGTCAATATTGGACTAGTTCTGTTTTAAATATTGGATTTATCACTATCTAATTTTAATTTGAAATTAGGTGGTCTTTTACAAGACAAACTCGATTCTATAAAACTCTCTTCAATTAGTTTCAAACTTTAACGTCTATTTTCAAATTATTATTTTTGACAACTTTTAGAAATAGATAATCAAAAGTATTAATAGTCTAAATAGTACATTAACGATCGTGAAAATTAAAGTAGCAGTATTATTGGAAATTAAAATGAAGGATGTATATAATTTTATTTGTGATTTAATTTGGATGGAATGTTTTCCTAGCTAATTTTGTGAACCCGAGGTAATTTTTTTTTTTAACAGTATTTTTAGTTCTTTGATCACAAATGAGATTATTTGGTACCCTTCTACTTGTTTTTATTTTGCTCGATCACTTGGAATCTTGTCGCTGTTCACAATCGGAAAGAATTTTTTAAATTATTCTCAATATATAAGATAGAAAATAATCACGTGGGGTCTTGCTTGATTCGTTTTAGTGAGCACTCTATTGATGTTGAATCGTTATAATTTTTACTAATATGTAATGAAAGATATGTAAGGTCAAAAAGTACATTGACAAACACGCACATTCAAAGTACAGACAAACTAAAAAATATAGAAGGGATTTCACTATAAATTAGTGTAAAATTATTTTACTTAAGACTCAATCTTTGTTATCTTGAATTTGCCTTGACTTGTTACAACTAGTTTTTTTTTAGAGATGCCAATTTTTTTCTAGTTTATACTTTAATTCCTCGTTACTTTTTTATTCCAATATGTACTTTGATTTTTGCACTATATACATACTAACTTTGACTATAATATTATACCAATATATACAAATAATTGTTAATTATCTTATGGTTTATAATTAGATTTATCTCGATATATAAATGTTGAATCATTTTTATATAACTATTTCGAAATAACGAAATATACTAATGGTGAAAAGTTATGTATTAAAAAGCATAGAAATTGAAGTATTGCAATTAAAAGAATTGGAGGATCGGGATTCGAAAGTATAAGTTGAGTATGATTTGAAAAATGTTTGAATAACGCTTAGGATTGTCAACCCTTTTAGATAAATTAGAATAAAATATTAATATGTATGTAATAAATGGGAGAGAAGAGATACAAAAATAATATTTTAATGTATTTCTAACCAATAAAAATTCAATAATAAGAGAATTAGCAATCCTTAACATCACTCAATCAATCTCCGTATAATTTTGATCCTCTTAAAAGGGTTTTTGACTTATCAAACAAGAACAGTTATCTAGAAAGATTGGAGTGGGCGGAAGTTTTAGCATTAGAGCTTCTTTAATTTCCCGTAGGCGCTTAGTCTTTTGACATATTGTTGCAAGGTCGGTTTCCTACGATCTTTATCAAATTATCGGGAAAGTATTGGTTTGATATACACTTTACACCGAAGGTTGGATTCCATTTTAATTTACTTTAATGCACATCTATTTCATCTAGATCCTTTTTAGATTCTTAGATATAGGTTGACACTCAAATTATTGTCGAAGTTAATAAGAAATTTGAAGTCAAGTTTGACAATTGACCATCTTCATGTTTGGGATCGGATGGTGTAGAAAGCGAGTCAAATTCTTTAACTATTATGTCAATCTTGTTAGGTAACTATGCAAATATATTAAAGAGTTCGTTAAGACGATCTCATGTTAGTATTAACGTGAGACCAGTTTTTCATGTTGATATATATGCGTGCATTAAACCAGCAGCGGAATTAGTCTAGCAGTTTGACATATTAGTTATTTTAACCTTAAATTATTTCCAAAAAAAACCTTAAATTGCTTCTGGATGAATTAGTTAAGCGGTGAAATATATTAGTTAAGCATTAAAGTATATTAGTTAAGCGTTGAAGTATATTAGTTTTATAAATAAAAACCAGATTATAACGCATATTACTAATAACTAATAACTAAAAATCATAACTATTAGCCTTATTACAAATATTTTCATTTGTCCGATAGTTTAACCACTAATAATCCAATACAATTTCAATGCTTAAAGTTTCAAAGTAAAACATAATAAAGCCTCATAATTATATGTAATTATAAAACATGTAGATAAGTTTTTTTGATCTTTAACCCTTCTATTAAGTAAGAACATTTGTTTACGCGAATCACATTGAAATTGTTACTTTTATCCCCAATTCCTCTGAAGTATGTTTGAACAACTTATCATGTCATAACTAGTTATTAGGCCCGGGCTATGCCCTGGGTAAGAAAAAATTTCATTTGTTAATATAACAGTTTATGATAATAACACTAAATACAACTTAGTCTAGTGGTTAAGACTTTAGTATATGTACTTGAGATCTTGGGATCAAATCCTATACTATGTAATTTCTAAATTTTTTTGATGTACATGGATTACATGAGCTAAAACTCCCTAAGGAGAGCGCCACGTGGCACATAGACGTTTTTTCGCACGCCTTTTAATATATTTGTATAGATGTCCATTTTTCAATTTCGTACTAAATAGAATATTACAAAAAACTGATGGAATCAAATATGAAATCTATTGAAAACTAAAAAGCTAGGCAATGATGTATTATGAGAGAAAGCTATGTTAATTTCTAAATTAGAGTTAATCTAAAGCATCTTTTGGATATTAGAAACAAGACATCGCTGCATAAAGGAAAACAATGTCTGATCGTTAGAGAAAAATGCCTACAATCTATACAAATATATTAAAAGGCGTGCGAAAGCAAGAAACTGTGCCAGGTGGCGCTCTCCTTAGGGAGTTTTAGTTATGTAATCTATGTACAATAAAAAAAAATTAAGAAATTGCATAGTATAGGGTTTGATCCTAAGACCTCAAGTAGATATACTAAAGTTTTAACCACTAGGCTAAGTTGTATTTAGTGTTATTAGCATAAAGTATTATATTAATAAATGAAATTTTTTCTTACTCGGGGCATAACCCGGGCCTAATAACTAGTGTGTTATTAAAGTTTGCTCATAGTTGATGAATATAAACTAGCCTAATCAATTAGAATAAAATGTATGGATTTGGAAGCATTTTTTCGCTCAATCATTTATTTGAATTTGACCTGGTGTTTTTCAACACTTTTTTTAGTTTTGAGGCAATTTCTTTCAAGTAAGAAACATAAATTTAAGCATATTATAGTGGTTTTTTTTTTTTGACATCAAGAAAACGTGCATTGATTAAATAACAAAGTACAACATATAACTAATACAACCACACGAAAACAAAAGGAAATCTAAAAGAGCTTTATGAGCTCTTACATGTCCTAAAAAACATAAAGAAGCAAAGCTGATTAAGAGTCGCCAAAGAAAGATTGCGCCGCTAGTCGATGAATACACTGGTGGAAGCAAAACTCGGATGACTAATGGATGTGATAGGAGAAGCAAATATCGATCACGATCTGGACAACGAACCAAAGGCAAGATTTGCATCTCGCCGCATGAGCAATCCCAACGAACGTCTGACGCGTGGGATTCTGGGCTCATGAACTGTGAAAGAGTCACATTCCTAGGTGACTCAGGACTCTCTCGCAAGAGTACCTTGTGTTTCTCCGTAGAATAGGAGAAACGGAGAGCGCTGAAATCCACCAGATGAAACTGGGGTGCCGCCTGCAGATTTTGATTTTTCAAGGCAAAGATCGTTAAGATCATTGCCAAGCAAAAAGGGGAGCTAAACATGATGAGCTCTCGAACACACCACCGGTTTGAGAAACCGGAAAACTGATCGTCCAACCATGAATAACGAACATCGCCTCGACCAAACTCACAATTCTCATCCATGTGATGTACCCATTCCTTCAAACATTTCAAGGAAACTACAAATATAACTACTACAACCTTACACCACCATCCCTTAATCAACTGGCAAATTTTTTTTTAAGCCAAAACCAACAACAACCTAGATCTTCAACAATTCGGACTGCTCGCCTACCACCAACTAGACAACTAATTCTACAGACAGAGAAAAACATCTCAAAAATCAGCACTAACATAGCTATGTGGGGACGGGAAAGGGAAGCCCAACTACCGGGGGGAAGGGAAGGGGATGCCCGTACACAACCAAGCAACAACAGGGGAAGGGGGAGGCGACCGAACACTCGCATAAGGGATGGGGTTACACTGAACCTTTCAAACATAGGGGAGGAAGGGGGAGGGGAAGCCCGACCTAAAACAGGGGAAGGAAAAGGGGAAAACGACGAAAGAACATAGCAGGGAGAAGGAACGGCCGGCGAAAGGGGAGGAGTGCTAACCGGCGGCGACATGAGCCGACACGCGGCGGCGACGAACTGTGGATGCGAAGAGTTCCAAATCGCAAGCGAAGAACCGGCGACGAAGGAACCCAGTGACCCGATGTTACAACTAACCTACGAAGAGCCTACAGAGAACCTAAGAAGACGAAGACGACAAGCAGCCGGCTCGCCGGCGACTTGCGGCCACCAGCGAGCCTACTGCGGCGTGGTTTTTTTGTGGGGGCTAGGGTTGCGTATTAGGGGGCAGAGAGAAAAGAGAGACTAGGGTTTTTATTATTGCGTTGTTGTAAGTTGGATTCTTGGATATGCATATTATAGTGGTTACGGCATAATTTTTTGACTCAAACTTAAACACGACCCGATCACTGCACCCACAACAATCCACTTTTACGGGCAAAAGCGTTTTCGCCTCTAACACTGCTACATAAGTAGCCTCCTTGAAAATGTGATTGCAAGAAACCAACTCATGATTACCTCTAAGGGAAAATCACAATTATTATTGTCAAATTCTATGGGTTTTTCCAAATGGACTTAATAATACAAAGATTATCGTCTTCAACAATAAACTTTTAATTTCAGGAAATGAAGCTCATTTTAAAACTTTCTTAAGTTAGAACGTTTGCTTGTAGGATAGTGTAAGGATACATGGATACAATTATTAGTTTATTACTTACAAGATTACTTACATAAGGGTGTTTCATAAGGTATCCAAATATTGATCACCTTGGGATATTTTGAATTCACTAGTAATTCTTGTGATGGGAAGCACAAGACCGACGTCGATTGCTTTGTGTTAATTTTCTTTTTTTACTAATTATCTTCATCTTTTGTGATGGCTTTCTTTCCCATACTATGTGGGCTGTCTCCTATTCTTTATGGGTTAATTTTCTCCCAATTATTTTTGGGTTGTCTTTTATCTCTTGGATGGAGCATTCTAATGGTAGGTTGGATTGAAGATCAAGTGACTCAATCTCTTTCACCTTCGTTGATATACAAGAGGTGGTTCTAGTTGGAAAAGATGCATTGACATCGAACAATAATCTGTGGTTCTGCAGTCGGGGAGAAGCAATGCTATTATAGAAGTAATGTCTGTGGGTTATACTACCTCTGTTTTTTTTTTAGTTGCAACGATTAGACATTTTCCCTCTCTACTTTATGTCAAATCGTTGCAACTAAAAAAACAGAGGTAGTATTATATTCTTGTAAATGTTGTTCGGGGTCTATCAATATTAATGCTTTGCTTGTTCGGCATAACAAAAAACATTTTGTGAGCCACATGATATCACTATTTATTTATGATAGGGTCCATTGGGCTACTAAATCTACTAAATTATCAATATCAACTAAAATTGGCCCGATATATGTAAAACCCAAAGAACTAGTGTAAAAAAGCTGCACAAATTTGCCAATTTCCAGGTTTTTCTAGGACTCAAATAACTCTTGAAAAATTTCTTCTTCTTTTATTTCAATTCTCTCTCAAAAAAAAAATTCAAACAATTCACGCACGATTTTTCACGGTTCATTTTCAGTTTTCACTCTCTCAACTCTTCTCGGACCTCCTGCTGCTGTTGCCTGGTGGCTTCGTTCGTATCGCATAATCGCCATTGTAACTCGCCGACCTGCAGCCGCAGAATCGGTCGGAAATTGGTGGACGACGGTGGACGCCTGGACGGACAACCTTCATGAGTCGTGACTCGTGACTAGGTACATCTTAATCTGCTCAATTTGCTTGATTTCTTGTTACTTTATAGATTAGGATTTATCAATTTCATGAGAATTGGAAAACAAATTGCAATTTCAGTTGTTATAGGTGTTTATATATCAGATTATATAATTTAGAATTGTTATAAATGTTGATTTTGTTGTTGTATTTTGATTTGAGTGTTATAGGTGTTTAAAAATTGAAATGCCATTATATTTGAATTGAATTGGGTGTTATCACTGCTAATGCTGATTTTGTTGATTAAAGTTTATGGTCTATGGCAAATTGGCTCATGTTTCATTTGGTGAGATACATCTTCATTTAGTTCAATGGTTACTTGATATTCAGATTTGATAATGAAGAGAAAACGTACTCCAAACAAAATGCAAAATATTGCTAGTTTCATTTGGTCTATGAATGATTGTTTGATTACTTATTTAGAGAATGATTTGTTTTTGAATGTTAGCATGAATGATATTGTAAATCGATATCAAAACATGAAAACTCGTCGCGAACAATTTACTAGTATTTGATTGTATTTTGTAGTATAATTTGGATATTTAGTTTTTCTAGTACTATTTGGCTGTATTTTGTATAATTATTGGTTATATATTTATTTTATTTTCGATTGAAATTTAGTTTGGAGTATTTTTTTAAAAAAATATTTGGATTTAGTGAAGGGTAATTGGTGGTGAACCACCATTAGAAATTCCTGGATCTGCCACTGTTTGAGGGTCCAACATTTGTTGCTAAAAATGGAGGAAACTATTGCTACTTCTGAAACTCACAACTCCTCCCAATCTTCTTCTCGTGTAATTTGTCGCGTGTAAGTTTCTTCTCTCTCCTCTCAATTAATTTAAATTCTTGTTTTCTTATCATAAAGTTCAACCTGAAATTTTCGATTTTGTGTGTTGAATTTTTTGTGTATGATCAAATGTTTAATTTATGTTATTTGCTTGATTTTTAATTTGGAAAATATAGATGTCAAAAGCAATTTTCGCAATATACTTGTCCTCGCTGCAATACCAGGTACTGCTCTCTCCATTGTTACAAGGTATGCGTGTTTTTTTTTTACCTTTTCTTTTACGGTTTTAGCTCTTGCCACTTATTTCCTAACTTAATTGAATTATACTCCTATATAAATTGCTGTTATAGACAAGTTAGAAGTAAGGCTGCTTATATTTGTTGTAGTTTTTGCAAGTGTGTGTTATGCTGTCTCCCTATTTGCTTGGATTTGGGTAAAAACATTACAACTCACTATTTGGTAATAAACTCACAAAAGAGTAATTAAGAGGACATAGTGGAATAGGGAGATTGTGTATAATACAAAGAGGGATTGTATTGAGAAGGCTTGTGTAGTGCATGGCTTCTTGCATTTTGGATGATCAAATATAGTTGGTGGTTGGTGGATCAACTTTTAGAAAGGTTAGAGAATTTCTTATCTCAATGCTCCAAATTTGCGTACATAGTAAATACTCTAGATTTTCCCCAAATTATTTCTGGAAAAAGCAATAGTAATTCTGAATTTTGCATCAAGCAAATCTAGATATTAGATGAGAGAACATCTCCGGGCTTGATGGAATTTGTGCGATATAACATTCTCGGTCACAAAATAGTGGATTACCTATTAAGGAAATGTGTGAACTTTCTGAACAACCTAATAAGGTATGTGTAGGATGTAGCCATTTAACCTGAATAGAGGAAGTGTATATGTCTGAGGCAAACCTATTTGCATGTAGTTTTGCTTTTGATTTGTGCAATGATTGGATCTGTTGAGTATGAACTGATTACTCTTGGTCAGGATGGAGGTGGTATCTATGTCGCTAGGAAGTATGTGCTCGTGGGATACATGATTCAGCTCCCTGCGTAAGCAAAACGAGAAGTTGCTCCTTGTACCCTTGTTCTACTTCCCTTCTTTTGGGAGATGACACGTCCTCACCCTAATCACTTATTTCTATGGCTGTTTCCTCGTTTATACCTTCACAACTTTGAAAATGCAGTGGAGAGATCAAATTTTCTTTTTTAATCTTAATTCTTTCTGACCTCTTCTTGGGCACTGAATTCATGGTTCATCCATCCCGCTGACTTTGGTGCTTGAAGCTGATCTCATTGACTTTGACCATTAGTTTCATAAAATTTATCAAGTTATGACGTGATAATATATTTCCAAATTTTATATTAGATTAAACAGAAGCAATTCATAAGATTATCATTGTAACTTTGTGTTTTGATTTAATTATAGAAATCAATGGTTACAAGGATCGAAGGAGTACTAATTACTAATGAGAAAAGAGATTTATGTAGAAAGAATATTGGAATGAAGATGCCAGTAGAGCTAGTTTTAGAGGATTGAGCGATGGAAAGAAGAAACCATTAATGGCACTCATTGATCTTTGATGCGTAAGGAGACTTCCTATGAGATGCTGTTCTCTGCTCTTGCCCCTAGAGTTAGGGACAGCTTAATGCATTTATTAGATTATGAAGCCTTTAATCAAGAGCTCTCACGGACTTCCTCAAAAAAAAGAAAAGAAAAATAGCTGTCATGGATATTCTATTCAAGCTTGAACTTTTCATTTCTTTCCTTTTTTATGGAATGGTTCAACTTTAGGACCATGACATTGATAATTCTCGTATGCTGCTCCTCTAAAAGAAAGGATATGTTATATGCCTCATCATTCTATTATCAATAATTCCCCTTAATATTCTGTAGGCAAACATGATATGAGTCAATTGAATTTTACTAAAATGATACTTGCTTCCTATAGTTGGTTCTCCCGAACAGATTAGTCTCGTATCTGCTTTTCCGTATCCTTACCTGTTCTGAAACAGAAAGTCTGGGTTGAGATAACTTAACAATAATTTTATTTTAAGTAAGGAAGAACAGATAACTTGCCTTACCTTGAGCTCTATCTACTTGTATAGTGCTACGCATAACCTTTTTTTAAGTTGTATTCATTTACTTGTGCCATGGATATTCTTTTCCGGATAAACCCTCTGGACCCTTCCTATAAGTTTAGTTAGTGACTTATAAAGCTATGATTTAACTAAGTTGTAAGGTATCTGATGCAGTTCATGGTTGTTTTATCTTAGTCTCACAGCCTCCGATGTACTGAATCTTTTATGCGGGAGAATGTTGTGGATGAGCTGAGGCAGCAACGTCCTGATGATGAAAGCAAGAAAAAGATGCTGGACATACTCAAAAGATATCATGCTGAAGATGAGGAGGATAGTATGGATGAGGATGGTAGGTCTTCTAAGAGATTGATCATTTCAGCTGTTTAATACTCGCTACCAGCGTGTTTAAATATTTTCTGTATATAAGATGGATACTTATACCCAGGAAATGGTAAGGTGAAATCGACTAGACAAGAGTAATGATAAATGATCTGTGCCAAAATCCAAAAGCTTCAGCAATACTTCGCAATAATGTCACAATGGGATCTCTCAATTTTTGATTTGTTCGCTTATGTGGCCAAGTGCCAACATTATTGCTGGTTGTGAGTGGTTTAGTATCTACTTAATTTGGGGAATATTAGCAGTCTATTAGTAGCTCACTAGCTTGCTCAGCATCATCATGCTTATCGAAATGGTTCACTATTCAGATTCTAGCATGGCTTTTGTATTCTTCAGATGAATTGATGTTAAATAGGACTCTATCTTTGTTGGAAACCACACATCTCCTCTTTATTGTGGACCTTGTGATCTTGAGATTTTCTCAAAAGCTTTTGTTACTGTTCATCTATCTATTTTGACATTTTCTATGGAGTTATGCTGAGAGGCTATCCATGGTTTGCATTAGCTTGAGCCCTTAGCTCAGTAGAGTTATGAACTCATTCTTAGCTTTGTTTTGAATCTGTCATCTGACTCCATTTTGTTAATACTGCAGAGCTAGCTCTCTCAGAGGAGACAATTGAAAAGGTTCTATCAGGTATGTTCCTTCTTTAGCATTGTTGGTAGCTTGCACCTTGTGAATAGGATCCGTCTGCTTGTCTTATGGCAACTTCCAAAGACGGCTTGCCCTATACCTTGTAAATGGAAAGCTTCTCTTATTAAAAGCAATTATTTTCCTTGTTTCATTCTAGCATTATTTTCCAGAGAGTGACATTTCAAAGAGTCATGTTGTATATCACTGCTATAGTATCTTGACTTCTTTGTACAGTACCGAGTGGGGAGCTTGTAGACATTCTTTTTGTTTGTCCAGCGAGTTTATTGCTGTTCTAAAGCAAGCAAGATCTGTTATCAGGTGGTGAAATAAATTATGATGACCTAAGTGCTCAAGAGAAGAAGCTTTTCCAAAGAGCTATAGCAACTGGAGAACTGAGCAAGATGATTGAGCCATGGGAGCCGTGGTGGTTGAAGCCTTCAGCTCGAACAATGTCTCTCAGCCATGAAGGAACCCGGCTTATCCAGCCTTTAGCAACCCGAGAGGAAGCATCAGGATTAAATCCTGACGAAAACCTTGAGAGTGAAATTCCACCTGGACCAGAAACATCATTACCACCACTTAAGGAGCTTACTTCTGCCGAGCCTTCCCCACTCCTCGCCTTTCATCTGGTTGACATCCTATACAGTTACTGTTTTACCCTCCGTCTTTATAACGGGGATTGGCAGTCAGATGCTATAGGAGCTTCCATGGTGATCTTGAGTTTATCCTCTGTTTTGGGCCAAGGAGCACAACCAGAATCTATGTTTGAAGCTATTTCATATTGCTTAGAGCAGACTTGTTCTCCAGCCTTTAGACACATGGGTGGTTCATTATTCGGTTTTGGTGTTCTTGATGACGTGGTGTCTATAATTTGCTCAGGTAGGGCTACTCTAGTGTGTGCAGTATCCGATTTGCAGAGGATGGTCGAGGCAGGTGAGAGGGAGCTGAAATCTGAGAAACCTAAAAGAGCAAAGAGTTCAGAGGTTAAGAGCAAGCTTAAGTCTGTTATAAGGAAGATCTACTTTATCTTGTCTTGGGTGAACGAACAAGAAGAAGAAGTTTGGTCTTCTTTGTCAGTTCTTGTGCAGGCTGAAAAGGCTTCACAATTAGAATACCGAGGCAACGAAAGAAGGAGATCCTCGACGGCTGAGAAGGCAAACAGTGAAAGCAAAGCTCTAATAGAAGAGGTTTAGTTGTGACTAATTATTGTATTTCAGATGAAGCTATTGTCATCATAGGTTATCAACAAATATTCAGATGCTACAATGTTGATAAATCAGAGGAGAGAATGTACAAATACTTTTTTTTTTTTTTGGTAGTACGAGAATCCCAACCAGTGGAAAAGATAAAGATGTTAATGAATGTGATAGCCAAATTTTGTTTTGGTATACTACTTGAACTCTTGCGGCCCGTTTGGTAGTTGGTCATAAATGGTGGTAATGGGAATGAATTTGTGTGTAAATTTGTGAAAAATATCATTGTCCATTACCATGGTAATGCTAATTTATCCTAAAGTGTCCACTTTCCTTCTTGAATTTTCATTCCCATCCAATACCACCTTGTAGGGTGGTAATGAGTGGTAATGAAAATTGCTTCCCTTGTAGACAAAAACACAAGTTTAGGGGTGAGATTGCTTGTCCATGGAGAACAAATATCTCCCCATGGAGATTTTAAGGGTGCTTTCCTAATAAAATTACACTTAAAATTCATTCCCATTACCGTAATTTATTAACGACTACCAAACGGGCCGTTGAAGTACTCCCAGGCTGCGGCTTAGAGGCCTTGTTTTTTAGAGGTACTGAAATGCCGTTATTGCTATGAAAGCTTTTGGCAGGTAATGTGCTTCTCTATTGTTTGATTTAGATCATATGCCGCACTAAAATTGAAAATTAGAGAAAGAAAATTTAATTAAGAGTTTGATGTAATTTCTTTTTCGAAAATTATTTAAAAAGACGCTCTAATCAATCAATCAATATATATATATATTAGTTTTCTATGCACGCGATGCGTGCGTCGATTTTTGGGTCTATTCTTAGTAAATTTCATCAAAATATAATTAAAGAAGTGGGATTTATAATTATTGTTATACAAACTACTGTAATCTATAATATTTTTAGAAATTGAAATAAACATTTATATGTAAAGTTTTATAGTCAAATTTAATTTGTATTATTAACCATATTTCTTATTATTTCAAGTAATTTTGTTAATGCTTATTTAGTTTATTGTTGGAATTTTTGACCCATCTTTAAATTAAAAAAAAGGATATAATTGTACAAAATCTAAATATCCAATTATTATATATATTTAGCTAAGGATAAAAAATACATTTTATTGAGGGACACCATAAATCCCCTTTAGCTTATATAACAGAGATAAAGGAGGAACTTTTCGAGAGCATAAAGCGCGCCACATAGGATCATCAATTTTATTTTTACTTTTTTTTACAAAAATAGAGTTCTTCATAGATTTAAATACATATAATGAGCTTTAGATAAGCGAAAATTAGAGTCTCATGTTGAATGAACAATTTAAATTATTATATTATGTAATTTGTGTATAATTTTTGCTACGTAATTCGGAATATTATAATTTTTGTAGCATTGGACAATGCTCGAAATATCTTTTGAAATAAGATTCATATACAAGTGTAGTTCTACAACTTATGAATATAAAATACCACGTAGGATTGTCATGTCATTAATTTTTATTTTAAATATAATAAAAAATAGAGTTCTTTTTTAAATATATTATGTGGCACGCTCTATGCTCCCAATAAAGTTACAGATATATTAGAATTTTGGATGATGAAAAAAATTAAAATTTGATTTAAAAAACAAACTTAGAACATCATAAAGAGCTCCCATCTAAGTATGTCATGTTATTGTTTTTAATTATTAATTTGTTTAAAAAAAATAGTGTTCATTATAGATATAAATACATATAAGTTGTTTTGGATAAGTGAACATTACATTTTGATTTTTGATAAACAACTAAATTATTATACTATGTAAATTGAATACATCCTCCGTTTCGTTTTAAATGCAACAAAGTAATATTTTATACCTCACAAATAATACCCCTTTGTTGTATTTAAAACGAAATAGAGGAAGTATAACTTTTGTTACAAATTCACAATATTATAATTTTTTTTACCATTGGAGAGTGCTCGAAATACGCTTCGAAATAAGTTTCATATACAATATAGTTTTACAACTTATGAAAATTTATTTATTTGGATGAAAAGTAACGTATTATATATTCTTTATTTTAGTTACATGTAAAAATAACTATAAAAATAGCGTATTATATGTGACAATATCAATTATATCTTTGAAAATCATACTTTTAAAAATTGAGTTATATAAAGATAAATATACATATTTATAATTTTGAACCTATAGCACACCATGGTGCCATTACATTAATCAAATGAAAGTTTATCAACGACATTGCAAATGTATTATGCAATTCACTAATTATTTTATTCATAGAATATTTATTGTATACACAATTATTCATGTTTGTCTTTATTTTCACATATATCTATATGTAGATCTTATCCTTTCTCCATTGAACTTGATTTCACTAAACTAATTGGAAAATTAAGGTTCGCGTTTCTAGACTATTTGAGGTCACAGATCATAAAAAAGGAAAAAGTTTAATAAGTCTTGATATGGTCATGATGGATGAAGAGGTATATTTTTCTCTTAAACAATATTTCCGATTATTAGTAGATGTTAGTTTTATAATTACTTATATTTATGATACCGTCATTATGATCTTTTTTCACTTTCCCATCTTTCATTCTGTATGCTTTAGTGTTTATGTGCCATTAAAAGTTGAAGTTGTAGCTGACACTCGTGTTTTCTATAATTTTTCTGTCATGCATCTATTAAATAAGTAAGCCCTACTTTCTTCAAGTATCATTGGGGTGTTCTTCATGTTAAAATTGTGTTAACTATGTTAGTCATACCAATTATCGGGATACTATTTAATAATAGACCCAGCTACAACATTTAGTTTAATATTAAAAAACATAAAATTTATATATCGCAATAAAACATCTAAAAATAAGAGTATAATGACAAATACTCGAGATATGCTTCGAAATAAGATCCATTTACAATGTAGTTCGATAACTTATGAAATCGAGAGTGCCACGTCGGATTGTCATGTCATGCAATTTTATTTTTAGCTTTTAAAAAATTGAGTTCTACATAGATTTAAATACATATAATGAGTTGTAGATAAGGGAAAATTAGCGTTTGGTTTTGAATGAACAACCTAAATTTATATTATGTAAATTATATATAACTTTTGCTATGTACTCCCTCCGTTTCCTAAAGATCTTCCCTCTTTCTATTTAAGTGCGTTTCCAAATGATCTTCTCTCTTTTACTTTATTTCTTATTTGGAATTTTTTTCCCCTTTTTAACCTCTCATGTCCCTATCATATGGTCCACCATTACATTACTTATTCAATTTTACTCCCTTTCTCTCTCATACTTTAACCCCCTTTTATTTTTTTATTTATATTAACCCCTTTCTCTCTCCTACTTTACCCACCCCACACCCCACACAACTTGATTCTCATTGGTATCTGTAGTAACAGTTTCAAGGAAGATCTTTAGGGAACGGAGGTAGTAATTCGCAATAATATAATTTTTGTACCATTGGATTGTGCCTGAAATATGTTTCGAAATAAGAACCGTTTACAATATAGTTCTACAACTTATGAAATAAAGAGCACCACGTAGGATTATCATGTTATTAATTTTTTATTTTAATTATTTAAAAAAATGTAGAGTTCTACATATAGTTAAATACATAAAAGGAGTTTTGGATTGGGAGAAATTAGTGTTTTGTTTTGAACAAATTAAATAACCTAAACAATTATATTATGTAAATATAACTTTTGCTACCTAATTCAAAACATTATAATTTTTGGGCCGTTGAAGAGTGTTTATGTAATATGTTTCAAAATAAGATCCATTTACAATATAAAGTTTTACAACTCATGAAAATATATTTTATTTAGATGAATTGTAAGACATTATTTAGAATTTTTTAAGATAAATATAATAATTACTATAATTATAGTAAACTATATATATGTGTGATTATAGCCTTTGATTATAAGTTCGATTTATAGGATCAAATATATTATTTTTCAAAACCTCAGTCTTACTCAACAAACCAAAACAATTTAGTATTGCAATAAAATTTGTTAAGGAAATTTTGTTGTTATAACAAACTAAAATCTATATATCAATAAAGTTTCATATATAATAGAGTTTCGATGATGAAAAAGTAGAGTTTGATTTTAAAAAACAACCTTAGAATATTATATACTAATTGTTGCAATAGAAAAAGAACGGAAGAAGTATATAAATACAATGGTGTTAAAAAATCTCATTTCACAACAACACAGAACCAACAATGTAAACAAAATTTGTAAAAAATAAAATAAGCAACAAACCCGTGCAACGAACGGGTTTGAAAGCTAGTTTCTTATATAATTGGAAAATATTGTTAACATACATCTTTTATATATCACTTTTTGCAATAAATATTTTTTTTATAATTTTTTTTGTAACTTAATACCTTAAAATTTTTGATTTTGCGAGAAACAACCTTACCTTTTTTTGGTATTGACCCATCGATATCAGTTGTAGACCCACATAAATGATAAAATCCCCATGTGCTCTATACATACGATGAGCTTTTACATTCTTTTGGAAAGAAAATGGATGGAAACCGGTTAGAAAAAATGACACACATGCGACATTAGATTGAAAAAAATGGTATATAAAAACCTGAAAATTGGTGGGTCAATGCCAGAAACTCGTGGTTTAACACCTGAAAATAGGATAAAAATTATCTTGAAAAAAAACATAAGGTCTTAAGTTGCTAGAAAAATTATAAAAGTTGTTTCTCGTAAAAATCTTATATAAAAGGTATGTTTTGACAAATTATCCAAGCTCAAACGAGCAGAATATAATATGTGCAATAATATAAAATGTGTAAAAAAATATGAGAGTAGGTGCTCCCAAGCCTCCCAATAGCACTATAGAGAGTTTGATATTTATAATGTAATAAATGAAAGTGAATTTTATTGTGCAAAGTGTTATGGAATTTGTTTGAATATCTTTTTTAAAATAATATCAAAAAATAATTAGCAAACTTAACATGCCTTTTTCCTATTTAATATTCCTACCTGCAATGTTTTTCTTGGATAGCCAAAATTTGAGCAAGAATACGCAAAAATATATCAAGAAAGATACTAATAGGGGTTCTTGTTTAATCCATCTTAATACGTAGCGTTAGAATTTTAAATTTTTATTGATAATACGTGATTAATAATATTGATTTCCAAATATTTGTATTGAAAACTATTTAAAAAGTTAACGGAAACACAAAAAAGGAACTAATGAAATACTACTTTATTTGAAGAAGTGCAACGCACGTGTGCAAAAAACTGGACTATGTAAAAGAATAAATGGTTATGTAAAGTCTCAACATATAAGAAGGGGACCAAAGCCTGATTTTTAAAGATAAATTTGGAATCGTCCAAAAATTAATGAGTCTAAAAAACTTAAATCAGAGTCAGAACACATTACAAAACCAAAGAAGGTTCCACCGTAACACTATATGGTTATAAGGGGAGTAACCCCTTAGTCTTATGAAGTGAACTCATCTATGTTGTTTTGTCGATGTAGGACACTCACATTAGTTGGGTAATACACTACATCATAACTTCGACAAGGTTCAATCGAATCGAAGTTGGATTATGGGTCCATCAGAACCTCCATAATGACATATAATTTTTGCATTTCACATGTTGATTTGAACAAAATATATGATAAAATGTACTAAGAGCACAAATTTCTTGGTGCTCCAAGAGCACCTGAAATTTTGCAACTGGTCCATTTATCCCTTTCCCTAGCTAGAACAAAACAAGCTGGAAGAAATTGAGATGTTTGCCTAAGAAGAGAGTATAACATGGACCTCCAAATTTGATAGCTACAATTACAAGCCTACAATCTACATCATATGCGTAAGAATGGGAGTGATAAATTTTAAATCTTTTATATTGTTTTGACTTTTTTTAAAACCCACAGCCTTCTTATTAAGTGAACCTGAACCTGAACCCTTCCTGGTCTAATCCAAAGGTTCAGGTCCACAATATGAGCCTTATATTCTATACTAGCTGCTTTATAATTGTAAGTTAAAACACGGCAATTAAATTTCCCTCCAAGTCCCATATTCCTATATATATGAAATGAAATATCATCTCAAAAAAACAACTTCACATTTTACAATCTTCTCTTAGACTAAAATCCTACCTTAGTTCATCCATTCCTGTTAGAAAAATGTCATCATTCAAAGCTAATCACCCAATTACCTTTAGAGCACTGGTTTATCTCCTCATCATCTTTCTATTTTCTGTAGTGCTTGCTTCTGGCCGGCACTCCACTCTGTCTCTGAGCGTAAGCGAATCACCAGTCTCGCAATCCGCAACTAATGGAGGAGGTGGTGATGGTGGTGGTGGTGGTGATGTGCTTGTTTTTGGAGGGACCGCTACCAAAATAGCCTTGCCAACTCTTCTCGGCGTACTCATTGTGATCCTTTACATCCTGTGGATATTTTGCATTAAAGGTACTTTCTGCTAAAATAACACTCTCTTTTATGTATGGTTTTTTTTAAATAGAGGAATTAGATATAACTTACGATTTAGTTACAGTCATAGATTGAGTCTTCATACCAAGGATGTCTTGGCGTAGTGGTTAAGATTGAGGTGCCCTAAACAATAGTCACAGGTGAATCCCCTCCCCTTCTTTGTACTTTGTACCGCCTTCGTGGCTCATATGGATAAAAAAAAAAAATAGATTGAGTCTCCATAGGCTCAATCAAACAAGCGTTCGACGACGCTAAACAAGCATTTCTGTCTGCAATTAAAATGTTATTACAAGTCGGGGAGGGTTAGACATTTCTTCTCCCTTTTGTGTCCTTAGCTATAGAGTCTACCAACTTGTTCAAGCCCCTACCTTCATGCACTAGCGTGACGTCTAGCAACTGTTGGAGCAATGCCCTGCATTCATTTACAATCCATGAAAAATTAGTTGGTATACTTTGTGGTGAAGTAACCTCTTTCCATGCCATAAGACTATCTGTTGATATGATCACATTTTTCCATCTCTTTCTTTTGATCCATTGGATCGTCATGTTAATGACTCCCAGCTCTGCTTCCATAGAATCCATTGCGTGAGAGGAGTATTGTAGGCCCTCCACCCAAGTATCCATATGATCCCTACAGATCGCTGCTCAGTATTAGGAGAGAAATACAACATTTAGGGTACTAAGGATGTTGAGTTCTTGCTCGAACTCATCTCTAGTCTCATTTAGGGTATTAGGAGAGAAATACAACATGCTTTTAGTCTCATTTGTTTTTTGCCTCCGCGAAGAGTAAGGCTCCGTTTGGTAGGGTGTAAAACATTTTCAGTGTAAAATGATTTTCATGGAAAACAATTTACAATGGAAAACACAATTCCAAAATTAGTTTTCAGTTGTTTGGTTTCATGTAAAGAAAATGATGAAATTAAAGGAAAACGAAAGGGAAAGTAAGGAGGTAGTGAGAAAAGTGTACAAGAGAGATAAGGAAAACAGTTTTCCCTTCATTTTGAAAGGAAAATGATTTTCCATCATTGGGAGAGTAATTTTACCCCAAGGGAAAACGATTTTACTCTCTTTTGCCAACCAAACAATGTAAAACTAAAAATGAAGGAAAACAGTTTTACGGGAAAACGTTTTACACCCTACCAAACGGAGCCTAGGTGGGAGATTTCCATAGAACCCCCCGGAACTTAAAAGGAGTCCAAGCTTTTTGGGCACGGGCCTCATGAATCTTTCTAGAAAGATACTCTAGGCACATAATGAAGAGGTAAGGAGAGAGTGGGTTACTTATGGATATCCGTAGTAGGTGTAAACGGGGAAGTACGAACTCCGTTGATTTGAATGGAAGTGGTGACCGAAGAGACACAACTCATGATTAATTTTATAGAATCAGTGGAAAAATGAAAGAAGAGAAGACAATGCTCAATGAAGGACCATTTAACCTATCATAGGATTTTTCAAGATCAAGTTTTAGCGCAAATATGCCTTTTCTCCCTTTTCTTATTCATGGAATTAATGTATGATTTCCGAGGCTATATAAAGTTGACTTCAAAGCCTCGACTTAGGATAAATCTATTTTGGTTAGGTGAGATAATATCATGAAGGTGATGTCTAATTCCACTAACCAAAATCTTTGTGATCATTTTATAGCTTGAGTTCACCAAACTAATAGGTCTAAAATGATTTACACGATTAGTATTCTCAATTTTGGAAATTGGAGTGATTATAGTTGAATTGATGGATTTAGGAACTTTGAGGCTTTCAAAGACATTGCACACATGACTCAAGCAATCCATGTTTATATCATCCCAAAAATGATGGAAAAATAAAGCATGGTACCCATCCTCCCCGGAGGCTTTGTTACTACCAATTGCGAAAATAAAGCAATCTAGAGGTAATGTTAACGAATTCTAGGTGTTGTAAGAAAAAAAATATTGTGTTTGGTGGTTTGAACTTTGAAGTGTGAACGAGAATTTGTGAAGTATCCAACGGATGAGATTTATATGTACTCTATATGATGTTATTGACATTAATTACTTCACAGAATTTAGAACTCTTCTATGATGTTCTAATATGTACTCATGATCAGATGGTTGTAGCTGCTCATTTACATATGCTCCCAAAGCTCAGACTGAGACGACGACGGTGATCGTGGCTCAGGCGCCGTGATCCGGGTGACTGTAAATCTGTTACTGAAGCTTAGTGTATGTTGAGATTATAATTATTAGGCACTGTGACTCTGTGAGATTTTTCATTATTTTTGATCATGTTGTATTGGTATAGGAAAAAAAATACTCTGTTTCAAATCATTAAAGTTGTTGTGTTGTATATGTTTTTTTGATACCCTTGTATTTGTCTAAATTAAGATTTGATTAATAGTCTTGTAGTACTTGAAACTAAAACGATCGATCTCATATATGTCCCTCCTTAGTTCTTACCCTGCATGATTGAAGTTGAGGATTGGAGCAACAATCTTTCAATTGAGTAATGAGTGAAAATCATCATAAATGGTAACTAGTATGCAGGGTACCTGTTATATGATCTAATCCCTTGCCATTTCCAAATTTCCATATGGGGTTTCATACTCAACTACAACTACAATTACAACCCACAAAGCTCGACTCGCTGGCCCACTTTGAAAAAACCTGGTAAAAAAGTGGTTTTATACCTGTCCTAAGAAAATAATTAGGTACTCGGGTCAGGGTACAATCGTACAAGTTAAGTTTATTTTTGGGACGAAGTAAGCACGGTCTAATTTTAATATAAAAGTAGACCTAGTTACCAAATGGATATTAAATTAGTCATCGAAAGAAATTAACCTAGTCACTATTGGACTAATTCTCTTTTTAATATTGAGCTTGTCATTGGCTAATTTTAATTTAAAAGTAGGCGGTCTCTTATAAGACAATTATGCATTCTAAGTAATTAGGATACCTTTCTCTTAAGTGAGAGTTTGATGTAAGTTAGTTTTAAGGATATAACGTGAAATTTCTAAAAGTAAATTTGCACTACTTGTGCAATTTATATCATAAATTAATTTGGTGAAATTTTTACAAATCGAAAAGACATCTAGTAAAAAGTTTCTTTGAAATCTTATGAGCAATAACATGTCTGTTAGAGTAAGTCTATTGGATGATCTAAAAACTAGATTATGAGAAGAGAGGGGGGGAAAGTATAATAAAAAATTAGGAGAGAGAAAAAGGAGGAGAGAGAGAAGGATGATCAGATCATCACAATGGTCTGATCATTGTTGGATCATAACCAAACCTCATGAAAGATAATAAATGGTAGGCCCCATGCATGGTGAGTTGGCAATAATCTAATGGGATTAAGAAAAGCAATCCACTAGTTAAAAAGTCCAAAATTGTAGATCATTCATTGGAGGTAAATAAAACATAAAAATTAATGATAGATCATAAGTGAGGTGGAAGAGAGAGAAAATATTAAAATAATTGATAATCCAAATTTTTGGATGAACCATTAAGCATGAGTTCGTATTGTGTCGGACTCGTCCGACACAATATTCTCGTCGGACAACTTCAGTTAGAAGCACTTGTGCTTCAGTTAGACTTACTTGGGTTTCAGTTGGTCTTTATTTTTTTTCAGGTAGTCTTCATTTTTTTTCAGGTAGTCTTCATTTTTTTTCAGGTAGTCTTCATTTTTTTTTCAGTTGGTTCTTCTGCTTCAGTTAGACTTACTTATGTTTCAGTTGGTCTTTATTTTTTTTTCAGGTAGTCTTCATTTTCTTTCAGGTAGTCTTCATTTGTTTTTCAACTAGTCTTCTTTTTTTTTCAGTTGGTTCTTGTGCTTCAGTTAGACTTACTTGGGTTTCAGTTGGTCTTTATTTTTTTTTCAGGTAGTCTTCATTCTTTTTCAGGTAGTCTTCATTTTTTTTCAGGTAGTCTTCATTTTTTTTCAGTTAGTCTAAATGAAAATAACTTAGGTCTAAATGAAAGTAACTTAGGTCTAAATGAAAGTAACTCAGGTCTAAATGAAAGTAACGAACTGAAAGAATTAAGGGACGAACTGAAAGAATAAAGGAACCAACTAAAAAAATAAAATAACTAACTGAAAGAATAAAGTAATCAAATGAAAGGATAAACCAACCAACTGAAAGAATAGACCAACGAACTGAAAGAATGATTCGACTAACTGAAAAGAAAAATTCGACTAAAAGAAAAACTATTAAACTTGAAAGAAAGTCATTCACTCTTACACTGAGCTCCTTAAGGAGATTGACAATGGCAACATCAAGAATGTTCCTGCTCTTGCCATTGCTATTGACTATTGGAGGTTGTCCCCTGACTCTACTCTTAGGGATGTTGTCATGGTTGTTCGGTAGATGAGGCTCACCATCGCGATGTTGTCATTGGTAAGTCAGTTTGTGCCATTACCCATTAGTATATCTTCAAATGATGTGGCTGGTCTTACATAATTTACATAAATATCCTTAATTTCTTCAGCTATGGCGGAAGAGCAGGAGGAGAGAGAAATCGACGACGGCGATGACGATGGTCCGACCAAATGTATTGTGTCAGACGGTCTGACACAATACTTTCAAATTAAGCATACACAATGGTAGATCCAAAAATTTGGATCATCAATTATTTTAATATTTCCTCTCTCTTCCACCTCACTTATGATCTATCATTAGTTTTTAATGGATGATCTACATTTTTGAGCTTTTTAACCATTGAATTGATTTTTTTTAATACCATTAGATTGTTGCCAACTTACCATTTTTGAGCTCTTTCATGAGCTTTAACTATGATCCAACAATGATCAGATGATCTGATCATCCTCCTCTCTCTCCTCTTTTTTTCTCTCTCCTGATTCTTTATAATATTTTTCTCCCTCTCTCCTCATGATCTGGTTTGTAGATCATCCAATGGGCTCACTCAAAATGATAAGGCATTAACGCTTTACGAAAATTTGCTTTAACCACAAATATCTCTCAAATACAATAAATAAAAATGATAAAAGTTATATTGTTGGATTCGTCTTGAAAAATACTATAATAACATATTTTTTTTAAAAAATCTATCAACATAAATTGAAAGTAATTAAGGGTTAAAGTTCGACCTCGAATATCATGCGTGTATTATATTTTGAAACCGAGGGAGTACAATGTATAAGGACTTTACTGTTTAAAAAGGATTAATTCAGATTAGATGAATAGAAAAACTGCAAATAATTAGATAAATTGATACTTGTATTAGCCACGATCCTAAATTACAGTTGCGTTTCTATAATACTCTATCTAACACATGATATTTTATGTAGATTGTAGTAAAAGAAACCGTAACAATTGATGAACATATGAAGAAATTATTGAAAATAATAATAAAAAAAAAAATCAAAATAGAGTCAATAAGAAAGAAAATTCCCATCCAAACACTTGAGAAAAATTGAAGGACATTGGGGTCAACCATTCTGAACTCATTAGTCATTAACATCTCATACCTTATTAGGTATCTGTTGGAACCCAAGATGACGCTCAAGAAGGGGGGGTTGAATTGAGTGGTGAAATCTAATCGTTTTTCGCAAAAATCCTTTTACGGCTCAGTGCCAGGCTCTGAGCCAAACACTCGAAAATCGCTAATTTACGTCTTTGCGAATAATAAACTTAAAAGATATTAGATTTGACACAAGATATAACGTGGTTCAATCTCACCTCTGAGATCTACGTCCACAAGAAACAAAAACTCTTTTATTTCTTTGAATCCTAAAATATCAAACTCTTGATACAATACGATTCCCTCCTACTAACCCTAGTAGTGACCCCCAACACTTAACTCTAAGTGTTGACACTCTCTATAATGTTAAAGTTACAGAAAAAGAACGATCCTCAATGATGTGCTTCTTAGTCAAGCAAATAGAGGATAATTACAATCGTGAAATAGTAACTTAAATCTGACTCGCTCAGTGCTATGCTCAGTGCCGGAGGAAACAGTTTTCAGCTCTTAATATTTTCGGTTTTTGTCTCTGAAAAACGTGAGATTTAAAAGTGAATTCTGATTCCCTTTTATAAGACTTGTTTAGGACGAAAATCACTTAAAAATATCTTTATCTTTTAATCCTTGATTTAAGGGATAAAATTTATCTTTTTCTATCTTTATCTTTTAAACTTAAAAAGATAAGTTTCCACATTAGATTTTCTTTTCAACTCAAATTCTGTTTTCTTTTATCAAAAAGATATTTTCCAAAATAAAATCTGATTTTATATTTTCTCAAAACACGTTTTATTAAATTCAGTTTTAAAACCTTTTTTCAAAACACGTTTTACTAAAACGTTTTTTCCGAAAATTTCTTTTTCTAAAATTCTTTAAAACTCGTTTTTATCAAAATCTGATTTTTGTTAAAAATTTTCAAAACTCGTTTTTATCAAAATCTTATTTTTATTGAAATCTTTTCAAAAACTCATTTTTATTAAAATCTTTTAGAAACTCGGTTTTACAAAATCTTTTTCTAAAAACTCGTTTTCCTTAATCCCTTTTTATTTCTGATTTCGAAAATCTATTTCCTTATTTTGAAACTAATTTCCTTTTTATATAGACATATAACATTAACTATAATTATTTATTTCTTAACTCTAAGAAAATAATAATATACTAATATATATAATCTATATTACGACACATAGCATATCACCAAGTTTGAGCATATTACATTTTAATCTAAAGTTACTATTCTAAGAATTATAACTAAAACTTCATTTTGATTCTTCTTTTCTTCAAAGTCTTCGTTTATCAATTTCTTTCTTCATGCATCTGTTGCAACTGTTACATACTTTCATGCTACAAACATATTATATTAATTTTCATCATCAAAACATAATGTGCATAAAACATAACATGTACATGCACAACAAATTCCCCTTTTTGATGATGACAAACCATAAATATAATATTGTTAATAACATTTGTTCCCTTAAAGTATGCATATATTTTTGTTCCCCTCAAAGTATGCATCATTAATCACATTAGGGAAAGTAACATAATATCTTTCACATACGTTTTCACAAGTAACTTGGTAACCAAGATAATTTCATTCAATAGTCTAAGTATTATACCATCTTCCCCCTTTTGACATTATCAAAAAGGAGAGTATCAACATGTTTAGCAAGTCAAAGTGAGATATAGTCTGTAAAATAATTCAAGTAGCTCAAGCAATAAATACTAAGGATGCTGGTGCTATGTCATAATCCAACTCACAATCCAAAGTCATTAAGCAAAATATAATCCAACTCACAATCCGAATTTATGAAGCAAGAAATAATCATGAAGGATCATGGTTAGTAGCTAAGAATGTAGGATGGAGATAGGTAATGCAAGCTTAAAGATTTGAAATGGCAATTGGTAACAAGTGCTTAAACCCTTTTTCAATTTTCAACTTTCGCAAATAAACATCTAAGACTTTCTTCACTGTGGCACTGTGTGTGCCACTGTGTACTGAACAATCTATTTCCTTTCAAATATAACTAATCTTCGGATATATGGAATCCAAAATAATGATTTTCAAACCTTTGATAATATTTTTTCCATCTAGAAATTGAACTCTAAGATTTATCTAACACAAGTGTCTTACTCATCTTTTCTTTTTTTCTTCTCTCTCTCTCTTTTTTTTTTTTTTTTTTTTAAGAGAGTCAGACCATACAATATTACTAGAGTCAATCAATAAGATATCAAAGGTAAAATAAGTTAATTCGAACCTCATTTTCTTCTAGATACATCTCATTGTATGAAACAGTACTTTCATTCTTTCAAGCATTAGTGTTTCTTCCAATCTTTTCATGTTCCCCCTTAACTAATGCATCTTCTTCTTTCACCATCTTATCAATATGACTATGTTCCATATACCATGAATCAAGATTAAAAGCACTTGTTGAACTTTGGATGAATGTGTGAAGAAAAGAAGGATAATAAAAGGGAAATGAAGATAAGGTGAGTATATGAGAAAAAAAAATGAGGCACAAATGTCAAATTCATGAATAGAAAATCAGAATATTGGGCAAAAATCAAGCTCGCTATAGGGAAAGAATTAGCATTTCATAGCTCAAAAATTCGGCAACTTAGGATCATATAGCTTATTAGTTCGGCAACTTAGGATCATGACATTAGGACAGCATCATTAGACCATTACGAGTCCTTTTATATCAAGTGGACCTTTACTCACAAAGCTTCACCAAGACATGCATCAATAACACTCTAATTAACATATTTAAAGGAGGACAATAGGCATAATACTCAACTAATTTCCAGAAATTAATCCCAAAGCCACGAGTTATCTTGTAAAAGGTTCATGCATGACATTCAATATAATTACCTTGATCACATAATTACTTTTCAAACCACTTACCACCATCACATTCTCTATGGAGTGTGTTAAAGATTTACCGACATTTCAAATACCAATTTATCCTTTTTATTAGTGCCAAATATAAACACCTCCATGGTAGGCTACTAGTGAGAGGAATTGAGATTTATCACTAGTCATATGTCTTGAACAGCCTTTGTCAAGATACTATAGGCTGCTTCCTCTCACATTTGCCTGCAAAAGAATCACTTGTTAGTTTTAGGAACCCAGATTTGTTTGGGTCCCTTTTTCTTACGCTGAGCATCAAGTATGTCTTTTCTAACCCAGATTTGAGTAACATGTTTGATATTCTTTGCAATTCGATTTTTCTTTTTGTTGCAGTCGTCAATTAGATGACCATTATTTCCACAAAAATTGCAAATTAGATATTCAGGAAGGCCCACGTATTTTCTCTTTCGAAAGTCTCTTTCGAAGGTTCTGGCACTGGGTTGCTGGTCAGTATATCCTAATCCAGTTTTGTTCATGTTGTTTGTGGTGCAAGTTAAGTAATTTAGAGCATTCATCCCATTAGTCCATTTTTCGTGCATCTTTCGAGCAATAGAAAGTTGTGATTCCAAAATTCAACTGAGGTATTTAAATCACTACTTCTTTTTCGGGAAGTCTCTAAGTCTTTTTTAACTTTATCCAACTCTTCTCTTATCTTTGCATCACTAGGCAACATTAGTGGAACAATTCTAGATTGTTGTCTTGAGTTTTAAGATCATTCAACTCGTGATTTAATTTTCAATTTGTTCCTCAAGACTAGATTTTTCAGCTTGAACTCAGTGACTGGCACTGAGTTTTACGAGATTATCAACTAGAGTCTTTTCTTGTTTTAGTGTGTTTATCTCTAAGTCTTTCTCGTCAATCCTTTTCATAGAGTTTTTTTTCTTTAAGTAATTCCTTATATTCTGTTTCTAATCCAATTTTTAGCCTGTCAAATTTTTTATTTCCTTTTCATGTTATCAAAATTATCATTCATGTTTTGACAATCATCAATTACGTTTTCAAGCAATTGACAAGCTTACTTTTGGAAAGAAGATGAATTGAAGGTTTTAAAGAAGTTAGACTTACCTCACTGTCTTCTTCCTCTTCAAGAGGGTTCGAACTTTTAGCCATCAAGCATAGATGTGAGTCGTCATGGCTCAGTGCCGTCTTCAGAGTTGTCTGTACAGCATTCAGACATAATTTTGCTGTGGTCTGAGCCTGGCACTGATCCTCGTCAGAATCCGAGTCTCCCCAGACTGCTGCGATCATGTTTCTTGTACTCTTCTTGACTGCTCCGTTTTTCTTAGGCTTTTCTTCATCCACAAGAGGGATTCTTTAATCCTGTGATCATACTCACCACACTTGAAACAACCAGAGTTAGTAGCACTTTTCTTAGGGTTAGAAGTAGTGCCTTTACCTTTGAAGTTTCCACTTCTCCTGAAGTTGTTGCTCCTGTTCTTTTTTAAGAAATTTTGAAACTTTCTAGTTAGAAACGCTACTTCTTCATCACTTTCACTATCATCCGTTTCTACTTCAGTTTTTAAGGCCAACCCTTTATTCTTTGGTTCATTTGATTTAGGATCTAAAACAAGTTCATGGGTCATTAAAGAACCAATTAGTTGTTCTAGTGAAGTTTTGTTAGATCTTTAGCCTCTTGAATAGCAGTGATTTTGGGAAGCCATTTATTAGTCAAACTTCTTAACACTTTTCTAACTAAATCTTCAGAAGAATAGATTTTTCCTAAGGATCTTAGTTCATTAGTTATTAGTGTGAATCTGGTAAACATATCTTTAATAGATTCGTCCTTATTCATTGTGAACAATTCATATTCATGGACTAGTAAATCTATCCTAGACTGTTTTACCTCATTTGTACCTTCATGGGCCAATTCCAGTGTGTCCCAAATTTCCTTAGCAGTAGTACACGTCGAGATTCTTGAATATTCATCAGGTCCAATTCCAGATTGGAGAATACTCATAGCTTTGTAATTCTTTTCGGCTTTTCCATAGTCAACAGAATTGTACTCATCTTCCTCTTTGTCGATCAGGTTTCCTTCATCATCTTTGTTTTGAATAGGAAGAGGTCCAGTCTTTATGATTCTCCAGCATTGAAAATCAGAACCTTGAATGTAGATCCTCATCCTAGTCTTCCACCATCCATAATCATTCCCGTTGAAAATTGGACACTTGGAATACTTGTCACGTAGTCATCTTGCGTGTTCATGATTTCTATTCTCTAGATGTAGTCTTACGAGAATAGCCTGCTCTGATACCACTTGTTGGAACCCAAGATGACACTCAAGAAGGGGGGGTTGAATTGAGTGGTGAAATCTAATCGTTTTTCGCAAAAATCCTTTTACGGCTCAGTGCCAGGCTCTGAGCCAAACACTCGAAAATCGCTAATTTACGTTTTGCGAATAATAAACTTAAAAGATATTAGATTTGACACAAGATATAACGTGGTTCAATCTCACCTCTGAGATCTACGTCCACAAGAAACAAAAACTCTTTTATTTCTTTGAATCCTAAAATATCAAACTCTTGATACAATACGATTCCCCTCACTACTAACCCTAGTAGTGACCCCAACACTTAACTCTAAGTGTTGACACTCTCTATAATGTAAAGTTACAGAAAAAACGATCCTCAATGATGTGCTTCTTAGTCAAGCAAATAGAGGAAATTACAATCGTGAAATAGTAACTTAAATCTGACTCGCTCAGTGCTATGCTCAGTGCCGGAGGAAACAGTTTTCAGCTCTTAATATTTTCGGTTTTTGTCTCTGAAAAACGTGAGATTTAAAAGTGAATTCTGATTCCCTTTTATAAGACTTGTTTAGGACGAAAATCACTTAAAAATATCTTTATCTTTTAATCCTTGATTTAAGGGATAAAACTTTATCTTTTTCTATCTTTATCTTTTAAACTTAAAAAGATAAGTTTTCCACATTAGATTTTCTTTTCAACTCAAATTCTGTTTTCTTTTATCAAAAAGATATTTTCCAAAATAAAATCTGATTTTATATTTTCTCAAAACACGTTTTATTCAAATTCAGTTTTAAAACCTTTTTTCAAAACACGTTTTTTCCGAAAATTTCTTTTTCTAAAATTCTTTAAAACTCGTTTTTATCAAAATCTGATTTTTGTTAAAATATTTTCAAAAACTCGTTTTTATCAAAATCTTATTTTTATTGAAATCTTTTCAAAAACTCATTTTTATTAAAATCTTTTAGAAACTCGGTTTTACAAAATCTTTTTCTAAAAACTCGTTTTCCTTAATCCCTTTTTATTTCTGATTTCGAAAATCTATTTCCCTTATTTTGAAAACTAATTTCCTTTTTATATAGACATATAACATTAACATAATTATTTATTTCCTTAACTCTAAGAAAATAATAATTATACTAATATCATATAATCTATATTACGACACATAGCATATCACCAAGTTTGAGCATATTACATTTTAATCTAAAGTTACTATTCTAAGAAATTATAAACTAAAACTTCATTTTTGATTCTTCTTTTCTTCAAAGTCTTCGTTTATCAATTTCTTTCTTCATGCATCTGTTGCAACTGTTACATACTTTCATGCTACAACATATTATATTAATTTTCATCATCAAAACATAACATGTGCATAAAACATAACATGTACATGCACAACAGTATCAAAACTAAAAACAAATATTTTAATCACTACCTGTAAAACATCAAAACAATTTCTTATATTGACAAGTGATATAAAATTAAGATAACTATGAAACTGTCCCTTAAAAAAAACTATGAAACTGTAATTTCCGTGACATATGCTCGGTCCATGTATGTAATTCTTTTTTATCTATATGAACCACGAAATAAGTACAAAGTATATCGTTCACAAAACCTCAATCTTAATTCTTAACGACTATACCAAGACATCCTTGGTTCCACGTATGCAATTATGGCTTCAAAACAAACAGTAATAAAATCTTTATTTTTTTAATTACTTTCCTAAATCCTTAAGAACGAAACTAATCAATCTTACGTCGAAAGGAGCAACCTTCAGTGAGCCTAGCTTTACCACCAGTAGGTTGACAAACAGAGGGGTAGATGAGGGTGTGCAAAGAGCCCTACAGCACAGGGCCTCAAAATTATAAGGGCCTCAAAATATAATTATTATAATAATTTTAGTTCATATTAAAGCAAATCACCATTATTTTTCACTCTTAATAAGAAAAATTTAACGATTTATCATTAATATTTGAACTTTCACCTTTAACTTTCGAACTATTTCGTCTTTAATTTATTAATATTGGAGCCCAATTTTCATTTTAGAACTGGGGCCTCAAAGTTTTCAAGACGGCCCTGTTGACAAATAACAGTTTGACAACTAGGGCACATGATGACAGTCTGAGAATGGCTAAAGACTGTTATGATGGTGTAGCAAACCGAACACTTGACATCCATGAAAAAAGAGTTTGGAGTTGGTACTTGGTACCAGCCTTTTCAACTTATGCTTCCTCTTCTCAACTTCTGGCGGTGGATTCAACAAATCAATATCATTCTGTAACACCATCTTTCTTATTTTAACTTGTATATCAATCTTAATCTTAAGTTTATGATATTCAGAAAGCAGTAGCAACTAGCAAGTTTAGGTATTTTTTTATAACAGGGTTGAAACGACTAGGTTTGTTATATAGGAGTATAAATTAGGTTTACCGTTTACGTAGGGTTTTGAATGAAGTTAAAATTTCGCTTAGTTTAGGACTTACTAGCCTTCATATGCACGCGATGCGTGCGTTAATTTCAAAATTTGTTATTCTATTAGATACTTCATTCGTACTTTATTTATGATTAAACTTAAATGTGAAAAATTCAACAGTTATATGAATTTAGATATATTACTTCGCTAATGTAAAAAAATAAAAAGGTTGTGAGTGATTGTTAACATTAATTTTTTGTGAATGAATATTGAACAGAAAGAACAAACATAATGAGGTGGCTTAACTGAATTAAAGAGTATCAAAGGTAGTGAATGTTCAGATTTTTCATGTGCACGTTATGTATGCCATTTTTTTTATAAGGTATAAATTTTTGATTGAAGTATTTGATGCATATACCATTTAAAACTTATTTTAAATGGCAAGTTAGAATGAGAATTTTTAAATGATTTGCTTTTGTAATTTTTTTCATTCCATTAATTAGATCATTAAGGGTATTTTAGTCACTACAAAAGAGGACACCACACCTCCTCCCTTGGCTTATATAATAAAGATAAGTTATAACTCAATTGGCATCCTGGACTCCTAGTTAGTATCGGATTTATTTATTTATTTAATTTTTTTTTTGATTAGGAAATTAAGTCAGCCCAAGGGCTAACCCCTACCAAGGCTACTAGCTTTGCAGGAACTACCAGCACATTGGCTGGTAAAGCATGCAAAGCATGCTAAGGAAATACCCCAACATAATGCTGGGGGTAAGGATCGAACCCCTGACCTCAAGGATCAGAGGGGAGTGCTCTACCACATGAGCTAGCTCCTCAAACTATCGGATTAGTATCGGATTTATAAAAGCATGTATAATGGTATATGACTCTTTAATTAGCTTTTCGGTCTCTCTAATCTATTTTCTCTCTTCAAACTATTTTCAAGAATTATATCTAAAAACATTCAACAACAATAATTTTTTTTTAAAGAGCTCTTCATTCACCTTTTCATTGTTTGGTGGTCCCCATAATATCAATAAATAAACTTCATTTCATATTAGTATCAAAGTTATATAAATTAAGTTTTTTATGTAAATTAAATATAATTATTACAAAAAATTAACTTTTTCATAATTTATGTTATGTGGAATTTTTTTTTTTAAAAATATTACTCCTCGTCCCAAAATATAGTTCTCATTTCCCTTTTTTCACGATAATTTATACAAGTAGAATATGAGAGGATAGTAAAGTTTTTTGTTTATTTAAATAAATGTTGTATGGAAAAAATTGATTTTAGGAGAGAGAATGAAGAATAATTGGTGAAAGAGCATTAATTGTAACATTTTGGTTGAATAAACAAAAAAACAAAATTCAAGAAACAAATAAATGATGGGACACGATTTTTCTAGACAAATTACGGAAAAATGTGGAACTAAATATGAAAATGGGAACTATATTTTGGGACGCCTAAAATGGAAATGGGAACTATATTTTGGGACGGAGGAAGTAATTTTGACTGCTAATAACATTTAATTTCATAAATTAAAAAAAAAGTAAATTTTGTGCATAAAATATATCCAATATTAGGCTCATTTTATAGATAAAGAAAAATTATAGTTGTTGGGATAATAATTATTACCATTTTTTATTTTATTTTTTAAAAAATATCATTAAATGGTTGCAAGAAAAAAAACTTTAATTGCAATAGTATGTGTCTATGTGAGCCCCAAACATCGGAAAGCCATCTCTCTTTCAACCCAAATAGTATCTTTCCCAAGAGCCACTTTACAAAGTGTGTCCGTGGGGAGACATCCAAGATACACATCCAAGAGCCTCATTGTTGGGTAAAAGGTGCCTCTGAGAGTGAGTTGGAGAACTAGTTAGAGAACCCCATTATACATGCTCTAATGTAGTCCGATGGACCGATTTCTACTAAACTATAGTAAGTTTCCATTATTCCGTTCTTACTTCTTACATGATTAACAATTTGATTACTTCCTCCGTTTTTTTTACTTGCAACACTTTTCTACAAAGAAAAATTAAAAAAACTCAAATGGACCCGGTACACACTAAGGACCTGTTCTCCCCAACTTATTTTCATTTTAGTTCAGTTCAGTTCAATTCAATTCAGTTCAGTTCAATTCAGTTCAGTTCACTTCAGTTCACTTCAGATCAGTTCAGTTCAGCTCTTGACAATACTTTTACTCTCACATATTACTATTCATTTCAGTTCAGTTCATTTCAGTTCAATTCAGTTTAGTTCAGTTCAGTTCAGCTCAGCTGTTTTATGCCGAGGAGAACAAGCCCTAACTTAGTGTACATCGGGTCGGTATAAGATATTAATTAACTTCATATAGTGAACTTATATACAATATAGTATATTTTATTAACGAAAAACATAATGTGAAATTATATGCAATATAATAGAGGAATTAATTAAAATGTTTTAACATACAGGAAGATCTAAGTTGCGTTGTATATATCATGACACGTGTTCTAACATATGGAATGATTTAGTTTCTCCATGATATAACGAGTGTCTTAATGATATAGTGAGTTTCTGCTTGATATAGTGTGTGTTTGAATGATATAGTGAGTTTCTGCATGATATAGTGTGTTTCTGAATGACATAGTGAGTTTATGTATGATATAGTGTGTGTCTGAATGATATAGTGAATTTCTGTATGATATAGTGTGTGTGTTTGAATGATATAGTAAGTGTGTCTGAATAATATAATGAGTTTCTGCATGATATATTGAGGGTCTGAATGATATAGTGGATTTCTGTATAACATAGTGGATTTTCGCATAATATAGTGGATTGTTCAGTAATGATATGTTGTTTTGCCTGGTGCACACTAATGTTAACGTAAACCAAGTCCACACAAGTCAGATTGAAGGAAAATAATTAATTACTTGTAACACTTTCTACTTTTATTTGTTCCTTATTCTGTATTTTTTCTCAATTATAAACCTTATTTTTTTTTCTCTCTACCTCTCTCCTACCCAAATCTTGGATTAGAGTTGATGAAAAAATTGTTATAAGAAAAAAAAAAGGAAAAAGGGAGGAAGTTAAAAAAAAAAAAAACCAAAGTACTGTATAACCTTTTGTATTCAACTGAGACCAGAGAGTATTCTTAAGCAATTAGTAGATTATGGACCAAGGTGTAGGATGAGCATCCTACACCAGCTCCAAAACGCAAGGCAATAAGAATGAAACACACCATTCAATATGCAAAAAAGTAATTGATTTGACAGCTAATGTACATTCCCATTACATCCAGTGTACATGTCAAAAATACAAAAAGTAACT
The DNA here is from genome assembly GCF_026745355.1 of Beta vulgaris subsp. vulgaris. NCBI lineage: Eukaryota > Viridiplantae > Streptophyta > Magnoliopsida > Caryophyllales > Amaranthaceae > Beta > Beta vulgaris. Next base: position 8,950,997 of record NC_079206.1, read on the forward strand.
GATTTGACATTTACTGTTCACCATTTAATAACTGATTTGATGTCCCCCCATATACTGTTCACCACTTCCCTCTTTTCCACACTCAACCTCCTTGTACATTCTTGGCTTCGTGGTTGTTCATTAACAAAATCAAAATGTACAATGACAACCCCCAGCTGAAAGTAACCCAATTCCTGAAACTGATGTCAAGTGAGTAGTTTGCAATCTTTGTACACTGGGTGTGTTGATGTTTGTTTACTAATGAAATTCAATATGTACAATTACAGTCTCATACCGAAATTCACCAATTCTCTCTTTTCCACACTCAACCTCCTTGTACATCCTTGGCTTCATGGTTGTTCATTAATAAAATCAAAATGTACAATGACAACCCCCAGCTGAAAGTAACCCAATTCATGAAGTTGATGTCAAGTGAGTAATTTGCAATCTTTGTACACTGGGTGTGTTGATGTTTGTTCAGTAATGAAATTCAATATGTACAATTACAGTCCCATACCGAAATATGTCAAGTGAGTAATTTCCATTCTTTGTACACTGGTGTGCTTGATGTTTGTTCACTAATGAAATTCAATATGTACAATTACAATCTCATACCGAAATTCAATAAAATCACAATGTACATTGATGGTCATTGCTTTGATCACTGAAAATCCCTAAATGTACACTCGTAGATTATTGTACACCAAACCATATGCATTTGTACATTAAAAAAAATGTTTCACGTGATGAGAGAGAAAGAGCTGACCCACTTTCAAAAATATTGCCAAAAGTCAGCCACATGGGCAAGGTGTAGGATGCTCATCCTACACCTCGGTGCAGGATCTAATTTGCGATTCTCAAGAGTGGCTAAGAAATCTAGAAAACTGTGCCAAGCCAACTACTCCATTTTCAGGACTTTTATTCACACAGAAGAATTGAATGGCATTTCTGTAATTTGGACCCATCCATTTCCAATATTTCAGGTACCCCTTATTCTTCAAACTGTTGTGTCCATTTATCCTTTCCTTTCCACCATGTTTGATTGTTTCTCCATCACCAATTCTCCATAAAACCTCTCTCAAACCAAAAACTCCATTAACAAATTAATTGCAGTTATAGAAGAGAGAAAATCTCCACTGAAAATACTTGAATAGAAAAAAAAAAATGGTGGATGCGAGCGATAAATTGACGTATTTTCAAGCAATAACTGGTTTAGAAGACACAGATTTATGCACAGAGATTCTAGCAGCGCACAATTGGGATCTAGAACTCGCAATCGCAGCTTTTACAGGAGATCACAACACTACTTCCGAACAACCTCCCGATGTCGGTAGCAGTGGTCAATCACTTCCTACTTCATCGTCAAACGACGACGTTTTAAGGTCCGATTCAAACCCTGGAAACCCTAGTTTAGTTTGGAAGGTTATTACTCTCCCAATTTCTGTTGTTTCTGGAAGTCTAGGGTTGATTTCCGGCGCTGTTGGGCTTGGAATATGGGCCGCAGGTGGAGTTTTATCTTATTCTCTTGGGATGTTGGGCCTGGGGGCCCGTCGTGGGTTGGATTCATCAGGTAGCCCATTGATTCCAGTGTCGAGTTCAGCTGCTGAGGCTATGGAGTTTGTTGCTACGTTGGAGAGAGAGTATGGATTGTCTATGAGAGTGAATTTTGTTTCTGAAGGGTTTATGGATGCGCTTCAACGGTCGAGGCATGCGTATAAGTTGTTGTTTGTTTATTTGCATTCACCGGATCATCCTGATACGCCACTGTTTGTGGAGAGAACGTTGGGGAATGAAGTGTTTTCGGCGTTTGTTAATGAGAATTTTGTGGCGTGGGGTGGGAGTATTCGAGCTAGTGAGGGATTTAAGATGAGTAATAGCTTGAAGGCGTCGAGGTTTCCGTTTTGTGCTGTGGTTATGGCTGCTACTAATCAACGGATTGCTTTGCTTCAGCAGGTAGGACTTAGGAGTAGGACTGCTGTTTTCTTGATATACTTCATTTGATTGATTGATTGATTGATTTCGCCGTTGTTTTTTAAGTTGCTTTTGAACTGTGTGATGATAGATAAGAATTTATGATTTGGTTTGTTGTAAATTGGTTGTACATGAGAGGTTTAGTTTGGGTTTTGGGGGAAAACATGAAATGGATAATGTGATTATGAATTTATATTGTAGTCACCTTGTCAGGCTTGCTTCAGGATAGTTATGAGAAGTGATTATAGTTGTAGATTTAAACTGGTTTTTCCTTGTGCTAATTGAAGTTTTAACCTTTTTTTTTGAAAAATTATATTTAATAAGAAAACCTTTGCGCGTTTTTCTTAAAATAAGTCAACTTTTCGATTAACTGAATAAGTTAACCTAATATCTACTTTTGCTATAAAAGAGTTAAATCACAATGTCATCTTATTAAAATGTGACACGTATCATAATTTCAACGTCATTAACTCGTTTACAGTAGAAGTAGATACAAGGTTAACTTATTCTAACGTAATCAAATGATTGACTTATTTTGAGAAGATCAAGCAAAGGTTGACTTATTAAAAACAATTTTTCCATTTTTTTTTGTACAGCACGACTGTCTATGGGCTGCTTTCGGCTCCTTTTCTTTTGGTTTTAGTTTGTGGAATTAATTTCAGTTCCATGATGCACTGTTTGATAGCTTTGTTTGTGAGAATTGCTGACATTGCCAGTATTATTAGGCTATCAGCAAGGTCGAAGGGGTTAGCTTTAGTGACCATCTGCTTGAGCTATGATGTCCATATTTTTGAATGTTTTTGGAGTGTGGTTTGGCATGCAGTTAGGTTGAAAATTTATAGATGATGTTTAGGTTGTTTGTTGACGACTAAATGAAAGTGGAGTATGTTTGGACATTGGCAAGAACTACACATGAGACATTGTCATTAAACTAGTAAATGGAGGCTGTCATTGATGCATCAGTATGAGGAGGAGAGAGCATTGAGAAACTAGTGACGGGACTTCACTGATGCTGACTAGGCTAGTCACTGACTGCTAAATGAAAGTGGAGGCTGGTTTGATATTGTTGTCTGGGTGAAAAGGATGTTTGGCAAAATTTCAAAATGAGAAATGGTCATTGAAGGATGAAGTGGACGCTGTCAGTTGTGCAACCTTATGAGGAGGAGAGAGCTATGAGATCGAATGATGAATTCTATTAATGGTGATTAGGTGTTCACTGAGTGCTAAATGGAAGTGGCAGCAGTTTGGACATTGTTGTCAGGATAAGAAAGAAATTTGGCAAAAAGTAGATTTGAGAAATGGAAGTGGAGGCTGCAATTTCCATTTGTGATTCTTACAATTTTATGTTGAGATTACATGGGAGGTTTTGGTTTGGGTTTTGGGTAGTTGCGAAATGTATTATGCTCTTCTATTGGAGGTGTGTAGTCACACTTAATAGAAGTCCTGGTGATGTTATTTGTGATTTGTGAATCAACTGGTTATCCATGTGAAATTCTTCCTCCAATCTTTTGTGATCACTATAGTTCCTCTGTTGGTATTAATCACAATATATCCATTTTTAGTAGAAGACTAGAAGCCGTCCCTCACTTATCTACTTTTTTCATGTGGTTTTGGGGATCGCTTCTCTCCAACTTGTCTGTACATTTTCCTCTTTTCTTTTATCATCACAACATATGGGTAGTGCACAAACATCAAAGCAGTGAAAGAGGTTCAACCCAGTTTGTTTATGTATAGCCTGACCGTTTCCAAACAGTTTCTTTTTGTATCTTTTGTCATGTATTTTGTTCATGGAATTCGTTGTTACCAGTTACAGTTTTGGATATTATCTTTCTTTGTGAAAAGGAGAAGTATTAGCATATCCACTTTTCAGTATAAGCAAGGTAAAATCGATTAGTGTTTATATCCTACTTGAGGATTGATGGCTTTGTTACTGAACCTCTTTCAACTTTGGAGTGTGACTGTACCTGTAAGTTTGTAACTTCAGATGCCCTTTGGAGTTACACCTAAACTAACCCTGGATATTGAAAAAGAATAACGATTAACAAACACCAAGTCGAAACCTGTTGAACTAGGGACTCCAGGTCAACCTTTGTGCTTGATCTTATGCTAGATATTTCTCAAGTTTTAAGAGTTCAAAATTTGAATTAATAGGACATTATGCGTGCACTCTTTGGACTTCCAGACATAATTGATGAAGCAGTGACAATCTGGATTTGAAATATGTGTGGATGCTTGCCTCATTGGAAAATGCAACGGCTGACATTGTTTGGCAAAGTCTTGTCAGTTTCATCTCTTTAAGCTTGTTTTGGTAAGAAATCAGAAAGATTGGCTTTTTGCTTAGGAGTTAGATAGATGTTGAGTTTCTACAAAGATCAAGTGAGGAGCCAAGTCACCCATCAATTAATTTGTAAATATCTATGTGGCATGGAAAGGGTTTGTCTGGAAAGTGGAAACAATGACATTATAGAAACGGGGATTCCTCTAATTCCAGCCATTTTCAGGAATCATCATCATGGAAATAGCTGTGCTTTTGAAATGGATTCCTCAGGTCTGAGGACTTTTCTGTGCTTCATAGGTAAATTATGTCAATAGTAATAAAGAGCTATGGTTTTTGGTAGTTGAAACAAATTCATTAAAGTTCCTCTGCCAGACAACCACTGTTCAAGTCTTCTTAATGGGCCAAGCATTTGTTAGTTGGTCCAGGATATCCATATGAAAACATTATCAGGAAAAAAAAAACTTCGAGAAATTTTAGAAGAGGATAGGAGGGAGGGAGTTGGTGTAGGAACTTCTTATCGAGAGGATTATATCCGTTTCATCGGAGTTTGGGATGGCGTACTACTATTGATCACAACTCCCCCACTTTCCATAATGGCAACCTGAGTTCAAAGAAAACACGAGAAGAGTGAATTCGTGAATATTTCTGAGTATTCGTGAGCTGAATTGGGTCAATTTTTAATTCAGATTTCTTCTGAAATTTTCTACTCCTAGTACCCCTGCCATCAGATGAAGAAATTTGTGGGGAACTGTAATATGAAGTGTGACTTGTGAGAGGGCACTTCACAGAATGTAGCCTTTAAAATAATTTGGTGTCCAGCCGCATCTTATATGACCGTTCATTTGAGAATATTGCATTAGACTGAGAAGAAGGTTCATTAGCACTGCCATTCAGTATCTTGCTTTATTCACATGCCATTTGGATGAAAATGAACAATTATAGCTTCTCTATGTAACTATATTGAGATTTGAGACCCATGGCCACTTCTAATCTTGCTGTGAGCTGCTTGAAGTTGGTTTGCTTGTCGGATCTTACTGTGTTTGGCATATTGAATCTTGATACACTCTATATGTGAGTGTTCCAGAAGCAGCTTTTGTATCTGTCTAGACTCTAAACCGGACAGGGTTTAAGATGCATATATTGGATTTTGAATATAGATTTGCTGTAATTATTATCCATGATGTTTCTAAAGCTCTTGCATCTGTAACCATTAGCTGTTTGCCATTACCATGGTGTCATCTAAGAAAAGGCTTGACGCAGACCAAAGAATGCTGATTTGAAACCGGTTGTGTACTATCTTGCCTGTCGATATCAGCTGTTATCATTACACTTGTGGTCATTATGTCATATAAAAGTCATTCAGAGGTCTCTCAGAACATATTTTTGGGACTTAAGCATCTCCTACCATGTACCATGCTTTGAGAGTTTCATCGATGGATAATAAGAGCCTGTCTAGGGGATTGGGTAACTTCTGTGACTGTTTTTCTTTCGTCAGCATTCATTAGTTGATATTAGTATACTTCTGCTGTTTTGTTATTTTCTAGTGAACTTCATGTAGTTATCTGCCTTTTATAAACTGTCTCACTAATTGATTGTTTGCTGCAGATTGAGGGCCCAAAATCTTCTGAAGAGATGCTCTCTACATTACAGAGAGTTCTGGAAGAAACTGCACCTGTACTGGTCTCAGCCAGGCTTGAAGCAGAGGAGAGGAGAACCAACATGCGTTTGAGGGAAGAACAAGATGCTGCTTACAGGGCAGCATTAGAAGCTGATCAGGTACCCGTGTAGTATCCCAGTTTGTCTGTGTTGTATGCATTTTGCCTACTTGTTGCTGGTCATAAGGCCTTTAAGTCAACTTCTTTACTCTGTATACTAAAAATCCATAGCCTTCTTGTTTGTGACAATCGGGATGATATAATTGCTTGGAGGTATACAAATTATTCTTTGAGATTGTATTCCTCAAAAGTTCACATGAATGCATGCTGAAAGCTTGCCAACTCAAAGAGTAACTTGCTATTTCTTGGGGGACCTGTAGAGTTTTTGGATACTGTTTACAGTTCTTTCTGATGACTTATGATAGTTTTGGTTGATTTTTTGGCAAAGATTGCTGATCAGCCTTCGACAAAATCTTTTTTGTTTTCTTTTATTGTAATGGGCCTGCCTAAATCTTGCTCCCATGAGGTTATAGTGTATGAGAGATCAATTTCAGCAAACTATGAAACTACAATTATATTAAGCCTCATGTTTAAAGTCCATTCTTCTTTGAGATGGTTTCATGGGAATTTCACACAAATGCATCTTGATATCTTGCTTTCTCGAGGGGTAACTTCTTTTAGATTTTAAAGGTCAATTGTTAAGTTTTTGAAGACTGTATACCATTGTGTTTGATGAACTATGATAATTGTGGATAAATTTAAGCAAAGATCGCTAAGCCTGGTGCTAAGCAGCTGTTGGCGCTAAAGCACTTTTTCCAAATAAAAAAAGTGTACGCTTGTACTATTTGCTTCCTTAAGGTTATAGTTTATTAGATGCCACTTTGAGCAAATTGCCATGATATTAAGCCTCATGGTATGGACTTATAGTATAAGTCCTAAGTATAGTTAATTTGTTGGAGAATCAGCGTTATAATTCAAAAGAGCATTGAATATAGAGAAGAGAACAAGTAATCTGACTGTCTGAGCTGGTTGTAAGTATTTACTGTCTACTTATCCAAAGATTTATAGTCTCATTGGTCTCAGCAGGGTCATTAATAGTCATGGGTATCTATATTGCTCTTTTGGTGATCCTGTCTGACTAATACGTGTTTCCCTCAGGCAAGAGAGCGGCAGAGGAGAGAAGAGCAAGAGAAGCTCGAGAGGGAACGTGCTGAAGCGGAGCAAAAACTTCGTGAGGAAGAAGAGGCCCGTGAGAGAGAAGCACGTGAAGCAGCTGAAAGAGAAGCTGCCTTAGCTCGTAGGAAGCAGGAAAAGGCTTTGGCTCTAGGTGCCGAACCTGAGAAAGGACCTGATGTTACTCAAGTAAATCCCATCTTTATCTTCTTTTGTTTTGTTGATATGCCTCATTGACATTCAAGATGACTTTTGCGTATCATTGTATCTGTCTAGTAGTATTTTATTTTATTTATTTTTTTTTTTTTTTTTGAGAAAACAGTCTAGTAGTATATTTGTGCAGTGCTATTTATGCGTGATGGTTAATATTGAATCGTTGTTACTTGGACTCTTCATTTTACCTCAACTACTCATGTTCAATTACTGTCATGGGTATGGACATTTTGAAACCCCATTTTAGGCCAAATCAAGGAAAAGTTTCATATCATAGCTGAGTCTGAGACTTGAAGATATACTCGTGTGTGACACAAGTATTCGAGCCCAAGTCCAAGTAACATGGAATCTGATAATCTGTTTTCTAGATATACCTTTGTTTCTTATTTTACTAAGAAAGCATCTAATTATTTGGATATAATCAGGTTTTGGTGCGATTTCCAACTGGAGAACGCAGAGACAGGAGATTCCATAGCAGTGCAACAATCCAGTCTATATATGACTATGTCGATTCTTTAGATTGCTCAAACTTGGAGGACTATAATCTAGTTTCCAACTTCCCTCGGACAGTATATGGCGCAGAAAAGCGTACTTTGACACTGAAAGAAGCAGGCTTGCATCCTCAAGCGAGTCTTTTCATGGAGCAAAACTTGTGAGCAAAGATGTATTTATTTGATCAACATTGTACGGAACTGATCATGTCTCTTTTGTTCAGTAAGTCGATCAACTTTCTGATAATTATAATGCAGTGTATTTTTCTTTAAAATGCTAAGGTAACAAATTTGTCTCGAGTAGAAGGTGGATTCAATAAGGAATGATCATTCTATTACCAATCCCAATATCTTGGTTCCGAGGGAATCTTTAGATATCCTTTGGCTAAAGAGGAAGTAAACATACAATCATATGATAGAATCTGCTGTTTATCTTTACTTTAACCTACTGTCTCTTTTTTTTTTTTTAAGATGCAACACAAGTGACCCGTGTGATCCGTGTGATGGAAGAGAGAAAAAGCTAATATATAGGAAATTACTAGAATATCCTGGTATCCTAGTATCCTACAGTCCTACACACTATGGGTAATTTGGTAACTTCAGTCAGTAAGGATAGCTATTTTCTTAGGATAGTTATTGTCTTGTTACGTGCATAACTGCCCAACTTGGTACGCATTAGAGCAGTAATTATCCGAGTTTTTTAATTTTTTCTTTTTGACCTTTACTGGGGATCTCTTGGTAAGAAGAATGATCTTACTAGATCAACACTTCGTTTAGGTTACAGCCAGCCTAACTATATAGATCAACGCTTGAGAGTAGGGGGATATAAGGGATTTCCTACTCTCAAGCACAAGTAGGTAGTGGGATTTGAACTTGTGATCTTGAAGTTACAAGGTGAGTTCTCCACCACTTCCACCAAGCAAGCTTGATATCTGTAGATATTAAGGAAAATGGATTAAAATACCCCTAATTTTAGCCCGTCCGCTTTTAGTACCCCTAATTATGAGTTATTCCTGTATAATCCCAACTATTGGGGAGGTCCGTCACAAATGCACTCGAGGTCACTTGTAACCTGTTAGTAAGGTATTTTTCTTTTTCCATCCTCTACTTCTTCCTCCATTACAACCACCACCTAGCCACCAGCCAACCAATACCACGACCTCCCACCAAACCCCCCTTACCCAATCCCCAACCCAGTCACCCATCAGAATTCCTGCCACCCCACCACTAGCATCCCCCAACCCCCACCCCCACCCCTCCAGTCTCCAGTAACTAACCCCCACAACCACTGTCGGTCCCCTTTCCAATCCCACCCAATCGAGCCACCCCTACCCACGCTCAGCCCAACCCTCGCACCCCCCCTCCCCGCGCCAGCCCTTCACATCCCCCTCCTATTCAACCCACAAAACCCAGTGCTCAGTCCCCCTCCCCCTCCCCTTGCAAACCATATCACTTGTAACCAAATAACTACTGAGCGCTCCTTGCAACGAGAATGGAGGAGAGAGAATTTTCGAGGGTAAGGATGGTCAAGGGGGCATAAATAGGGGTGGGAAAGGTGGTCAAAGGGGTGGAGGATGGGGGGTACTCGTGGGGGTTGGGGAAGGCGATTGTCGCTGGTACTGTAGGTGGGGGAGGCGATGGTCGAAATGGGGGTGGTGGTAAAGGGGTGAGGAAGGTGGCAGTGGCTTTTAGTGGGGGTGAGGGAGGTGGCAGTGGGTTGTAGTGGGGTTGAGAAGGGTGGGATTAAAATAATGCTAAAATAAAAAAAATAAGTCTATGAAAACACGTAGCCTATTTACCAGTTAAATAGGTTTCCTTCTGGTCACATCGCAATTATGACGGATCTACTCAATAGTTGGGATTATACAGGAATAACTCATAGTTAGGGGTATTAAAAGCGGACGTTCCAGAATTGGGGTATTTTTATCCATTTTTCCTAAATATTACTCCCTCCGTCCCATAATATAGTGCCTATTTCATTTTTGGTGGGTCAAACTTTAAAATCTTTGACCGAATATTCTCATTTGTATATATGAAAAAACATATTCATGTGGGATCTTGTTAGATTCGTCTCAATGTGTAGTTTTATAATATCAACTTTTTATATTTTTTATTAATACGAAATTGAAGATATTAAAGGTCAAAGTTACATCTTGAAGACCGTGTAAAAAAGAAACAAGCACTATATTATGGGACGGAGGGAGTACATGTTTGACTAGTATTGTTGTCCACATACGATTATGCTACCAGATGTGTTCTATGTGGCAATCTGATTGATGACTGGATTTGACTTTAGAGTTGATCAAATGATGCTGGGAATTGGGATAACATAACACATGGAAAGCACATGCGGATATATTGTAACACTATATATATATGCATATATAATATTTATAAGAGATAACTTGTAACCTTATACTCTTGATTCAAAGAAAAATTGATGTTATTCTAATTACGATATCACTTGCATATGAATTTTGAAAGAATTATTAAGAATCACCAAAACAAAAAAGGTGTTGAATTGAATAACTTATTCATTAGATAAAGATCCAACATAATTAGGAAACTTTCAAACCTAACGTAATTAGTAATTACTATTATTTCTGTATTTTTTTAGTTGCATTATTTGGGTTTTGTGGCACTATTCATAAATCAACTTTGTTAAACTATTTCGCATTGTTATATAAGAAAAAACATAGTCAACTGGAGCCTTGTTGAATTCGTCTCAATGCGAGGATTTCAAATATCAAATTTTATAATTTTATTATACCCAATAAGAGATATTAACGTTCAAATCGTCTCATCAAATGTGAAAAAATAAATATTGCAACTAACAAAAATAGAGAGATAAAATTTTCAAGATAGAAGAAAGATTATTACCTATATTGTGCCAAATGACACATACCATAATCATATGCCCTAATAATTTTTAGATTGAAATTATTATATAAATTTCAACTCTTGTTCTACTTATGACTTTGTTTAGGTTCGAGTTTTATCATTTTTCATCAATGTCGAGGTTTTGTAGCACTATTTATAAATCAACTTTGTTAAACTATTTCGCATTATTATATAAGAAAAAACATAGTCAAGTGGAGCCTTGTTGAATTCGTCTCAATGCGAAGATTTCAAATATCAAATTTTATAATTTTATTATATCCAATAAGAGATATTAACGTTCAAATCGTCTCATCAAATGTGAAAAAACAAATATTGCAACTAAAAAAAAAACAGAAATAGTATTACATTTTTCAAGATAGAAGAAAGATTATTACCTATATTGTGCCAAATGACACATACCATAATCATATGCCCTAATAAATTTTAGATTGAAATTATTATATAAATTTCAACTCTTGTTCTACTTATGACTTTGTTTAGGTTCGAGTTTTATCATTTTTTATCATTTTTCATCAATGTCGAGGTACCTTTTCAAATGGAAATCTACACAAATACTATATCAAATGGAAATCTACACAAATACTCCCTCTGTTTTTTTTTATCATTCTCACTTTCTTTATGCGCGTCTTCCAACGTACTTCTTTGAACTTAAATATTTTTCATTATATATTAGTAAAAATTATAACGATTGAATATTAATAATGTATTAATTGAGACGAATCAAACAAGACCCCACATGACTATATTTTTTCTTATAGATTGAAAACAATTGAGAAGATTCTCTCTAAGTATGAATAGTGCCAAGATTTTAAGTGAGAAAGATAAAAAAAAAACAGAGGGAGTAATATATTGAATTAGAAAAAAAAATAGTAGTAATCTAATAAACCTTTAATTTTTTAGATAGATAAACATAATTTGACCCTACAAAATCTAAAGGAGAATATATGAGGTACATATTAGAGATGAGATAAAAGTCTATTTCAAAAGATACAAGAACAAACAATAACCGCAATACTTTTTAAGTAGCACTTGGCATTTTTCCTCTAGTGAACCTATACCACAAGGCATATGTTAAGCTTTCAAGGTTTTATTTATAAAAAAAGATGATATAACAAGATTTTATTTGGTGGTAATAAATAAGGATAGATACTAAGATAGAGAATATCATGTAAGATTACTTAGTTCGATTGGATCTTGAAATGTAAACTTTTTGTAAAATATAATATCTTCTATAGAAATTTTAATACTATTAACCTATGACTTGTGTTATATAGTATGATTTTCACACGCAAAAAAACATAACCAAAACTGTTTAAAAACAAGATTCTTTTAATCAACGTTATTGTTTTCTTAGAGTGTGTGGTTTGAAAATTTAAAGTTATTTACCCATTTTCAGAACTTTGGGAGATTGTGGGTGTTTTAGCAAAGAAATCAATTTCCATCAAAGCAAATACACTTTGAAGAAAAGAGTCAAACCAAATATATTTAACTTCTTCTCTTCAATTATTTTCGCATTCTTGATTTCATATATTTCCTTTACAAATTCTGAGGTGCTATCGGAAGCAACTAGAATCATGTATTCCCAAGTACATTTTCTCATTGATCACATATTTTTCTCAAATTATTTAAAATATAAAGTTTGCAAATATAAAAAGTGCATAAAATGCGAGTAATATTGATAATTTCCTTTATCACAAATTGAGAAAAACCTTAGGATTTGCAAAAGTTACTTAAATTTCATTGAAAGTGTAACAAGTGAACCAAACAACACATAAGAAGTAGATTCATGGAAGGTGCAAATTTCATAGTATCAACCAAATATGTTAAGGCCCTTTCCTAGTAAGGCCTGTTCTCCCCAACTTATTTTCAGTTCAGTTCAGTTCAGCTCTGGACAATACTTTAGGGTCTATTCTCTTCGGCATAAAACAGTTGAACTGAACTGATCTGATCTGAATTGAACTGAACTGAAATGAATAGTGATATGTGAGAGTAAAAGTATTGTCAAGAGCTGAACTGAACTGAAGTTATCTGAACTGAACTGAAAATAAGCTGGGGAGAACATGCCCTCTCTCACATATCATTATTCATTTCAGTTGAGTTCAATTCAGTTCAGGTCAGTTCAATTCAGTTTAGTTCAGTTCATCTGTTTTATGCTGAAGAGAACAGACTCTAAGTCATAAAGAAAAGTAATTTCCCATGAAATAAAACATCCCATAGGAAGTTTTTTTTTTTTGAATAGTAAAATTAATTAGGATGTTAATTCCCATGTGAATTAACGAAACAATGTCTAAAAGCGTGAAAACTGAAAAGGATGAAAAAAACAAATAAACTTGAAGTATATATTTTTTTTGTTCAGGAAATAATATGGAATATGTTCAAAATAGCAACTTAACATAATTAGAATATTCTTCTCTTAGAAAAAATATTATACCTAAAAATCTGTAAAAGAAAAAATTGTTAATAATTTTGTTATCTCAAAGTGCGTAGGTCCAAGGAATTAAGTGACGTGCTACTCAACAAAAACGACAGAAGCTGAGCGCCTCATCAGACTATAAATTTGGAGTCAAAAACAAACAATACCTCACACCTGCCAGGCAACAATTCTTCTTTTTCTTTACGCTCTTGATTTTTCAATTTCACTTTTGGGAAAAAAAAGCCCTAATCCCCAAATTCTAGGGTTTTCATCTCCAGAATCTCCGAAAACACAAGAGATACCAAATCATCGCTTTAATTCAATTGTGTTTTCTCTTTCTCCTCTCGTAATTCACAACTTGAAACATTCAACGTGATATGGTGGTTTTGGGGTTGGTATGACAGAGTTACGAATCTCAGCGTCGTTAATGGAGGTTGAAGCTCTGAAATTACGAATGGATAATTCAAAGATGGATTTAGTCGCTTGTCGACTCGACTTTAAATCGTCGTTTGACTCGTATTTGATCGCTTGCGAAGCATTCTCAGAAGCAACGTCGCTTGTGATTCCTTTTGAAGTTCTTTGATATATCGAGTTTTGTTTTGTGCTTTTTTCGATCTCTTGATTTCGATTTACTTTTTCTTGTCATAATTGATGGATTCGATTAAGTCTTGTTTGAACGCTGCAATGGCGAAGCCACTTTCTGATGATTTTGACGATATCGCTGAGCAAGATCCTTCCGGCCGTTATATTAGGGTACGATTCCTCTTTTTTTTGTTCTCTGAATTTTTTCCGATTTAATTTGGTACGTTAACGAAATATTAGGGTTGAATTATTAATCTTTTGTTCTTTTATCTCTAATTAATTTCCTTGATCTATGTTTCCGCCAATTCGGTAAGCTGTAATTAATTGTTCTGTTTTTGTTCTTTATCCATCATAATCATCGACATTGCCTAATATCTGATTTTCTTTTTGTTTATTTTTGTAATTAAATACTGTATTAAAGGATTTGCAGGCTATGCTTTCTGAGTTTCTGATATTATATTATTTTTTGCTTGTTTTAATTCTATATTATTTGTGATGATGTTTCTTTTTTTCTTTTTGTCTCTCTCTTCAGTATAATGAAATCCTGGGGAGAGGAGCATTCAAGACTGTGTATGATTCTTTCCCCAGTCTTTAGATTTACGTTTTTTATTGTGGTTGCTTTCGCTTTTTTTTTTTTTTTGGCTTTTTTTGTAAATTTTAATTTTTGGGTTAAAGTTAGCTAATAGTGGATCATCTTCACTGTCTCAGGAGTTCAAATATAATCTATTCTGTTTACTAACTTTTTTTTGTTTTGTTTTACTTTCTTTGATAGTTACAAGGCATTTGATGAGGTCAATGGAATAGAGGTTGCTTGGAATCAAGTCGACATTGATGACGTACTGCAGTCACCACTACAATTGGAGAGGTTGTATTCAGAGGTTCACCTGTTGAAGTCATTGAAACATGTAAACATTATCAGGTTTTACCACTCTTGGGTGGACGATAAAAGTAAAACTATCAACATGATCACTGAGCTATTCACCTCCGGAAACCTGAGGCAGTGAGTGCTTCTCTGTTAATTCGTCATTTGCTGACAAAAAACTCCCATGTATATTCACATTTTCAATCCCTTGTGATGTTGTGTTAACAAGTCGAACTATGTAGGTATCGGAAAAAACACAAGTATGTCGATATGAAAGCTATCAAAAACTGGGCGAGGCAGATCCTCAGAGGTTTACAATATCTTCACAGTCAGAGTCCATGCATCATACACAGAGACTTGAAATGTGACAATATCTTTGTCAATGGGAACACTGGAGAAGTCAAGATTGGGGATCTGGGATTGGCAACTGTTATGCAGCAACCTACGGCTCGAAGTGTTATTGGTACTTTTTTAACTCTATTGTAGGCATTTATGTCTATATGTAGTTACAGAATGTAACTGTCAGGGTTCTTGATGCAGGTACACCTGAATTCATGGCCCCGGAGTTGTATGAGGAGGATTACAATGAACTTGTCGACATTTATTCTTTTGGTATGTGCATGCTGGAGATGGTGACTTGCGATTACCCTTATTCTGAGTGCAAAAATCCGGCTCAAATTTATAAGAAAGTTACCTCGGTAAGTGATAAATTACTTGAAAAGCTTGTGCGGCGTGCTTGATAAAAAATATGTCCTATGATTCCCATTAATTTTCTAATTGGTCTTCTTGTAGGGTATCAAACCAGCTAATCTTAGCAAGGTAACTGATCCAGAGATGAAGCAGTTCATAGAAAAGTGTCTGGTTCCAGCTTCCATGAGACCATCAGCAGAGGAGTTGTTGAAGGACCCATTTCTTGAATCAAAAAATCCAGCTGGGCGAACTCCTCTTCACGTGATGCTGAACATGGGAGAATCAATCTATTTGTCTGGACCTGAACCTCACTCTATGGATATAGACCTTGATGCCAAGAAGAATGGTTCTAGTTTATGCTTGAAAAGCAGCTGTGAAGCTCCTCACCGTTTAATTCTAGAAGTAAGATATAATGATGTCAAAACCTTCAAGTTAATAGGTGATTTGGAAGATGAGAATTCTGTCTCAATGACGCTCCTGTTTACTGGTTTAGATGGTATGCCAAACTATCAATCAAGCTGGCCTTTTCTGAGATGTCTGTCTATCTGCTGATGGAAACTAAGTTTATATTTTGCTCTTCAGGTCATATGAAGAACGTTCACTTTATATTTTACCTTGAAACTGATACCACCGTTTCGATTGCGTGTGAGATGGTTGAAGCAGTCGACGACTTATCCGGAGAAGATTTGGTGCCAATAGTTCAGTTGATGGAGCAGCTGATTGGAGACCTGTTGCTTCACTATAGGCCACCTTCTAATTTTAGTCTTGCTGAATTCATCAGTTCATATGAGAAATCATCTGGTTCAAGCCGTTCCCTGGATTCACTCAGGCATCTTCTAAAATCTGGTATGTTTAATGGCACCACAGATCTAGTTGGGGTTGGAGAAGACCATGGTGCCCGAGAATCTCTTGCTTCAGGGATATCTGTTGAACTTAATCTGATGAATGGCCTTCATGATACTGGTTCAAAGTCAAACAGGTATTGATGGTTGCATCTGAGAGCCTTATTTTTAATGGTGTTTGTGTATTACTGTTTCTCAAAACATATATTCGTTACCTGATGCAGTATCACATTTGATGGTTTGAGCATGTCATGTTTGCCACCGATGGAGAAAGATGTGTACAATGAGGAACTGAAGCAGGAGCTCAACGCAATTGATTCTCAGTACAATGAATGTCTTCGTGAGCTCTCGAGGAAGAGGGAGGAGGCGATAGAGTATGCCAAGAAGAGGTGGGCTTTGAAAGTTTAGTTGCTTGGGAGCTTCTAGGAAGTTTTAGTTGCTTGGCTGAATTAGGCTTTCACCATAGGAGAGAGAGTTCACTTTTTTTCCCTATTATTTTGATTGTAGAGTTTTTTTTTTCACTAGTGATTTCTGCTCCCTGCCAAGCAGTGATTTGTACATTCATTTTAGTTGCAAATGTGATGGTATTTTTCTCTAGTGGTCTATATAATCTTTTTTGAACTTGTCTGCGCCGAAGGTAGTCAGGCAAAGAACTGAGAAGTAGAAAAAATAGCTTCAGTGCAATAAAAAGTTCTGTTTGTGCTTGATTTATTGCTTCGAGTTTTTCTTTTTCTGAAAACCTAGATAACTGGAATATGATGAAAGAAAGTAGTTTTAAAATTTTTAGTTGTCAGTTCTTAAGATCAATATGAATATGAATATATTACATACTACCACACAATATAAATGTTAACTCTTTAAACCAAAAATAAAAAGTATTTTGATAGTGATAACAAATAGTAATGCTAAATAGATCTCAGTGAATGGGCATACATTGTAGAATAACAATTCATGACCATTATATCCTAAAACTTTAGAGCAATGTCAATCATGACTGATGACACAATTGTTAATGATATTGCAATTTTTTTGAGTGAACAAAAAAAACACCTCTACCATCATATATAATATTAAAGCAAGAAAAAATTGTCCTACGTGGCAAGACCTCAACCTTCCTCTGTTCTCCTTCACCCTCAACTTTTCGACCTAATGCTTGCTTATGCCACGTGGCATTGCTAAAAATAATTTTAACAATAATCAATTAATTCCTCCGATTGTGTAACAATGAAGGAAATAATATCAACTACAATAACTAAAGGAATCAATCAACCAATTATCAATTAAGGAAACAAATCAAATATTATCTTTTTTTTATATACGAAAATCATATATTATCTAAGCGGTCATTCTTATTATTTTCACAAAAACCAGTTATGGAATTATTTTCAAGCTAAATACCAATTTAGAGGAGAGAGAAAATATACAATGAAAAAGATGAATTGATATAACAACTTTAAGTTTTTCACTAATACAAGATACTCAAAAAGTCAAAATATGAAATTTCAAATATAAAACAAATATTAGCTAAGTACAAGCCAATGGGTGCGTTAGTATAACAACTTTAAGTTTTTCATCACACCTATCAAACTTATATAATATAATTAATTTAAAAATTACCTAATTTCAAGCCAATGGGTACATTGGTCTAATAAGTTTTTTTTAAAATATTATTCACTTTTGGTAATGAATACCACACCATTATCATGAGATGCTAGCCCCTTCAAGAAAATATGCAAATGTAATAATAATAGTAATGCAATCAGTTTATTTTATTACCAAACAAGAAATAAAAAGATGATTTTGTTGAAAAAAATATAACACACCATGATTATGACTAGAGATTACATATAACAAAAACAATAACAACTCGAATATTCAATTTTTAGATCCAAAGTGGTTTAGGTAAGCTAATATGATAATCATAAAAAAATCATATCCATGACCAATACATACTAAAAGTATTTTTTTTAAAAAAACAAAGTTAAAGTGAGAGAGGTAAAATAAGAGTTCATCTATATATATGTTCAAGAAATTGAATTAGGTAAAAAAAAAAATGAAAACCAATATATAAGCATCTGTCTACTTTAACTAATTTTGACATAACTATGATAATATAAGTTTGGAAAATTTAGATAAGATTAAACAAATTTAGATATAATAATTAAGTGTTTTTCAGACAACTTAAGGGAGAATTAAGAAAATGTCAGACAAGATAAGTTGTTTAAAGATAAAAATGGATATTCTTCTCACTACTAAAAAGTTAAGGTTAAGAGTACATTAAAACATTAATCTATGGCAATTCTCTCTCCAATTTATTGGATATATATTAATATATTATTCTATTATTGCGACTAAGAAGGTTACCTTAGGCTTAGGGACTAGGGTCACTCAAATATTTTCCCACATTCTACATTCAAATGAAACAAACGATATAAGTACACACACTTATGAACTTACGCTTGATACTAATATCATTTTTAAAGAAAATAGCTTCAGTGCAATACCTGTTTGTGCTTGATTTATTGCTTCGAGTTTTTCTTTTTCTGAAAACCTAGATATAAACTGGAATATGAAGATGAAAGAAAGTAGTTTTAAAATTTTTAGTTGTCAGTTCTTAAGATCAATATGAATATGAATATGAATATATTACATACTACCATACAATATAAATGTTAACTCTTTAAACCAAAAATAAAAAATATTATGATAGTGATAACGAATAGTAATGCTAAATTTTTTTTTTTTTTTTTTTTTAAATAGAAAACAACCACTAGGGAGGATCCCAGGAAATGGGCCACCCTAAAGCATCCTTTCGGATGATTACAGAGAAATTGAGATCAGGACACTCAAACCAATAAGTTAAATTAGAACAAACATGACCACGATGAGCCATCCAATCTACTGCAGCATTCCCTTCCCGAACTCCATGGTTGATACTAACCTCCGCAAAATTCTTCAAATCTTCCCCTGCATCCATAATAAGAGAATGAATAGACCAAGGAATTTTCCAAACACGCTTAATAGCTTGAATCACACTAAGATTGTCCCCTTCAACCACCAGCTTATTAATCCCTAGCATTCGAGCACCAATAATGCCTTCTCTGAGAGCCCAAGCTTCAGCCACCAAAATAGAAGAGTCAGCACTTAAAGATCTAGCACCACAAAGCTTGATCACGCCTTCTTCATTTCTAATAACAAAACCTAAGGCCGCTGAGCCATCCTTCAACTTTGACCCATCAAAATTGAGCTTAAAAAACCCTACCGGGGGAGCAACCCAACTAACATTCAGCCTTGAAAGCTTAGCGGGCCTACGAAGCAAACCACTACCAGGGTGCGAAGGATCCACCACTAGAGGATCATCCCCACACCGATCCACATAATTTTTGATCATCCAGCAAACTTTAACAATCGGAAAAGCCTCATCTCTAAAGGAGATACCATTCCTCGCATACCAAACAAACCACCAAGTTGTGGCAATCTTCACTAACTCAGTCAAAGACCTACTCTTAATTAAAGCACAAAACCAATCGATGAAAGCAAGGCCCTCTGGATTACCAGGAAGAGAAGGCCAACCAAACCTGGTCCCTAACATATCAAAAACATCGATACAAAAAGGACACTCCACAACAAGATGAAGAAGATGTTCAGAATGGTGATTACAAAAAACACACTCAAGCGGAAGGAAGACATGACTCACCTCCAGCCTCTTTTTGGTAGGAAGCCCGTTATTACAGATTTTCCAAAGGAAGAACTTAATCTTAGGAGGAACCTGGAGACTCCAAATCCAAAAGAAAGGAACACTAGGCAAAGAACCATGAACCTTAGGCCCTGAACCTTGAAGTAACTGGACACCCGATTTTACGGAATAGCACCCATCAGGCGAAAGAGCCCACACACACTTGTCCTCCAAAGGATGCCTAGGAATGAAGATGCTGCAGATGGCGAGACAAACCTCCTCCGTGACAAACTCCCTAAGCCTCACTGCATCCCATTGACAATCCTGGGTGAAAAAACTCTCAACAACCAAGGACTCAGAACCCCTGAGGACCGGACAAACTGAGCAAATGGGATACTGAAACACCCAATTGTCGAACCAAAAAGAGATCTTATCCCCCCTACCCACAACCCACCGCAGACCAGGCTTAAACTTATTCCTTAAAGACATGAGTTTACGCCACTGCCACGAAACATTAGCTTTAACTCTATAGTCAAACAAGCCATCAGTTTTCATATACTTTTTAGACACCAAATTAACCCATAAGTTGTCAGGACAAACTAAGATTTTCCATAGTAATTTAAACTGTAATGCCATATTCATTACTTTGGCCTTTCTCAAACCAAGACCCCCATTCTTCTTTGGTTTGCAGATTCTATCCCAACCTATAAGATTAGGGGATTTAGATTCTGAAGATTTATTCCAGAAAAAATTACGGTAGCTCTTGTCTAGAGATTCCACTATATGAGATGGCAATAAGAAGCATTGCATCTGATAATTAGCCTTGGTTGCTAAATTAGATTGAATGAGGACCGTGCGGCCGGCTTGGGAAAGGGAGTTAGCTTTCCACTTGGAGAGCTGAACTTGAACCTTTTCCTGAATATCCCCAAAGGTGTTATTAGTAACCTTACTATCAATAATAGGGCAACCCAAATACTTACCCAAAGAACAAGCTTCACCCATTCGCAGAATAGAGGCAAAGGAAGTAGCAAGAATAGGATCAGTGTTAGGAGAACACTGATATGCATACTTATTATAATTAACTAATTGACCAGACATCCTACAATAATTATCCAGAATTCCCCTGATTACAGTACAACTATCGACAGAAGCTTTAGCAAAAATCATAGTGTCATCTGCAAATGTTAGGAACGGAATTTTAACACGAGAGTGACCCAACGATACACCAACTAACTTAGCCCCCTCTCTGCTGGCTGAATGAAGCTGCCTAGCAAGAATTTCAGCACACAAAATAAAGATATAAGGAGAAAGAGGATCTCCCTGCCTGATCCCCCTAGAAGGATAGAACACATCACCAGGGATCCCATTAACTAAAACAGAGAATGAAACTGAGGAGATACATTCCTTCATCCAGCCAACCCATCGCTCACAAAAACCTAATTTCTTAAAAACTGCAAAGATAAAGTTCCACTCTAAACGATCATAAGCTTTTTCCATATCTAGCTTAATAGCTAACCACCCTTGATTCCCTGATTTCTTTTTGAAAGAATGAAAGACTTCGTGCGCTATCAACACATTATCTTGAATGAGCCTTTCAGGGACAAAAGCACCCTGCAAGGGGTGAATAATTTTCCCGAGCACATTTTTTCAATCTAGAAGCCATTATCTTTGCAATAACTTTATAGATAGTAGAACAAAGACTAATAGGCCGAAACTGATTCGGGTTAGAAGGAGATTCCACTTTAGGAATTAAAGTGATAAATGTATGATTGACTTCTTTTAACAGAGTTCCTGAAAAGAAAAAAGCTCTTACTGCATGACAGACCGAATTACCGACTAACGACCAATATTTTTGGAAAAAATAAGGTGGGAAACCATCTGGGCCTGGCGCTTTGTCAGGAGCTAACTCAAAAACAGCATTCTTAATTTCCTCAGCACTAACCTCAGAACACAGATGCATATTATCCTCCTCTGAAATGATATTTTCTAATAGAGAGAAATCTAAGTTTTCATCAAAAAAACACTCTTGATTAGACGTAAACCGTTGAACAAATGAATTTGTAAAACAATTTTCAACGTCCTTTGGATCTGCTAAGACAACGCCAGCATCATCCTCAATGGATGATATAAAATTTCGATTTCTTCTAATGGACGCACAGGCATGGTAATACTTAGTATTGGAATCACTAAGCTTTAGATGATTTGATTTCACTAGTAGAAAAAACCCTACTTGTTGCGGTTAAAAAGTGCCCTATTGCTGCGGAATAGGGCGCGCAGCAATTAAGGGCGCAGCAATAGGTATTAATAATATTGCTGCGGTTTTAAACCGCAGCAATATTACGTAATATTGCTGCGGTTTAATGACCAAACCGCAGCAATATAAGGAATTGTGGTGAAATAAGGTGGCCCAAAAAGGTAATATTGTTGCGGTTCCTGGCCCAGAACCGCAGCAATAGGTACTGGTACAGGTAAAAAAAAAATTTTTTTTTTTTTTGAAATTTTGCAATTAAATTTGAAATATTAAAACCATACCACTAACCCATCCACAATCCATCCAATTCACATACAAAATGAAGATGAAATAACATAAATTTCATTAATATATAAAATTAAAAAAACTAATTACATACATAATACAAAAAATCAAAAAGTAAAAACAAAATAAGCAACTATTACAACTTAGACTAATTTAAAAAACTATAATAAAAACAAAAATAAAAATAAGAAACTGATCTCTAAAATAACAAAAAAAAAATCTAAAACCATATCTAAAAAACGACAAAAATAAAATCCTAAAAATAAAAAAATCACAGATCTGGAAACGAAAAAAAAGAAAAAAAAATCCAAAAAAAAGGTTCAGGCTCGCCAACAACACCGGAACCGGATTCATCAACAACACGAAAAAAATCGAACGAAATCTGGTTGAAATTCGCTCGCCTCTCGTCGATTCATCATCACCGGAACCGGATTCATCATCAACAACCGGATCGTCGCTCGCCAACAACACCGGAACCGGATCTCATTTGAGAACCCCTTGCTCGCCACCATTGATCGTCGCTCGCCTATCCGCCAACGATTCATCACCATTGCTCTTCGCTCGCCTCTCGTTCTCAGTTTCTCGTTTTCAAGAAAGAAAAAGATGAGGAGGAAGCAGTCGAAGGTCGAAGCTTGCCAACAAATGAAAAACCGGATCTGGTTCTCAGTTTCTCGTTTCAAGAAAGAAAAAGATAAGAGAAAGAAAAACACCGGCAAAATCAACGTCGAAGGTCGAAGGTTGAAGGTTGAGAGGATGGTGTAGGGTGAATGACGAGGGATGAGAGTGAAGGGTAGAAGATGAAGGGTGGAAGGTTGAGAGAATCAGTAAGAGGGAGAGGAGGGAGATTGAGAGAATCAGTAAGAGGGAGAGGAGGGAGGTTGAGAGAATTATGACGAAAAATAAACCCTAGCTGCGGTTTGCACGCCTTTTATATATTTTTTTTAATATTATTTAATGATATTGCTGCGGTTGTCTTTAAAAACCGCAGCAATATATTAAAATATTATTTTTTAATATTATTTTAATATATTGCTGCGGTTTTTGCTAAAAACCGCAGCAATATGTCTCGGTCAAGTAGTCAAACTTTTTCGAAATATAATCGTTGAAACCATATTGCTGCGGTTTTCTAATGAAACCGCAGCAATATTGTCAATTTCTATTTTTTCTTTTTACGTGATATATTGCTGCGTATGGGTAAAACCGCAGCAATATCACCGCAGCAAATAGCATTTATTCTACTAGAATTTTGCTTTAGTCTTCCAATATAATTCTTGGAATTCTAACAGCCTAACCTGTTTCAAAAGAAACTTATCTAACTTTGCAGCAAGAAAAGGGCAGCTGGGATTAGCCAGAAGGTTTTCTTGAATACACTTTTGTTGAACCCTAGTTTTGATAATGACAAAGAAACAAAGGAACAAACTAAGTAGTGAACTAATGAATTATTTAAGTGTATGGTGTCTAAGGTATCAATGCAAGGAACTGGGAGAATACGAAGTCAATGAAGAAGTCAAGAGAGGATTTCAAAGGCTAAGTAAAGAAGTTTCTATGTTGATACTGGAGCAAGCATTGGATCAAGAATAATAGAAGCTAGGCGTTTTATTTTCTAGTTCCAATGTAAAGGAACAAAGAAAGAATGGTAAGGAACTGTGGCAGAATATTTGAGAATGAAGCGTTTGTTCCTTTGTAAGGAACAAACTAAGTGGCACTTAGCAAATATGTTAAAGGAACTGAACTAATATAAGGAACTAGACTTAGGCGTGTACTTAGTATAACGATTAAAAGATAATGGAGTAAGTCATGCCTAGATTATAGGAAATTAGTTATTTCTAATTTCAAAAGATAAAATCAGTTTTAAAAAGAAAATCTGTTTTGGAAAATATTTTATTTTTCGGAAAATAAGAAAATAAATATCCGGTTGTTAGAAAGATTTTATTTCAAAGATATTATTTTCTTAAAGATTAGAAATTCAGATTTAAAGATAAAAAGAGTTTATAAAAACTGATTTTCGGATGATGCTCAAGGAACTCCTATTATTTAGGAGTAATGGCTGCATTTTATCCACGTTCATTTATAGTTCATGGGATCATGGGACATGATGTAAAACGTGTTCCTTAGGGGAAGGAACATCATGGGTAAATGGATTAAAACGTGTACTCTAACATTAATCCCACGTTCTTCATGATTAACACTATAAATATAGAAGTCTAGATAAGTTCCAAATTGTGTCTGACTAAGTAATTAAGTGAGTTTAACTTATTAAGTGTCAGTGCCTTCATTCTCTCATAATAGCCATTTGTTCTTTGCCTTCTTACTCTAATTCCACTAAGCTTATTTCGATCAATTGTATTTTGGTTTTTGGGGTAAGGGAACTTTGAGTGAAGTTCTGTAAGAGAAAGGCTTTGAGTGAAGCTTGTATGTGTGAGAAAACTTCGAGTGAAGTTGAGAGGAACTGCTGTTAAGGGAACAGTGGTTCAGGAACTTGAGTTTAGGAACTCAAGGTAGGGCTCGAGTTAGAATTAGGTTGTAACAGAGTTGTTTGGCCTAATTAGTGAAAGTGTTGAGTTTAAATCCCTAGTGGTCGAGGTTGTTTCTTCTTGTTGGGCCCAAGAAGTTTTTCCTCGTAAAAATCCCTTGTGTTCCTTTAGCTTGTTTATTCGTTTAAGTTTTAAATTCCGCAAAAAGTTACGTTTATTTCTACACCTAAATTCACCCCCCTCTTGTAGTGTTCCTAGGGAAATAACAATTGGTATCAGAGCTAGAACTCACGTAAGATAGGAAACCCTATTGAGGAAAAGATCCAAGGAACAATGAATACCACCGAGAAACTTGAAGAAGTTATTCCACTCAAAGGCCTCCTATGTTCAATGGGAAGTACTACAACTATTGGAAGAACCGCATGGAGATATTCATCAAGGCTGAAAACTATCAGGTATAGAGAGTCATTGAAGTTGATGATTTCGAAGTCACAACTACAAATGACAAAAAAGAGGTAACTCTTAAACCCCTCTCTGATTATGACAAATCTGATTTTGAAAAAATGGAAGTAAATGCCATGGCTATTAAATTATTGCATTGTGGACTTGGACCCCATGAACATAATAGGATCATGGGATGCAAATCCGCAAAGCAAATATGGGATTCACTAGAAGTAACCCACGAAGGAACTAATGAAGTTAAAAGATCGAAAATTGATTTACTTATGAATCAATATGAACTGTTCTGCATGAAATCCAAAGAAAGCATCCGAGACATGTTTACTCGTTTTACTAACATTATAAAATCAATTGCTCTCAAAGCAGATGATGAAGATGATTCGGACTCTGAAGAAGAAGAAGCAGCCCTCATGGTTCGAAAATTTCGAAAGATGTACAGGAACATGAAGAATGGAAACTTCAAAGGTAAAACTAAGAAATTTTCTAACAAAGCTGCTTGTCATAAATGTGGAAGTACAGATCACTTCATTAAAGAATGTCCTCTTTGGGAAAACGACAAAACCAAAGAAAGGAACAAGGAACGCTTTGCTGAAAGGAACAAAGAATCAAAAGCACCTTTCTCTAAGGCAAATGTGCGCAAAGCTATGATAGCTGCTTGGGGAGACTTAGAGACGGAAGAAGAAGAGGAACAACCAACTGAAGAAACAACAAACCTTTGCCTCATGGCAAACACTGACGAAAAAGAAGATGAAGAAAAAATTGAGGTAAGTCAACATGGACTTGAGTCAGAACTAGATGGTAAAACTAGGACTGAAATATATGATCTTCTTTATGATGCAATTCTTGAATGTAGAGATGAACGTGAAAAACGTGAACAAACAGAACAAGCCTTAAAGGTTTGCAAGAAACACATAGAATGGCTTAAGAAAATGTGAACTGATGTCGAAACTAGATTTTTTGATTTGTTTGATAAAAACTTAAAAATCAAAGAATGTTATGAGAGTTTGAAAAATGAAAATTATCTAATTAATTTAGAGATTTCACACTTGAAGGAATTTGTCCCTGTTCTGAGTTCCTTTGATATAAGATCAACCCCTTTGAAAGGATACAGATCTGAGATTGAAAAAATAAATAAAGAGAAAAATATTTTAAAGGAACAGATCTGTAATCTTAAAAAGGAACTGGTTGTCGCAAGGAACAGAGGCAAAATCATGAAAGTTCCTAAGTGGATTGAGAAACCACAGACCAAAAGGAAGGAAGGTCTTGGTTTTGAAAACTACAAGAAAAGGAACAAGACAAAGAAATATGTTGATCTACCTAGTGATAAGTTCTGTATGTATTGTGGCAAAGTAGGTCATTACATAAATCAATGTCAACTAAAATCTGAGATGATTGGGAAAAATGTGACAATAAGTAAGAAAAAATGGGTTGTCAAAACTAATCCTAGTCAAGAACAAGAACCCACGAAAGATGGGGTTCCTTCAACTAACAACTAGTTGATTTTTTGCAGGTTGGAGTGAGGGGGAACAACACTTGGTATCTCGATAGTGGTTGTTCCAAGCACATGACAGGAGACAAAACGAAGTTTCTCTCACTCACAACCTATGAAGGTGGCAGTGTAACATTTGGTGATAATAAGAAAGGTAACATTGTTGCTATGGGTAAGGTCGGTAAGTCACCATTACACTCCATTGAAAATGTATTTTTAGTTGAAGGTCTAAAACATAATCTATTAAGCATATCTCAATTCTGTGACAAAGGAAATACTGTAAAATTTGATAAAGAAAGATGCTTAATCATCAACATTAAAACTAAGAAGGTTATTTTGGAAGGAACAAGGAAAGGGAACACATACATTGTGGATCTAGACCTTGTTCCTCAAATCAATTTAACTTGTCTTAGTGTTATTGAAAATGATTCACTTCTATGGCACAAGCGTCTAGGACATGCTAGCTTTTCATTGCTTGAGAAACTTAGATCAAAAGACCTTGTTTTGGGATTACCATCTATAAAATTTCATATTGATCAAGTTTGTGATGCATGTGCACGAGGTAAACAAGTAAGATCCTCTTTCAAATCTAAAACGATTGTAAGTACCACTAAACCATTAGAGTTAATTCATATGGACTTATGTGGACCCATGAGAATTCAAAGCAGAAGTGGAACGAGGTATGTACTTGTCATTGTAGATGACTACTCTAGGTACACTTGGGTTATTTTTCTCTCTAGTAAAGATGAAACTTATGATGAGTTCCTTGTCTTTGCTAAAAGAGTTCAAAACCTAAGTGGACATAAAATAAATCACATTAGATCAGATCATGGCAAGGAATTCGAAAATTATAAATTTGATGACCTAAGCAGAGATAATGGCCTAGATCACAATTTTTCTGCCCCTAGAACACCACAACAAAATGGTGTTGTAGAAAGGAAAAATAGAACTTTGGAGGAAATGTCTAGAACCATGTTAATTGCTAGTGAACTTCCAAGGAACTTTTGGGCTGAAGCTGTTAATACTGCTTGTCACATAATTAATCGTGCCATGATGAGACCTATCATTAATAAAACTCCTTATGAACTTTACTTTGGAAAGAAACCAAACATCACCTATTTTAGAACATTTGGATGCAAATGTTATGTGCATAATAATGGAAAAGATAATCTTGGAAAATTTGATGCAAGGAGTGATGAAGCAACATTTTTAGGATACTCCTCACATAGTAAAGCTTATAGAGTATATAACAAAAGAACTATGTGTGTTGAAGAAAGCATTCATGTAATCTTTGATGAATCTGACAAACATAATCCAAGCATACAGGTTGATGACTATGAGATAGGGTTAACACAACCTAGTACAAGGAACACAGATTCACAAGAAGAAGAAGAAGTGAAAGAGGAAAGGAACGAGGAATTCGAAAATAATGATATCAATGATGTTCCTGTTCCTCAAGGAGGAGAAGATGCTCCTGTTCCTCTAAATGAAGGAACTGAGTCCACCGAGGCTAACAAAGGAACAACAGAGCAGAGCTCCTCATCCACTCAAGGAACTCATGAGGAACAACATGTCCCTATAAGAGAGTTTCAACCAAAACCTTGGAGATTACAAAAGTCACATCCTGTGGAACTCATAATCAGCGACATATCCATTACTACCAAAAAGGCCAAGGAGACCATATATAGGAGACCTGTTATGGTTACTAACACATTTCTTACACTTAGCAACCCATTGATTATAAAAAACCAGTCTCTTAGGTTTAACTATTTGACTTATTGAAAAAGTTTTTGTGAGAATGGAGACTGTTTCTCACAAAACTGGTTTCCTTGGAATATTTTAATTTTTTTTCCATTTAAAAAAAGAAAAGAAAAAGAAACACATTACCACGTAACAGGCTAGTCTATAACGTGCTTTTAGAAGATAATTTTTTTCTCAATCCCACCACTTGTGATGCCGCCACCAACAAAACCTCAAATCTTAATCCAATTCCCAATCGAAAAATGTAAATTCGTCGTTCCCAATTTGTAACAATTCCTGTTAACTGATTCACCATTCGGAATCTCAATCCAGTTTCATCGTCGGTGACCACTAGCTTTCCGTCCTTTTTCTGCTTGCTTTTGGTCTAGATTGGGTTTTTTAAAATATCAAAAGGAGCCCAACACAATTGGTTTCTTCTACCTCTCCTCTCATCAATCTCTTGTAGATTTAGTTCAAAGCATCAGTTTCTGCTCTGCCGTAACTTTTTTAATTATGGCAGGTGCTGAGGTGGGTGGCGACTGGAGGTCAGTGGCGAGGCTAGCGTTCGAGTTCGGCGGCAAGGTTGGTAATTTTTATTATTTGCCCTAACTCACGAATCAAACTCAATTTTTTACCTATGTTTGATTGATTTTTGTGTTCCTATGCATTGGATTGATGTGGTGTGAAAGAATGTGTTCCTAATCTCGAAATATAGTTACATTACTCGTATATTGTGCATGCTTTTGTGGTAAATTATAATCTTTTTCAGTTGCTTTCAATAGCTAGGCTTGCGTTACTGGCTTTAATATATCAAATTCGAATTCTAACATATCCCAATATGTAGTAGCATGAGGCCTTTGGTGCATGAATTTCTCTCTAGATTTTAGTTAGGGTGCCTCTAATGTATAAGATTACGTGGAAAGCGTTGTGTGATTAGGAGTTCCATGCATTGGATTGAGGATGTGGTGTGAAAGTACGCTTTCTTAATGTCACAATATAGTTGCATCACTTGTATATTTGTGCATGTTCTTGAAGCAAATTCCTAAATGAAGTAATAGTATGAAAATGGGAAGGCAAGGGTGAAACGGTGAAAGGATGTTTTGGTCTTATGGATAGAGAGAAAGGAACCCACTTTTATCTATATTGTTATTTTTGAGAAATTTTATATTACTTAAATGTTTGCATATGAAAGGTTAAATTGTCACGGAGTTGCATTTGATAATTTTTGAGAAAGAGATCAGCTTGTCTTGAATCTCAATGTTGTTATTGTTATTATATCTGATAATTGCTAATGTTTGCGGTTCTGTTTGCTGTCATATTTATTGTAGGTCGGGACTAAAGTTTCTGCTGTTTCTCGCAAGACAAATACAACTACACATGAAGTATTAGGGGTGATGACTAAATGAGGCAGCTGAATCCTTTTTTCAGAGTGAGAGATTCACCGTAGGTTGTTTGTTACCGCTGCTTTGCTAGTCATCAGTCGTGTTGGGTATTTCATCATCCCTATGCTTGGGTGTGATTGACGATTGCTACCTCAAGATTACTTGAGTTTTATTTCTGGAGCGGCTGGTATGTGTACTGACTAGCAACACTCTCTTGTATTCCTGACAAATGCATCTTTCATGGTTGTATCATGGCTTTTCTGAACTAATAGCTGAAATATCTGATTAAAGGGGTTAATAGAGATTTGCAGAAGAATCTATGTTTGTCTAATTCTCTTTTGTAGTGACATATTGATTTATTTAAAATCGATCATGTATGTTTTGCTTCACCGCAAGACATTGTGGATATATGGTCTACGAGACTATGCCATAGGTTTAATGTGGATCAAATTTGCTGCTTTTGAGAGAAACTGGTGTCCATCGTTTTTTTTTTCCACATGAATTGACTATTGACTTTGCCCTTTGAGCTTCATGTGGCAGGAAAATGACAATAGTATTGATATTGATGAGTGGCTTAAGTTGCGATGGAGCTATTAATAAATTGTTGGTGCAATGGCCATCCTATTTTTATTTTGAGTTAATTTGTGCTGATTCATGGTGCACTTTTCAGATGAACTTGGTGACTTTGCTCCAGAAATCAAGATGTTTTAGTTAGGGATTAGACCACAGATAGTAGTATCAATTCTTATGCAGGTTAGTTTTCCCTATATCATGCATGAATATGTGTTCGGACTCCTTTCTCTGCATGAGGAATCTTTCGATGGCATAGTTTTTTATTATGCATAAATAGTGATGCATGACGAGAAATATGTAGTGATAGTAGAAATTTGTTGTACATAGTTCAAACAAGAAATTTTTATCATCTGGTGGTGTAGGTAAGATCTTGAATATGTAATGCAAAAGAATGATTGAATGTTCATGTTGTAGCTTAGACTAAAATGAAGATTAGCTAAATATCCCTTGTAGTGAAGTAGTCTGCTTGATTTCCTTGAAATTTGGTACAATATTGAATAACAAAACAAAACCTTTGATTGCATAAATACACGCAAAGAGAAGATATCAAGAATATCTATGGCAATAATTTTTACTTCATATCACTTGTACAATATCATGACTTTCCTCCAAAACTTTATGTTTATTTTAATGTCGTCAAAAAAGCTCAAGAACATTTATTTGTTTACATCAATATTTTGTTGAGATGATCAAGGAGTATGATATTTATTGAGTTGATCAGGAAGTATGATATATGAAAGGAACTCGTTTTGTTCCATGAAAGTTCTAGAAACTATAAGTGAAGTTTTAACTATTGTATTGTAGATAATTGTTGTACACTCTTGCTTTATTAATTGATGAGCACTCTAAGTATAATTATCTTAAATTATTTTGTAGGACTCTTCTGGAAATCCTAACACTATCCGTAAGAGATGATTGACGACCTAAGAGATATGTGGGCGGCGTATTTAAACAACCAAAATGGAGATTGAAGACAACTACGATCATGTTTGAATTGTACATTTTAGATGATTTTTTGTTTTTAATAATTTTAGTTTTAGTAGATAGCATTAGATTATAGAAACCTTATATTTAAGACATTATTGGAAGAAATTGATGCTTTTAGAGAAATTATTTTTGGATATAAATTAAATGTAACTAATAATTTTTGACAAGATGAATAGAGAAAGTAAACAAATCCTGTTTATAGTATTGTTTTAGTTATTTATATATTGTTCTATAGGAAAAGGAAAGTATATATACAAGGAGCCGCAAATACATTAAATGTTACAGGAAAGTTACAGGATAATGTATGTATAAAGTATTTTATTCTAATTTTAAAAAAAACGTGTAGTAAATCTAAGAAACCGGTTGTGATAAATAACTGATTTCAAAAGGTAAGGCAAGGAGACTGGTCTGAAATATTAACTGGTCTCCTAACCTCTTTGTCATATGATATATATGCTTACCTAAGAGACTGATTTTAGCTGTCAACTGGTCTCCCAAATAAACAAGGAGACCACGCATCATAACCGGTCTCCTAACCTAGGACACCTATGAGATGGAGACTGTTGGAGTCTGGTTTCCTAGGTCATTTTCAACCGGTTTCCTAGGCCTTTTTTGTAGTAGTGATCCAAAGGTACGCAAACTAGATCTCAGTTAAGGAACTTTTGTGCATTTCATGCGTTCCTATCAATGATGGAACCAAGAAATCATGAAGAAGCCTTAACTGACTCTGATTGGATTATTGCAATGCAAGCTGAATTAAATGAGTTTGAAAGAAACAAGGTATGGCATCTAGTTCCTTCATCTAAACAACAAAAAGTAATTGGCTTAAAATGGGTGTTTAGAAACAAACTAGATGAATATGGAACCATTGTAAGAAACAAAGCTAGACTTGTAGTAAAAGGTTATAACCAACAAGAAGGAATTGATTATGAAGAAACCTTTGCTCCTGTAGCTAGATTAGAAGCCATTAGAATCTTAATTGCATTTGCTGCTTACATGGGATTCAAATTATATCAAATGGATGTTAAGTGTGCATTTTTAAATGGCTATCTAAACGAAGATGTATATGTTGAACAACCCCCTGGTTTCGAAAATAACAATCTCCCAAATCATGTCTACAAGCTTGATAAAGCTCTTTAGAAAACAAGCATCATATTCGGAGATCATGGTATGAGAGATTATCTAAGTTCCTTTTAGAAAACAACTTTAAAAGAGGAAAGGTTGATAAAACCTTGTTCCTAAAATCTAAAGGAACTGATATTTTGCTTGTTCAAATATATGTTGATGACATCATATTCGGAGCTACTAATGAAACATTGTGCAAAGAATTCTCAATCTCATGAGCAATGAATTTGAAATGAGTATGATGGTGAAGTTAAATTTCTTTCTTGGACTACAAATCAAACAAACTGAAAAAGGTATAATTGTTCACCAACAAAAATACATAAAGGAACTATTAAAGAAATATGGCCTCGAAAATTCAAAGATAAATCACACTCCTATGGGAACTTCAACTAGATTAGATGAAGACTCCATA
This sequence comes from Beta vulgaris subsp. vulgaris, assembly GCF_026745355.1. NCBI lineage: Eukaryota > Viridiplantae > Streptophyta > Magnoliopsida > Caryophyllales > Amaranthaceae > Beta > Beta vulgaris. The sequence continues at coordinate 8,983,900 of NC_079206.1, forward strand.
GGAACAAGTGTTGATCAAACAAAATTAGAGGAATGATTGGTTCACTTTTGTATCTAACTGCTAGTCGTCCAGACATAGCTTTCAGTGTTGGTTTGTGTGCTAGATTTCAAGCAAATCCAAAGGAGTCTCACCTCACTGCTGTGAAGAGAATTCTTAGATACCTTAAAGGAACAGATGATCTTGGACTCTACTATCCAAGAAGTGATACATTCGAACTAAAAGGATATGCAGATGCAGATTATGCTGGAGATCTTGTTAATAGGAAAAGCACCTCAGGTATGGCACAATTCCTTGGTCATAGTTTAGTTTCTTGGAGTACCAAGAAACAAAACACAGTTGCTTTATCCACTGCTGAAGCAGAATATGTAGCTGCTGCTGCATGTTGCTCTCAAATGCTTTGGATAAAACAACAACTTAGTGACTATGGAATAAACTTTGAATGTGTTCCTATTTATTGTGACAATACAAGTGCTATAAGTATATCTAAAGATCCAGTGCATCATTCTAGAGTAAAGCATATACATATTAGACATCACTTTTTAAGAGAAAATTCGAAAAAGGTTTGATCAAACTTGAGTTTTGTCAAACTGATTATCAGATTGCTGATCTTCCTAACTAAGCCTTTGCAAAGAGATAGATATGAAAAATTAAGGCTTGAGTTAGGCTTAATAAAAATTAAGTGATTGTTCCTATGTCAATTCCCCCATGTTTGAATCAATTTGAGTGACTTTGTGTGCTAAAAATAATTGTGTTTAATTGCCTAAGACCATTGCAAATTGGAATGTTGAAAACATAACCATGAAGTCAAAGAAACTAAACAACTCACAAATGTCACATAATACTCCCCTTACTGTTCCTAAGGTCAAGAAACATGCATAGTATGAAGGATATTGATATGTAGCATTAGTTGTTCCTATAGCACAAGTTCCTTAGCATTTATTTTCTTTCAAAAATTAAAATTCATAAAAATCCGAAAAATCCGATAAAATCCCAAAAATTAAGGGGAACCAGTTTAATTAAATCTTGGTTCTTTTTATCTTTTCGTTTTCTTCCTTTTTATTTTTATTTTTATTATTTCTTTTGCTTTATTTCTTTCCCGCGTGTCATAATTACTATTACATGCAAAACTTCCTTCTTCAATTCATCTAAAGAAACCGTGTTCCTCTCAAACGCTTCATCTTCACCAAATCCGAAACCTCATCACACCCTTTGATACTCCATAAAAACCTCCAAACCTTCGAAAATCATGGCAAAAACTTCAAGAAACTCACCTTTTCCAACACCAAAAACAACCGACACTTCAAAAATGGAAATTTCTTCATCTCCAACTAAAACCCTTGAAACCGACATAATTCAAGAAAACCCCATAGAGGAACAGCAATTAGAATCTCCTAGAAGGAGCATGAGAAGAAGAAAATTGATTGGGGAAGACGATGAAGAAGAAACCCCGGAACAATCTCAGGGGGAAGAAGAAGAAACTGCACCTGTTCCTTCCAAAGGAACTGTTTCTTCGTCTTCCAAGAAAAGGGTCGAACGAAGTGAATCTAGGTATGTCTTGGGCTTTTGCGTCGATTTAGAATGGGCAAATAAAATTGAATTTCTAGAATTAACCTCCATTCTAAAGGAACAAGGCATGGAATTCTTGTTTGAATTCGCCTTTAATAATGCTCTTGTTCCTCTAGCTATGGATGATTTTGTGCAAATTTTGTTAATACTAATGGAACTTGCACAACTGAAGTTAGAGGCAAGAAAATAAGGTTTAATCAAGCAACTTTAAGCAAAGTATGGGAAGTTCCTTGCAAAGGAACTGATTTGTATTTTAAAAGGAAAGGAACTGTTTCCTTTCCAATTTTCCTCAAGACAAAATCTTAGAATATTTTGGAGGAACAGCTGGCCAAAACAAACTTAACCATAATCTATCTCTCCCCTTCACAAAGTACTGTTTAACTTGGTTTGGAGAGCACTCATTCCTCGAACTGAAAAGAGGAATGAAGTGGGTCTCTTGGATATGTGTTACATGTTTTGCTTGGACCAACACATACAAATTAATTTCCCTTCCCTCTTCATTCAACACTTAACCCATGCATTGAAAATCATTGTGTTATTGGCTACGGGCCTTGATAACTTCCTTACTTCATCATTTTGAAGTAAGACTTACTGGTTGGACCACCATAGGGTCAAACAAGGGAACATATTGAATGAGAAGACCCTAAATGGACTTGGATTGTCCGTCCAAGAAGGTGTTCTCATTCAAGGAAGAATGGCTTCCAGTTCCTCAGGAAAAAAGAAAATGCCCAAACTGACTTAGAAGAAGATGATGATGTAATTTGGATAACCCTGTTCCTAAGCCGGAGGAACCAAACCTAAGAGGCGCAAACACATTGCCACTAAGCCAAAACCCTCTGTTCCTTTGAGAGTGAGAAAGAGCACTCGTCGAAAAATTGCTCCTGTTCCTGTTCCTTCCAAGAGGACTCTCCTTTAGTCCTTTCGGATAATGAGGAACAGGTACCCTCTACTCTCAAGGAACCAATACCCCACCATCTCCCAAACCCTTCTGTTCCTTCACAAAAATACCCTCCATTTCACCTTCGTCCTTCTCTGTTCCTTCAAGTTTTGAGCAGTTGAAGGATGAAATAAAAGGACCAAATCCTTTTGCTTCCACCTCCACAACTCTTCCACCCACACCACCATTTCTTCCTCCCATTTATCACCCTTCACCTTCTGTTTCCATTCCTGGAACAGATGAGCCTTCCACTCAAACCTCCCCAGTTCCTTCACAACATCCCCCATCTGCCTCTAGTTCCAAGGGTAAGGAACAGGAAAATCCGGATGACACTAACTGGGTTAATGAAGTCTGCCTTCCTGCACAACATATGATAAAATTCTACAATCATCTTCATTGGACTTTGGATGCCAAAACTGATACTATGCTAAGTCTTATGAAGAAATTGAGTGATACCGTGGTTGCGCAGCAACAGAAGATGGAACTATGGCTCGTACCTTGGAGGAGCTGAAGGAACAGGTTGAACTACATCATGGGGTGGTGATGAAAAGTTGGAGGATGTGGTTGAAGAAGAAGTTGGAGGAACACCATTCCCCTTCCCTTTCTTAGTTTCTTTTATTGTTTTGTTGTTCCTGTTTCTTTCAAAGGAACACAACTTTTGTTTCTTCTTTTTCTTTTCTTCTTTGTTTTGTTATGGAACAAGTGCTATATAATCAATGACTTTTGCTATATTGTCTATGTTTCTAAATGCTTTGCATAATTTCTTCCTTGGAATGGCTAGTATTATTGATGTGTTTGAGCAAGTTTACTCTTTGATTTTCTAACTTAACCACTAATGGTGCTTGCATATTGGTCTTAAGGTGTTAAATCAATTCATCAATTCATGCAGAGTCTATTCTTTTTGAGGATGACAAAGGGGGAAAAGGATTTAAGGAACAAACTGTACATAAACTTAAAAAAATGGAAATTGAAAAAAAATTAAAAATTGGATAAGGTAAATGAAAAATCAAAAATAGGTTAAGGTAAATGAAAAATCAAAACTTCAGTTACTCATATAATTGTGTTTTATTTTTCATTTTCTTCTTTATGTTTTTATTTTCATTCACTTATATTATTTGTTATTTTCCTTAGTTTGTACCTTTGTTGTCATCATCAAAAAGGGGGAAATTGTTGAACCCTAGTTTTGATAATGACAAAGAAACAAAGGAACAAACTAAGTAGTGAACTAATGAATTATTTAAGTGTATGGTGTCTAAGGTATCAATGCAAGGAACTGGGAGAATACAAGTCAATGAAGAAGTCAAGAGAGGATTTCAAAGGCTAAGTAAAGAAGTTTCTATGTTGATACTGGAGCAAGCATTGGATCAAGAATAATAGAAGCTAGGCGTTTTATTTTCTAGTTCCAATGTAAAGGAACAAAGAAAGAATGGTAAGGAACTGTGGCAGAATATTTGAGAATGAAGCGTTTGTTCCTCTGTAAGGAACAAACTCAGTGGCACTTAGCAAATATGTTAAAGGAACTGAACTAATATAAGGAACTAGACTTAGGCGTGTACTTAGTATAACGATTAAAAGATAATGGAGTAAGTCATGCCTAGATTATAGGAAATTAGTTATTTCTAATTTCAAATGATAAAATCATTTTAAAAAGAAAATCTGTTTTGGAAAATATTTTATTTTTCGGAAAATAAGAAAATAAATATCCGGTTGTTAGAAAGATTTTATTTCAAAGATATTATTTTCTTAAAGATTAGAAATTCAGATTTAAAGATAAAAAGAGTTTATAAAAACTGATTTTCGGATAATGTAAGGAACTCCTATTATTTAGGAGTAATGGCTGCATTTTATCCACGTTCATTTATAGTTCATGGATCATGGGACATGATGTAAAACGTGTTCCTTAGGGGAAGGAACATCATGGGTAAATGGATTAAAACGTGTACTCTAACATTAATCCCACGTTCTTCATGATTAACACTATAAATATAGAAGTCTAGATAAGTTCCAAATTGTGTCTGACTAAGTAATTAAGTGAGTTTAACTTATTAAGTGTCAGTGCCTTCATTCTCTCATAATAGCCATTTGTTCTTTGCCTTCTTACTCTAATTCCACTAAGCTTATTTCGATCAATTGTATTTTGGTTTTTGGGGTAAGGGAACTTTGAGTGAAGTTCTGTAAGAGAAAGGCTTTGAGTGAAGCTTGTATGTGTGAGAAAACTTCGAGTGAAGTTGAGAGGAACTGCTGTTAAGGGAACAGTGGTTCAGGAACTTGAGTTTAGGAACTCAAGGTAGGGCTCGAGTTAGAATTAGGTTGTAACAGAGTTGTTTGGCCTAATTAGTGAAAGTGTTGAGTTTAAAATCCCTAGTGGTCGAGGTTGTTTCTTCTTGTTGGGCCCAAGAAGTTTTTCCTCGTAAAAATCCCTTGTGTTCCTTTAGCTTGTTTATTCGTTTAAGTTTTAATTTCCGCAAAAAGTTACGTTTATTTCTACACCTACAATTCACCCCCCCTCTTGTAGTGTTCCTAGGGAAATAACAACTTTAGTTTGCTTTCAACCACTTTTAATTGACGGAGATAAAGTGTCCTCGACAATTACAGATAGGACACCTTCCTCAGCATATAAATCATTCTCATCATCCATGAAACCATCAGCATCAGAGATAAAACCACATTCTAACAGCTCAGTAGGGTAAATTACCCTCAAAGGAACTGGGGACTTAATAGAATCATCATGGACTAAGGGAGGGAGGAGGGTCATAGCAGCAGAAGACACCATGGCAACATTCTCATTCTGATTACCAGCATTACTGACTAGACAGCTAGAGAAAGGAGGGATAGCAGAAGGCATCACAGACTCACAGTCATCATCAGAGGAATCCACTTCTATCACAGGGTGGGCAATCATCACCCCCTTACCTTTCCCAACCTGAGAAGGCAATGATAAGGCAGCAACTGTAGGATGGGACTGAACAACAGGTTCTCTAATAGAGATACCAGCCCAGCAGCAACATTTTTCTTTCCTGTAAATGACTTTCCAGGGAACTTTTTCTTTGGAACAAACTTTTTGGGAGGAGTAGCAGTAGAAGAGAGAGGTCTAACAATGTGTCAGGCCTAGCCTCAACCACTAAAGCTTGCTCAGCAGTGGTAAGAGGCTTAGCTAGCCTAGTAGCACCTTGAATAAACTCTGCAAGCCATTGCTTTTTTGGATGTTTCATTAACATCACTTTGACTTGTTTGGGAGGAGGGGACAGAATCAAACAATCATCAATACTGTGACATCACAACCACAAAATGAACAGCCTACAGAAAAGTCCTCATACCATATAACATAACCACATGTCACACCACCAGCTCTAGTAACTTCAGCATATTCCAACAGGGGTTCAGTAATATCTACCCTAACACATGCTCGGGCAAACCTTATCTTATGCTTTAACACTGAACGAGTATCCAATCTAATCAAAGCACCAATATTATTAGCAGCTAACAGGTTAGCTATGGAATCAAAGTCAAAGAATTCAGCAGGAAATCTAGGGATCCTTACCCACAAATCCACATATTTAATTTCTTCCACATAAGGATCAAAATGTGGCTTCCAGGGATAAATGACAAATAACTCACCTTGAACGTGCCAAGGTCTTTCAGACCAAACAAGAAACAAATCACCAGGATTAGCAAACTTAATCATAACCCAATTATTACCCATATCTAGGTACTCAATATCACCCTTACAGAACTGCCAATCAGCTTTTGTTCTAAACATAATAGTCCTCAAATCAACAACAGCACCCAACATTTTACCAACTAAACAAGTTTTTGATAAATCAGCAATGTCTTGCTCAACTTGAGATAAATCATCTAATATAATAGCTTCAGGGAAAGTTGGGGGACCCGGAGGGTCACTTACAGACAGGGAAGCAGGACTAGAAGATGGAACACCAACCATCTCATCAGGATCCACAACACCTTTAGCAGCATTCTGAAACTGGCCATTTCCTTCGGAAAGCAAAGCTTCTTTGAACGAGTTCATCCTCACACAAAACCACAACAGAGAAGTTAAGCTATTACCACACTTTTTTGAAGTTAGATAAAGAAAAAACAACAAGACAAATAACAATTGACAGAGGGAGAAAGAGTGAGTACCACCTAAACCAAAGACTTGGCTTTTATAGACCCAAATTTCTCCGGAAAGCCAAAAAAAAGAGCTATGAATCCATACCTGAGTAGGGACTTTTCCAATCGCATTAAATGCGAGAACTAAATTGATGGATAAAAATCCAACATCACCAAGAAATCTAACTGGAAAGATACAAAAATCACCCCGGAAACCCCAAATAATGATGACAATAGAAACAAGGACATTAAGAATAGCATTCAACACACTAGCAGAGAACTGAACCATCACTTCACTCATCTGACAAAACCAACACCTCAGCCCTAATTTGAACTTAAAACCCCTAAAAATGAGCCACCTCAGCCAGAGAAACTGGCAATTAAGGATGAAGTTAAGCAAACAAGCAAAAAACCCTGCATTTACTGCTTCAATAACACGCCAGTTAGCTAATTTAGGTAATCGCAAACCTAAATCAGCCGCAGACCTATCCCTAAGATGAATAGGGGTAGTCTGAACTTCACCCACTCTCAATTGAATACAGAGGATATTAACTGAGTGAAGAAAAGTAATGATTACTCTGAAGATTAAACCCCAATCAAAGGCTAAGAGATGAAGCGAAAATTTTCGCGGAACTACAATCGGGTTTCTAGGGTTTCTAATGGAACTAAGGGGCTGAGGCTGTTGGTTAGAGCTTATCTCTCTAACTTTCTCTCTCATCTTTTTTTTACTAACTCCTATCTAAAATAGTAATGCTAAATAGATCTCAGTGAATGGGCATACATTGTAGAATAACAATTCATGACCATTATATCCTAAAACTTTAGAGCAATGTCAATCATGACTGATGACACAATTGTTAATGATATTGCAATTTTTTTGAGTGAACAAAAAAAACACCTCTACCATTGGTGATAACAATTTGTTCATGACATAAACAAATTGTTCATTGTTCACCATGTTAACAAATTGTTCATCCTACACTACACAAAACAAGCTAATGACAAGTTGCCACATGTACTGGATAACTTTGGAAAATTTTGTGGAAATTTCCGTGGAATTTCCCGAAAAATCCCTTTATCAAAAAAATATATATTTATATACCAAAATTCGTAATTTATTTCCCTATATAAAATGATACCCATATTAACATATTTCGAAATATTTTTTTTTTAAATGAAATAAGGTATAGTGATGATTTATTTGTTCATGAGTGGAATGGAGGTGATATTTTTGTTCATGAAATGAACAAAACATGAGTAAGGAGGGAAATGTGGTAAACTTTTTGTTCACCATTGACAATGCTCTTATAATTCCTGAATTTCAAATTGCAAATTAAATCACGTCTAAAGGACACAGCCCACAAGCGTCTACCCCATTAGACGGAGAGTGAGAATAATTTATTATACACAAGCAGATCAACGAGATCTCTCCTTGTATAAACCACAAAGAAATCTGATATTTTGACGCATTTAGTACCAACAATGACATATTAAGAATAGAGAACAATCAACAAACTTAATCCACCCCCACCCACCCAAACAAACAAAGGAAAAAAAACACAAGAAAATGCGGACGAGAGTAAAAGGGAAGCTTCACAATAATTTACTTTTGACAAATCCTATATTCCTGTATTTATGCAATTCTTCATAAGGTCATTCATACTTCCAACCGATGACTTCATGCAGGACAGTATAAAGAAGAAGAGGGTGACTTGTACAACAGCTACCAATTATCCTTGACAATCTTGGACTTTTCCAGTATGTATTTGCCTTCTTTGTACTTCTGAGATTCTTCATAAGCTCGTTCATACTTCCAACCAAGCACCTCACGGCAGTCTGAGCAAGAGACATCCGCAACTGTGTGGAGACCCGTCATGAGATTTCTGTCCTCCTTTGGTCCCACATCAATGTTCATGGCATGGGAAAAGAGAAAGGCTCTACTATTTCTTCCCTGATTTATGATACAGAAGAGGAGCAGTCAGTAGAAGAAAATATAGATGCAACTCGTTATGCATTTAAACATATAGAGTCACAGAAGTAATAGGATTCATGACATCTATTCTGAAACACAAACAAAACTCTAACTGATCATGAAATCTTTCAGACCGCATTAAAGAGGCAAATGCTGCAGAAATTGGAACAATTTTTATGTGCTCAACATCGATTATAGTATGTGCCAAAAGCTATGAAGATTGCATTATTTGTTTCTTGAAAGCACAACAAACTTAGAATTGAGAGGGCGAGCTAAGAGGCTCGGAATGGAAACTCAACAAACAGGATAATAAGTACCAATACAACCTTCCAAACATATTGATGCCCGCATCCTACAACTGCACCAAGAAATACTTTTAAACAAGAAAGGTAACTGAGTATACATAACAATGTATAAACTTCTTCACCTGAAAAGCTTTAGAAATGATATCATCATGAAGAGCAACATTAGTTCGACAATTGCTGCAACTGTACACCCTAGGGCCGATCAATCCTGCCATCAAAGCTACAAGAGACCTTCAAATTTTTTACAAGTACGTTAATATACAAAAGAATAACAATGAATCGTCAACTAATTTATTGTATCACATGCCCGTCAAAACATGAAACAAATCAATAGTTACCAAAATTAGACAAAAAAGTTAGTGATTCACAAAAAAAGTAGTAATTCAAAAGACTTAAGCCCTTAAAGTAAAGCAATATACATGAGAAGTTCAAATTAATTAAGTTAAGTAATTGTCAAGTGTGACTACTAATTTGCCGCCTCCCTTCACCTTTTTTTCTCTCTTCTCTCTCCTCTCCCACAAAACCCTAATTTTCAATCTAGGGGCTACCACCACCCTTTTGGGCGGTGGTAAGCCCCCTTCTCTCTTTTTGTTACTAGTTTTTTATGTTTACGTTTCTAATAAATTTTAGTCTCTCTCTAATGGAGAGTTTTTCTACCCATATATTGGGTTATATCTACTCATATATTGGGTTTTATCTCTCTCCATGTGAGAGTTTGGAGACGTTGTTTTTGGGTTTTTGTGTAATTCTAGATGTTAATTTGTTGATCGAAATTTGTGCGGAGTCGCAACAGATGTCAAGACTTCATTTACAATCAATTGAATTCAATCCAGTTCTGCTTCAAAACTACAAAAGATCGACAGACCCCCTTGCAGAAGGGGGAATCAGACAACAATGTAAAAGACGAGGCTGTTCAGAAGTGTTAGATCTACTCAACGATCGTGGTTTTATCATATTAGAATTGTATTTATTTTATTTTGATATGTATTTGTTTAGTTTCTACTTCTATTGTAAATGTCGTATGACTTTAAATCAATGAATTCATGTTATTTTCAAAAAAAAAAAAAGCCCTTAAAGTAAAGCAACATATATATGAAATTTAGTGGTCTGACTGATCAAATAGTATGACTAGGCACCAGATGATCTAAGATAAATTTCGACGCTTTATAGTAGTAATCCTTAAGAAAATGCACATCATTGACATTCTTAGTACTTACTTCTCACTTAGACCTAAAGATGCTTCTGTTCTGATGAATCTTCCTTTGATCAAATGACAACTATTGGAGATAAAAACAAGTTATAAACGTACATCTTTTTGCACAGAAAGGCCTAATTTAGCTTGGAAGCGTCAATATTACACATTTCAAACATCAGCAAACATGTGAAATTGTACTAATTAGACATCAAATTCACAAATTACAGTATACAATATAAAGGAATGCACATGAATTCTTTCAAAGAATCTTTCTTTGATTATACATCAATATCAACACAAAAAGGCCTAATTAACTTAAAATTGTCAAAATTATAGATTTCAGGCATCGATAACCAAAGAAATTGTACTACATAGATATCAAATTGTCAGTTACGATGTACTAATTTCTTGATTTCACTCCTAAGAATTAGCTGATCAACTTGATGTAGAGAATAATAATGAATTAGGTGCTGTAACAAAATAAGGAAATTTGAAGCACATGAACAGATAATTAGTAAATTGGAGACATACCTTATAAAACGAAAATAAATAGGAGAGAAAGGGGAAAAAATTAGGGATTTGAGAATCGTTGAAATGTGAGTTGCGTAGAAGGAAGAACAACTCCGGGGAGAAACGAGCAAGTTGCCGACAGACGCTTCTTCATGCATTAGAATTTAGAATGCTGCGGCCCGACCCAATTAAAATACAACATTACCGGGCCCGTTATTATTGATCTCCAAATAAGTGCTTACTAAAAAGTCTTGTGAATGGACCACTCTTGTTACAAAAAATGCCTAAATCAGAATTGATTTGAATATTTTTTGTTCAGAACAATTTTGATGGTGTTCTTAACAACAATAATTTATATTTATTATAAAAGGTAGTATATTTAGAAAATAATATATATATATATATATATATATATATATATAACATGATTATAGGTATATTATCACAGTGATGTTTTTCGTTTCACTATACTACTTTATTGCTTCAATATACTAACTTTTTTCCCCCAAATATACTATTTTTGTTGATGCACTAAAAAAAATGTATAGAACGCTTATGAATTGGAAAAAGCTCCTCATGTATTATTAATGATTTTCAAGCTCATGTTTGATGACTTCGCAATGTCTCATTCTCTTACGTACGGGATCGTTTGGGGATAGTTATGTGTGTCTAGGGGAAAAATAAAACAAAAAGTTATAACTGAAAATAAGTATCATAATAAGTGAAACACTTACTATTTTAAAAAGTTTCGAAATAAGTGAAACATACGTGAGATAATAAAAAGAAGTGAAAGTATTGTGTCAGACCGTCTAACATAATACATTTGGTCGGACCAGAGCAAATTGTGAAAGTATTGTGCCATCGTCGAAACTGTGATTTCTCTCTCCTCCTGCTCTTCCGCCATAGCCGAAGAAATTAAGGATATTTATGTAAATTATGTAACACCAGCCACATCATTTGAAGATATACTAATGGGCAGTGGCACAAACTGACTTACCGATGCAAAGTGATTAACATCGCGATGGTGAGCCTCATATGCCCGAACAACTAGTGATGGCCACTGGTGCGGGATGGGCAGGCCAGACTGTGGGCCGTAGTGGGCTGGGTTGAGATTTCACGGCCCAGGACCGGACCGTGGAATTCATGGGTTGGGTGGGCTGGTCCGCGTGCTGAAAAATCTTGGCCCACACCGGTTTGTTACCGATTTTCACGGTTCGGGAAGCGATTCTGGCGGTTCATGGGTCTAGTCGGCTGGACCGGGCTGGTGGGCCGGCATAAGTTTTTTTAAAAAAATTATTTAATTATTGAAATTATTCATTATTGGTATATAAAATCTTTAAAATGAATAAAAATATATACAATGATTAGAATTAATGAATAATTTCATTATTTTAAAATTTGATTGAATTATAATATATGCAATTTGATTAAATATATACAATTTGATTAAAATATACACAATTTGGTTCAATAATAACTTGGATTGGGTTGGTCCGGTTCATGGGTTGGGCTGGACCGGTTTTGTGGTCGGGGTTGGGCGGTTTTAGTAGAGGACATTAGTGGGCTGGGCTCAAGAAATCTAGCCCACGACCCATCCACCAATTTCACGGTTCAAACTGGGCGGACCGGGATTTTTGCGAGCCAGACCCACACGGCCCACGAGGTGGGATGGGCTGGATTGGCCCGCACTGTTGGCCATCTCTACGAACAACCATGACAACATCCCTAAGAGTAGAGTCAGGGGACAACCTCCAATAGTCAATAGCAATGGCAGGAGCAGGAACGTTCTTGATGTTGCCATTATCAATCTCCTTAAGGAACTCAGTGTAAGAGTGGATAGCTTCGCCAGAAGGTATCGATGAGAGAGAAAGTTGAAGAACAAAAATGGCGGTTGAATGAATTTCTTTCAAGTTCAATAGTTTTTCTTTTAGTCGAATTTTTCTTTTCAGTTAGTCGAATTATTCTTTCAGTTCGTTGGTCTATTCTTTCAGTTGGTTGGTTTATCCTTTCATTTGATTACTTTATTCTTTCAGTTGGTTATTTTATTCTTTCAGTTGGTTCCTTTATTTTTTCAGTTGGTTCCTTTATTCTTTCAGTTCGTTCCTTAATTCTTTCCATTTGGTTGTTGGTCAGGCTGGTCCGACCACTTCCATCTGACACAATACCTTCTCTAAAAAGAAAGTGACAAAATGCCAAGAGTACTCATCACAAACTTGTGTGATTTGCTTTTTTCTCTACTTCTCTTGATAATGAAAGGGTATTTCTTGACTTTTTAACTTTTAAAAGTAATATTTATTAAATCTCATGCTCAATTCCTATATTTCACCTAATATGAAACGGAGAAAGTATAAAATTAGTAAATCACAAAGTCTTATAAAAACGGTCTCACGTTAGTCTTAACGTGAGATCGTCCAAGTTCAACATTGAGCTGGGGAAAAAAGATGGAGGCCGGTGCAACGCCGAGGTGGAGGAAAGAGATGGAGGCGCGGCTCGGGGTTGTCGGTTCCCTGGAAAAACTATTCATCTTTCCATCTTCACTTCATCTTCTACACTCCATAACAGCTCTTCATATTTTTCAAAAAACTTCATTTTTGATCAAATTGAATTAAATTGGAAGATGAGAAATGAGGAGAAACAGACAACTAGTAGAAGAGTAAAAATGAAGATGAAAAGATGGGGAGCTAAGTCAAATGAATTCATCCCTTAAAATTTCTTTTGGCACGAAAAAACTTCGACGATTAAGTGTCAGATTTTTGGAGAAGAAGGAAAGAGAAAGAGAGAACGTTAATGGATGAACTCGTTGAGAATTTGAAATTAAGGTTTGTTTAATGTTTTCTCTAAATTGATTCACGATTAGGGTTTCATAAGCGGTTGGAGGTTGTTTTATTGGTTAGAAATAGCAAATTAGAGTTTCAATTTGTTGTTTTCTTCAATTGTTGCAGACTTTTATGGCGCTTTGGCATGAATTAATTTCATGATGATTACTGACATGTGTGATCTGTATTTTGGCATGATTAAAGGTCACTATGCTACCAATTTAGTTACTATATGTAAATTGGCATGATTATAGTTATTATTAGGGTCACTATGAAAAAAAATATTGCGAGCATGTAGTTGTTTGTTCATAACTATGTATTTTGGTATTGTGGCGTGATTTCTAGTTATAGTTATAATTTTTCAATTAGTTAAGGAATTTTAATAATTAGTTATATTTTTTGGCTCTTAATTATGGTTTTCTGATTGACAATTAGCTTTTGCTTAATAGTTATGAAATTCGGATATATAGTTATGATTTTTAGGTTATTAGTTATTAGTTGTGGTTAATAGTTATGGTTAATAGTTGTGATTCTGGCTATTTAGTTATTGTTTTATGATAACTAGTTATGATATTTGGGTGTTTAGTTATTATTGTTTTTTACATTAGTTTTGACTTTTTGTTTTTTAGTTCCGATTTTATGGGTAATAGTTTTAGTCTAGAAAATAACTGAAAGATTATAATTATAGCATATGAATAATTATTTATTTATTTCATGAGTAACAATGATGCATGGTTTTATGGTTATAGTTTTGATATTTGGTTAACAATTATACTTGGAGGGTTGATAATATGGGCAGTCTATAGTTATGCATTAGTAAACATTGTTTTTGCATTGGTTATTTGAGGTTGGCGTAACTAATGCAAAAATGCGATAGTTATTTAAGAAAGAGAGAATTAGTGCGTTAATTTTTTTTGAAAAAGAGAGAATTATTTATGCGTGATACTGAAATTATGGGTAATAAAATGCATTATAATATGACTTTTATGATATTACTAATATACTTGAACGCTTAACTAAAATACTTTAGCGTGTAACTAATATACTTCAGCGCTTAACTAATTCAACCAGAAGCAATTTAATGCTAAGCGCTTAACTAATTCTACTGCTGGTTTGATGCACGCGCGTGATGTCAGCATGCCATCAGCGGTCTCACGTTAACACGAACGTGAGACCGTCTCTCCAAAAACGGACTGTAAATTACATTATACTAAGTTACTAACTATTAACAATTTAAATGTTAAATTGATATTACCATCAGGCATCAGCAATTAATATTAATCCGCATGTTGTGCTCTCCTCGTTTAAAGCCTTAAGGTTAAGTCCCCGTCAAGTAGATGTCTCTGGTTAGAAAACGCAGTCATATTCTTTATCTGCGTTACAACTTACAACACGTCACTCTATCTCTAGCAACCTGCCCTTATTTTATCGTTTCTCGGTTATTTCATACCCGTTTCGAAACTTAAAACTACCCCTATTGTCGAAACGGATTGAAGAAAACGTTTCGCCACTAATTATAAGTGGATCATATATATTAGAACTTACTTCATATAGATAAATGAATCTTGGCTGACAACACAAGTCAAAATTTCCAATTAGCAAAAAAATTGATTTCATTTCATTTTCTCCAATGTACAATAATTACTAGTAGTCAAGCTACTATATCACATTTTTGCATTTTGAGCTCCTCAATCAAAGAATGGAAAATGAAATTGAAAATTTACATTCCCCCTTCAGTAAGTATTATTTTGGTTTATCAAGCTCACATAATTTAGATCATACATTAATTTGTTGACTTTAACTGTGCAGTTCCTAGAGATGAGCATCATCAAGATGAGAAAAATGAAGAAAGTCAAAGGCTGATTTCATCAAGTTCTACAAAGTCAACAGAAAATTCACCGGTAAAACAGGTGGCATTGACGGTGCCAATAACAGATGACCCAGAACTGCCGGTTCTGACATTCAGAACATGGGTCTTAGGTATGGTGTCATGTATAGTGTTATCGTTTCTAAACCAGTTTTTCTGGTACAGGACTGAGCCACTAAGTGTAACAGGCATAGCTGCTCAGATTGCAGTTGTGCCACTAGGCCATTGGATGGCTTCGAACCTTCCGAATGGTTCGTTGTTCCGAGGAACACGATGGGAGTTTTCGATGAACCCGGGTCCGTTTAATGTTAAGGAGCATGTACTTATTACCATCTTTGCTAATGCTGGAGCTGGAACAGTTTATGCAATACATGTTGTTACTGCTGTGAAGATCTTTTACAAGAAAAATATCACCTTCTTTGTGTCGTTGCTTGTTGTTTTAACTACACAGGTAAGCTTTTTCCTTATTCCCTCTGTCCTAGAATACTTGTGACAGTCTATTTTTCGTATAATTGGCAAGGAAACTTAGATATGATAGTGAAAAATAGTGGCCGTGGTGTGTTGCAGGGGCGGGGCGGGGCAAATAGGAGCAAAAATAATGGGAGTTGTGTACAAATTCCTTAATAAGGCCCTTTATTTGTAGTTCAAAAAAGATAAAAGTATAAGATTCATATTTATAGCGAGCTAATGACGACTATCTTCAAAATTAACAAAACTTTGATGAATTTCATGCCTACACGTTTACTACTGATCCAAATGTTTTCTTTTGTTTAATATTCAAACAATTAAAAATAAATATATTTTGGAGCCCTTATATTTTGAAACCCTATTCTATTGCCGTGATTGCATAGACTAAAAACCACCCTGATGTGTTAGGTATGTTTTTCATCAATTAATTGTCATTCTACTTTTGGTTCTTTGTTACAGCTTTGGTATTATAGAGACACGAATAAACGCTTGAAAAAAGAAAGATGAAACTGATTTTTGCTTATGATAGTGCTCCCAAGAATTTACCTACGGCTCCTTTCTTATTTAATTATATGAGTTGTTACTTCATTAGTTTAATTTATAGAGCTACTAGTTGCAACTTATAATAACTGAATTGTTTTGGTGTTCTTTGTTCAAGTAAAAAATGAAGTATATTGTATGTACGTCTGTTTTTTTTAATAGTATAGTCACTTGACATATTCATATTGATTATTGGGCTTATTCTGTCTTCTACCAATGCCAACAACATCCTTAATTACCCCCTCTTGCATGTGGACTTAGCTTAAAAATCTTGCAACTGTCCAAGCCTCTAGGAGATGGAGTGCCCCACCACTTAGCTACTTCCTTTACCTGATATTTTCTCCGTTGATTCTACTATATATATATTTATTTTCAACACAAATAATGACTATAATATAATACAAATTTTAGCATATGAGATATTGGATTCATCTCAATATATCTTTAAAAGATTTGAACATTTCTATAATTTCTACGAAATAGATTATTAGATATATTATTAATGGTCAAATTTGTGTATTAGCAAAGACAAAAAGTCGTAAAAAGAATGGAAGAATTATATACATGCGGCCAGATTGTATTTTTTTAATTAATATCATAAGCTTCTATATCTCTAAGTATATCTTCTATGGAGTACACACTATTACATAAACTTCCTTTCTTATCCAAAAAAAAAAAAAAAGAAAAACACACACAAGCTTTCAGTAATTGGTGATCAATTTTCATTATATTCTTTTTTTTTTTACGGGGTATTTTGCATTATGTTCGGAAATGGCAGGTTTTGGGGTTTGGATGGGCGGGCGTTTTTCGGCGTTACTTGGTGGAGCCAGCGGAAATGTGGTGGCCGGCTAATCTTGTTCAGGTTTCATTGTTCAGGTTATTTTTCGACGTTACTTAAAACTTAATTAAATCATTATGTACACTTGATGCATACACTCCAAGTCTTAGGTCTGTTCTATTCAACTTATTTTGTCTTATCTTATCTTTTCTTATTTTTTTTCTAAAATAAGTGAAAATAAGTTAACAGTCAATAGAACATCTTATCTGATCTGATCTTATAAAATTTTATATAAGTTAAAATAAGTTGAAGAGAACGGACCCTTAAAGGTTTCCGTGCTACACAGGGCCGTCTTAGAGGGTGTGCAAAGAGTACAACCGCACATGACCCCAATTTGAAAAGGGCCCAAAATTTAAATTTTCTAATATTTTCATATAAAAAATGCTTATTTCTTCCTCATTGTGTAACAAAAAATCAACATTTTAGAATATTTGCTTATCATAATTGTATATTATTGTCTAATATGTACAACCTATTAATTTTAATAATATAAGGGCCTCATTTTCATTTTTAAAACAGGGCTCCTAAAATTTTCAAAACGGTCCTGGTGCTACATAGTTTGTTTGTAATAATCTGAATTGAGATATGAGAATGAGAGTGTGATTGATACTTGGTAAGAATGTGTTTTCCTCTTTACAAGATCATGATATTAATCCTTGAAATGCACAGGGCTTTGCACGAGAAAGAAGAACGGCCCAAAGGCGGACTTACTCGCACTCAATTCTTCCTAATTGCCTTCACTTGCAGTTTTGCCTACTATGTTTTCCCAGGCTACATTTTCCAAATGTTAACTTCCCTTTCTTGGATATGTTGGGCTTGGCCCAAATCCATACTAGCCCAACAGGTTGGTTCTGGGCTACATGGGATTGGAATTGGTGCTTTTGGTATGGACTGGTCCACCATTTCATCTTATCTTGGAAGCCCATTAGCAAGCCCATGGTTTGCCACTGCTAATGTAGCTGCTGGATATGTGCTTCTAATGTATGTGGTTGTTCCAATTACATACTGGCTAAATATTTACAAAGCCAAAACATTTCCCATATTCTCAAACCACCTCTTCACATCAACAGGCTCAATTTACAATGTCTCTGCTATTGTTGACTCAAATTTTCATTTCAATCAGGAGGCTTATGATAAACAAGGTCCTCTTTATCTTAGCACCTTTTTTACCATGACTTATGGTGTTGGATTTGCGGCACTAAGTGCTACCATTGTGCATGTAGCACTCTTTCATGGCAGGTACGTTATATGTTTACTACTCCTTCGCGAATTCAATTGTCATGGTTTTTTTAATTCATATGAGTCACGAAGACAATACAAAAAAGGGGTGGGGGATTCGAACATGTGACCTATCATTTACAATATCTCAATCTTAACAACTAGACCAAGACATCCTTGGTAATTTAATTGTCATGTTGATAGTAACTTAAATTAGTTAGAATGATAACATTCCAAATTAGTGTAGACACTTGTTACGATATTAGCATACGAAACGTTAGGATATAAGTTGTTAGATTATCTATTGTACGTTCTTTTTTCACTATCACTATATATTTCATTATCTGTGATTGCTGATTGTACTAATTTATACACAATATTATTGTACTTGAAAGTTGAAAAGAACAAATAGGGACAAAGGTAGTAGGAAACATATTTAGGATCCATTTGATAGGATGCAAAATATTTTCCTTCAAACTATTTTCTTCTATTTTCAATTTTACATTGTTTGGCTTGCAAAGGAGTGTAAAATCATTTTCCTTCAAACTATTTTCTTCTATTTTCAATTTTACATTGTTTGGCTTGCAAAGGAGTGTAAAATCATTTTCCTTTGGAGTAAATTGCTCTTCCAATTATGGAAAACTATTTTCCTTTCCAAATGAAGGGAAAATTATTTTTACTATTTTTCTTCCTTTTCCTTATCTCTCTTGTACACTCCTCTCACTACCTCCTTACTTTCCCTTTCATTTTCCTTTCATGTCAATGTCATCATTTTTTCTTACATGAAACCAAACAACGGAAAACTAAGGGGCCGTTCGTTGTCGTTTTTTCTTTTCAGTTTTCAGCTTTTTTGAAAACTAAAAATCAAAAACAGGAAACCAGAAAAATTGGTTTTCACTTTTTAGATGTCAGTTTTCAAAATCATCATGTTTCCAATAAATTTGACTAGTTTTTTTATTCATTATATGACATATATCATGACTTTGAAAATCAAAAAACCAAAAACCAGAAAACCACAGTAATACCAAATGGGCCCTAATTTTAGAACTGTATTTTCCATGAAAATCATTTTATACTGAAAATGTTTAACACCCAACTAAACAGAGCCTTAAATCAAAACAGAGATAAATTAACATTATCATTGTACTCCCCTTCAACATATAGGGAAATATGGGACCAAAGCAAGGCAAGTTTGAAAGAAAAGAAAATGGACATACATACCAAGCTTATGAGAAGGTACAAGGAAGCCCCTGATTGGTGGTTTTGGGTCATCCTTGTGGTAAACATTGCGGTCGCCATCTTTGCCTGCGAGTACTACAAAGAACAGCTGCAGTTACCATGGTGGGGAGTTTTGCTTGCTTGTGCCATTGCCTTCATCTTCACACTTCCTATTGGGGTTATCACTGCTATTGCAAATCAGGTAAAGAATCTCTCATATAATTAAACTTTGGGTGTGGTCGCCTGGTTGGTAAATAGTTTTAGGTCGCTTTTCAATATTTAGCTTTTTCATGTGGTCAAACAGCTAAAAAAAAGTATTTTGGAAACGGCTTTTTAAATAGCTAAAAAGTCAATTTTTAACCAAAAAGAAACAAAAACTAGTCCTACTATCTTTTTGTATTGGCTTTTGCATTAAACAACTAACATCAACACAAGAATATAACATCAGGCCTCTTAGTATAATGCATGACATTTGTAATTTTGTAAAGTTATGTTTGAACCTGTCTTCTTCCTCTATGATCCACAACAGGCACCACATTTAAACGTTATTACTGAGTACATAATCGGATACATCTACCCTGGATATCCAGTTGCAAATATGTGCTTCAAGGTTTATGGAAACATTAGCATGAAGCAAGCAGTTACCTTCTTACAAGATTTTAAACTTGGCCATTATATGAAAATTCCACCAAGATCAATGTT
This sequence comes from Beta vulgaris subsp. vulgaris, assembly GCF_026745355.1. Lineage (NCBI taxonomy): Eukaryota > Viridiplantae > Streptophyta > Magnoliopsida > Caryophyllales > Amaranthaceae > Beta > Beta vulgaris. The sequence continues at coordinate 9,004,162 of NC_079206.1, forward strand.
CATAGCACAGGTTAGTTGATGAACTTTGATTTCGAAAAAGTATGAAATAGATTCAGTATTTCAGGACAGTGCAAGTAATAATAAACAACTCCAAAAAATTTCAACCTTAGCTTGTTGCTGATGCTTGTTCATCAGGTAGTAGGAACCCTCATATCTAGCTTGGTGTACCTAAGCACGGCATGGTGGCTAATGGAAACCATTCCGGATATTTGTGAGAGACATAACTCGAGCAGCGTGTGGACTTGCCCAGGCGACACTGTCTTCTATGATGCCTCAGTTATCTGGGGTTTGATCGGACCTCGAAAAATCTTTGGAGGTGAAGGCATATATGGAGCTGTCAATTGGTTTTTCTTAGTGGGAGCTATTGGACCAATATTTGTTTGGTTGGCTACAAAATCATTTCCTAACCAAGAATGGATTAGGCTTATCAACATGCCTATTTTAATAGGTGCTACATCGTCAATGCCACCAGCAACTGCAGTGAATTACACAACATGGATTCTTGTAGGATTTCTCTCTGGGTATGTAGCATTTAGGTATGCTCCTGAATGGTGGAAGCGCCATAACTATTTGCTTTCTGGGGCACTTGATGCTGGTTTAGCGTTTATGGGCGTAGCATTGTATCTTTGCTTGGGGTCAGAACAACTTAGTCTTAATTGGTGGGGAAATGAGCTTGATGGATGCCCTTATGCATCTTGCCCAACTGAGAAAGGTGTTGTGGTTTTAGGTTGCCCTGTTGTAGACTAGTCTAGATATATACCGATATACGTGATTTGTAGTGCAAATGTACAAGCACAATACATTCTTTTTGCTAAACAACGTGTAAAATTATACAAAGAGGTTGAGGCGTGGTGGCATAGTGGCATCACTCCTCATCTCGTATCCTGAGGTTTAAGGATCCAACCTCATGAAACTCGTTTGAGGAATTCCCCTTACCCTATTAAGTGAGTCCCTTCAGGGAAAAAAATTGAAAAATTATACAAAATATGTTAGATTCTTTATGTATGTTTTTTTAGAGGGAATTCTTTATATGTTATTACACAAATTGCCATACTTCTTTCCTTCAAGTGCTAGTCAATGCATTATTTTCAAAGAACATTTTACGATTCGTACCTATACTATAACTATACATGTTACAACTTATGTAATTTTGATATGTTAAATGTGCACATTGATACAAATCTAAAAATAAATTATTGTCGAGAAACTATGTTCAAGACTTAGAAATTCTATACTAAAAAAGAAAACCTTTCTACGGTGCTCATAACTCATAATAATAAATGTAAACACGAAGATCTAAATTGATTAGAATAATTATAGGGTTTAAATTTAAATGCCACAATGACTTTTCTTAAATTTACATGGTCATACTTATTTATGACTGCCATAAAAATGTACTTAGAAAAGTATATACTTCCTCCAGTTGTTTTTATATGCAACTTTTTCTACTTTTGGCAATTCTCTATTACTTGTAACGTTTCTATTTTTAGCAATATGTTCTCTTTTATCTATCCTATAGCACATGAGGTTCTTTTTAAGTCCTTGTACAAACCCACACATTGCAAGTAAGAAAAGTATTAAATTTATATAGAAAACTTATATGGACCTGGTCCACACTAAATTAGTGTAGACCTAATGCTAATACTTGTGATTTATGAAAAAAAGGGTCATTATGTTTAAAATACTAATAGATATAAAACAAAAGTCGCTATAGATCATAAAAATTAAAGGTGACTATGTGAGAAAAATATTACTATGTTATAAAGTTTAATTTCTATTGTTGAACCCTAATTTCGATGATGATAGAGGAACAAAGATGCAAACTAAGTATTGGACTAACAAGTTGTTAAGTGAATGAATTTTCAAGGTATCAATGAAAGGAGCAAAGAGAATACTAAGTCAAAGAATAAATCAAATTGGATTTTGAAGATTAGGTGAGCTCAAAGAATTGGTACGTACACTGGAGAAGCATTGAAGCAAGAAGGCCAAAGTGAGACTTTTTGTTTTTAGTTCCAATGTAAAGGAACGAGTAAGAATGCTAAGAAACTATGACAATTTAGAATTAGATTGAGCGTATGTTCCTTTAATTTGTAAGGAACAAATGAACTGGCATTGCCATAAGTTAAAGGAATTAACTTCTAAAAGGAACTTAGACATAGGATGAAGCAGTACAACGGTAAATAACGTCGTTTGAGTGATTTATGCCTAGATTCTAGAAATCTGTTTTCAAAGTGATAATCTGATTTTAAGAAAAATCTTTTTAAGTAAAAGATTTTATTTTTTATAAGATAATAAATATCTTTTTCGGTTTTTATGGAAAATATTTTAAAGATAATATTTTTGGTAAAAGGATTTTATTTTGGTTTTATTAATTAAAATACTTTTTAATTACATCAAAATTTTGATTTACTGCATTTGAGTGAAGTTCTGTAAGAGAGAAGCTTTAAGTGAAGCGAGTTAAAGTGAAAAAACTTTAAGTAAAGTTGAGATGAACAACTGCTAAGGGGACAGTTGTTCAGGAACTTGAGTTTAGGAACTCAAGGTGTGGCTCGTGAGGAAAAAGAATTTACTATTTATAAATTTGCCTATACATAACTTTCACCACTAATATATCTAATAGTCTTGTTTTGATTTCATGAAGCACTAGAAAATCAAAAGCTGATTAACATTTATTGCTAACAAGTGAGAAATTGGCACATATATAAAATTTATGACTAAAGATGAATTGCAATATACTGTAATTATAATGATTATTATTGTTAACCTTATTTGACCATGAGTATAATATTTTTTTAATAATAATATAATCAGCTAATAGTAATATGAATAATCAAATAATAAACAATAATACAAGTATAATACTATACATTGTGGTACTTTAATAAAATATTCTAATAATAACATAATTAGCTAATAGTAATATGAATAATAAAATCATAGATACTAATACAAATATGTAATAAAATAATAGACAATAATACAAGTATAATACTATATAAGCATTGTGGTACTTTAATTAAAATTCTAATAATAACATAATAAGCTAATAGTGATATGAATAATAAAATAATGGACAATAATACAAATATTTATTGAACATTGACTATTTGGACTTTATTGGACCTGATTGAAACTTATTGCACCTAATTAGAACTTATTGGAACTTATTAGACCTGATTGAAACTTATTGCACCTAATTGGAACTTATTAGACCTGAACTTATTGGACTTTATTAGACCTGATTGGAACTTATTGCCCTGATTGGACCTAATTGTAACTTATCTGAACTTATTAGACCTGAAACTTAATTTTTTGGTTATTTCACCAACAAATCAAGAAATTCATAATATACCCTCAATATTTCAGAAATGCATCGTATACCCTTGAGTTTTCGAAAACGTGCACCAGATACCCTTTTGCCTAACTGTCGTTAACCCACAGTTAGCTTTATTTACAATTTTGCCATCATTAACCATAATCCTAATTAAACCTAACCTAATCTAACCCTAATCCTACCCTTAAACCCTCCCCCTTACCCTAACCCTACCCCTTGGCAGCCCCCACCCCTCCCCTCCACCACCCCAGCCTTCACCCCTCCCTCTCCCCCACCGTCGATGTTTGGCCGGCCTCCCCCACCCCCACCGCACCGACGCTGCGCGTGCCGGCCACCTCCTCCCCTCCCTACGCGTCTGTTCGCCACCCCTCACCCTCCCTTTCGAACACAAAACCCCACCACTCCCCCTCCCTTCCCCCGCCGCAGCCCCCACCCCTCCCCCTCCCTCGCCGCAACCCCCACCCTCTCCCCTCTCTGTTTTCATTGCGGCAAACCCCCGTCTGTTTTGTCGCGGAAACCCCTCCCCCTGCTCGAAATCACCACGCACCATGCACCACACACTTCTGCTCGACGGAGCTGCACGTCGCACTCGCTTTCTCTCTCCTCTGTTCGTGGTTGAAATCTGATTAGCATCACACTCGCAGGGAGCCGGTGTTCGAAGAGTGTGGGGTTTGGTGTTCGAAGGACGGGGAGGGTGGTCGGCGATGAACGGACGCGCAGGGTGGCGACGATGCGTCGGTGGGGTGGGGAGGCCGGCAAAAGTAGCCGCGGTGGGGTGGGGGAGGCAACAAACACATCGGCGGGGAGGGGAGGGAGTGCGGCTGGGGTAGGGGTTGGGCCTGGGGTGGAGGGTGGTGGGCTGGGTAGGTTAGGGTTTGGGGTGAGGGTTTAGGTTTAAGGGTTAGATTAGAGTTAGGGTTAGATTAGAATTAGGGTTTAGGATTGATAATGGCAAAATCGTAAATAAAGCTAACGGAGAAATAACGAACGTTAAAAAAAGGGTATTTGGTGCGCAAAAATGAAATGTCAGGGGTATATGATGAATTGTTGAAACATTGAGGGTATATTGTGAATTTCTTGATTTGTCGGGAGTATTTGGTGAAATAACCTTTTATTTTTTTAAGTTGTAGAGAACGCAACCCAATTGAGACTAATATTTATGTGGAACAAGTCCACCCAAGTTTTAAAACCAGGAACTTAGGAAGGGACAATTGAAGATGTCGTCGCCATGTGGGACAACATGCAGTAATGCAGACAGGCTTATACATCCCCAGCTAGCTAATTCTTGTACTATCTTGACAAGCTCACGCATCTTTTTTCTCAAATTTTCAATTCTATTTGTAATCATTAATATCAACTTGCACCAATCAATATTCCTACCCTTCCTACTCTTTAAACCATCCTCTCCACATATGTCATTTCTAGCTCTATCAACAACAAAGGAATAAACAAAAACAAATAAGCTTTACACAGTGCACAAATGGAAGATCCAAATCAACACACCCCCTTAAGTATAATTACTAAATCACTTTTATCTTTCTAATTTATTTTTATCAATCAATCAATTTGATTCATATATAATCCATATTTTCATTTATATACAGTATCAACAGCAACAGAAGAAGAAGAGAAAATTGAAGAAAATGATCAAGAAGAAGAAGAAAGTCAAACACTACTTAAAAATCCCAAAAAAACATGGGATTTAGACAATAAAGAAAACTCGCCAGTTAAACAAGTGGCGATGACAGTCCCAACTATAGACGATCCAGAACTTCCAGTGTTGACTTTCAGAATGTGGGCCTTAGGAACATTATCTTGTGTAGTATTATCATTTTTAAACCAGTTTTTCTGGTACAGAACTGAGCCACTCAGCATAACAGCTATATCAGCTCAGATCGCCGTCGTACCACTAGGCCAATTGATGGCGGCGAAACTTCCTAGCCGACCATTTCTACGAGGAACAAGATGGGAATTTACGCTAAATCCAGGACCTTTTAATATCAAAGAACATGTTCTTATTACTATCTTTGCTAATGCTGGTGCTGGAAGTGTTTATGCTATTCATGTTGTTACTGTTGTCAAGATTTTTTACAAGAAACAGATTACATTCTTTGTTTCTTTGATTGTTGTTCTTACAACTCAGGTAATCTTTTACTATATTTTTGGAGGTAATTTTGAGTTGTGTGTTTGATTGTTTTTGGATTTGAAATGATGATTTTTGTATGTATGTATGGTAGGTGTTGGGGTTTGGATGGGCTGGAATTTTCAGGCGTTATCTGGTTGAGCCGGCTGAAATGTGGTGGCCTGCCAATCTTGTTCAAGTTTCTCTTTTCAGGTAATTGTTTGTTACTTCCTCCGTTCCAAAATAAGTGAAACACTTATCTCAAAAAGCTCTCACATAAATGATCTTGAGTTTTGCATGCCAATCTTGAGCCGGCTGAAGTATTACTTTCTCTTTCCTGTAATATTTTGACTTTTGCATGATTTTGAGTTTTCTGACGTTTGTTTTTTATTGAATTTTTACTAACATATAAAAATAAAAATGATAATATAAAATGTTGTTGGATTTAATCTAATAAATAATTTTATAATACTTTTTTTATAACTTTTACAAATACAAAATTAGAGTTATTAATAATCAAAATTGTGTGTTAGCAAGTGTGAAAATCAAACTATTGCACTTACTAGAATGGAAGTTAATATGTTTTTTTTTTTACCATATACTCGGGTATTTATTCTTTTAGGATACTTGAAGAAATGATCAAATTCTAGATAATATATGTTTAGTAACTAATTTTAATGGTCAAAATTCTGAACTAAGTTAGATTCTTGTTTTAAAACATACATTAAAATGAATCATATTTCAATTTTAGATATTTAATTTTATATTGTTACAACATACTTCCTTCGATTCATAATAAGAGAAACACTTCTCTGGAAAAACTCTCACATAAAAGAGAGAAGTATTTCACTTATTATGGAACGGAGGAAGTACATATTTTGATACATGAATTCCTTCTCCATCTATCTTCATTACCTAAACACTACTTTTTTCATCTCTTTCTACCTATTTTATTATCATATAGGTCTGCTAATATTTCATTCATCCCTTTATATTGTAACTAAAAAAAGAGAGTTCAGATATGTATAATGTGACAAAGCATAAGATTTGATAGTACTAATCCTTGAAATATTATGCAATTAAGGAACAAAGAATAGATAATCTACACTATAAGGAGAACGTTTTTTAATACTACTTGGGTCTTGGTGACGTAGTCTTGTAAATGGAGTAATGCTCACTACTTGGCTCCCGTGACCCGTGGTAATAATGGCCTGGTCCATGTGTATCACATGATTCACATGGTCATTATTACTCGGCCCTTATGATACCTATTCTCTGACATATGTGCGATTTGTCTCATCAATCTATTTAGTATTTATCACTTTATGCTTTTAGTACTCCCTTCCATAAGCTCATTTAATTTCACCCATGGGCTTTGGCCCGAACGTCCAGGCCATGAGTGAAACGTCTAGATACGACTTTTGTTCTCCTAACAAGCACATTTAATTTCATTCTTATCCAACACAATCCTTTGACATCTCGGACCAATTTATTCGTTCCTTCTCTTCTACTTCCTTTATTTCCTTTTGAATCTCGAATAACAACATATAATTTTTAGAAATAATTCGACTGTCTTAACTGTTATGAATGGATCAAACTAATCACTAAATGGATTAAACTAGTCACAAGATGAATTAAGAAATGTGATTACTGAATTGATGAAACTCATCATTAAATAGATGAAACTAGTCACTATATATGTTTAGCAGCGTTGATTAACATATCAGGTCGGGTCATGTTTGGGTTCGGATTAAAAATAAACGGGTTGATATGTCCTAATCCAAACCGAACCCGTCTATTAAACGGGTGGAAAAACTCAACCTTGAACCGACTTCTTTATTAAACCGACTGCCCATATGACCCGTTTAACTCATTTATATATCTCTATTATATAAGCCAAGAAAGAAGGTGTGGCGTCCTCTTTTGAAGTGACTAAAATACCCTTAATGATCTAATTAATGGAATAAAAAAAATTACAAAAGCAAATCATTTAAAAATTCTCATTCCAACTTGCCATTTAAAACAAGTTTAAAATGGTATATGCATAAAATATTTCAATCAAAAATTAAATGGACAAAATATTTATACCTTATAAAAAAAGATGGCATACATAACGTGAACATGAAAAGTCTGAACATTCACTGCCTTTGATACTCTTTAATTCAGTTAAACCAACTCATTATTTTTGTTCTTTCTGTTCAATATTCATTCACAAAAAATTAATGTGAACAATCACTCACAGCCTTTTTATTTTTTTACATTAGCGAATTAATATATCTAAATTCATCTAACTGTTGAAATTTTCACATTTAAGTTTAATCATAAATAAAGTACGAATGGAGTATCTAATAAAATAACAAATTTTGAAATTAACGCACACATCGCGTGCATATGAAGGCTAGTTTATTACTATTAAAAGGATTAGTGTATTACATACTTAAATAAACTTTTCCATTTAAACATTGCTGAAATAGGTAAAATTAGAAAAATAGATTTGAAGTTATATTTGAATATCATCTTTGTTAATTGTCTCATTGCAAAATGTCTCATTAGCTACTAATATTTTTCTGGTGCACACAAACAGGGCTTTACACGAGAAGGAAGAACGTGCAAAAGGCGGTCTTACTCGCACCCAATTCTTCCTAATTTCCTTCATTTGCAGCTTTGCATATTATGTCTTTCCAGGCTACCTCTTCCAAATGTTAACTTCCCTTTCTTGGATATGTTGGCTTTGGCCCAAATCAATCCTAGCCCAACAGCTAGGATCTGGGTTATATGGGCTTGGAATTACAGCATTTGGGCTAGACTGGTCCACTATCTCATCTTACCTTGGTAGCCCACTAGCAAGCCCATGGTTTGCCACAGCCAATGTGGCTGCTGGATTTGTGTTTGTCATGTATGTACTTACCCCTATAAGTTATTGGCTGAATGTTTACAAAGCCAAAACTTTCCCTATATTTTCAGATGATCTCTTTACTTCAAATGGCTCAATTTACAATATATCAGCTATAGTAGACTCTAATTTCCATATAAACCAAGAAGCTTATGAGAAACAAGGCCCTCTTTATCTTAGCACCTTCTTCTCTATGACTTATGGAGTTGGCTTTGCAGCATTGAGTGCCACTGTTGTCCATGTAGCTCTCTTTCATGGCAGGTATGTACTTACCGAATTTTCGGACATTCGAAATTATTTGTGATACATATTGTTCCAACCTGGCCTTTGTAACTAAGCAAATGTAAATTAAGATATATGTTAGAGGACCAACTCAACCAAAAGGTTAAGCTGATGGTTGGAGTCTCAGGAATAGTTTAATACTCTATCAATATCTTATCATAATCTTGTTTTAATTTAAGAAGGGAAAATGGGACAAGTAGTCTTGATTGTTTTAATATTAAGATATCTAATCCTAATCTTGTTTTAATATTAAGAAGGGGGTTTGATAGTGAAGCAATGAAAGTATTATTGGAATGAGCTAGATTTTTGTGTGTTTTTGCTTTTTAAACATATAGGGAGATATGGGAGCAAAGCAAAGCAAGTTTTAAAGATAAGAAAATGGACATTCACACAAAGCTGATGACAAGATACAAGGAAGCCCCTGAATGGTGGTTTTGGGTGATTTTGGTAATCAACATTGCAGCTACCATCTTCGCCTGCGAGTACTACAAAGAACAGCTTCAGTTACCATGGTGGGGTGTTTTGCTTGCGTGTGCCATTGCCTTCATCTTCACACTTCCTATTGGAATCATAACTGCCATTACAAATCAGGTATATATATATTTATAGATTCTTTCATTAGTGTAACTGATTGACTTGCTTAATCAAGAAAACGGCCTATTATTTTGGACTGCCTCAACTTAAAATGTGCACTAAGTTTTTTATTCTTGATGATCATACAATGTACAGTCTCCTGGTTTGAACATCATTACAGAGTACATAATCGGATACATCTACCCTGGATATCCAGTTGCAAATATGTGCTTCAAGGTTTATGGCTATATCAGTATGACACAAGCTATTGCTTTCCTGCAAGACTTCAAACTTGGCCATTATATGAAAATTCCTCCTAGAACAATGTTCATGGCACAGGTAAATTTTCTTCTTACAGGATAGTGAGTAGCAGTGGCGGTTCTTAAAAGATTTGCGACAGGGCCAGATTTTTCCACAATAACATATTATGATGTCGTGTAACTTGTTTTTTTATGATGGGTTTTAGGCTCTAAACTACAAGGCTTAATTTTTTTAAAAAAAAAAACCTACGGGGTATAAATTAAACTATGGACTATCATATAAAGATAGTCCAAAGTAATAAGAAGCAATATTTCAGTGTTTTAGATGGCTGAAAGTTCAACTTTGAGATCATTAATACTAATTTTTGTTAGCATGGCTCATAATTTGATCTGATTTTTAGAGTTCCATCTATATTTGTTTAATGACTTGTTGTCCTTGTCCAGTCTATGTTTTCCAAAATTTTCTTATATATATCACTTGGTAGTAATTCTTAATTCAAGTAGTACTCTAGCTAATAATATGTAGGTTCACTCTTATTCAGGTAGTAGGAACTCTTATCTCCGCCTTCGTGTACCTTGGCACAGCATGGTGGTTGATGGAAAGCATTCCAGATATGTGTGAAAAAACTGCAAGGAATACAGTGTGGACATGTCCTAGTGACACTGTATTCTACGATGCCTCAGTGATTTGGGGTTTAATTGGACCTCGCAGAATATTTGGGAATGAAGGTGTTTATGAGACCATCAATTGGTTTTTCTTAGGAGGAGCAATCGCTCCAATCCTCGTTTGGTTGGCTACAAAGACATTCCCAAACCAAGAATGGATTAGGCTTATCAACATGCCTGTCTTGATCGCGGCGACAGGGATGATGCCACCAGCAACTGCAGTGAATTACACTACATGGATTCTTGTTGGTTTCCTCTCTGGATATGTGGCGTTTAGGTATGCGCCTGAGTGGTGGGAACGTCATAACTATTTACTTTCTGGTGCACTTGATGCTGGTTTAGCTTTCATGGGAGTGGCATTGTATCTTTGCTTGGGGTTGGAGGAAGTGAGTCTTAGTTGGTGGGGAAATGATCTTGATGGCTGCCCTTATGCATCTTGTCCTACTGAGAAAGGTATTATGGTTCAAGGTTGTCCAGTTGTATATAGCTAGTAACATACAAATTGTATTGTTATGTAAGCATTGATTCTTTACAATTCTCAATCAAAATTGATGTTGGGCATTGATTTTATTTCTTTCATATACCATCCAAGTAAATGTGTATAATACAAAAGTTTGGGAGTTCGAGCTAAGGGGTGAATTTATTTGCAGACATACCATGTACGAATTTGTTTATTTTTGTTTATTCTAAAGAAGGTATCGGTATCTTTAAAATCAACATAAATTATAAGACCTTGAAAAAATTCGTTCAAAAATTTATTTCTCTATAAATGTTTGTTATCTTTAAATATATTCTACATAATACTATCCTATAATGTGACATTGAAAAAATCAAGATAGGAATAACCAATCTTTTTTATATAATAGTAATAGATAAGCATTGACGTAGACGTTCGTAGAAGAATTACATGCAAAATCACATATCAATAATTCCCATTTTTGTTGTTTTTTACAAAGCAACAAAGAGTTGTTTAAGTTTTTAAGACTAATCTTATATGCATGCGATACATGCAAAAGCATATAAAATTTTGCATGAAAATAATAGAGAAGGTAACATTTATTATAAAGGAGATGTGGAAGAAGATTGTCGAAGTTGATTTTAGAAGTTACACTTCCACGTAAATGATCAAGTGTTAATGTATTCTTTTAATATTTTTTAAAAAATAAAATATTTCATTTATTGGTATTTTTGTGTCTCTTACACCTATTTCCTTATGAATAGAGATAGAGATAGAGATAGAGATAGAGATAGAGATAATGAAATCTATCATAACATGCATTTTACATACCATTTTTTACGAGAAGTAATAAAAACTAGTTTTAAGGCCCGGAGTACGGGCTTGTTCTCCCCAATTTATACTCAATTCAGTCATTTTATGCCGAATAGAATAGGCCATATGCCATGAATAATTATATTTTTCGTTTATTAATATTAAACTTTAAGATGATACTATCATATATTACTTGATTTAGTGGTTAAGACGTTATATGTTTGTGATCACGGGGTCGAATTAGGGTGTTTGGCTGTATGGATCTCTTGGGGTTCATAGGTAGAAGTTTGTTAATTATCTCCCCAAAATTACTTAAAATCGCCACAAATTCATTTTTTCGGACTATTTTACCCTTCCCTCTTTTCCACACCACCCACCACCCACCACCCCCACCACCGCCCCTACCTCTCCACTGTCACCTGTGACCCTCCACCGCCGTCACCTGTGACCCACCACCGACGTCACCCACAAACGATTTTTGCGAAATTTTTTTAGGCTTGGACGAACATCCGCGGTGGACGTTCTCCCCATGGCCGGAACGTTTGGCCTGGACGTTCCGGCCATGGGGAGGTCGTCTGGGGTGGACGTTCCACCCATGGCCGGAACGTCCAGGCCAGACGTTCCGGCCATGGGGTGAACGTCCATCGCGGACGTTCGCCCAAGCCTAAAAAAAATTCGCAAAAATCGTATGTGGGTCGAGGGAGAGCGGTCTTGGTCTCAGATCGTCGGGAGTGGTGGACCGCGAGGCCGTCGGAAGTCCGAGTACAGCGCCACAGCAGGAGGTGGCCGGTAATTGAGAAGGAGAAAGAGAACTCAGGGGTTAAGGGCTTGAGAAGGAGAGAGAGAACTTAGAGTTAAGGGTCTGTCGTGGCAGGATCTGAGGTGGGTGGTGGTGGTGGTGGTGGCAGCGGCAATCTGTTAGGAGGTGGGTGGTGATGATCTAAGGAAAAAAGAGAGAGAAGGTTATAGAGGTAATTTCAACTATTTTTTAGGCGATTTTAAGTAATTGTTGGGCGATGTATTAGAGGTGATCATGGGCCGGGCCGCGGCCAAAAAATTTTTGGCCATTGGCCGGGCCGGGCCTAAAATTCGGACCGAATTTGTGTGTCCAAAGCCCGCTATTTCGGGCCTAAATTAGCAGGCCAAAACGGGTCGGGCCAAAAAATAAATTAAAAATTCGTTTTTGGCTTGCCCAAAGCCCGTCCAAAGCCAAAAAAATCCGAGCGGGCCGAAAAATTCTGCCCAAAATCGATCGAAAAACGGGCCGGGCCAAAATGATCACCTCTACGATGTACTCCCTCCGTTTCATTTTAATCTACACACTTACACTTTTTACGCATGCCAATGTAAAACTTTAAGGACATGTATCTTTAATTTTGTATTTGTAAAAATTATAAAAAGTACATATTAATAAAATACATACTAATACGAATCTAACAAGATCCCACATGACTATGTTTTTATTCACGTATATATCACAAACGAGGGTCAAAGTGCAATTTGTGAATAGTGTAAAATGTCAAAGTGTGTAGATTAATATGAAACGGAGGGAGTATAAGCATAGGTAGGGCCAATAATGTGTAATAACAAGCCCAAATAAAAAATGAATACAACGAACGAACACCAGAAATTGGTGAAGGAACATTGCACAGTAGAGAAAGAAAGATGGAAACGCAGGCAGAGAGCACTACCGGCGACGACATATCCGCCATTAAGGAGATGCGACAACAGCTTGAAGCTCGCATTGAAGCTCGCCACAAAGAACAACAAGACCTCATTGCTTCTCTCCAAACCCTAGTTCCCGACCTCGTCTCTTCCCTAAATCTCTCTCTTCAAGTTATCTCCACCTTCAATGGCCGCCCTTTCACCCCCCTCTCTCCTCCTCCTAACCCTAATCCTAACCCTAACCCTACCACTCCTCGTTCCCTCCACCACAAGAAACATCCTCTCGAAAATCGCGCCAAACAACAACCTCCTCTTCCGCCTTCCAAGCGAGTCTCGAAACCTGAACCTCAAACTCTCCGAAAACACGACACTTCGGGAACTCCGATGTCGGTAGTTCGCTCAATGTTGGCGCGTTTTTTGTGTGATAGGGATCCTTGGACGGAAATTGACTCTTCGACTGTGCTTCTGAAGTTGGAGAAAGGTCAGACAATGTCGGCGCCGGAAAAAGCGGCGCTACTTGATGTCGGTGGTGAGTCAGGAGCGATATCCGCTGTTGAAATGGCGTTGCGATCATTAGCGGAGGATGATAGAGGTGTTGAGTTAGGGGAGTTTGGGGTGAGTGGAAAATCTAGGGTTATGGTAATCAGTGTTGATAGTAGGAGGCTTGCCAGAGAGTTGCCTGACAGAATTGACACTCCTGATGTGCATAAGCCGTCGATTAGTACCGGTCCTAGTGACGGAGTTGAGGCGAATGGGAATGTTTTTAGGGCTGGAATGCCGGAAATGTGGCCCATTGGGCCGGGTGATCCTCATATGCAGGGTATGCCGCCATTGTTTCCTGGACCGATGATGGGTCATAGAGGTGGTGGTCCTAGGGGGATGGGGATGGGAATGGGAATGATGGGGATGCCTAGAGGGATGGGTGTGCCACCACAGCATAGGCCGCCTTTTGGGTCGAATGCACCAATGGGTGGGCCTAATGTGGGCGTACCTGCGAAGCAGTCATCGGAGGAGGATTTAATGAAGGATCTTGAGGAGTTGTTGAATAAGAAGTCTTTTAAGGAGTTGCAGAAGTCTAAGACTGGAGAGGAGCTCTTAGACCTCATTCACCGTCCTACTGCTAAAGAAACCGCTGTGGCAGCAAAGGTTTTTTTTGTGGTTGAATTGTTTGTTTTGCATTATGGTTTAAGTTTGCATATTTCTTATGTGCTTTCATGTGGAAATTTTCATTGCATTTTGATGCCAGACTAGTAGAATTATATTATAGACTAGAGGAACTTCTGTATTTTACTAGTGATATCATTACAAGTTAGAGCTTCAAATGTTTGTCATTGTTGTCCAAAGAAGATATTAAGGATTGCTGCCGTTGTTCTAACTGATTTTTATATCATAACTGTATTTGTTCCCACGTGCGTAATTGTTATCCTTAGAGTTCCATGAAATTCATTGTGACTAGTATAATAATCATGGTTATTATGTCATATAGTTGCTAGATAGTTGAAGTTCCATCTTACGCTTTTTGATGGGTGTGAAGTGAAAATATGCCAATTTCAATCACTTAAGCTTCGAGTGTATCATTCTTACTACCTCAAATAGATTTTGTCTGGGTCGGGCAGGTGTCAATTAATGTACTAAAACAGTAATATAATTGGAGTAAGCAGAGTAATAGATAATATATTGAAATGAGGTTCCTGAACAATTCTTTTTGTACAAATTGGACATTTGACTGAAGTTGAAACAATGCTGTAATATGGAAGTCATTGCAAGATTAAAGAAATTTCATTTACTTTTTGATAAGTGTACTTGACTTGTATGGAAAGTTTCATAGGCATGAACTTTTAAATGTTGATGGAAGTGGAACTGAATGGTTGGTGGCCTCTAAATGTTGATGGAAGGTAGCACTTGAATGTAGGACTATCTTACTTCCATATGTGATGTCATTTCCAGGCTTTGTCAAACTGTGTACCTCTAGGTCAATAGTCAGCTATTTAGCACAGACACTTACATTTAGCACCCCTGTTATCTTCTATATATACTTTTCCAGATACTTCTGTGTAGGCATAAAATGTGTTGTGTCCAATGCTGCAAGCCTCCTATGCCCAAAAGTCCGTTATATTTGTAAATTATAAAATCAGCTGTAAAATATTTGACTTTAAGGACTATAAACTGAGTGTGTCAAAACTGCTTTTGCCTCTTTGCTATTGGATAAAAAAAGCCACAGAGGTAACTGTATGAGTGTTTATAATTTTGCAAGCTAAGTGTCATGCCAATACTCTTGGAAATGCATCTCCAATCCCTTTCCCATTTGCACACTCTTTCCCTATATTATTAGTCACACAAATTTGTGTATTATCATGTATTAAACATGCCTTTGGCCTGTTAGTGCATTGCTACATCAGATTAGAAAAAGTTCACTATAATCTTACTTTTTTTCACTATATTCTTTTATATTTTGGTAAGTTGTCAATGCCCTACTTCTAAAAGCACTCTGTATGGGCTGTATATCAAGTTTTCTGTTTCTGCTCTGACAGTAAGATATCTGAGATCTACGTAAGCCTCAAAATCTATGTGCTTTATGTAATTGTATGCAACATTTTCTATTGATTATGTTCTTTTTGGGTCTCGATTCCTGACATTTTTCTTCTGAAAAGTTGATTTGCTGGTGACACATGAATTTGTCTCTGTTACACTAACTGTGGCTTTTGATATTTCATTTCAGTTCAAGACAAAAGGGGGGCCTCAACTGAAGGAATATTGTGCAGCTTTGACAAAAGAGGACTGTCGACAAAAATCCGGGTCATACCTTGCATGTGAGAAGGTACATCCACTAGCCTGTCTGTGTCTATATGAAAAGGTTACCCCCACCCTGCCTCCTTTCAGATATGTAACTCTACCCGCCTCGCATTGGTGGAACTGTGGAAGCACTTAGCTTGAAGCTAGGCCAATGTCGCACAATAAATAATACACACAAACATAACGATTAACATACAAAGGAGAAAGGGTAGGAACATTCCAAAGAGAGAGAGAGAACTAAATGACTTGTATTGCATGATGCACTAGCACAACACTAGACTCTTGACATTGAGCGGTTTTCACTCCTTATATGGACGACTGGTGTGGGACTTAGTGCTATATAACAAGTTAACAACCTTGGAATAAATACTTGGAATGTACTCAATTAATTGGTGGGTGACTTGCTAAATTTTTGAGAGTGAAGAGAGATACGAGTCAAGGGGTTATGATTTTGTATATCACCTGCTCAATGATGCTAAATTTGTAATGTACTCACTTAATCTCATTCTTCACGGCTCATGTTACTTCTAGTCTTCCACTTTTAATATATCTTGAATACTCATGTTGGACACTCAATTCTCTAACACCTAACTGATCTTGTTCAACGTATTGATAGAAAAATCCTATAAAAAAACCAGGAAATCAAAGAGATTTTCTTGCAATATATATATGCTCAAAAAAGGCTTTGGGGATAAGAATTTAATCAGAACTAGCAAACAAGTAGCTTTGAAGCGCTAGATTCGCAGAAGTAGGGATTGCAGTAGAGTTCCTGTGCATTTTCCCCTTGTAAACCTTATTAGAAGTATATGTGTTATGAATGCCAAGCCCGGCACTTGTGTTTAGTTCCAGGACAAAGTCCCTGTCCCAATTTTCTGATCCTTAGATGTGTATCTGACATTTGTAATTGTATACATGTTTGAGTTACATAGCTCGTGATTGATCTTAATGTCTAGGCAAATTCTCCAAGTTCAGCACCTCCTTTACCACTGAGATACTTGTGAGTTTGTGGAGATGTGGGCTCTTGTCCACGTCCTCCCTTGTAGCCCACATCTACTCAGGCTTTCCAAGCTCATATTGTGTCCAACTGCAGCTTCTATTTTTAGGCGTAGGTAACAGAATGGAGGTGGGCGCCTGTAACCCTGAAGGTTGCCATGTAATAATATATTTTCTCGCCTGATATGCTGAACTCAGACCTTGCTAAATATAGTCTTAATCGTTGCACCAATGACCCATCTTATGGGCTCAACACTTGTTTTGGACCTATAACTAAGCCTTCAAGGCATGGTATCAAGGTTAGTTGGTAAACTTATGGGGCATTGAAGTTCTCACAAGTGTGTCTTGACAATGTCGCTGCCAAGTTTGTGGTTAGTGCCTTAGTCAGCATCCAGTCCCAGCAATGTCTTGTTTAAAGTTTGGGACATTGTGAGTGTCCAGCTATGCCCCTAGAATGCCTAAGATTTTTTCCGTCAAACGTATGACAATAGATCTATAGGCTTGTCGCAAATAGATTAGTGTAGTCTGCACTATGACTTGCCAAGGTCTTGAACATTTTTCATCTGTTGCTTTGCAGTGTGCATGGATTTTTTTATCTTTAGTGTTGTACTGTTGTCTTTGGCTGTGGGAATGGTGAGGCCTCAAGGTGATGGTAGTTAAATTTGTTATGCACTTGTTTCCTAATTGGGTCTGGCTGTTTCAATGAAACGTGATTAATTGTCCTATCTCTAAAGGACAACAACAGCCAACTGGAGATCCCACATAGTTCGACTTCGGGAAATGCTAATTGATCCAGCCATACACTGCCTTAAATTAGTTCAGTGTTGATTAGTTTCCGAAATTCTATGAAAAGTTTCTAAGTCTAATAAGGTTAGATATGCTCATTTAAGGGCTGAACAGCTCAGATAAGTCACTTCAATGTTAAATAAGTTTCGTATGTTCAACTCAGGGTTTATAAGTAATTCATAGATCACAACCAGGTAGGATAAGGTCAACTGAGGGCTAATAAATTCAGGTTTTATATGTGGAGATTCCAAGTGATAGGAAGTAAGAACACTTCCTTATTGTAGAGATACGTTTCCAAGATCCCTTTATTAAATCAATATAAAAGGAGGTGGAAGGGGATTAGTGAAGGTAGGAGTTAGGACTGCGCAACTTTGTTTTTCGAAGTTGGGTTAATGGAAGAAAAGAAAGATTAGGGAAGTGAAGAAGATGATTAAGAAAAGAAACAAATGAAGATATGATTGAATCGATGATTAAATCACAAATTACAACCTAGCCAATCTTTCTAGAGGAATGGCACTCTCCCAATTAATTAACTGACCACTTTACCAATACTTCATATGCTTTCTTTCTCCCTACTCTCCTCCATTTATAGAATATTTTTTTCTACTCTCTCCTCTAACTAACTTAGTTCCTTATTCCTCAAGCTAAATCATAACCAACTAAATTGCATTACCAAAAGTGCCCCTTCCCTAGGCCAACTATTACAACATAATATATATTTTTGTGTTACTCAAGAATATACTTGTTCTATTTTGAACTATAATATTCTGTTCTTATAGTCTTATCTGATGAGGTTCTCTGTTCTCTCTCAGTGATATCGCTACAAATTTGGTTTGTCTGGTGACATTTGTTATGAACCCATACTTACAGTTTCTGATCCTTGACTTTTATTGAGTCTTTCCCAGGTTCATTTCAGGCGAATAATTGCCCCGCATACAGATATCAATTTAGGAGACTGTTCTTTTCTTGATACTTGCCGTCACATGAAGGTGATTCTTTTCACTCTTTAAATTTCTCATGCCTACCATGTTGCCTCAAAGTTTGGTTTAGTCGATTTTGTAGTTTAGCACTCACGTGGGTTGTTTGTGGTATCTGTTGCAGACATGCAAATATGTTCACTATGAGCTTGACCCAACTCCAGACATGTCACCAATGATGATGGGGACTTCAGCTCTTCCTCTGTCCAAACCATTAAAAGCTCAGCGAGCACACTATTGTTCAGAAGTAGAACTTGGTCAATCACAGTGGATTAATTGTGACATCCGGAATTTCAGAATGGACATCTTGGGACAATTTGGAGTTATAATGGCTGATCCACCTTGGGATATTCATATGGAATTGCCATATGGGACAATGGCTGATGATGAGATGCGTACTCTTAATGTTCCTGCATTGCAGACTGATGGTCTGATTTTCCTGTGGGTCACTGGACGTGCAATGGAGCTCGGTCGTGAATGGTGAGTACCTGTTTCTTTTTTCAGCACGTCCATCATACTGATAGTTGCTCACTTGGTGTTGCTTCATGCTGCTCCCTATGATGTGCTTTTGGCAGTATTAAATGATTAGTTCCTCATTATGACTTATGTGAGATGAGCTTTTTGCTATCCATGGAGTGATTTAATAGTCTTCTGAGGCATTGTCCATCCTAATTAGCTGGATGCACTAACAACCACAATATTAAAGCCTTTATCCCTAAGGATCGGGTTGGCTGTATGAACCGAGAGTATATCTCCTGTGATAGTCTATGACTCCAGGAATATTGTCTTTCTCGGTTCACTTCTATTTAGTGCTATATACTCGTGCAATCCCTTTCTGCTCATATATTTGTTAACCCCCTCCATCCTAGTCATCTTTGTCCTCCCCCAACAGTTGGGTTCACTTGAATTTTGTAAAGTAAATATGATACTTTGAGTGGATAAAGGCACTATTTGACCAAACATTTCAACTACTTATTACTTGAAACAGTTTGGCAAGTTAGATTCTTGAATTTAAGGTGGAGTGAACAAAAAGCACGAGAATAAGATTCTCAAATTATATTCAGCATAATTTGTTTCTGTGATGAACTGACATCTTTAAACAGAATATAGAAGAAGATTAATAATTAAAATGGACTCGAGTGATAATTTTCTGGAAAACAATAAATATAAAATGATAACTACGAGCTTTCGAGAGGCTTGTTCTCTCCCATTGAGCTCTTAATAGTTCACCCAAAATACTATATATTCGACATAATTTCTCTCCCTATTCCATTCTATTTATAGAGATATTTTCTCCCGAACTCCCTAACTTATTCTTCAAGCTACTATTAAACAAACTAATTTTATAATACCAAAAGTGCCCCTCTCCATAGGCTAGTCTATTACAATTTCTTGCTCTCCAAAACTACGGGTCATGTGTATGTCTGAACTTCTTATTCATTGTGGAGTTCTAGACAACCACTGCGCATTGGACTAACAGTGTGTTCGGATAGGAAATTAGGAAGGAAGGGAAGGGGAAGTCAGTAGAAGGGGAAGTCGGTGGAAGGGGAGAAAAGCTCCTTTCTCTTATTTGGATAACAGAGAGGAGGCAAGGGGGGTAAAAATTAATTATACCAACGTATCATGCTGAATATCAGTTTCGATTATAGATTTTTTTCTTTGAACTCATATCATAGCTGCTCATTAATTATTTGGTTGATTGATCTTCGAATATGCTTGTTTCAACATTGGTTTACTTTCAACCAATCTGTAGTTGATATACAAGGTCTTCCTTGCTCCTTTCTTTTTCTTTTCTCTTTTTCTAAATTAAGCTTGCTACTGATGCATTGAAGAAACATTTTATGTTGATTTCCTAATCCTACTGCTTGTGCATCCATGATCAGTACTTTTTTTTATTAAAAAGAAATACCCTTTCTATTCACCTGCATAAGAGACAAAAGGTGTTAGAAGTAGATACAGGATAGAGAAAGAGTTTCAATAAAAAAAGAAAATACAAGAGAGAGGTTTCCAGGAAAGAAAGTTACAGGAAAAAGAAAGGGTGGGGAGAGAGAATATAGTGATGGTAGAGAGGGGAGAGAGAATCGGGTCAATTTTGTGAAAAGTATGAGTCACGAGTAGGTGTATGACTGACAACGGTACCTTAAGCCCTGTTCTTCTGGGCATAGCTTTAGTCACTTCAGTTCAGTTTCCTCTCACTGTTTAGTTTATCTCACTTTAGTTCAGCCCAAAAGAACAGAGCCTTAATTATCTTTCTGTTATTATGATCCTACATTCTTTCCGGGCCTTCTCAAACCTGAGAAGGTTGGCTTATTAAATCCCTCCTAATTCCTCCCTTTTCCCTCACCCCCTTCCTATGCTATCGAAACATGGTAAAATGCATCCCTCCCTTTCCCTTCGAATCCCCCTATCTGAACAATATGTAAGGGTCAATTTGCTTGTTATCACTGAGGTAAGGCTGCTCCCGCCTCCCGCCAACTCCCCCTTACTCTGCTGACTGTTGAGAGTAGGAGCTTCATTAGAAGCATTGGGGTAATAATGTTGCTGTATATCTATTTAGATTTATAAACATGTCTTTCATGTTTTGTTTAATATGCATTTCATTTTGTCAAAAAACTAGTTTTGCCAAACAGTTTCCAGGTAGCTTTATGCCTATCAGTTAAGAAGATGTTGGCTACAATTTTATCCGTCAGCTACTACAACTAGTTTGGCAAAACAGACGCTAGAAGAGTGAGTCTCATTATTCATACGGGTCAGTGTAATAGTTGAATCCTTAAGAAGGAATAATGAGAAGGCTAGGAAGCTTTTGTGTGTACATCCCTCAAATCAGTCCAACCGACATTTGTTGGGAGCTTTTTTAGAAATCTTCAGCTATACGCTTGTTTTCTTTCACTGGTTTACAACATGTGACTGGACTAAGATCCTAGTCATCATTGTGCAGTTTGGAATTGTGGGGTTACAAACGTGTTGAAGAAATCATCTGGGTGAAGACTAATCAACTTCAGAGAATTATTAGAACGGGACGGACAGGTCATTGGCTTAACCACAGCAAAGAACATTGCCTTGTAGGCATAAAAGGAAATCCTGAGGTCAACAGGAACATTGACACTGACGTAATTGTGGCAGAGGTTCGGGAGACTAGTCGAAAACCAGATGAGGTAATGTGAAGTGGCGGAAATATGTAATAAACTTTTTGGGTTCTGATTCAGAGTTTGCTTTTAATGTGGTGATGTCTTATTTCTGCAGATGTATCCGTTGCTTGAGAGGATTAGTCCGAGGACAAGGAAACTGGAACTCTTTGCTCGCATGCATAATACACATTCTGGGTATATTTTTTTGCCTACTGAGCTAAGTTTTATGTTGAAAACTACAGTTTTGTCTATCGTAGTCATTTAGTGTGCTGTATGCAGTGGGATGTAGTCATCATTTACTTTTCCCAAGCATGTCAAAGGAACAAAGAATTTTTGGTATGCTTAAAAAGAAAGCTGTTTTTCCCCTTTTTCTTCTTTCAACTTTCCCCTTGTCTTCCCATCTTTCAAGTCTTGTTTTTCGTTGCTTTCTCTATTTCCACGTATGTAATGATAGACAATCAAACCTACCTGCTATCAGATTTGGGATTGCGTAAGTAACTTAAAGTTTCGCATGAAGCGGGATTATATCAGATGATAGGGTATAATAAGATATGTCCCAACATTACAACTGTTTTCTTTGCTCTTTTCCTTTGTAAGGCTACAAAGTGAATCAACTGCTTAGAAATCGACAGTGTTTTCTTATATGCTTTCTTACAAAGCATTATCAAAGAATGATTTTTGGTGTGTGCTTGTTGTCACTATGTAAAGCTTATAATAGCATATACTTCAGTTAACTACCTCTATTGATTTCTTATAATAGCATATACTTCAGTTAACTATCTCTATTGATTTTTGATAAATTATTTCCTTTTATGAAATAGGTGGTTGTCACTTGGAAATCAGCTCAGTGGAGCCCGCTTGGTAGATGAAGGACTAAGGGCCAGGTTTAAGGCTGCATATCCAGATGTTGCGATTGAACCACCATCACCTCCAAGGAGTTCAGAAATGGATGTCGACCCCATTGACAACCAAGTAAGAACTCCATTCTCAGGGTTAGATACTAAATCCGTGCCACAGTCATTCACTCAGGCTGCAGTTGTAGAAGCAGCTTATGTTTCAGAAGAGAAGTCTCTGGATGTTGAGATGGTAAAAGCTGATTAGTCCATCCATTCATCTTGCTGGTGTTTTTCTATCATAAGAATGAGTTATATAAATGTAGGGTTTAGGAATTGCAGCAACGCGGTCATGTGATCCCTAGATTTCTGGGTTTCTTTCTTTTTTGAAACATCTTGCGGAGATCCCATATTCTGTAAAATTGAAAACACAATAATCTTAATTTAGATGGTAATTAATTGTCTCACATATAACATTTTATCTGCAATTCTCTTAAACATTTAACCATCCAAATGTTATTGTTGGTTAACTATCAGGGAACGTCATATCTCCCGTTCTTAACAAAGGGGGATAGGATGTTAACTCAACCTTTTCCAAAATCTCTCTTCTTGCTAATGTGTTTACTTTGTGTAATCTGGTAGAACTGAACTAACTTATATTCATTCTGAGAGTAAAATTATACATCAGTTAAATAAGTTTCACTATAATACAAAGAGTTAATAATTTAATCGCATCTAGTAACGGCTAAGGCGTAGTACATTTTTTTTTTTCCCCCCTCAAAAAAAAAATGTAGAATGTTAAGAAGGAAACAACTTAGAAATTGAAAAGATACAGGGGGTATAATATAGAAAACACAGGTTTCTTACTTATTGCTCTTTTGTTAAAAAGGTTGGAAATAAATAAATAATGTAGAAATTGAAAAGACATAGGAGACTATTAGGAGTTAGGATCTTGCAGTTTAGGTTAGATTGGTTGCTTTATAGAATCTTTTTTTTGTCATGTCCTTCAAGTAGTGGTCCGGACTTTTGTTAATGGATTGGCATTAGGCAGTGTTAATGTTGACAATAGCCAAGGATTGTTATTCAATATCAATTGGGTCAATTCCCTCAAAAAAAAAATATCAATTGGGTCAAATTTGTCAATTAAATATTGAATAATTGGAAATGAAATCTTAAAATGGTCAATAAAATTAGGCAATCAAATATTTCCAAATATGGATTGATCCCTTGAAGCTAGGGGTGTAAATGATTCAATTTGAGTTCGAGTTTGAGCTATCTCGACTCCGATTCGAAAGTCGAGTTTTGACGGAGTAGATCTTAAGTAACTTGCAAGTGTCTTGGGTTTAAAATCAATCATAAAGCAAAAAATATGTTGAGTTTAGGTATTTTGTTAAGCTTTTCACGAGTTTTTGAGTCGGGTATCGAGTTGCTCAGCTCGACTCGCCAACATCTCGAGTCGAGCTCGAGTTGATACGAGCTTACTCGAGGATTTTTTACATAATTTTGACCGAGTTGATCTCGAATAGATCGCGACTTGTCTCGTCTCATTTACACCACTACTTGAAGCTATAAAAACTTGTCTAAAGCAATTGTAATTTCTCAATTGGATACTATGTAATCCCACCCCATTGAATTATTTTTAATATGGATCATTAATTATATTTTGGCATTGTAGTCTGTGTTATTCGACTATAAGTTAATCGTAGCTCTATCGCTTGATTCTTAGATCTGCCATAAGGCCCACAAGATAGGGTTCAACATTGACTAAATTCTGGAAAACCGTATCATAGTTGAAAACGGAATACATATATATTGTTTTCATTTGTTAATCTTTCGTTTGTAGTATAAGTGATCGAAGGCCGTGCTAGGCTTTGGCCGAAAAAAAGTGTCCCATTTCGAGCCAAGATCGAAATTTCGGTGCCAAACCCTCTATTTTCAGCGGGGCAAGGAGGTTTTTGGACGAGGGCAAATTTTGGCATAAATTTTCCATTTTTAGGGTTGCTTGTGGCTCATTTCTTTTTTGCCCAAAAATCGAGTCAGGCTCCAAGGTACATGCCAAAAATTCATGTCTAGAACATGCCCACCGGCCCGATGTTGATCATCCCTAGTTTGTAGCCGTGTAGGCTTGTAGCATGGGATTCAAAATAACTTGCAGAAAAATTGCAAATACTAGGAAGGGAAGTAGGAACCTAACTGATAAGGATCTCCCGCCAATTTATCTCAAGAGTAAATCACATAGATATATTACCAAGAGTTTCTCCCTTGGCAATTTGCAGATGAGGATTGTTAAACATCGTCCATAAATTACTTAAAATCGCCCAAAATATATTTTTATAGCCCAATTTATCCTTTTCTCTTTTCTACACTACCCACCATCCCCACCACCACCAACCTACTGCCATTTCACCTTCTCTTTTCCCCACCACCACCTACCTTCCCACTACCACCATCGACCTCCACCGCAGCCACCTTCTATTTCACCTTCTATTTTTATTAGCTCGAATAATTATGGCATGGCAAAAGTTGAAGTAATCACAATGAAATCCTTGTAGCTCTAAATATGATTTTGGAAATTACAGAGCCTGAATAATCATCTAAAATGTACATAAAGTAGCCTACAACAAGCCATCTGATAATCCCCATGAAGTGTTTATCACCACGCCAAGCTCCACAAATAGATTAGCATATTTAATGTTGCTCATATTCTAATCACAATCCCACCATATTTTGATCTGAAGCATGGTCCTAAACCAACCATTCAGAAAACTACTAAACTCGCAAAACCTCGTATGCCAGCATCTAATCTCCAAAAGCAAGATAGACAATATAACATACTGATAATCTCCAAAAGCATGATAGACCATATGACATACTTATCTTTCCTGCCAAAAGAACCAACAGGCGAAATTTTTTTACACCGTAGAACGTCCCGCCAGGACGTTCAGCCCATGGGGCGATCGTCCGGCGAGGACGTTCAGCCCATGGGCTGAACGTCCTGGCTGGACGATCGCCCCATGGGCTGAACGTCCTGGCGGGACGTTCTACGCTGTAAAAAAATTTCGCCGTGGTGTGCGACGTCACGCGAAGTGGAGGTAAGGGTGAGGGTGAGGGGAGGAAGATGGTGGTGGAAGGCAGGAGGTGAGGGAGATGGTGGTGGTGGCGGCAGCCAGGCAAGCAAGAGGTGAGGTGGATGGTGTTGATTTAAGAAGAAAATGGGAAAGGTTATAAATGTAATTACATTATTTTTTTGGGCGATTTTAAGTAATTGTTGGGCGATATATAGAAGTTCAGTTTGCGGATACATCTAAGCAATAAACCGACACACACAGAACCAACACATGATGCACTTCTATTCCTAAAAAAATTATACAAATAATCAAACGTAGGCCCCAAAACAAAAACTAATCAAAACATGGGAACCAAAAATTATACCAATATACCCTTTTTATATCGTGGTGATTGGATCTCATCTGAAATTTAAAATCTTGTCACCGACAAAAATAAATAAATAAACAAATTATGAACTTCATTACAAATCTGATTGCAGCAAATTAGGCAAGTACCCAGGTAGCAAAAACAATGAAGAATCCCAAAAATGGTGAAAATTTAAGAATTGGAGATGAAGTAGATGGAGTTGGAATAGACCCAAAATTTGGACGAGAAGGTGTTGCATCAGCAGTGTCTGACATTGCACTTGGTGCTTCTGAAGGTGGATACACAACTGCTCCATCTCCTGAAAGAGAGATATGAAGTTTCTGTCCTTTTTGACAATGCCCTTCTTCTCCACTTGTGAAGTAAAATTCTCCAGGTTGAGTTATGTTGAACAATGAATTTCCATCATTCATGAACAAGATTGGATCTTTAAGGTTGCATGATTTGTAGGCTTGTGGTGTTACTTGTATTACTGAATCCTGGCTTGGTGGGTACAAAAACACTGCAGTTCGAAATCATATTGATTTAGTTAATCTCATAACATCATGTGTATATTCATGTTACTAGTGAAATGATTGTTTTATTTCCTAACCATGACTCGAGTCTTATTACATGAACTTTTTTGTGTGTGAATTAATGTTTTTGGGTATATTAACGGCAAATGTTGTACTTCCTTCGTAACATAAAAAATGCAACAATTGAATATTTTATGTCTTACAAATAATACCCAATTGTTGCATTTTGTTACGGAGGAAGTACATTGAATCGTGAAATGAGAGTATATTCTTGGTGCATCAGATCCATCATATAGCAATTCCATTAGGAAATAGAAGCATTTGTGTTAATAGTATGTTGACTGTTTTGGAAAATGTTAGGCGAGAAAATTGTTTCTATCAATTAGGAATTGTACACTCCTCCTCACGGGAATAATATATACATTGACGGGTAAATATATACTATTTCATTGCAATGATTTACTTTTAGTAAGAAAATATAGTCATGAGTTCACGACAATGTGGATTTTCTTAGTTACGTGTACATTGGCAAACATGAAAATCAAAATGTTGTGACTTAAAGAAAAGATACGAACAATTTTGTAAAACCGTCCTCTCTAATTTCCACAATAACTAGACCGTCTAGTTTAGTTACTGAAGATTGAAGAAGATCCCGCCGCAATAAACAGAAGTGATTAATACCAAAACGAAATGACATTTTGTCATGATTAGTTGAAACAACTTGTTATTATATAATGACATGGATGGAATGATGGTGTATTGCATTGACAAATCTGTGTTAAGAAATAAGAAGAACAAAAGGAAAAGAGAAGAGTATATTAAGAACTTACAGAGAGAATCTTTAACTCTGAAAATGTTATTTTTGGACCATTTGTCGTAGACACCTTGATTTGCTGCAGTTGGAACTGTCCATGAATTCAAGTCTCCAACTTTGTGTTGAAAACACAAGACTTTAGCTTGTAAAACAAATAGAAGCTGGAGCGTATAGAAGAACAGGCATCTTGGACTGCTAAGATTCAACATATTTTCTCTCTTTTGCACTTATGACTTGCCCAATGTATTTCACTCGATTCTTACAACCCTTTTAGTTTTAGAGTGCATATGTTTTCTGATGATTTTATTATTATAAGACTGATTTAGGAGGGAGGAATTTTGCTGTGCGTGCCAGCGATTGGACAGATTGGTGCCTCAAAAGAAGACAGTGTCGGGACCTGATTTACCTAATTACCGCTTAGGCTATGTTTAATTCACCTTATTTTTACTAATATGAACTAGACCTGGCAATCGGACCAATCGGATCGGATCGGATTCGGACCGGACCAATTCAGATCAGACCGTTTTCGGATCAAGTTACATTCGGACTGGGATCGGATCGGACCGTTTCGGATTGGGTCATCGTTCGGACTATTATTTCGGATCGGAATCGGACCGGACCAATTCAGATCGGACCGTTTTCGGATCAAGTTACATTCGGACCGGAATCGGACCGGATCGGATTGTTTCGGATTGGGTCATCGTTCGGACTATTATTTCGGATCGGAATCAGACTATGGTGGAATGAATGGAATACTTATGCCAATGATATTTTTTTATATAAAAAAACGGGTAAGTTTCGGGTATTTCGGATCAAAGCCTAATCGAAACCAATAATTTCGGATCGGTTTACCTTCGGGTAGGATCGGTTTCGGATCAGTTAAGATTGTATCGGATCATTCGGATTTAGGATGAGTTTTGGATCAAGATTATTTCGGATCGGGATTCGGACCGGATCGGGACCGTTTTGGATTCGGATCAAGGTTCGGACCGTCTCGTTCGGACCCATATCGGACCACGGATCGGATATTTCGGACCGGATTTTCAGATCAGGACCAACTTTGCCAGGTCTAATATGAACTTATTTTTTCTAATCTAATCTAAACTTATCTAATCTGATCTTTAATATTATAATTATCACTTTGTATTTCATTACTAGTGATACTATTAGTCTATTACTATCATGTTATTACTATGCACAACTTTTTATAATAATAACTAGTTATTAGGCTTGGGCTATGTCCCGGGTAAGAAAATTTTCATTTATTAATATTGTACTTTGATATGATAGCACTAAATACAATTTGGTCTAGTGGTTAAAACTTTAGTACATGAACTTGAGGTCACGGGATCAAAACCTATACTATACAATTTCTAATTTTTTTTATTGTACATGGATTAGTTTAGGGAGAGCGCCACGTGGCACCGTTCCTGGTTTAAGCACGCCTTTTAATATATTAGTATAGATAATTATAATAATTATTATTATTAGTTTTTTTTTTTGAAAAGAACACGTTAGTATATGAACATACAAAAACTAAAAATAAAAGAACACATATTTTAGGTATAAAAAAAAAACATATTGTTCATGGTAAAGAGAACATATTGCTCATATCTAATGTTCGTTTATAATAAAAATTTAGGTAGTAATTATAATAACATATAATGATGGGAAAAAATAGATACGAAAAAATAAAAGATACATGTTATTTATATATTGATGACATATTTGGATTTAACTAAGATCATGTTTTTTGTTATATCAATAAATTATTCTTTTTTATTATATTTAAACCTATAAATATATATAATCATATGATCTTGAACAAAATTGTTAAATATTCTTCTTATATCGTTGTCATGTCTCTATAAACTTTGTTTTTAAAGATAAGTTTAAATCCCTTGTAGGAAAATTTTTGAATGTGATGCCAACACCATTGTTAAATATTCTTCTTATATCGTTGTCATACTTTACACTATTATGCCGAGATTATTTAAAAAAAATATACATCATATACTATTGTCAAGTTCATTAAATGTACATCAAAAAGAACATTGCATATCAAAATTGTTAATTAGAAGAAATATAAGCATAATTTGAACTTATCTGATATGATCTGAACTTATTTTTTCTGATATGATCTGATCTGATCTGAAATAAGTAAAAATAAGGTGAAATGAACATAGCCTTAATATTTTAATAATGCTTCCTTGCTTTGTATCGATGCTGGTTTTACAAAAAATGTGTGTGGGTTGTGTGGTTGTGCTCACTGCGAACCTGATGTGTGTGTCTGATTTAGGAGTAAGGCACGGTTGATGGGTCGTACCTATACCGTGTCGTGCTGTGTCGGCTAGTCACAAAATCAGGGCCTAGGTGCGGTATGTTTCACAGACTTTTTTGTCATGTTGTCAAGCCTAAACTTTTAAGCACGTGATTTTGTTGTGTCTTTTCGTGCTGAAATTCTTGTCTCATGTTTTGTTGTGTTTTCCAATCTAAAATCACATCACAAGCAACGACCCAACATGAAAGATCCTGTTTGGCAAATAGAGTTTAGAGTTTAGCTGTTAGAGTTTAGAGTTTGCTGTTAGAGTTTTAACTTTGTGTTTAGCAGATTTGACAGCTAATTTAACAACTTTTTTTTATAAATATGTTTGGTGAAAATTAACTGATTACTAAAAGCTTATTGTCATTTGTTTGTGTAAAATGATATTTATAGACATTTTAATACATATGTGTAGTATTATTATCAGAGGCAAAAAAGTCATTAAACATAGTTCTACCTAATCCTCTAAAGAAAAAGCTCCTAATATGAGCTTTTTCATTTTGAGAGTTTTCATTCCAAAACTCTCTCTAAAACTCTCTTTTACCAAACACCCCTTTTAGAGTTTTTGACTAGTCAAAACTCTAAAAGTAGTCCAAACTTCTCTTTTTGCTCCAAAACTCTAATTGCCAAACACCCCCTATGTCTTTTCATGTTGTGCTTCTTATATGATGCATCATGTCGTGGTTAAGTCGTTCAGGTCCACATTCTTATGATTATCTAAACTTTATCTAATCAATAATTTTTGGCTTTTAAAAACAAACATATTGATATAATCAAACAATCAAATATTTATATGATAATGATTT
The DNA here is from genome assembly GCF_026745355.1 of Beta vulgaris subsp. vulgaris. Lineage (NCBI taxonomy): Eukaryota > Viridiplantae > Streptophyta > Magnoliopsida > Caryophyllales > Amaranthaceae > Beta > Beta vulgaris. Next base: position 9,034,627 of record NC_079206.1, read on the forward strand.
TTTAGTGACTTTACATTTCGACCAAACAAATAATTATGATGAGAGACTTTTTGACTTGCCTTTTCCATTAAGTGGTTATTTTATCTACCCTCCCCTGGTCACTCACAATTGCTACATAAATTCTTATGAATTACAATTTTCTTTATAATTACTAAACAACTTCCCTTATGATTACTAAACAACTTCCCTTATGATTACTAATTTCTAGGATTTCATAAGGGAATTAAATTCCCACAAATTGTAAATTCCTATGGGAAAATAATTCTCATTGCAACTAAACAAGCACCAAATATAAAAACTTGGGCCTATATACATATCAGTAATAGCTAACGAAATTACTTATTAAATTCTAATAATTACTCCTGTAAAAATTAGCTATATAAACAGCTAAATACGAATACTATAAGTCCGACAATGAATTGATGAAGTAATCCTTAGGGGTTAGGCTCCACCATAATTTGCAATTAGGCCTTGGAAAAGGAGGGCTATAGTGGAGATTAGGGGAATGGTCGACATATATCGCAATGTGGGCTTTTTATTTCTTTTACATAGGAAGACCAGATCTAGTAACTACTAAAAGTAGTAAGAAGGCATGGACATCAGTTGATACTGCTTACTACTCCCTCCGTCTCATAATATAGTGCTTGTTTCTTTTTTATACGGTCTTCAAGATGTAACTTTGACCTTTAATATTACAATTCCGTATTAATAAAAAAATATAAAAATTTAATATTATGAAACTACACATCGAGACGAATCTAACAAGATCCCACATGAATATGTTTTTTATATATACAAATGAGAATATTCGATCAAAGATTTTAAAATTTAACCCACCAAAAATGAAGTAGACATTATATTATGAGACGGAGGGAGTAGTAGAATAGAAGAAATGACTTTCTTCAATTGCAAAGCCTAAGTTTGGAAAAACAATCAATTTATTACGCTAAATAATAGCACATGGGCCAGTTGTGCAACCACCCCTTCGAAGATAACAAGCTAACATGGGATGTGCATTATTAAATCATAATTAGACTATCAGAGAGAGGATGCCCAAATTTGTGCCATTTCAACTTTCAAGTTGACAAGAATGCATTGAATTTATTAAGGCTGGAGTTTGACTTTTTATTCTACATAGTTTGATTCAACCGTATCGATGCAGGTTTGACCATTAATATTTCTAATTACAAACAAATAAAAATTATAAAAAGTTGATATTTGAAAACTTTTATATTGAGACAAATCTTGTAAGATCCTACATTACTACTCAAAGAGTCAAAGTGAAGTAAATGTGCAAAGAAATGACACTATTAAAGATCCTACATTACATATGTTTATTTTAGGTATACATCACTAATGCTGGTCAAAGTGAAGTAAATATGTGAATAGTGCCAAAAATACGAAGTGAGTAGATAAACAAGAAATGCAAGTAGTATATTGCAATAGGAATAGATAGATAATGGGGGTGTTTGGCAATTAGAATTTTAGAGTAAAAAGAGAGTTTTGAACCACTTTTAGAGTTTTGACTAGTCAAAAACTCTAAAAGATGTGTTTGGTACAATAGAATTTTAGACAGAGTTTTGGAATGAAAACTCTCAAAAATAAGAGTTTTTTCTTTAGAGGATAAGGTACAAATATTTTTAATGATTTTTTTGCCTCTACTATACTATTACACATTCACACATGTCATTTTTAACTCGAATATATGACAATAAGCTTTTAGCAATCAGCTAATTGTTACCAAATACATTTATAGAAAAAAATTGTCAAATTAGCAGTCAAATCTGCTGAACAAAAAGTTAAAACTCTAACAGCTAAATTCTAAACTCTATTTACCAAACAAGATCAATGTTTATAAAAAAGTTGGTCACGGGGTTTGCCGTTCGTACATGACACCACATTCACAACAAATTGTTATTAGCCCCGACTTAAAACGGGAAGTCTGTAATAGACTCCAGTTATCAGTTATGTTAAAGCCATGCTTCTCCGTCTAATTTCTTGTCTAATCCACCAATCGGTCAATCCTACTCATCCTCCATTTATATTTTACATCAAGAAAGCAAGGAGCAAACCTGTACATATGAATATATTTGGGGAGGGAGAAATTCTCAGAAAACCAGTGTAACAGCTGATGAGCAGAAATAATGGTAAAATACAGATGAGCAGCAGCAACAGAAAAAACATAATTAACTAGCTAAATGACTTGCTCAAAACATTTCCACAACTAAAGCATGTCGCTGTTTCATTTCAAAGATCATAAAATTGTAACAGTCTAAATCTCACTCTCAATAATCATAATGTGCATCCTTAAAACTCAAAATGAAATGCTTTGTATATATCAACTGTAAGAAAGTATGAATCATGGAGGCATAGTCAGATAATGAGATCTATGAAGGGTTTCATCAACATTTTGTGCTTCCATCTAGCTACTAGGAAAATAATATGAAAAATATTAATGAAGAATAGGAGAACTACTAGCTGAAATTTCATCCTAATTCAACATACTCAAATATTTAAAGCTACTCAAAAAAAAGATGAGATCCATGCCCCAGTTATCAGCTGTGCCGGCTATATCTGTGATGAGAACGCAGCACTAGCAGCAGTAAGGGAAAGTTTCTGCGTTGTCTGCAGCAACCAGTAAGCTGCCATGACGACCATCAAGTAATTCCCAACTCATAGTCATCTTTGAAGAAATAATCCGTATAAGATAATCTTATTTGTAACAAATAATACTCTGAACGTCGAATCACTAGTGTATATAAGCCCAAACTTCATAACTACCCATAAATCAAGCATTTAGTGGCTCATCTTCTGGATCCCTCTCCTTCATTGCTGTCCATTCTTGCGGCTCTGCAGCAAAAATACATTCTTAATTACTAAGAACTGAAAATAGTTCTAAAATTTCAATTCTGACTTAAATATCACATTTAGAACCAGTATGTCAAGAACAACTATCAACCTTTGCGAACAATAAAAGGCAAATGAAAAAGCAATCAAGTAAAAACTCACTAGGTCTTTGACTTTCAGCAATGCCCAAAAGCCGCCTCTGCAATAAGGATGCCACAAAGAGGAATATGGAACACATGCCAAACATGACTGTTATGGGGAATGCCTCAACCTGTTCAAAACAGGAATTTTTTAGAACTTTCAGTTGTGAGCTAGTGTCTACTACAAAAGGAGTCGACAAATATTAGCTTCCTACACCTTTTTACAAATTACACAATCCTCTCTCTCAATAAAGTCAAAATAGGAAACCAAGGCTCAACTTACGTTGTACAGAACAATGCATACGAAGATATTCAGAGGTATGCGGAAGAAGTTCATGATTGTACTTCGTGCCTCTTCAGGAATGTACTGTGACCTCATTTTCATGATTGATGGCCAGAAGATCCCCACACAAGCCTCGAATACACAGAAACCAAGGAGCTGAATACATCCGGCAAATGTGATACCTCCACCCTTTACCTTGGATGCCGGCACCAGGAACTTTTTGACATGTCAGAATATAATATGGCAAGGTTAGATGTATGCAAATATATTGAAAAAAGACCGGCAGAGAAGACCGACGACAAAGAAATAAAAAATCCAGATACATAACATATCAAAACCAACATACACTGGTCACAATTGGGAGCATGAGCGAGGCCGAAGAGATGGTAAAGACAATCTGCATATAGCTCTCAACTTTTGCGGAACGGGCCAGCAGTCGCGAAGCGAAGGAACTTCCCAACATTGAGGCCAACATGAATGTTGCAAAGATGAAACCATGAGGAATTTCTTCATCATTTGGGCTCAAAGCAGGAGTCCATAGAAACACAAACGTATACATGGAACCTTCAAACAAGGACTGTATGGCTCCTAGCAGAGCAATTTTCTCATCTGTTACCACATTATAGAGAAATTTAAGACAGCTTCCAAGCTGGTAAATATTAGGGGAGACAGGGATTTGAATATAGCAAAAACGACAAAGGATGAGCCTGCAATAAGAGAATGGAGGACAACTCGGGTAGCAGAGGAAAAGGCAAAGAGGAGCAGAACAGAAAACACAAGTGTTCCAATGTCCATTGTTCCTTTTATATACATTAATATTAGACACCAATCACAACAAGTCCTTCAATTAGTTAAGAAAATACACGATAATTCCTTCATGAGTGAACATGAAAAGAACATATGGACAATATAACCATATGTGCAAGAATTTGTTTTGTTATAAAAAAACCTGGTATATCTTGTTCAGTTAATGACTGGATTTACATTTTATAAGACGGAGTCAATTGGAAGTAAATTGAACCTAATGTAAGTCCTAAGGATGATGAGATTCCGGAGATTATGTACATAACCAAGCCTATACAGGCAAAAGGGTCCTTTCCGAAAGGCATAACAAGATACCTGAGTCGTTTTGCATATGATAAGTAGTTGGGAACACTAGTAGAATGCAGAACATAGAATCACAAGCAAATTACATCCCTCATTCACTTGTACAATAGTCAAGCCTCAAGATTCAGTCTGGCAATCCGGTGAAAGAAAGAAGTTCCATTTAGTGAGGTAATTTAATAACTGTCAAGCATCATTACATTATTTTATAAGTATATATATGTAGACAGGAGTAGTAGACACTAGACACACATTCAGACTGTATATGGATATGTTCACATAAAAAATGTTCAAAAGGGTAAAGGACATTGTTTAATTTAAGTGGTCAATCTACATGGAAAAGTTTCCTTTCTCCTGTCCACAAACTTTCTCATTGAGGGCACCTAGATGCTTAAAGGCGTACATGTATGAAGCTTCGGCAGTCTTTTGCTACTATAAAGTCCATACACATGAGTCCATAACCAGTGGTGGAGCCACTAACAAGGGGTAGCACGTGCTACCCCTGTTTTTTTAAAAAAAAAAAAAATCGAAAAACAAAACCTAAGCTAACCTAAACGTGTCTTGACTCTTGCGCCGTTCTTCCTTCTCCTTCTCACTCTCTTAGACGGTCAGACCCTCTACTTGTTGTCTCTCTCAGTCTCTCGTGTACCTCGTCTCTCCTTTTCGCTTCACTTACCAGCAAGTGGTGAAGGCTTTGTGGCACCTCGTCTTTGCCTCTTCGACTTCGATCTTCGTCTTGGTGAGTGGTGAAGGATTTGCACCATTCTTCGACTTTGCGTCCTTCGCTGCATAATGTGAAGTCATTCTTCGCTGCTGATTAGCCATGGTGAGCCACCACGCCGAAGCCTTCCTCCGCCACTGCCGTCCGTGTGATTGTGGATCTGAGGTTGTTTTTCTTTTTCGATGACTATTTAGTTGGACCTCTGGATTTTAATTGAATCCCAATTTTAATTGTTCCACCCAAATCCTCCCAAAAAAACTCTCATGATTTTACAATTTTAATTGAATCCCAATTTTAGTTGTTGTCTGCTTTGGTTTTCGGGTTACAAGTCTACAACAATCATACACAATCTTGAAAATTGGGATTAATGAATTTTTAGTTGATAGATTGTTAATATTATGGAAATGAGTTATTAATGGATTGTTAGGGATGAATTATTAGTTAATGAATGGTTTATTGTAAATTTGGGAATGATATGTTATTGAATTTATTGGTGAGTGATTGTTAGTGAGCAAGTTCTTAGAGAATTGTTGTTGTAATTGTGGGAATGGATTGTCAGTGAATAATGAGAATTTTTAGATGATAGATTGTTAATGAATTGTTTTTTTTAATCAAGGAAAAGAGAAACTAGGGAGGTTTCCACGAAGTGGACCACCCTAAAGCATCTTTGCGGATGATTACTGAGAAAGGGAAATCAGAAACTTCAAACCAGTAGGTAAGATTCGCCGTTGATTAGAGGTGAGATTGTTAATGAATTGTGGAAACGAGTTATTAATAAATTGTTAGGAATGAATTATTAGTAAATAAATGGTTCATTGTAAATTTAGGAATGATATGTTACTGAATTTATTAGTGAAAAGGTTGCTAGTGAATAACTACCTAATCGTTTTGCATCATATAACAAAGAAAAATTGTTTCGGCTTACTGAGTTTTAGCCAAATGAATTTTCAAGTGGTAACATGTTTCTTTTTTTAACATTCATTGGATAATATAATTGATGTTGTTCCAAATGATGAGAGGTTTGAAATGTGAACACTCTCAATGAGAAAACTTTCTATAAAGCTTGTTAAGACAAAGAAATATGAAGCTCATTCAAAAGTTTATTTGCTTAGCTAAAAACTACGGTAGTATTGTGAAATTATGCTACCTCTTTTCGCGAATCTTGGATCCCCCCCTGCCCATAACGAATCTGTTCATACGCCAGTCACAACTGCCACAGAAAAAATTAGCAACTCGAGTTGTGCAACAATACCAATAAGATGTCCTCCATACACAAACTCTTGCACACTAAAATGACCAAAGCTGACTACTGATGCAGTAAATGTGCAGAGAAAATGACACTATTAAAGAATACTAAAGTACGAATATTGAAAACCAGAGATTCAGATTGGCAAAAGTGGATAGCACTTTACCAGAAGCAATAGCGACGGCAGCATTCCTGAACTGTGTAAGCAAATCTTTATTGTCCGAATTATCCCCAAAGTTTTCACCCCACGAAGTTACTATGATTACCATACCAATTGCAAGAAAGCAGGAAGCAGCATCAAATGGAGCAACAGCACCAAACCCGAAAGTATCAACAAGCAGATTCCCCAACAATCCAGCCACAATGGCAACTAGACCATTGCCAAGGAAAATGGCCTTGGAGAAAGTCACAGATAGCCATTGCTGTTCAAATCCTTTCTGCATAAACCAGACCAGGACAATAGAAGATATTAATATATGTTATACAGGCACATGAACTAGTTCATTGATCTTTTAATGTAGATGCCAAACACAATTGAATAACCACCTCCCACTGGCCATCACAGCTGAGTACCTCTTTTAATGTGAATAATTAACAATATTATAGTTTGAAAGTTACTAAAGATCTCCCCCTAGAAAATATAACTTTGCACTACTTATAAGTTATAACAAGCTGCTTGAGTGTAAATGACGGTCCATTAGACGAAAGTTTCATTCGTCACCTTATTGTGCTCTGCAACAAGCCATGACTCAAAGGCCGAAAACAGAAGAGACGTGGCAATGCCACCCAAAATACGCCCCACCATCAAAATTTTGTATTGTGGGGAGTGCTTGGTGATGCAGCTCATGATATAGGTAAGACAGTAAGTGACACATGCCCTCTTACGACCCCTGAAACGAAACCCCGGTTGAATCAGCCAAAGCATTAACAAGACTTAACAAATAGTATAACACAGCATCATCAACAGGGTAAGAGATATATACTGTTTATCAGCAAGGGATCCGACAATCGTCCCGAACAACATGGAGGATCCGAACCCGGCAATAAACAGCTGCCCAATTTCTCCCTTGCTAAAACCATAGGTAGTGTAAAGGTAATACACATATGGGCCTTGTAGCCAATCCCCAGCTGTTGCCATTTATTAAAAATCACTTCAATTATTACTCTAAAACATCACTACAAACAATTTTCAATATAATCACTCCTACTAAATGACAACAACAGTTATAATTCAGCGAATGTCTGACTGATTTAAATCATAAAAAAAATGATAGCAAACAATAATTGGATCAGATTATAACTATATATAAACCAGCTACTAAACCCATTATAAATACAAACATTCCAAAATTCATACAATTACAAAATCAACGAACAACAAATTCAAGATCTGAAACTTATGATGAGAATTCCAGAAACAAAATGGTGATGCAATAAAAATGGGAGCAGATCTAAAAAGAGGAGAGAGAAAGAGATACCCATCATGAGAGAGTAAACAAGGACATAATTGTTCTTGAAAGAATTGAAAGCAGATGAAGTATTGATGCGATCTTTGCTAGTTTTGGTTAGCTCTAATGCTGCAACCACAGCAGCTAGTGCACCAAACACAAGAATGTAGAAAACCTCCATTGTTGTTTTCTCACTCGATCTACTTAAGCTTTTCTGCCGCCAGTTTTAGAGAGAGATAATGAATGATGCAGAGAGGAGAGAGAATTAATGGGAGAAAGATGAACAGAGATGGGTGCTTGTTAACAAATTTAAATGCGATTATAAGGATTAGAAAGTGAGATATTTGGCGTCGTGTATACTCTACACGTCCACTCCGAACATTTATTTATGTCCTTAATACATTACTATTGTTGTAAATCTAGAGGTACTACTTAACTACTACTAGTCTACTACTACTAGCCACTAGGTGATGGAAGCCATGTATATTGTGACTAGGTTGAGTGCATTTTCATGTTTTATGATCCTTTTTGACAATAAATTCAATGAGAGCATAATATTTATTTATGAAAGCTTGTTTCTAGAATGGCTAGGGAGTTTAATTGTTTTTCTATTTCGCATGTTAAACAAGCGGGTAATACTGTTGCCCATTTATTAGCTCGTTGGGAGATTTCATGTAATTCTGAACGTGTGTGGTTACATTCTTTTCCCCAAAGTATCTGCACTTTGGCGGACATTGACCTAATATAATCTCCCCCTCCCAACTTTTCCTCTCAAAAAAAATCTTAATTTATGAAAAGTGCTTCTTTTATAGGGTGTGTTTTGCTTTTGAATTTTGTTGCATTTTTCTGATCTTAATATACTCGAATTATTCGAATTAGTATCAATTTATTAGAATTTATTTAAATCGTGTTTAAAATTATTTTGGAACTTATCTAGTATGAATATAAGAGAAATCTTTTTGTAATTTGTTAAAGCTCACGTCAAATATGTTGAAACTCATCTGATTTGTCTTTAATGGAGCTTAGTTAAACACGTGTTTTATGAAACTTACTTTCACATAGTGAAGAGATTGCGATTTTAGAAGTATATTAATAAATAGGCAAGTAGGTAGGCCGAGTTTATCCATGTCGGATTTCACTCCATTATGACATTTATTTTTACGTTGTATTTATTTTTCAAAAGAAAATCCCCATCATACATTTGAGAACTTGAAATTGTTTTGTCTAGTTGAATGTTTTTCAGATGCTCATTTGCTCAATTGAGCTATGAAACTAACAGTGGTTTTGCAATTTTTTTTAGAAAGATAAGAGATGTTTTAGGAAGTTTTTTTCACCAACAGTTACAAAAAAAAGATATTATGCACTATTTACATATATTTAGGGCCTGTTCTCCCCAGCTTATTTTCAGTTCAGTTCAGTTCAATTCAGTTCAGATCAGTTCAGTTCAGACCAGTTCAATTCAGTTCAGATCAGTTCAGCTCTTGACAATACTTTTACTCTCACATATCACTATTCAGTTCAATTCAGTTCAGTTCAGATCGGTTCGGTTCGGTTCGGTTCATTTCAATTCAGTTCAGCTGTTTTATGCCGAAGAGAACAGGCCCTTAATACATATTGATTGATACACTTCTTAATGATCTAGTCACATCTCTCTCCCTCTCTTTTCTTCCCAGATAATGGTAATTGTTTGTTGTCCATCTCGGAGTTGACACCATCCTTATTTATGGCGATATACACCATAATTATATCATTTTTTCATGTCATTTGATTTATTTTTTTTACAAAAGAAGTGGTGGTTTGTGGATCGTTATACCATAAATTGGTAAGAAAAAAAACATTAGGAAATCATCTGATGTATCCTTTTGTAACTTGTGCTAAGTTGGAGTATATCTAAATAAGAAATTAGGAGCCGCCCCATCCTCTTTCTTTTCATTCTAAAACCCTAGCCTCCTCTACCCCTTCTTCGTCAGTTTAGGAGCCATCATGGATGATTTCATCAATGGTAACCCCTTTTTCCTTTTATATTCAGTTTTTAGTTCATTTTCTTGTTTTGTTGAATAAATTAGTATCTCTTTATGAGATTTCTTCAAACCCTGTTATGAGAATTTTAGTCTCTGTTGTGAAGATCTCGTTTTCCCTTATGTAAGTTGTGAGTAGGTTTTTTTATTTTCAGATTTGAGAAATTGTTTTCATTGGTTGAAATTTGAGACTCACTATGAAGGTATTAAAATATCGAAAGCGGTTAACATGCATGATAAAAAATGTTTTTCCAAAACTATGTCAGAATGATAGACTTCTTCCTCATCAATAGCTGCTTGATTCAGCAAATATAGGAGGACTGCGCGATATTGTTCGATCTGATTCATTGTAATTTCTTTGAAGACGAATTTCATTTAATCTTGTTTAATTGTATCTTGTTTTTCTTTAATATTTATTGTAAATGTCTTTTGACCTTCAATTAATGAAATTTCTCTTTAAAAAAAAAAAGGAAACCATCCGGTCCCACTCGAGCCAAATAAACTTATAATGAATTTGTGTTTTAAGACTTGAATCTATTACATCTCATTTGACATATAAATACATTAACCAACTACTCCCTCCGTCCCAAAATATAGTTCCCATTTTATTTTGCACAGTCTCCAAGACGTATCTTTGACCTACGATATCTTCTATTTATTGTTAGTAAAAAATATAAAAAGTTGATATTATAAATTTACACATTGAGATGAATCTAACAAGATCCCTCATGAATATGTTTTTTTTGTATACATTAGTAAGAATTTTTGGTCAAAGTTTTTAAAATTTGACTCCCAAAATAAAAATGAGAACTATATTTTGAGACGGAGGGAATAATATACAATCTCATATTCCGTAATATATTAAGGGTAAATATTATATGTAGCACTTAGGGCTATATATAAGCCTTAAATACATTTCTTTAAGTGGAAACAGTTTTAAGAATTCAAGACACATTTTCACATCAACTGCGATAATAAATGCTTAATTTCAATATTTTGTTTCCATTTTAACCACTTTATACATAGATTTTCCATATATTAATACATAAATAGTCTAAATGAAAATACATTAATCAACTACTCAACCATCGTCCACCTATCCCCTAAAAAAAAAAAAAAAAAAAAAAAACTACTCTACAGTCCAATACTAGGGCTTTCTCAGTCAAAAACTCCACACATTTTTCGTTTCTCTCTTCCTCTTCCTCTTCCTCTTCCTCTTCCTCGTGCTCGAATTGCAGAATCTCGTTCCAGGTTCTTCTTTTGTTCCTTAGATTAATCTACTTGTTCAGATGATTTTTGTTATTGTTGCGAATTTTGGTGTCATATTGCGATTTTTAGCTCTACTTCATGTGATTACTCATGCCATTGTTTTTATGCGGTTGTTATTGTTTGTTTCATGAATTCAACCTATTTTTTTCTTTATCTCAGATACTTGGTTATTTCATGTTATGATTCGAATTTCTGGGTATAACTTGTTAATTCATGTTTGTTTGTCTGTTTCATGGAACTAAATGATAACAAAATTTATGATACAATTTGTAGATGGGCATATTGTTCACTTGTTGTTGATTATTTCATCAGATTAATTTTTCAAGTGTTGTCATCCCTGGGCCTGGGCGGCCGCCCCTCTTTCCCTCGCTGCCTAAGACTATGAAATGAAATGTGACTAATGATACAAGGATTAGTACTAGAGACACAAATATTAGAGAAGCATAGGAATGTACAACATGGTCTGAGAATCTGAAGAATCTGATCTGATTCGAATATTTCGTAAATTATATTTCATACGGGTTTCAAGGTATTGGTTAATTGAAGTCTAATCTGCTTATTCTAGACTTGGATATTTGCTATTTATGAAGAATAGGAGTAAAACAATGGTATTTTTATAGCATGCTTGGATTAGGGGGTGATGTATTGAGGATATTAAAGAAGAAAAGAGTGCTTGGAATTGGGTTGGATACTTGGATTTGTGAATATATGTCTAATTTAGTCTGCAGAGCTGCCAGAAGTGGTTGAGGCCGTTATTTTTATGATTTAAATGGGGTTGATTTTGGTTCTAAATTATAAAAATTGATGGTTTTCTTGCATCGCAAGATCAGGACTCCATGGCCAATTTATAGTGGTTTGTCCTAGTTTATCTCTGAAACCCTTTTCAATTTGGGAAGCTTTGATGTTTTGCTGATAATCTCTTTTACAATCAAGATGTGATATCTGTTATTGTTTTGGGTCTGATGCAATTAGTGAAAATTGCATTTGGATGTAGAATCCGAAGTATGTTTTTGGATCTGATAACCAATCCATCCCCAAAGTGCAGCGAGGTATATGGGTGCCATGATATATCTGATGTTCCTGATTCTGAAATTGCAACTCAGTTTAGTCTTCTAGACTATGAGTATTAAATAGTATTGTTAAAAGTTGAGGTTTGATGGTTGAGAGTTCTGCAGGATATGAAGCTAATTATTCTATCTTGTTGCTGCACAAATTCGACTAGCAGATACCTTTTCTATTCATTGAAAGCCATATCTTCTTTTCCCAGAAAGTTTATTCTGTGAATTTCATACTGGTAACTAAGAGCAAAAGTCCTCACAGGATAAGATGGTGATCCGGCCACCGGCCAGAGCTCCAAGGATCACTGAGTTTCTGAAGCCATATGTGCTAAAAATGCACTTCACAAACAAATACGTTCACGCACAAGTCATCCACTCTCCAACAGCCACAGTGGCTGCTTCTGCAAGCTCACAGGAAAAGGCCTTGAGATCAAACATGGGCATTACAAGGGATGTTGCTGCTGCTGCAAAAATTGGAAAAATTCTTGGTGAGCGCTTGCTAATTAAGAACATTCCTGCTGTTTCCATTTTCTTGAAGAGAGAACAGAAGTATCACGGTAAGATCAAAGCTGTGGTTGATTCTATGAGAGAAGTTGGTGTGAAATTACTTTAAGTTGGGGCATCAAAACTTTAGTTACGGGTGATCTAAAGTTACTAGAAGTTTAGCATCATGTTTCTAGCTGCTGTTTTACTTCTTTTTTTTTATGTTGGAAAAGAACGTATCTCAATCCCCATTAATGAAGTCTAGGAATTTGATTCAAAGCATGCTTCATCTTTTTTGATATTGTGGGAGAGAATTGAAAAGGTGGTGTATCAGCCTATGTGCTCTGAGTTGTCGAGTTTGAACTCTCTTGTGTGTTTCCTTTGTCGAAGTATGAATTTTTGAAACTTGTTGACTGATCTTGGTAAATAGTAGTAATGAACTTGTGTCAAAATTTCACTGATTTCTTAAAAGCAGCACAAATGCATATACACTCCAGAAAAGGGTTAAATGCCAAACATAGAGGGGGAGGTGTTGGGATTGGCGGAGCGCTCCTAGCCCTAGGTGGAATTACTGAAGTACCCCCCTCTATGTTTGGTAATAGGTACCAAGCATGTTCGGTATCGACCAACACATAACACTATTGAACACAAAATTGCTGGTAGTTCATTATTATATCACTTGTTATTTTCTAGAAATTACAGCCTGAGGGTCACGCATACCATATTCACTATTCACTAAGCTGTTACATTTGCTTGACAGAAGTCTTGAACTTGAGAACATCCTTAACAGCGGCCTCCCTGTAGAGTACAATATCAACAGCACCACAAACCATCTGATACCCACGCTTCTTTAGCTCACTAGGTTCATCATGTGGCATTGCAAAGCCAGCTAGAAAAACCCTTTTATCACCTTTGGGCTTCATGCTCAACACTGCATTTTCCACAGTCTGCACCATCTTCACAGCATTCTCATTACCTGGGTCTCTGATGTATCCCATGTTAGCACTCAGATCAGTCGGTCCAACCATGACGCAGTCCAGCCCGTCCACCATCGTGATCTCCTGGATCTTCTCCACAGCCTCCTCTGACTCAACTTGGCACATGATGAGCAGTTCCTCCTCACACCAGTCCAAGTATCCTGGATCAAGACCATACTTAGAAGCCCTAGTAATAGAATGGGCCACACCACAAATACCAGCTTGTGGATAGCGGCAGTAAGAGGCGGCCTCTTGGGCCAACTGTGGGGTATGGATCATGGGAAACATGAGCCCTTGTGGGCCCAAATCCAGGGCCTTCTTAGCCCACATGGCAGAGCACTCGGGCAATCGAAGAATTACCGGAGTTTGAGATGCAGCAAGGGCGTGGAGGCAAGAGAGAGCCTCGGATATTCCACCATAGCCATGCTCCATGTCAACAATGACAAAATCATAGCCAGCATGACCAGATATCTCAGCGATTGTCGGAGAGAAGCTGTCAAAGAAGAGACCATACAAGCAATCCCCCTTTCGAAGACGTGATTTGAGTGAGGGATATGGTTGAGAAATTGAAGTAGCCATGCTTATTGCAATTTGTTTTCTGGATGCAATCCTGGTGGTAACCCTTATAGCGTCGCTCAAAAAGAAATTTAAAGGTGAAGTCCATTTTAGGGCATGCATTTTGGCATAGTTTAATTTGAGGTAGTAGTCTGTATATTTTATCATATGCAATTACAATTCACAAGGAGACAATTTTATTTTGGCACTTGGTAGTTGTTGCCTCACTACCTGGATGAGGTAGGAAAGAGTTGTTTTCAATTGCTTTGAAGATGACACATTTCAGTTATCTTTCAAAACGTGAGATACAATAACACTATACAACCTCTATTTCGCTTCAAAACAGTATAGACTTTTAGTTTTCGTTTTACACTTGCCAACAGATACAGAACAGGGTTAATTTTAAACATCCATCATAAATCAAAGTGTGGTATTTGCCTATTTGGTGTCATTGCAATTGAAATTTGAAGTTACCTTTCATCCCACCGCCCATTATACCATTTCAAGCTACATTTGTATTTTTGTAAAAAATTCTGAACTTTAGGGCTTGTTCGTCATTGTTTTTTGTTTCCAATTTTCAGTTTTTTTTGAAAACCAAAAACAAAAATATGAAAATTAGAAAAAGTAGTTTTCAAACTTTACATGTTTGGTATAAATATGACTAATTTTAAGTTTATTATACCTTATATCATATTACTTTTACATTCATAAAACAAAAAACTGATAGTTATATCGAACAAACCTTTAGATAATACTCCCTCTATGTTGTTTGGTAACACACAATTTCAACCAGTGACAGTGGCAAATCCAAGAATCAATATAACTCGATTCAATATACACATGTTAAGTTTTGTTTTGGACAATTAGTCAAATTTCATTAGAAAAATCTGAATAATTTCACTTTTTTAGTCTTTAAGTTAGATCAAAAAAACCCTAAATTACTTCAATGTGACTTCACCACTAATTTCAACCATTAACATATTTTAAAATCTTATTACTAGATACTAAAAAGGTATACATGTAAAATAGTATAAAAGTTAAAACGTTGAACCTTTAAAGAGGACAGTGATTTATAACGTAACCATTGAACACCTTAAACTACAGAAGGCAGAATGCGGCTTTGTTATTTTTATTTTTTGATGGCAAATGCAGCTTATTATCTAGGTACGTAGTAGAACAGCTTCCTCGTTAATAATAATTGCATACCATAGCAGCATTTTACTATTTCAGGCATTTTGCAATTAACAGGGAATGTTTTAGGACGTTCATCGAAAACTTTACTATTAAACTAATAATTTCACAATGGATAAACTCAATTTTTACTCCACATAGTAAAAAAGAAATAAAGAGAGATGATAACAACGATAGGAGAAGTAAATCCAATTTTGCTAACATCACTACTCACTCCAGTACTTATCATCAGCATCTTTACCCTGAACCATCTGATTATGATGATGATCATCATCATCAGAATCATCTTTCTTCTCCAAACTCATCTTAAACTTCTTAACATCTTCTACCACAGCATTCCTAAACAACGCTATATCCACTGCACCAGATACCATGTGATACCCACGTGACTTCAGTTCCAATGGACTATCATGCGGCATAGCAAATCCAGACAAGTAGGCCCCACTTTTTTCATTCCCCATTTTACCCTCCAAAACTTCTTTCTCTGCTTTCCTTAATTTCTCTCTCACCTTCTTATTCCCTGGGTCCCACAAATACCCCATACTCGCACTCAAATCCAACGGTCCCATCTGAATACAATCCACCCCATCAACGGCTGCAATCTTCTCGATTTTCTCAATCGCATCCTCGCATTCCACCTGGCACATGATGAGCAAATCCTCTTCACAATGACTTAAATACCCCGGGTCAATACCATACCCGGAAGCCCGAACAATAGTATGGGCCGCCCCACGGACTCCATTGGGCGGGTAGCGACAGTAGGAAACAGCCTTTTGGGCTTCCTTTGGGGTTTCAATCATGGGAAACATAATACCTTGGGGGCCCAAATCCAAGGCCTTTTTGGCCCAAACTGCGGTACTCTCCGGTAATCGGATAATAGCAGGAGTTGATGTGGCGGCGAGAGCGCGGAGACAAGTGAGAGCCTCGGGAATGGTGCCGAAGCCGTGCTCCATGTCGATGACGACGAAATCGTACCCGGAAAGTCCGGCGATTTCGGCGAGGGTGGGAGAGAAGGAGCAGAGGAAAATACCGTAGAGAGTGTCCCCATTTTTGAGGCGGGTTTTTAGGGTTTCGGGTTTTGTGGCGTCGGTGGTTGAGACGGCGCAGGGTTGAATTCGGGTTCGTGTTCGGGTAAAGGGGTTGAGAATGGGGGTGATTTGGGATTGGTTAATGGAGGTGATTGAGGAGGGAGTTGAGGAGAAATTGGAGAAAGTGGTGGAATTGAAAGTGAGGGATTGAGGTTGAGATTTGGGGTTGGAGGGGTGGAGGATTAGGAGAGATGAATTGAGGGAGATTAGGGTTGACATTTTTGTAAGTTTTTCAAGAGTAAGACTAGTAGAATTCGAGAGTGGTTCAGTAGTAGTTCATGTTTGTGTGACTGGAGTGACTAGTGAGTAGTGTACTAGTGTACTGTATTGAGTAGGGAAATGAAAGTGCACAAACAGATCGGCTTTTTTTTTTTTTTTTTTTATAATTGGTAAGCTGGATTGCTCTATAAGACTGGAACTCGTATAGGTCGATTCATGGGTGCACCCGCATCCGATCCATTCCGATTCGATATAATTATGTTTTCTAATTGATCCATTGCAATCAATTCAGCCCAGTTATACTCGAACATATTAGAAATCAGCCCAATTTGTTACTGACCCAAAATGAATCCGAATTCAGGTAGATTTGAAGATAAAAATTCGATAACATTGACCAAATTTATTAAGTTGTTCATTTATGTATTTCTCCTATTGTCGCGCACACATATATGCGTGTGAGCTGTGACGACCCGAACTTCGATCGATATAGATAATGACTAGAAACTAGAAATGACAATGGGTCCTGGATCATACTCAGACTCGCTAGAACCCGACCCATTCATAAGGGTTTGAGTCTAGAAATTTTATGCCCAATGGGTCTGGGTCCTAGAGAGCATGGGTCGAGTCTAGGTCCGGGTCTACATATGCTAGACCTAGATACGACCGCATACCTATTTACATATTAGAAATTTTTTTTTTACCTAAATTATAGGTTTTATGAGTTGTGTCGTTGACAAATTTTCAGTTGATTCTTCATGTAATATCATCATTGTATGTTATAGTTCAAAACTATATGTTTGTAATTTTAATTTTATATAAATCAATTTTTAAAAATATGATTTGAACGGCATAATTGCTATTGTTATATATAATACGCTAATTTTATTATTAATTTTATATGTCCTTAAAATAAATAATAAATATTAAGTTATTGTTCATCTAAATAAATATATTTTCATAATCTGTAAAATATATAGTATATAACACTTATTTCGAAACATATTTCAAACACTCTCGACTGTAACAAATCTATATAATATTTGCGAAATATGTAGCAAAAGCTATAGTCAATTTACATAGTTGAATAATTTAGGTTGTTATTCAAAATCAGAGTGTAATCTTCACTTATTAAAAACACTTTATATGTATTTATATCAATGTTAAACATTATTTTTTTTAAAAAAAATTTAAAAGAATGACATGTCATGATTAGGTGAATCTCTCTATAATATTCTAAGATTTTTTTCTAAAATCATACTCAAATTTTTTTCATGATATCGCTATAGATTTTCAACTAGTTTTGAAGCCTGTACTTTGCACATGTACGATTTTTGTTTATATTTGTTTTTTGCAAATTTTTTGTTAATATTGTTGATTTTGTGTTGCTTTAAAATGAGTTTTTTCAACACCATTTTATTTACATACTTCCTCAATATGTTCTTTTTCTATTGCAATAATCACCACTTTAGGTAGTTTAATCTATTTGGACCACTCTACTTTTAGTAAAAAAAATAACTATAATTGACAATATTACCTTTACTTTATGTTAATAAAATCATCAGTAATTACTCATCAAATTGCCTCATAAAGTTGGGGTTACTTTATTAAGGATTTACTTATCCTCTACACTTGTTAATTAAAGGGGTACGTCTATGCTAAATTACCCATTTTTTCATTTCCTTAAATATCATGCCCAAACCCATTGTTGCAGTAGAAAAAAAACGGATAAAGTATTTGTCATTATACTGTTATTTATAGTTTTTTTTTGTGATATATAAATTTTATATTTTTTAATATCAAACTAAATATTGTAGCTAAGTCTATTACTAAATAGTATCCTGATAATTGATATGACTAACATAGTTACCACAATTTTAACATGAAGAACACCTCAATGATACTTGAAGAAAGTAGAGTGTACTTATTTAATAGATGCATGACAGAAAAATTATAGAAAACATGAGTGTCAGCCACAACTTCAACTTTTAATGGTACATAAATACTAACGCATATAGAATGGAAGACGAGAAAGTGAAAAAAAAGATCATAATGACGATATCATAAGTATAATTAATTAAATATAAAACTAATCTCTACTAATAATCGAAAATAATAAAGAAAAATATACCTCTTCATCCATCATGACCATATCAAGACTTATCAAACTTCCTCTTTTTTTTATGATTCGTGACCTCAAATAGTCTAAAAACACGAACCTTGATTTTCAATTACTTTAGTAGAATCAAGTTCATGGAGAAAAGAATAAGATCTAACATATAGATAAATGTGAAAAAACAAACATGGATAATTATGTATACAATACTTAATTTATGAATAAAATAATTAGTGAATTGCATAATACCTTTGCAATGTCGTTGACAAACTTTCATTTGATTCATGTAATGCCGCCATTGTATGCTATAGGTCCAAAATTGTAAATATGTATTTTTATCTTTATATAATTCAATTCCTAAAAGTATGATTTTTAAAGATATAATTGATATTTTCCAACATATAATACGCTATTTTTATAGTTATTTTTACATGTAATTAAAATAAGGAATTAGTAATACATTAGTTTTCATCAAAACAAATAAATTTATATAAGTTGTAAAACTATATTGTATATGGAACTTTTTTTGAAACATATTGCGAGCACTCTCCGGTGGTAAAAAAAATTATAATATTATGAATTTGTAACAAAAGTACAGTTATATTCAATTTACATAGTATAATAAGTTAGATTGTTCATCTAAATTAGAATATAATGTTCACTTATGCACAATATCTTATATCTATTTATATGTATATTGAATACTAATTTTTTTTAGAAAAAATTAGTAATTAAAAACAATGACATGACATGCTTAGATGAAGCTCTCTATAATATTCCAAGTTTGTTTTTTAAAATCAAACTCTAATTTTTTCATCACCCAAAATTCTAATATATATGTAAATTTATCGCTATAGATTTTAGTTTTTGTTGAAAATGCTATGGTCACATGTTGTACACTATACTTATAGCTTAATTATTATTATTATATTATCAAAAAGAAAGACTAAAAATTTAATGGAACCCATACGTGGGATCAAACGAAGAGATGAAATGGAATTAGGAAGTAGAAAAAGAAAAGAAAACAAGGGTTAGAATTGAATGAAATGGAATTACGAAGGAAAAACGAAAAGAAAAAAAGGGTCGAAATTGAAATTCAAAGAGCAATTGACTGTAGAAGAAAGTCTAAATCGAAAATGGAGGATTTACATGCATTGAAATTCAAAGAGCAATTGACTGTAGAAGAGCAATTTCGGTAACGTTTTTTGTTTCCAGTTTTCAATTTTTTGGAAAACTAAAAACAAAAAATAGAGAACCACAAAAGGTGGTTTCCACTTTTTAGTTGTCAGTTTTCAAAAGCAACATGGTTCCAATAAGTAGAGCTAATTTTTGATTCATTACATGACATATACCATATGACTTTGAAAAATAAAAAACTTAAAAACTGAAAATCACAGTGATACCGAACAAGCCCATGTGAATATACAATTTCTTTTACTACTTAGTACTATGTAGTATACTACTCCACTTTGTATTATAAACCGTTATATTGTAGTAATATACTTCATCTGTCTCCTTTTAATAGCTACATTTTGACCAAAAAGCTATCACAGTTTTGATCAAAGTGTAGCTATTAATTAGAGACGGAGGAACTATATCAAAGGGTTACGATGGTTGACTCTGGCACAGATATAGATAACCACCTGAGAAGATACCAATCATTAGTACAACCTAAGCAATAGCATAAATAACTACATAAAACATGAGAAAGTATTGCCCAATTACATGATTTACAAATCATGACAAAATATATTGATATAATAATACAATGAGTCTTATACTTTTGACTCAAAAATTTACCCCATGTGCATGAACAGTATCAGTGTTAGACAATAAATTTTACATTACTAACACATGAAAATACATTACTAGTACTCCTACATGAAAATACATTATCAACATATGAAAATAAATTATCAACATAAGAAAATACATTGCAATTGAAAACAGTAAAAAAAGAGAGGACATATACAAATCTCAGAGATTTGTTTATCAGCCCTCCATAAAACATAAGGAAAATAGAAGCCGATGAAAGCATAGAAAAACCTAAGTAGAAAACTAAGGAACAGTGGCATTCAGAGCTGCACCCCTAGTATTTTCATGTGTTAGTAAGTACTTTATATATTGACTATTGAATGGAAAACAACAGTTGTTCAAAGATTCTTGCCAACCTCATTTGTGTAGATAACATTAGCCGAGCACTAACACCAATAGCTCAGGCTATCCTCCATTATTTGTATAGAATATGCCAAAGCGACTGCAGTCTGCAAATGCAAATAAAATAAAATTAATTTAAATTAAAACGAATAATAAAGAAGCATACGATTATGCTGAAGTTATAAAGGTTCTTACATACAGCAGGAACAAACTCAAGATGAGGAGAGAAATCAGATACCTATAAGAGGCGGCTTTCATCTCTTTAATTTGTCCACTACCTTAATTCTTCGGATACAAATCATACTAACTGAAACATAATGAATTGGACAATGCAATGGCGAATTGGCGATGCATGTAAATCAAAAGGCATAATATATAGAAGACAGAAGTAGGAGTCAGTTTTAAGGTCTCTCTAATGTTTGCTTTACTATTAGCCTTTTAATATTCACAATTTGGGCCTTAATTTCTATTGTTTAAACGATTTTCTTGTGCTTTACTATTGTGGTTGAATGCATAACTAATCAACTGATTGCCATTGGGGATTAAACCATCATAGCTTGAAACACATATAGGGCACTTTAATGTTGCTATTCTTGTCTTCAATTAGTGGTAGATATGGCCTTTTCTTTTCCTGTTCTTGGAACCATTATCTTCAAATGAGAATGCAGTGTAAGAACCTTCATATCTAAGTGATACATAGAATGCTTGGGATTCTCCACTCCAGACATACTGCATCTTTTAATAAGTGTAGTTGTCTACTGTACATTGATAGCAGCTATCTCATTTGTAATGTTCAACAGGAAATTAAGGTTATGAATATCACCATATCGACTTTGTCTCTTCATTTATATCACAATGCAAACTATGATTCCTTCCACTAAAAGTAAAAGCCTTTATGTGTACAATTTTGCTACATCATAGAGGCTACAAAGCTGCTTGTCTTGAACAGATCAGACTTTACATTTGGGTACATCAAGAAACCTAACATCCTTATTCAGTGCTAGGTAATATGATGAAATGAAAGATCTATCAAATATTATATGATCTGCCACTACATATTACTTGCTTGCCAGCTTCTCAGTAGTTTTCTTATTATTTCCTTTATCAATTTTCTCCTCCTATATATTAAAATAATCAGATAAGACTATATGAAGAGTTCATTGCAACCTAGAAGATCAAATTTAAAAGATCCCAATTGCAAATATTTTAGTTTTTTCGTTTGGATTTCATGGCTTCGTTTTTTCCAAAAAGATTAAAAAGAAGAAGAAATAAATGTATGTTAGTCTCCAAGCAATTATATCCAAATCAAATGAGCACATAGAATCCAATAAAACTTTGTAAGTACTGAGTTGTGCATGACACGTAACAGACTAGCAGCAATAATTGGTAAAGACACCTTTAGCATCCTTGCAAAATATATTCCATCCATGAAACTTGGAGTAACAGCAGCATCAAATCTCCCTAGTGTCATCATCGATCGCTCGTAAATTTTGAACCCTGCAGCAACAACGATCATCTTGTTAACATTATCCGATTTTGAGTTTATTCTTCATACTACAGTCTACACACATCAAATGATCAAACTATGTAGTCTGTACATTCCAATTGGGAATTGGGTTGTTGGCGAGATTGGGGTTTCATGAGTCATAATTGAAGATTTTGAAGTTCCTCCAAGATCTTACATATCTCACAAGAATTTGAGACAAAAACATATAATCAGTCTGAGGAATGATAAATCCGAACACCAGTCTTAATAACAAGTGAACTCAATTCTATCCGTGATTTAAACTGTAGTATGTACCCTACAATCTACATTCATTGTCAACTTGTCATGATGTTCTGCGTTCCAGGTGGCATAAATTTCAGCTATTTACCAAAATTTTGATGTAATTCTGAAGAAGACTGATAAGTTTTGACAGGAATGTTCCAAAAGTATATCTAGGCATGGTGGCCTGTTCATAAAACCCACAGATACATGAAACCCCAATCAAAGAAAATGGCGAGAGAGAATCATGATTTCAAGTTTGAACAGCAAGAAGTAAATAAATGAATGAAGATACAAGTCAGGGAGTCAAAAGAGAGAAAAAAAAATGCATCCAGATTGTGGTTTCCACATTATTTGCTTGCACCATTCCTTTATCTTCCAGTCTTTCTGATACTTTTGCAGCTAATTCCACTCCAGAGTAACGGCACTTAACAACCACTACTCAGATAGGAGATCCAGCGCCAGAATATTTCCTCTTTAATGCTTTTAATTTATTGTTAACTTTCTGCAGATATAATGAAGACATGTAATCAGGACCATATAAGATCATGCCGGAGAGTGAATATATAACCAGATGGTAAACTATCCAATACTGTAAACTTCTATCACAAAGAGCAGACAAGTTTGAACCAACAATTGTATACTATCGCAATTCGCAGGTCAAGTGATCATTAGACAGAATAAACATAATACAGTTTACTCACTTTAAACAGAAACCTATAAATCTAGAATTCCTGTTACATTGCAGGTATTCCAAGGAACACTTACAGGCAAAGTGATACTGAGGTATTACAGATTAGTTACAGCCAGCTCTGTCCAATATTTAAAGTCGAATGAGTGCTGTGTATTGGCCACGCCAGTTACCAAATAAAGCAAACAAATCAAATACCTCAGATAAATACACATGCATCCTCAAAAGTGGAAAATGGCTAATACATGAAAATAGTCAGTGATCTTAACTATACACATGAAAAAGACAATCATTTGTGACATTTGTATTAGAAAGAAAAATCCATGATTAAAAAAAAAAACTCAAGTGCAAATTCTGCTTATACCACAACTTGATAGTGTTGATAGTCAATAGTGTAAGAAAAAATAAACCCTTTTCCGATCACACATGGTGAAAATGCTAATACGCAAGGTCAAGTTTCAAAGTATAGATCAAAAATCATATAAAGGTTAACAAAGACAATAAGAATACCAGTCATATTCTATAAAAAGATTGCTTTCAAGTTGCACAGTTTCAGCACAAGTGTAGCTCTGAGCACCACTAGTGGACAAATCACTGGGATGAAGTAGTTTCACTCTGTCCTGGATAAACTGGACATTGGTATTTGCCAATCAATCTGAAAATCGACGAGCTATCTCCTATCCATCCACTTCTGCAATAGAATCCCTATATGTATTAGTAAACCAAACACACAGAGAGGCAGAAGTGTGCAAGTAAATTCTTGCAGAAATATTCACAAGTTCTCAAAAGCAAAACAAACCTCCGGATAGAATCTCATAAAGCCTAAGCTTGAAAACAAAACGATCAAACTGATCGATAAGAGCGACCTGGGTTCCACATGAAAGAATCTGAACAGTAATAGAGCCAGATAATTACCACTAAATTCACATTTAGCAAACAGATTCTAGTGACTCCACCTTCAGCATCTTAAACAAAATCTGAGGGTATAATAATGAATGTCATCTTTACCTTGATGGCAATGAGAAATGAAAAATAAGGCGTCTTATATGACAGGTAAAAGCATTTTAATGGTTAAAATTGCAGTATTCAAGTTTATTCCACAGGAGATGACAGATAGATCACACAAAGTCCAGAACATATCCCTGAGGGGGGGAATCACTAGGCAAACTAATGCTGATTGGCTCTAAATCTTCCCTTAAAAAAGTATAATTAGGGTGGATTCTTTCATATCTTACAAGATTTGATGTGACATTAAAAAAATTTAGATCCAAAATAAATTGAAGAGAAGGCACCCTTAGACATCGTGTTGCTCTGGTATACACCTCATTATTGAGGTCAGAATAGTTCAAATCAGAGGATTTTGGTAAAGAGTACATAGTATGCAAAGCCAGCACAAAATCATCAGAGATATTTTTATTTTTCCCAGTTTAATACAAAAGAGAAATGGAAATAGAAACGGAAGTGTTGACATTTCTTGCCACATCAAAAAAAAAATTATGCCCCTCTACTTGTCTCGCTTTAAATAAAGCAAGACCCTATTGCCTTCTCTAATAGCCTTGGACAGTAGCTCAAGATTATCTGGAAGTGCCGGAATTATCAAGAAATCTGGATTTGCTAAGCCTTGACTATCAATCTCAAATTCCACCCTGTCATACTCCTCTTCATCCCTCACCATCACCAACTTCTTACCCCCTCCTATCTGATCATGTGCTGTGAACTGTGCAGCAAATGTTGCTCGGAACTCTTTAGCAAGATTCTGGTGAAGTTTTTGAGCTTTCTCCAACCTCCTCTTATGAGCCACATATGGAGCCGTATGTTGTAGCATGCTCTTGGGAGATAAAAAGTACTCCAAAATGTCATCCCGATCTTTCCTGTATCTATCACTCATAGTTAGTATAGGAATCCCTTTGATCAATTCCAAATGACTTTCTTCATTGAGAATTTTCTGGATGCTTTCTGCAATAGACTTGGCTTCATCTACCAGCTTGAGCCTTGATATAGCAATAACTCCTTCACTGGCTTCTAATTCTGTAGCCCACTCAAACTGACACAACCTCGATTCTGTGAACTCATTATTTACCATTAATTTCATAGCTCTCACCCTTTGCATAAGCAACCTATACTTGTCCTCCAAAGCCGCAAAAGTAACTGCAGCCAAAAATCAACAAAGTTGGATTTATGATACAGTATACTGTGAATTTTAGAGAAAAGAAAGATTGGAGAGGTACCATGATGAGAAAAATCTTACAGAGGAAGACAGAATTTAGAAATGACTAAGTCTCTAACCAGAATTATTACAAAGAAAGATTGGAGAGGTAGCATGATGAGAGAATTTTACAGAGAGAAAATTCTCACGGAGGAAGAGAGAATTTAGAAATGACCAACTCTCTAACCAGAATTATTACAAGGATATTTATACTAATAGACCTGTTCATTGGGGCAGTCAGGGCTGGGCTGGGTCAATATGTTATCGGGCCGGGTCAATATGTAACGGGCCGGGCTGGGTCGGGTCAAAGGTGTTAATCCATGGGTCGGGTCGGGGCCGACCCATTACAACCCGGCCCGTTTAACTCAGAACCATGCATGTAGCCACTGAAAATTTTCCTCAATTATTAAACGCATATTCTCTTCTCCACACCAAAATAAAATAATCCTCCATTTTCATAAACTTCTTCCCAAATTGCAGAACCAACACATTAGGGCTCAAAGCATTCAAATATTCTATAAATAGAGAAATTACAAATAACTTCCATGATTTGAACAACCAGATTCAATTGAATTCAAAAGCATACTACATAAAGCAAGTAAAAAAAAATAAAAAAATAGTAAGAGAGAGAAATATAACATGTCGCCACTATTAGCAGAATCTCCATCTTGAGAGGTGTTTATAAATTTTATACTAATAACAGATTAGTAACTAATTAAATGAAGTTTGTTAGCTGAGCTTTTATAAGGTGATACGCAGATATCAATCTTGAGATATATTGTTATCTTCATCTGCATCAGCAGCTATATTAGGAGTAGATAAACTTATCATTATTGAACGTTTCCAGTCAGTGTAAGTTTCGCCATTAACAAGTTTAATACCTGGATTATCAGAAGGATGAAGGTAGAATGGAGATGTAGGATCCTGAGAAGGATCAATTGTTTGTTCAAATCTAGTTTCACTGTTTTTTGCCATTTTTGTGAGAAATTCTTGAAAAATTTCAGAAACTAAATTTTGAGAAAAGAAGGTGCAGAGTAATTCCGAGAAAGAAAACCTGGCTTCTCTGATACATGTGAATTTTAGAGAAACAGAAAGATGGGAGACGTAGCTTTATTCATGATGAGAGAATTTTACAGAGAGAAAATTCTTATAGAGGAAGAGAGAATTTAGAAATGACTAACTCTCTAACCAGAATTATTACAAGGATATTTATACTAATAACAGATTAGTAACAAACAAAATGAAGTTTGTTAGCTGAGCTTTTATCAGGTGATACGCAGATATCAACAAGGACCCGAAAATGAAGTTTGTTAGCTGAGATATATTCAGGTTTGGGTAGATATCAGCTGAAGTAGATTCAGGTTCGAGTCATATTCGGGTCGGGTTAATTCGGGTTTTAGATCGTATTCGGATCTTTATTTTTTCGAGTGAAAAACGGCAAGTTGGGTATTTCGGATCGGATCAACGAGTACGGGTCACTTTTGCCGGCTATTGTTAATGTATGTTAATCGGATGAATAAATCGAATGGTACCAAGCAGTGCCACGTCCTAGTTAACATGACGGTAAGTCGATAAATAAGAACTTATTTGGTGAGGCAAGAAATCGTAAAAAAAAAGTTGCAAAAAATATACGGAGTAATTATAAGGATTTTTTGTTCAAAACCACCTTAATTGTTCACGTTTCTAGAAACTCCCACCTTAATGAATTTTTTTTATAAATTTCCACCTACCATTTCCAATTTTATTAAAAACTCCCACCACTTAACGATTTTTGTTAAATTTCGTTAACAAAACCGTTAAGTAGACCTCACATATGCATTTTATTATTAATTTACGCTGAAATCGAAGTCAATTTCACCAATTTAAGGGCAAAATCTCAACAATTTTGGAGCAAGTTTGGAACGAATTATAACTATTTGTAGAGACTTGCAACTATTTCAAGTTCGATTTTGTTAACAAAATATATATGAGGGACCCACTTAACGGTTTTGCTAACAGAATTTAACAAAAATCGTTATGTGCTGGGAGTTTTTAATAAAACTGAAAATAGTAGGTGGAAATTTATAAAAAAAATTCACTAAGGTGGGAGTTTCTAAAAACGTAAAAAGTCTAGGTGGTAAGATGCGATTTATCCTAATTATAATAAATTTACTTTGCTCCATATTGAAACTTATTTTGTCCACTTGGAATCAAATGCTTATGGTTTTTGTTTAACAACTACGAAGTACTTTAAAATTGTGTGATGCACGATTTATAAATTGTTATGTATTCTTTTACAAAAATCTAAATCAATATTTTGTGGAAAATACCAGTCAACAAAATTTGGTGGAAAAATTAGTTTCAGTGTTATTCTTCCATATTTTTTTTGCAAGGGTTATTCAAAAATCTTAGACCTTCTAAAAGTGGGAGTTGGAGACATTATTTCTTTCAATAGTGTTATGGGTGACAAAAGGTTGAAATTCACTATTCATTTTTCACAGCATTTTTATCAATGAACCCAAATAAATGGTTCATCCTTCTCTCTCCTCTTTTCTCTCTCCTCCACATCATTCTCACAAACCATTTTCAATTTCACTCTTAACCATGAACCCAAAAATAATGGTTCATCATTCTTTTTTCTTACCCCACCTCATTTTCTCTCCCTTTAAATACTTCTAATCTTCTATGTCGTATTAATTAATGTAAAATCATTTTATGCTAATTAATTATAATTGAGTATTATAGTTATTAATTTATAGATACTAATTTTTATTATATATAAATTATCGAAGACTAATTAATTATCATAATCTAATTGGTGTACATTTATAGAGAATAAAAAAAATAATGTGATGAAAGAAATAATAATAGAAAAAAGAAGAGAAAATTAAAATTGTGAATAAAGTATAGCAAATTCATGTCCATTTATAGAGAATAAAAAATACAATGAATTTTGGTACTTTTTTCAATTTTTTTTAATTGTATTTTTTGAAAGATTAACATTACAAAAATTGAAACTTTAAGAATAAATATGACCAATGGAAATTAAATACTTGTCAGAATTTAATAGGCCCATAGGCGTAGGAGAGAGAAAGTCACGCCAGCTGGCGCGCGTCAGAAAGCTGCTGGCAGTTTTTTTTATTTTTCGTCTTTTTGTGAGTTGTTTCACGAATTAGTGAACGACATGTGGCGTTGAGCAATTTTTTTTTTTGGTTTCTTCTCCTCCCAACTGCCAGCGTGTAAGGTTCACCTTACTTCACGAACCATTCGGATTTCCGAATAGTTGGACGTCGATCCGCGCGTGAACAATTTTTCAATTCATTATTAAGAAAAAAAAATAATGATTCAACCTTATGAACCATTTTTGGATTCATTATTAAGAATGCTCGAGTTTAATCTAATAACTATTAAGAGACCGTCAATTAATATTTAATAGGAAGAGGTGTATACATGATGTAGTAATTAGGTTGAGCAATAGAACTAGAACTACATACAGCCATACAGGCATACATTACAGCACCAAAAGTTTGATATCTTTAGCCTTTTAGCTTTAGTGTGACATCAACTATGTAGTAACTGTAGTAGAGTAGCTTGCGTTGGAAATATAGGGCATATAAAAGGCTACAAAAAAAAAAAGAACATGAATAGAAGTTGGAAGAAAATTTTTGGAATTTTTGTGCCTTACAAGGAATTTTTGGGTGTGATTGAGGTATTAAATCATAGTCATTGAATTGTTGCTCGAGTTTAATCTAATAACTAGTATTTCGGTCCGGGCATTGTTTTGAGTTGGTACTGTTTTACAAATTTGATATATATTTTTTTCATTCTCATTAAAATATATTAAGGAAAACTCAACATTTAAAAGGTACACATATAATAATCTGGACATTTAAAACATGATTAAAAGTTGGTTGAGATAGTAATTGTATCTTATATATAATTGCAAGAGGTCACGGGTTCAAATCTTGTTGCAAGCTAATTTTACTTTGTTATTGACATGATTTGTCACTTGTGCACACATTGGACAATTCTAGTAGAGTAACAGATGTGTCACGTCTCACGTGGCGTGTATACATTGCGTGAAGGTGCCATGTAGTGTATATACATTGTCACGCACGCCTATTAATATATTTGTATAGATTATACTTATAAGCACTTACAAGTGTGCGTTTGGAGCTCAAACTACCATGCTTAATATTAGAGTAACAGATGTGTCACGTGGCGTGTATACATTGCGTGAAGGTGTCATATAGTGTATATATATTGTCACACACGCCTATTAATATAGTTGTATAGATTATACTTATTAGCACTTACAAGTGTGCGTTTGGAGCTCAAACTACCATGTTTAATATTAGAAAGAAAAAGAAAAAGTTTAAGAGATGTGTTTGTATAAGGGTGTCTTAAAATATTGGTGGCCTAGTGCTAGGGCCTATAGTCAGGCCCACATAAATGAGAGATGGAAAAAAATAATAATCTAATTACAATGCATAATGTAATTCAGTGTACTTTTTAATTTTTACATACTCACTTTAGACTTATTCCAATTTTATATTTTATTATCTCCAGACTAAGCTTAAACAAAAAAAAAAAAAAGAAAAGAGAAAGTGGCAGGTTTCCTTTACAAGTTGAGTCTTTAGGTGAGCCTATGATTTCAAAACTCAACCTCAGACTCCCTCCAAAATTTTGATGAATAGCCCTGAGTCTTGTACAAGACTCTTGTTAAGACTTTGCTCAAGGCCCAGGGATATTCATACCCTAATAATCTCAATCAAGGACAATGCTACATCTACCCAGTGGATAGTTAACCCTCTAGAAATACATAATTAAAAATTTATTAAAACTGATGAGTTGGATTCTACCATCTATTTGTTTTTATTTATAGTGAATTATTGACCCACTGGGTAGATAAAGTTTTTTCCAATCAAAAGGTTAGATGAAAACTAAGCAGACCTCATGATACGGGATTTAGAAGTAGTGAGATTGTTCCTTTGTTTGAACTCCTCTCAATTGGGGATCTTTGTTTTTAAGGCCTTCTACAATATGTGACATTTTTAAGACCCTATTAAACGGTTGTATTTGTGTATGAGAATGAGGAATACTATCAAGAATAAATGAAAAACGTATATATCAAAATAGAGAAAATTATAATATGTCTTCTTATTAAAGTCGTAAGCCTTTAGGGTTGCATATAAGACATAATACACAACTTAAAATGAAAATAAATTGTGAATTTATGAAAAAAAATTGCATCAACCGATGTAATAAATGATCAATTAATGCAATTTATTTCCATTTTTAGCTTCTTATATACAACCCTTAGGACTACATATAGTTTTTCTCAAGAAAATAAAAGACGGAAGACATTAAACAAAAAAATTTATTACACAAGTCTGAGTACAAATATAGTGACTTATAGATGCCATGGAAAAATTTGAACACAACCGAAGTTGATCAATAGGTTGCCAGGGACTTGAAGTCACTAACACGAGCAACTCATGTCACCTTGGCTTCTCTTCTTTTCTAGTCTAACTTTTATCAACTGATCAACAAATATTGATGTTGATTAGGATAGTCAATGATGCGAGTCGAATTCGAGTTTGAGCTACCTTGACTCGACTTGACTCGTTAGCATTTTGAGTCGAGTTTGAATTGAGTTGAGTCGAGTTTGAATTGAGTTGAGTCGAGTTTGAGTTGAGTTGAGTCGAGTTTGAATTGAGTTGAGTCGAGTTTGAGTTGAGTCGAGTCTAGCTCACTCGAGTCGAGTTTTGACCGAGTAGATTTCTAGTATATTGCAATCGTCTCATGTTAAAAGCAACAATAAGGTTACAAAAATGTTGAATTTAGATAATTTGGGTATGCGAGCTTTCACGAGTTTTTGCGTTGCTCAACTCGACTCACCAACATCTCGAGTCGAGCTCTAGTTCGATTCGAGTTCACTCAGGTCGAGTTTTGACTAAATCGATCTCGAATAACTCGCAAGTTGTCTCGTCTCATTTACACTCATAATGTCGATCAAACACATGAATGGAAGAAAATGACTTTTGAAGCTATTATTCCAAGAGCTAATACTCATACATTCACTAAACTAACCAAGCCTTTCAACAATATCCTTACAATTGAGCAGAGCTGATCATTTTGACTCGATCCGAGGGCCCACCCGCTTTTTTGGGCGGGATTTGGGCATATTTTTTTGGCCCGCAGTCGGGTCCGACGCAGATTTTCAGTTGCTTTGGGCGGGCTTTGGACAAGCCAAAAATATTTTTTTGTCTATTTTTTTTACCCGGTCCGATTTAGGCCAGAATTAGCGGGCTTTGGACACGAAATTTGTCCCGATCCGATCGATGGGCAATTTTTTTAAGGCGCGACCCGCGCCGAACCATGATCACCCTTACAATTGAGGATGCCTTACCTTATAAATTTTGAAGAAAAATAAATTTAGGTAAGTTTTTAATAAATTCAAAATAAATTTAAATAATTTCAAATATGTTTATTTCATTTAATAAAACTCAAATAAAGAGAACACATGAGTATCTGTACATTTTGCCTTTCACTTTATAGGGAACGGTTAGTAACTAGCTTATTTCAAAATTATACTTAATCTATTTTTTTTATTGCTATATTTTTCTTAAATGGTTGTTTCATTTCAATTGTTATATTGGTTAATTTTTTTATTTATTTGGAGTGCTTGGTCCATAAAAAAAGGTAATAATTTTTTTGGCTTTTTACTTTTTCTACCAAATACTACTATTTTTTCACTTTTCCACCTTATTTTACATAAAATGGGTCAAAAATTATCTTCCAAAAAGTTTAAAAGTGACATTGTCTAAAATCTTGTGCAAAGCACAATGTAATAATTGAAAGAAAACGGGGAGAGAGTAGTATACTACGGGCTGATTATAGTAATGAATGATATATAATTTTGTAGGAAAAATCACATGTTAATGTACATAGTAATATTTGTCCTTCCTAAATATCTATATTCTCATAAATTTCTATTCCTATTCATTATATTATTACCATTGAGTGGTAATGAAAATCTTATGAAGGAAAACACATGTTAGGGGTTAGAGTTATGTTACTATGAATAACGACATGACCTATTATCACTCTCTCATAAAAAAATTCCCGTCTAAATCTTTTGTGAGTTAGGAAATAAAAGATTCTATATATTTAAAATAAGCTATTTTCTTTTATCAAGATATCTTATAACACTTTTTTTTTTTTACTTTTTTTCTTATATCACTTTTCTACATTATATTTCTACGAGCTATTTTAATTAAGATGATAATTGATTATGAAGTTTTAACATTGAAATATTCAAAATTAATCTATAAGAAAACATATTATATATACGGAGTCAAGCTCGTCTTTGGATCTTATAGAGTTCTAAAAAAACTCTACAAAAGTAGAGCGTGAGCAATATCAACCAGTGAATAAAAAATCAATGACTCCTATATTATCTTTTCAAAATCCCCCTATTTTTCTCATCAAAATCCATCCCCTTTTTTTCCCTTCCCAACAATATGAGCCCCTGATCTAAAAATGTATGGTTTAGATACAACTCTATTTTATCTCTATTATATAAGGAAAGGGGTGAGCAATGGTGTCCTCTTTTGAAATGCCTATTTTGCCCCCCCTCCCCTTTCTAAATTACAAAAGGAATGCCAAAATCAAAATCGACACTCAAAGAAAACTATTGAAAATTAATTTACAACACTCACTCACATATCACTTAAAAGAAGAAACTTTACAAATCACTCATAAAATTGAGAAAATCACGTTATAAAAATCACGCAAATCACTCAAATAATCAGGAAACTTATTAAAACTAAAATTAACATACAAACTAAAACTAATAACCTAGAACGTCAATACATACAAAAACATTTACAAAAATTTACTTACAAACCACTATTCTCAAGAACCATTCACAATTAATGGTGGGTCATGATAAAAAAAATAGAGGTGTATTTGTAGTGAAATCAAAATTTAGAAGTTAGACAAGGGAAAAAATTATTTACTTTTTTATTATGTTTCCTATATATAATGAAACTTTTACATATATTTGGACCTATTTTTTTTATTATATAATAGAGATTAAATCAAGGTAAAAAGGTTTATGTAAATATCATTCAAGAATTAAAGTAACAATATATCTCTATTATATAAGGAAAGGGGAAGCTATGGTGTCCCGAATGAAGAGACTATGTTACCCCTTCCCATTAAATTACAAATTCACTTACAAATCAAAGGGGCTTCAAACAAAAATATCAAAAATATAATTATAACAATCACTCACAAGTCAACTAAAAAAATTACATAATTTACGTTATGCAAATCACTAAAATGATGAGAAAACTTTACAAAAACTTAAAAATTCACTTACAAACTACAACCTATGAAAAAATTGACTTGAAATCAAAGTGTCCACTTTCTTTACAATTTATGAAGTATTGTACTTAATTCAAAAATCAACTAAAAAATTATATATTAAATAAATAAATTCAATAAATTTCTATTTTGTTCATAGAATTTAACTTTGAAAAGTAAAAACAAAAAGATTGGTGAAAGACTTAAGTGATAGAAACTAAACCAATCAAATTTCGCAACTAAAAACAATTATACTTCATATGTGTAATGTTCAAAATTTGACTCTTATGCCGAAAAAATCAAGTTTCTGTTTCGAAAAAAATTCAAGCACGCATCGCGTGCAAAAAAATTCTAGTAGAGTTTTATTAAAACTCTAGAGGATCTGGAAGTTTGGACTAATAACTAGTACGTACATGAACACATGTAAATTAATTATAAATAATTCTATTTGATTTATCACCATCTGCTAAAGGAGACGTGACGATTTTCACTTTAGCTAATCCAAAAATAATAAACAGATTAGGACATAAATGAGATGAAATCACAAAGATTCATTTCAAATTGTTATCACAATCTTAACAATTTATTTCCTTACTGATCCATCATAGAATCACATCCAAAGTGATATGGATAATTATTATTATGATAACAAATATACCAACATTAAACAATTAGAGGTAAACTTAGGACTATAAATATATCCGGAAGCTAAGACATCTACCACAAACAAAACAAAAAATCAAGAAACAAAAATTTGGAAAAAAGATGGAGATGGGAAAGAAATTGGTGAATTTGATGATTTTAATTAGCATAATAATGGTAGTTGGAGCCTTGGAGGGGAGCTGATGCAAAGGGCAGATGCTCAGACCGAGGTATGTGGGATACCCGTAACATCATTGTTGTCTTGCCTACCATCAGTGAAGCAGCCCAATCCACCTGCTCCAAGCGCGCAATGTTGCGCCACACTTAAGCAAGCTGAAGCTGATGAGAAGTGCCTTTGTTCTTATGCTTCTTCCCCTCTTTTGCCTAAATATGGTATTGATAAAGGCCTTTTCTTGGCTCTTCCTGCCAAATGTGGCCTTCCAAATTGTCCTTAAAAGCTTGATTTATTGTATTAATAAAAAATGCAACACATTTATGTTTTGGGATTAATAATAATAATATATTTATTGTTTTATGAGTTTTTATTTTGATACAATCTCATTCATTTCAATTTTGTATTTTGAAATTGCTTATTGATTATTCTTTTTGCACATGTAGCTTAGTGGTTGTATGATAAATACTTCTGTTTTTTTAGTTTACTTATTTTCTTTGAACACACTTGTTGAATCACTATTTCGAACCTTTATATCTTTAATTATCAATAAACAAACATAAATGAAAACTTGATATTTGAAAAATATACATACAGACGAATTTAACAAGATCTCACATGACTATATATTTCTTTAAGTACAAATTACAAGAGACAATCAAAGTCATTTATGTAATTGCAAAAAGCCAAAATGAGTCATCTAAAAAAACCAATGGAAGTATCAATTAAGGGTGAGTAAGACTAATATAAGGTCAAGTTTTTAAAGACCGATTCTAAACTTTATGGACGAGGTGACAAAAAATAATTTATTGATAATGCTCCCATGATATTGATCCCTTCTAGTGGAGGTGGCCATTAGACGGACTTAACGGGACCAACCCTAAACCGTTCCGTAAAAAAGTTGGGCCAGACCGAATCGCTAGATGACCGAGCCTGAATGGACCGACCCAAAACCAGACAACTAAATGGGTTCGTGGGTCAAATTGATATTGGCACGACCCTAGTCCTGAACTGGATCGTGAACCACATCCAACCCCGAACAAAATCGTAAACAATACTCAAGCCTAAACCGGCTCATCAAACCAGTCGAGAAAATGCATAAAATACTTCATCAGTTCATCCTCGACCCAGCTATCAAAAATAGTAGTTTATGGATGGTATCGAAAACTATTTATTGTAAATGATAGCGCATATACAATTAAAATTTAAAAATCAAAATGCATTTTCACTTACTCAAAAAGAAAAACAGCGAACCGGCAGGCCAAACCTGAATCGGACCAGCCCGAACCAGGACCGAATCGGTTCATGTTTGAGAATATCCAACCCTAAACCCGAACCTAAATCGGCCCAGCTCGACCAATGACTATGTCAAACTTCCCAGTGTAGTTGCAGTCTTGCGGATATATTGGACTAGGCCCTTCTTATCGAAGTAGAACAAGAAATCATGTGAGACATTTGGATTTGGGCCCTTTCCATGATTAGGGCCCATATTTTACGCCTAGTACGATAATGAAATTCTAAATGGTTCAAGGACAAAGATAAAACCAGCAGTAATAGATACATAGAACATTTAGATACTAATTATGTCATTATGAAATAGTATAAAATTGATTATACGTACGTTTTTAATTGAAAGCTACTTTCTATTTCGACATTCGCTGATAAAAGCCTTAGAAGATTTTGGTTTTCCATGTAGTACTTGCTCCAGAGTCCAAATGTAAACCTTTGCATTTTACATGTACAAAAGACGTGAGCTTGTCTTGGCAACCAACCGTTTGAGTCTCTTAGGGGACTCAAACGGGGGTAATTTGGTCATTTTATGCGTTGGAAGATTTCACGCGCGTGTGGCTGACATTTGCTTGGTACCAATGCTAGGTTATAATGGTACCATTCTCCGAAAATATTGATACCTTGGTACCAGTCCTGATAACAATTTGATACCAATGTCAGGTTATAATGATACCATTGTGTTTTATTTTGGGTGTTTGAGTCTTTTTTGGATTCAAACCGTTGGTTACCAAACCTTTCTCCAAAAGACGTATAACTATTAATAATACATAACTCAATTCACGTGTTCCGCAACCTTCTTACAAGTTACACCATCAAAAGAGTAGGCGAAACAAGATTCATGAATTTTTTTAAAACTTTTGAGATTTGTTTCCTTATAAAATACCCAATGATGTTACTAGAGATGTAAATGGATCGGGTTCGGGGCGGGTGAAGCGTCACCCGCATCCATCACCCGCATCCACCCACTTCACATTCCATCATCCCACCGCATCCATCTCCACCCGAATCCATCCATCCATTTGTAACCGGGTTAACGGATGGATCGGGTGATTAACGGGTGAAATCAAATATTAGGAGAAGAAAGAAAAATTACTAACAAGAATCACTAATCCATTTATATAATTCTACTTACTATTGAAAATCGTCTCCAAATTAACTCTAATCCACATTATTAAAATAAAAATATGTTTAAAAGCCAAAAATTAAAAAAATTATACTTCCTCCGTTTCAAAATAGATGGGACATTGTGATTAAAACGGACTCCTAGGCAAAAATTCATAAGTATGTTTAAGGGAGGTAGATTAAAGGAAGTGGTCCCATGTGAAAAGGAGGGAGAAAATATTTAGTTGGGGACCACAGCTGTTTGCCGCCAGCTCTTTTGAACAAAGGGGACCACTTTTTTTTTCCCTCCATTTTTTTGGAACTACATTAAGCTTTTACACAATACACTACAACCAAAACAGAAAATTTAAAGTTCCCTCTAAAATTTCAAACCACTTCAAATTTAAGTTAAGTACCAGATTTTTGTTTTCCCTATTTAAGGGTTACAAACATTCCCACAAAAATTAAGTGTTCCTACCAACCAAAATGTAATTAAGGAGAACATTCTCTCCTACACATTCACTGCACACACGCAGCACTAGATTAAGCAACAGAATTCTAAGGCAAAAAAAGTCAGTTTGTTAATCTCTTCATCATTTGCTGCATCTGGACAAAATGGATGCAGCACAAGAAATGTACAATGCTGTTGTTGATGAAGAGGACTTGGATGAGTACTATCTACAACTACTTGATGAGATTGTGCCCAACTTCAACAGTCAAATCTCCTCTGAACCAGAATCTGCTGCACAATACCAAAACAGAAAAATTAAACCTGAGATGAAGCAAGAAAAGAGAAGGAGAGCTGTAGATGAATTGTTAATTATGGAAGAGAACGGAGTATTACCATATGGTGCATTGAAGAAGACAGCAGATAAGTATGGTGTTACAAGACACACAATAGAGAGATTATGGAAAAGAGCATGCAATCAAAGAGTTACGGGTGATGTCATTGATGTCAGGTCAAGGAAAAAGGGAACTGTGGGGAGGAAATCAGTGGAATATAGTGAGGAGTTTCTCCAATCAGTGCCACTGAATTTACGCACTTCAGTTAGATGCTTTGCTGGGGCACTCAAAGTGTCTCCTTCAACAATTTATAGACTGCTCAAGAAGGGGAAGCTCAGAAGCCATACAAGTAGCAACCATCCAAGTTTGACAGAGACTCACAAATTGGAGAGGATGAAGTGGGTTCTATCCCACATTCTACCTGGCACACCCACTGTACAAGCAGAGTTTATACACATGGAGAACATCATACACATTGATGAGAAATGGTTCTATTTGAACCCAGATACAAGGAGATTTTATTTATTGCCAAGAGAAGATGATCCATATAGATGTTGCCAATCAAAGAGATTCAAAATTAAAGCTATGTTTATGGGGGTAGTATCAAAACCAATGTATGATGCTCAAGGTAATCTCATTCATGATGGCAAGTTTGGCATCTTTCCTTTTGTAGAGAGGGTGGCAGCAAAATACACTACCAAAAACAGAGATAAGGGCACTATTGAAACAAAGGCTGTTGAGAGGATCACTCAGAAGGTCATCAGAGACATGATTATACAGAATGTACTGCCATCTATAATGAGTAAGTGGCCTGCTGGTATGTCCAAGGATATATGCATCCAACAGGACAATGCTAGGCCTCACATACAAGGAAATGATGAGGCATTCAAGGCAGCAGCAACTCAAAATGGGTTCAACATCAGGCTCATTCAACAGCCACCTCAGTCCCCAGATTTAAATGTTCTTGATTTGGGTTTTTTTAGAGCCATACAAGCTTTAATGTATCAAACATTTCCTAAGAACATAGATGAGCTCATAACAAATGTGCAAGATGCATATGACAGATTTGATCCTAGTGTTATGAAATACACATGGTTACAATTACAGTGGATTATGGTTGAGATTCTACAGGTTAGAGGAGGTAATAATTACAAGAACCCTCATCATGGGAAGGCAAGATTAGAAAGGTTGGGTCTTCTCCCAAAAACTGTCAAATGTGATCAATTATTGTGGATGAAGCTGTGCACTATTTGAATGAGAAGTTACCAAATGAAAGTGAACAAGTTGAGTACTTTGACAGTGAGGGGGTCATTGATGAAGACTAAAATGAATGGTATGTGAGCATTTTTTTGTGAAGAATATAATTTTTTGGAAGTACATTAAAAGTGGGTGAATTTTGGGAAGAATATAGTTTTTGCAAAGAACATGTTTTATTTGGTAAATACATAACAATGCCATTGAAGTAGGAACTTTTGTTAAACTGCACACCAAACCTAAATTATGTACATGTAGTGGAGGAATGTAGGTTTGTAAATGCAGTTTATATCAATGATTATGCTTATTCTATTTACAGTTATGTTTCTTATTTACACCATTGTTATTGTTTTTTTTAGTTATAGGGACCGAGGCATAACTATAATTAGCAAAGAACCACAATCACAATACTCATGTAAAGACATCATTTGACCTTCTATAATCCATCAGGGAGACTTTTAACTTATGAAGGAGTTCAAATCATTAACACCTCAAGGCACAATGCCGAGCAAATCATTGACTCACTTCAAGTTTTTGGTGAGTCCTTCATCATATGGATTAGGGAGTGATTTTAAAAACAGGGGGACTCAATATACAACAACAAACCAATCCCACAACAAAGGCACTTTCTATATTCATAACTCATCATTCATCAATTTGACATCACCCTTAAACTCTAGGTCAAGCTCAACATAACCAATAATCAGCCAACACAACCAACAGCTCCCAAGAACACAAGTATCAAACACAATCCAAGCTTATCCAACAGCATCACCAATCAGATTCAAGATCACCAACACAAGGCAAATATACATAACCATTAAAACAGAATAACACAAACCAACAACAGAAAATATTAACATGCAATTCAAAAAACGCAAGTAAATAAGGATAACAATGGGACAGTAGTCAAACCTCCCTTACTGTAATTTTTGTTCAAATCTGTACCACGAATCACTATCCCCTTCCTCTTTAAACCAGATTTCATGACCGATTTACTCCCACTACCACCACTTTCTTTAAACGAACCCACCTTAGCCTTTCCTTTTCGGTTGTATGAATAGTAATTCATCTCAGAACCCATACAAGGAAGAGCACAAACAGTAACGCGTTCAGAATTAGGTTTTTTGGAGACAGAAAGTGGGGGTAAAGTGGGAGTTTTGAAAACCATTTTTTCTTTCACATCTTCCTCGGAACTCACCAGATCTATAATTACTTCTTCTTCAGAGGACTCACTAAATGAATCATCAGGAAACCATGGTTCCTTCATGTCCTTAATTTCCTCAAGAAAACACCCAGAGCTTTGCAAGCAGTTGGACCCATACACTTTGAAGCAGCCCCTGAATCGTATAGTCTACGGGGCCAAGGAGAACCATTTTCAATTGATCGAATGACGTCAATTATGAACGTCGCCTCTCCCTCATCCGTAGTTTCAAAATGCGCATCAATCAAAGGTTCCAAATTGATATCACAAACCATTTTTTAGGAGAGAGAAATTGATTTTCAAGCAAAATTGCGAAGAACAGAAAGAAAAACGAAGATAGAGTAGAGAGAAAAGAAGATCTGAAGACGAAGTTATGAGGGGAGAGAGAGTAGATCTGAAAAAGTTATAGAGAGATGAGCAGTAATGAGGGAGAGAGAGTAGATCTGAAAAATTATAGAGAGATGAGCAGTAATGAGGGTGAGGGAGATGAGCAGTAATGAGGGTGAGGGAGATGAGCAGTTATGAGGGAGATGAGAAGTTACGAGGGAGATGAAGAACCCTAGGTGAGATGAACAGGTGGGGTGGGAATTCAATTGGGGTAGTTGGTGGGTCACTAAAAATGGTGGGAATCATTAGTTTTAGTTAGGATTAATCAGATTATTAGATGTAGATTAAAGAACATAACACAAGTTAGTAAGGGTAAAATGGTAAAATTAGAAGGCAAAAGTTACTAAATAAGGAAAAAAATAACAATGTCCCATCTATTTTGAAACACCCCAAAATGGACAATGTCCCATCTATTTTGAAACGGAGGAAGTATACTTTTTACTTTAAACGGGTGGCGGGTCGGGTGGTAAACGGATGATGGATCGGGTGATGGATGAAAAAATATCACCCGAACCCGACCCGCATCCAGCACCCGATTATCCGTCACCCGGCTATCATCCATTTAAACCGGGTTTTTCACCCACTTAATAAACCGGGTGGAGCGGGTGGTCGGGTGATCCACTGGATATTGCCATCTCTAGATGTTACTCTTAAGGTGAAAAAAGCCAAATTTGCTAACAAGAATCAGTTTCGGTTCTAAAGTGATTAGTAGGACTAAAATCTTTTTTTTTTTTTTTTTAACACTAACAGTGTGTTTGGTTCATTTTTAGTAAAGGAAAGAAAGGGAAGAGAAAGGAAGGGAAGAGAAAAGAAAAAAACCTTAATTTCTCATGTTTGGTATAAATTTTCTCTTTCCTTCCGAATTCCCCCGCTTTTGGGAGGAAAAGAAAGTGAAATTTTATTAAAGAGTTTTTCCTTTCAATTCCTCCCATTTCCTTTCACTTATTTATTTTTAATGAACCAAATATTGAAAAGTAATAACTTTCCTTCCACTTTCTTTCTTTTCCTTCCGAATTCCTTCTACCAAACAAACTGTAATATATTTAATGCTAGAATCCAAATTCTAGTTTTGCATATATATATTGGTGAGCAATGCTAAGGGATTGTAATTAATCAGTCTCCAACCTTTCTACTCTAAAACATAAGAAAAGAGAAAGAAAACCTAAGAATTATTATTTAGGAGAAGAAAAGATGGGAAAGAAGGTAGTGAGCTTAATGGTTGTAATAAGCATGATAATGGTAGTTAGTGAAGTAATGCAAGGGACCAACGGGCAGACAGAAATTTGTGGAATACCCGCAGTTAAATTTGCACCTTGCTTGCCCGCTTTGAGGCCACCCAGTCCACAACCTCCAATTAAAGAAGGGCTTTGCTAAACGACGCCCTATAATTTCCTACTAACGCCCTAAATATAGTATTTTTGTATTGTATTTATATACTTTGTAATTTTTTTTCTCTCTCCTCCCCTTAACTCACCTCCCTAACCCTCCTCCAATCTCAAAAGTTTACTTCCACCACCACCATCAGCACCACCACCACACCAGCAGCACCAGCACCACCACCACACCATCCGCACCACCACCACGTCCACCACCTTACCCCGACAGACCACCACCTTCTTCCCTGTGTTCTTT
Source organism: Beta vulgaris subsp. vulgaris (assembly GCF_026745355.1). Taxonomy (NCBI): domain Eukaryota; kingdom Viridiplantae; phylum Streptophyta; class Magnoliopsida; order Caryophyllales; family Amaranthaceae; genus Beta; species Beta vulgaris. The sequence goes on from NC_079206.1 coordinate 9,077,023, forward strand.
TTTTCCTTTTTTTTTGAAATTTTTTTTTAAAAAAATAAGGGGGCGTCGGCGTCCTTGGCAGGCGCTCCACCACATGGTGAGGCGCCTGCCAAGGACGCCTCCACCGGTGGTGGGCGCCTCCCTTTTTTCCAAAAAAAAAATTCAGAAAATAAAGGGGCGCCCACCAAGGACGCCCACTATCGGTGGAGGCGTCCTTGGCATGCGCTCCACCACATGGTGAGGCGCCTGCCAAGGACGCCTCCACCGATGGTGGGGCGTCCTTGGTAGGCGCCCCTTTATTTTCTGAAATTTTTTTTTTTAAAACGAAGATGGTGGTTTGACAGGGCATTCATTTCTTTGATGATTCTTACAGAGGTTTGTTCACGCAAGTTCTATGAATCAAAGAGATTCTTTATGAGTTAGTAGAGGTGAAAGCAACTAAGCCAAATCTTGCGGCATATACTGCAGAGTTGATAGCCAGTGATGGTCCTTTCTCAACTTAAAAAAAGATGCTAATGCTAAAAGTATAATGACTACAATTTGATTGATCTTCCCACATTCACGGACTGCTTCACAGCTTTTTAATTGAAGGTTGATGATGCCTTTGGGAAGTGATTTAGAGTGCTGGAAATATTTGTAATCTTGTGGGAGATGGGTTTTGGAGAGATATGGAATGTGGTAACTGTGGATCTTCTTCCATAATGGGATTGCATTTCTTTATTCTGTTTGCCGGCGCCGGTGGGGTGTGTCGGAGGCAGTGGTGGAGTGGAAGATGATAGGGAAGGGAAGTGAATAAGGAATGGGAAAAATGAGAAAATAGATGAAGTATACTATACTGTATTTGTATACATATATTTAGGACGTAAATAGGAAATTTTAGGGCGTAATTTAGCAAACTAGTTAAAGAATGCTGCTCAGTGCTCACATAACTTCCCTTAGTTCCACAATCCTAGCCCTCCATCTCTAACCTAATATGAGCCGCAAGATTTTCTGGATCCTCTTGATCTTCTCCCTCTTCTTCACTTCGTCTCTCTCCTCTCTCATCTTCTTCACGTCTCTCTTCTCTCTCCTCTCTCCTCTCTCCTCTCTCATCTTCTTCACGATTCTCTTGATCTGCATCAATTTGCCTCCCAATTTTTCACTGCTAATTTCGTTAATGTTATATTGATTTCTTTGATGATATTTTGGTAAAGTTGATCTGAAATTGAGTCATTTTAGGGTTGATATGTGAAATTAGGGTTTCGTTTTTGATTTTTTGCAGTGAACTGTGTAATTGGCGAGTTTAGAATCGGATTTTGCTTCTTTTTTCGCTGTTGATGAATCTGCTGTTTTTGAAGTTTGTTGTTTTGCATTTTTTGTTGCTTGTTTCCCATATGAAAGTTTTGGGCTTAGAACTGTTAAATCCATCTATGTTCTTGATATAGAGATTTCATAACTTGCTATGGACTGATTCCTCTTCTATGAGGCTTTAAACATTGTCCTATATGTCTATTTATAAATGAAAAGCTTAGGTTATTTATTAATTGAGGTTTATGTTAGTCATTTGGCCTCTCCTTTCTATTGATCTGTATTGGTTGGATCTTTGAGAGAAAATGTCCCTAATCTTTTGGGTTTTTTCCTTCTTCAAAAAGTATTCAATAGGAAGAGCATAGTTAGTCCATCTGGATGAACTAATGTTGAAATCTATAGCCTATGAAATCTATAGCCTATGTGAACTAATGGGGAAGGTGGAGATTGTGAACTAATGCTGTCTCATATAAGATTTTATGTTGGCTATAATGAACTAGATGGTGTACAAATAATTATTTACTGAAGTCTATCTTAAAATTTATAATTGATTTTGTTAATTTATGCTAAATGATGGTGGTCACTATTATTCAACCTTTGAATTCATCTTCCGACATGGTTGGTATCACATCTTAGGTAATGCAACTAAATTAGAAACTTCAAAAAAAAAAAGTTAATACGCCATTGGTAGTTTCACACTTGGTAATATATAAGTTTGTTTCATGTCCTTAATACTTTAAATTGGATAAACATAATTAGTGAAGTCCAATTCCATAAATTTAGTTGTTTATTCTAGCAGGTAGTTTTCATTGGGGAAGTGCATATGTATAGTTTGATTCAACTTATTTTGTGTTATCTTATTTTATTTTTTGAAATGAGTCGAGATAAGTTGAACATAACATCTAATTTATTGTATTTAATCTTATTTGATCTTTATCTTGATGGTTTAAGATTTTTTTTTTTAGGGTTCTTGCTTGATTTGATATTAGAGTCCTAACTGGTGTAAAACGTGCAAGTTAATTAGTTGCATTATCTGTAGTTGCAGAATATATTACTTCATTTACTTTTTTTTGTTTTAAAATTCTGGTAGATTACATTGTTAGATGGATTATCAATTGAGTAAATGAGTATTTCCATAAAATTTGTAAATGAGTATTTCTACAGTGTATTAATTTGACAAGTAGTTTGTTTTTTACTTATTTGGTTTTATTTTCAACCTCTTCTTAAAATTGACAAATTCCTCATCTGATTTATAAATCCATTTTACCATTTGTGTTCTGTTTTCCTCAATGCTAGATGTAAAATCTCAACGTTAGCATGATTGCTCTACATGATGATCTTTATTTTTGCTATTTGGATCTTGATCCAATGAAGCTTTATAGTCATAGTTACACTGATAGAGCATCATGGTATTTTCCTGCTCTCCCATTGTTGTTGATCATTATCATGATGTAAGTTTGATCTTTCCATCAAACTTGTAACACGTCGTGCAATATATGACAATAGCAGCAAAAGAGGCTGGTCCAATATCTCTTTTTCCTGAAATGTTTTTTCTTTCTTTGATTTAAGCAAAGCATTGCTTAATTTAACAATGTAATCTACCAGAATAATAAGATGGGTGATTCATGCTCATGTGCTCACATTTTGATTTTTTGTAGTGTTTATAGGCAATCTACACGGTCACCTATATCTAGCTTAAGACATTTCCTGTTACTGAACTGAAAATTGCTTGCTTGTTTGATTGGACTCAAGTATATTTGTTCTTATCCAAGTGAACATACTTCCTTTTGCAGGATAGAATACCAACTTCCTAATCTCATTGTAAAATTTTTTATTATTGTTGAAGTAATCAAGTATCTAACTTTATTATTTTCTGTTAATTTTTTTATGGTTTTGGCCTAAAATTGTAGTGTCAACGTGTTCATACACATATTGGAGTGTCGTGGACGAAACGAGTATTTAAGGTAATATGAATAGTCCGAGTTTCATCTAGCAGCTCTTTGCAGAATTAGGTCCTTTCTCATACAGTTTCCTTTTCTTTTATTTGACTACTTCTGGCAAAGATATATCTGTAAGCTTTACCTATTTGTTTAAGTAAATATAACCAAAAATAAAAAGCGGCATCAAAACTATATGCAAAATTGTGGATCAAGTACCCAAAAATATACACAGTTGTCAATCCACGTTCATATAGGCAAATCTCTGAAATATGCTATTTCCTTCTATGTTATTAGTTTCTGACATAAGCATAATAATGAATTTATTACTCTTGTAACATGTCAATTATTAATACATATATTTCAGTATAATTTGATGTCTATATTCTAAGCTATGCATATTAGTGTCCTATTGATTTTGGATCAACAATGACTATTGATCATCATATCAAGTCTTGCCTTCTCTTTTAGAGTCTTTCCTAAATATCCATTTTTTCTTGTAAATGAGATGCATGCAGGTCTTTTGTTGTATCAAATATGCAAAAGCCTTTGTTCAGATCCCTATGTATTAGTAAAACAGAATAGTACTTATAGATGGAAAACAAGGAAATGGAGTTGGGATTCTGATTTCGGCTTGTGGAGGGTTTAACTGTTTGCTAACTTTTGACGATAAGATACAATTAGCCGAAGGTGCTTTTCAATCCTGTAGCTTGGTTTGTCAATCTTATGAATTTTCCCTGCTGGAAATGACCTTCCCCTTGTGATACTACATGTAATTGTTCCTTGCAATTGTAACCTTAGAGGGCATTCATCTAATTAATTTTATTTCAACGAACTTAAAGCTTTAGATAGTTTATATAGGAGTACAGGAACTACCTTAAATGCAGTTAAGATGGCAGTAGTCAGTGTATATATCTCTGAAATTTCTTATGTGGAAACATCTGCTGAATTTCATCACTATGTACATCATCCCCCCCCCCCTCCCAAACACCCAACCAGAAAAGAAAAGGAAATCAGTAAGGTCTTGGTCTCCCAGCAACTCTATACTATCCTATAATATATATGCATGTCATTATTCATTGATCGTATATTTGTTGCTGAGGAATAATATTTTTTTTCTTTGTTATGAAGTAGAATAATTAGTAAAGAATTTGACTGATCATAGCTTTTTGTTGAAGGTTGTTATGACATTCTTTACGTGACACAGGAGTGGCTTCACTTTTCCAGTGGACTCGCATCAAAATAAAAGGCTTCAACCACAAAGCATCTCTTCCTCTCATGGAAGGTTTGTCCTCTTATCATCTTTATTTCTGTTACCTTTTCTAAAAGATGCTTGAGATATGATCTATCCCACAATTGCTGCGTTTCACTTTTTCTGATATGACTTAGTCCTTGATATGTGGAAATTGTGGTGTCCTACATTTGCTAATCACAAAATATCCTTTTTTTTTCTTCACATTTGTTTCGTACTGATTCTGCTTCCTTCCATTCTGAATTCAGTTTGATAGTCAGTAGGATTGAATTGTCAACTTTTGAATATATCACTAAATGAAATGTATCATTATGCTGTTTCCTTCTACTTATTTATTGTAAGCTAACCTGGAAGTTTCACTTTAGCGTCTAATAGACGCTTAACGTTTTGTGGTTTTAATGTTTTCGACTACATGATTAAGCCCATGATTCTTGGTAGCTTGATAGACCAGTAAAAAAAGGGTTCGGGTATTAATGTTCTTTATCATGCCATCTCTCTTTGATTCTCCCCTCCAAGAGAATCAAATAAAAAATTCTCTTAAGAATAACCAGAAGCTTAGATATTCTGATTTTACACGTGTGGTTGAAAAAAAGTTTCTAAAACTCAATAATGTGAGAATAAAGTGGTCAAGGTGCTTTTAGGTGCAAGGATGCTTCTTTTGGAAAGGAGGAATTGTTAGTTTTTGTCACTTAATTACCTGTTGAATTTGATCGTTGTATTGCTGGGAGGTGGAATATGCACCATGAGAGTGACCAGAAGTCTTCCTTCCTCTGAATGTTGTTTACTTGCCTTAGTGATCACTTAACAATATTAGATATTCAAAGGGAAGAAAGGTGAACACATTTCCTGTATACCAACTATTCAATTGCTTTCTTTGCCTATTACTACTATGTATTAATTAGTGATTTGATTATGCTCTATTTTCTTAAGAGAATATAAGCTGCTAGAATGATGCAAAATCACCACAAAACCGTTTGACCTGCTCCATAAATTTCTCATCCTTAAGTCTGGTAGACTGGTACATATATATTTCTCTTAAGCTGAAGCCCTTCCAGTTTATATATTCAAGCAAGAAGTAATGTGTCAACTTACTTCCCAAAAACAAGCTTTGTTGACCTTGATTAACTTCTGTCACTTGATAACTAATCTCTATGTGTGTGTCTCTATGTACAGATAGATATCTACATAGATGAATAGATAGATATAATTATGTTTGTTTCATAAACTATTTCCCCAATTATACGTCTAGATTTTTTTTTTTAAAAATTGTCTCATCTTTTACCCGTATCCAGATTCCTCTGGGGGTTGTTTTAGCGATGCCACCCTTTCACTATCCCGTCAACCTTGCTGTCTCAAACATTGCGCCTGCACTTATTGCTGGAAACTCCCTTGTGCTAAAGCCTCCAATACAGGTACTGATCCTACAGAAAGTTGCAAGTTTTAATTGTTTTTGGCGAAAATTGCAAGGACAATGTTTAACAAGAGAGGGTTGCTCACATGATAGGGTGTTGTGTCTGCACTCCACCTGATTCATTGCTTCCATTTGGCTGGTTTTCCCAAAGGACTTATTAGCTATATCACTGGCAAGGGCTTTTAAATTGGTGATTTCCTGACATTGTACCCAGGGCTAAATTGCATAAGGTAATGGCGTATTCTCTTGGTTAGAATTAATCCCTTGCTTTATATCATATCAAATTGGGTAAAGCATCAATTTTTCTCACTAATACTACTATTGCTTATTTTTTGGTTCTGGCTCGATTCCTTTGGGCATATATCTGATTTTTTTTTCCCTATATTCATGATTATTTACCTAATATTGAAGGAGAGAAGAAGAAACATTTAGGGTTTCGTCGGGCCAAGGATGATGATTGTAGACTGTCGAGGAAGCATTTGCCGAGTGGTCTTATGGATATTCACAAATCTAAGTCAGCTTAGCTTTTTGTTGGCAAGGTAAGAATTGCTTCTTATTCTTTTCTTTTTCTTCAATCCATTTTATTCTATTTGACTCATGTCTCTGTCTTGTGGCTCTGTTTTTGCGTACTCATGTCTCTGCACTGAAACTGCTAAGGTTCATAATACATTAGAGTTGTGATTATTATAGCATATTAGTCATATACTTTTCATCCTTCAGTCATAGCACCCTCTAGCACTAAGGCTTGCTAATTTGTGATTCATGGTATTTCTTAATTCTTTACACCATTCCTTCTTATGTGACCATGTAGTGTCTATCAAGAAGATAGTGATAGAAGTAAGGTTGCATGTAAGACTATTCTTCTTTCCTTAATGTGCGTCTGATGCTCCAATTCTCTCTTATTCTCAGTTAGGTTGCAACAAAATATAATATGCCATATGAGATTTGGTTGATTGAAAGCTTTCTATTTTTAGGCCAGAATCGACAGTAGTAGGAGAATAGGAATGATGTAGAGAGAGATGGCAGTAAATAAATAGAGGAGTGTAGGAATTGGGTGATTCATTCAGAAATCGAGAGTAATCTTCTTACGGTATGGGAGAGTTTCGGGCTTCCAGCCTCTTTAAAGTTGCGAAAACTATCTGTCTACCATTTTAATCAACATTTCAATCTATTGCGTTATCTAATATACTTATGTTCTCCCTATTATTCTTTCTCTTCCTTTTGCTTGTTGAAAGTTGCTATTTTAAACCTGTTCCTGAATATTCACCATTGCTGTGTAAAGCTGTTGTGTTTGTCTTCCCAGTTCATAACATCTTCAATGTCAAGGTACAAACCTCAAGAGGAGCACTTCGCATCACCCACAAACACGATGTCAATGTACAAACCTCAGGTTGCAGCATTGTTGTGGCTGATTTCGTGTATTGGTAGTTCTCTGTTTCTTTGGCTGGTATGTTTTGGGTTTAGGTTAATGTTTTTGTGGCCTTTTAAATTTAGAATAGATCATGTTCTGTATTGCATTTCTTTTCGCGATGGTTGTGATCTTGTGCATGATGGATTCTGAATAAAGCTCGTGAGGGTGCTATAAGAATGTGGACTCCTGGTTTGTGGTTGGGGTTCAAGTGTTAGTGAGGAGTCTTATGATGTTGATCATTTTCTATTTTGAGGGTTGATGTTCTAATTATAGTGCTTCCCAAAAGATCTTATTAATACTTAGGTAAGTTAGGTTGTAATTTAGTTTCTTAATTGCTATATTTCATGATATTCATCCTATGACTTGTGGACTGTGGCATATGTTAGCTAGGCCATTGCTACAAGCCTACAACTATATAAATTTTGAATAAAAGGTTTTAGGCGTGTTTTTTTTACATCCCATAATTGATTTAACGAATAATAGATCAAAAATACTTATATAAGGTTATCCAATATTTTATTATTATCATCATCAGTGGTAGTAGTCTTTGTCTTAGAAGTAATTTGCTTCATTTGAACGGTCCAAATTAGATGGATAGAATAATTTTTCTTTTGAATGAACACTTCTTTCCTTGCTCTAAATTATTCTATCAACTTATAAGGTGTAACTTTCCATTGTCATTATGACTTTCTTTTGACTATTGTTTTATGTTGAAATCTCTCCCATATTTTGCTTTCTGAACTCATGTTAAAAAATCAGATGCCTGAATTGATTGTATTATTTCTGTTGGTATTTTAATTTCATGCTGACTACTGTGCCAAGCTATCTTCACTTCACTTTGATACTAAATGAAACTGATTTTTTCTGTTTAAAACTGGTTTTTGTTGATCAATGCTAAATTTGCTGATTGAAACTGAAATTTTACTAATTAACACTGATTTATACATTCCTTAGAAGCTTTACCCTTACAAGTGAGATAAGAGAGAGCGAAGGGAGAATTAAGTCGAAATATCGGTTTGATAACCGATCTTTCTACTGAATTGCCTGATTAAACTGTTTATGATTTTTTCTGTTTTTTTCCTTTTTAGTTGTTTTGGGGTTTCCCATAATGCTCGATCCTCTTAATCCTTTTAATTTGCAAAGAATAGTGCCTAAGATTGCCACAACCTAAATTAATTATTGTACTTTGTCCGATTTATGATCAAATCTATCAATGTGGCATGGTAAACATTAAATCATGGTAGAAAGTGATTAGTCTTTCTCTATTTTATTAAACTAAAATAGTTAAGGTTTTGCAGGGCTTTTAGTTTTGGGTTTAAAATAATTTAGAAGCTATATTTTACAATTTCAACAATATTTCTTGAGGCTCTAAATGATGGGTTGTTCACTTTATAACCCTATCTTTGCTTCATTTTTTACTATTGATTACGCTTTACTTATAAAAGCTATTAAATCACCTTGGTCGTTAATTACTCAAAATACTAGGTTTAGTTACATAAGTTAGGCTTTTATCACCTTGGTTGTTAATTACTCAATAATTAGTATCTTCTGTGTTCCTGAATCTAGGGCTTTAATCATCTGATTTTGGTAGTTTGACTGGATTTAAAGTAGCTTTTAGATATTTTGATGCTATTAATGTTTGATTTTGGTGTTGTTGTAATGGTTATCGTTATCCATGTAATCTACAGTTATGTCATGTTCCTCGGTGACATTGTATTGGGCAGGGGGAGAGTGCAGTGCAGCAGGGGGAGGGCTGGCAGGGGATGGGGTCACCAGATGTTGCCTTGGCTCTACAGTCACTATCACTTGAGCTGCTACTTATGCTGCTGATGCTACTACAATTGGTTGCTACTGTTTAAACCATGCTGCGTGCTGATCCCATCAGATTCAGACCATGTATCATCCATGTCTGTCTCAAAGCCCCAGCTGCAAGTAAAATAATTTGAGAGATGAAGGATAACCACATTTTTCTAAAGCAACTATCTATATAAAAGAGAAACATGCAGAGAGCATAAAGAGTGTCGCAGGCATCCATACCATAATATAAATTTAGATTGTTGTGTAGAAAGGCTTAAGTGTAATTATGCGCTAAATTTCCTTGCAAAGTTATCTCAAATAAAATGCTTGGGTAAAACTTCTATGTTTAGTGGTAACCACAAGTTCATTTTTTTAAGAGGTAACTATGGTCGAAATGGTTTTATAAATCTTTCAAGGAGTGTATATTCATGGACTTACATTTGTCCCTTCGCTCTCTCTTATCTCACTTTTAAGGATTGGCTGGAGATTAAAGAAAAGGTGATCCATAAATGCGATTTGTTATAGAATTAGCTCACTTTCTGGCCTTATACTTTCATTTGTAACCTGATTATTTGGAAACTAGGTTTTAGGCCCGTGCATAATGCACGGGAACTATCTAGTATAATAACAATGTTTATATATCAGCTATAATGAAAACATGTAAATGATTCTTACGTTAACTTGATAAAAAAAAAACTTTGTGTTTAAGAGATATACACCTTTATATTAATTATAAAGTTGTTTAACATATACATGATACTCATATGTTTTGGAAGACTTTTTTTTAATGCAAAACGAAATTTATTAAGAAGTTACTTCCTCCGTTCTATTTCTATAATATTGCAAAATGAGATTTTTACACTATCCATTCACCATCATAACCTTTCACTATTTATTACGATTTTTATGTAAGGAAAAATAAGGACCATATGGGGTATAAATACCTTATTCCCCGTTGCTACCTGAAATTACCACAATTTCGATGATATATTGTATCATACCTTATTCCCCATTCCATCTGACATAATGAGTATCATTACGGGGTTTCCCACTTTACTTTTTTTACCTAAATACCTTATTCCCCGTTGCTACTTGAAATAATCCTTACTCATTAGCTTCTTCCTAAAAACAATTTTAAAATATATTAAGCCACCACAATTTTTAATTAATATTAAGAATAATTTAGAAAATGATAATTTTGTATAGTAAACAATTATAAATACAAAGTACTTGTATAATGTATGTGTGTTTTATAAGTTCTCCATATGATTTACATTTCAATATTATCTTTTACATCAAAGAAAAAAAAAAGCTGTCAAAACAAAGTGCATAGACAAATTAACAACTTTTCTAATTCGATAACTTCTAATCTATCAACAACAATTTTACTCTCTTATAGACCAACTAAAAGTGAATACTTATAAATCCCTCTTTTGATATATAATTAACTCATTTTGTTGATTCACCTCTCAATTAGTGTAGTAAAAAGGACTAATTGACTGTAGCAAAAAGGACTAATTGATAACACAATTGCTAACACATGCTGTATCATTGTTTATTTTTCGAAAAAAGATTCAAAACACAACCTAAAGGAATTATAGGTATGATGATGCACAAACTAAATGTAAATCAATAGTTGCATTTGTCTGCCTCATATTTGTAGTTAGGATTTTTTAATATGCCTAGTTAATTCCGTCCATCTTCTTTTTGCTATCATTTCATGAGCCTTTTCCCCATTTGTCTTCTCTTCTTCCCTCTCCTCAAGCCCTCAGCTCAGTTGAAGTAAAATCTCGTTTGAAGTAAAAACTTCTCATCATCTCCCCAAAAAAATTCTCTAATATCTAACCCTCTTTTTTGTGGTGAAATTTTCTATCATCTCTCCAAATATTAACAAAAATATTTCTATGACATGAAGAAAATCAGTTACTTTCGGTTTGAATGTCTTGATAGAAATACAAAGAAAAACGAGTTATTGAGTCTTGACTATTAAGTTCATTCTAAAAGATTAAAAGGTAAGCTTTGATCACAGGTTTCCAATGCATTTTAGGTTTCTAATCTAAAACTTATATTTCAATCACTAATCCTATTTGCATGTGTAATTGTGTATATATCCAATGGATATTCAGGTGCCAAAATTTTGATTCTCATAGGTCATTTGATCAATGTTTTTCCTTGACTATATCGCCATAAATACCTACAAATTTGTCTAATTTCATCATATAATAAGAATAGTTGGTCTTAATAGGAACAGAGTGGTAGTTTGTTTTGTTGCATTTATTCTAAGATGCATGTTGATATAAATTAAGCATATGATGAATCATGGAGTTTTTTTCATGGCCTTTTCTACAAAACGGGCCTAAAAATACCTCTAGTATGTTTCTTAAGAAATTACAAATAAGAGATTATATGATTGTATTCATTAATAAGAAATAAGAAAAAAAAAACTAAATTGTAAATTTAGATTTTTAATTGATCTGAAATATCTTCAAGACAACTACTATGTAAAGAATTCATTATGCAATTAACTTGCCAACCGGTTTATAATACAGATAGAAATATATGGTGCTGAAATTAGGGGATAGTTATTATTAGAAACAATTGATTTACAAATCAGCATAGATTATTATTTTTAACTTTTAAGAATGTGTGAGATGTATATCAATATTCAGTTTGCTATAATTACGGATTAGCTTGTAGAAGTCAATGATTTATTTCCTTAAATTTCATTGCAATATATATGGTTGCCCTACATAATTCAATCACCACGATTTGCTATTTTGTCACTTCAATCAATGACACGTGGCAAGTAAATGAGAGGGGTTGAAAAACCTTGGAGCACTAAGAGGCTTGAGAGAATAAGAGGCTGCCACGTAAGCTAATTTTTTCTTGTTTTAATATTATATATGATTATTGTTAGTTGTAAGTCTAATCATCTTTCAATTATCTCACTTTCTGGCCTCAAGTATTGAACATCACTATATTTTTCAATTATTTAAATTCTTGCTAATTATGAACACCTTGTGATTAGGGTGATACTTCTGTTTTTTATTTCCCTTGACGACATAAACACTATTTAATACGAGTCTTGATGGACATGCTGGCTGTTGCATCTTAGGTGCGATGAAGTCGTACTATATAAATACTTTCTATTTTGTTATAGTCTAATTATATAGGTTCGTTTAAATCTTATTATAGACTTAACTTATGAGTGATACTTTTTTTTTTTTTTTCCCTTGATGTCAGAAATAGGGTCATGTACTGGAAGCTTATATTAATTTTGTGAGAGTAGGTTGAAGCTCCATTTCAAAAGCACTTTAGAAACAAGTGAAATAATTACAACTAAGTAATAAGTACTAGTTTAGAGAACTCTCTACAATTGTTACATTTAATCTTTAAATTGCATTTCAAACAACCACCAATTAATTGTGGATGTACACCTTACTTTTGTGCTTTACCCCATGCACTCAAAACAGCAAGTACCCATGGATTTGTAATAATTACTTTACAATCATCTTGCTAATTGAAACAAACGTAATTCGAATATCACAAGTACGCTATTCTGGAGTGTTGCGTGCGTAGGCACGCGGTTAGAATATTATGCTCACATCCTTGTTTCTATGTACAACTACCCACTGTTAGCATCAACTTCTAAAAACAGGGTGCTGCAATGGAATATACTTTATGTCTTGCGGGAATAAATTGTAGATACGCTTTAAAAACACTCCAAAGGCACGTGCAAAAGCTTCAAGTTACCAACAAGTTTTGAATCAAAGTTGTTAACTTAACTATTAGAATTGCACTTGAAATAAACTTATTTATGTATTTTCTTTTGCAAATAAAAGTTATCAGGAAAAAAATCGTGTTTGCACATCGTTATTAATTGATTTGCCTAATGCACTTAATACACCTTCTGTATGTACCGCCTTTTGGGAATACGCGCTAAACAAATATTTTACTACTCAATAATAACAAACTACAAATATTACAATTATATTATTTTGTAAGAGAATTTGTAAAAATTCAAAAAATCATAAAAGACGAGAGAGAAGGAAGGAAAGGAAAAGGAAAAGAGAGGTGGATAATGTTATATTTGACGTTATAACAAAATAACAACCAAGAAAGAAGGGAGGACAAAGAGAGAAGAGCACTTTCAAAGATCTTTTATAGTCGCAAAAACACATATCAGAAGAAGGATAGAGATCGAGAAACAAACAAATAGGAAGAAGGATAAAGATCAAGAGGTAGAAAAGTAGGTTTGGGACTCTGATAGTTTATGTATGCATCACACGCGCGCGCGCACACACACACACCACTAACAATATCTAATATAGTATAAAGCATCAAATATCTTTTTTTTTTAGAGAAAAAACATCAAATATCTTAGCATATAGCTTGACATTCAATATACTAATTATATTTAACTTAATTAGAATATTACAAATACAACATTCTTGGATCATTGCTGCCTATGAACAATGTGAAGTGCTTTTCAAAATGCCAGTCGAGCATGTTAGCAATTTACCAACTAATGTAAGCATTCTTGCACTCAACACTTTTTCTTACTTTGCACATATGCTCATGGTTGATTTAAATGTACATTGATATAATTCCTTTACTATTTGCATCCTCTTGCTAGGCCTTTACCAACATCTTTTGTGAACTAATGGCAACAAGGTACTTGAGCCAAATCACAGCAATTGCATCAATTTCCAGAAATAGGGTGTTGCAGTAGGGGAGCCTACTATCTACATGAATAGATTATAACTCCATTTCAAAAACACTTCAAAGGCACGCGAGAAACCTACAAGTTAAAAACAAGTTCTAAATCAAAGTTGTTACCTTAGCTATTGGAATTGCACTTTAAATAAACTTAATTATGTATTATCTTTTCAAATGAAATTAACGAGTAAATAAATCGTGTTTGCACATTGTACTTCATTGGTTTGCCTGATGCAACTAATACAACGTGTGCACTAAGTGTCTGTTTGGAATACGTGCTAAATACATATTTCACCACTTAAGGCTAACGGACTACAAATATCACAATTATACTATTTTGGGGAGCCGTGCGTGTAGGCGCGCGGAGCAACAACTAGTATAAATAAATGTGGCAACATTTATGATAATTTTTATCTTAAATTATGTTCCCCGAACTGCCCAACACTAAATTGTACATTTCTATTTAAGTTATGTTATCGTCAACCGAGTTTTATTGAAGTGAACTTATTTTCACTTAATTATACTCATTTTCTTAAATTGAGTTGAACTGAATTTTTGTTAAAAATTTATTCAAATATTGAAAATGAGAATACTGAATTGAGCTTATATCCATTGAAATTTATTAAAAAAAGGTTGAGGATAACAGGGCTTATTCATCAAATTGAAGCTAAGACCCTGTCCAGCTCAACTTATTTTGATAAGTTCAGTTAAATAAAAATAAAGTTCAAATGAAAAAAAAATGAGTTCAGTCAAGTAAAAATAAGTTAATTCAACATTAATAATTTTTTTACGGGCAATATTATTTTTTGTTAAGGTTTTAACAAAATTAAATTCAGCTAAAATTATGTTCAGATATGTAAAAATATTTTTAGAAAAATGAAAATAAGTTCTAATCAGCAAAAAATCGATTGACGAGAACAAGGCCTAAATAAAGAATAGAAAACAACAAATAGGGCCATAATAAAGCTCCTCTTTTATTTCTTACATTGCATAAATTGGTATGAAAAATAAAGAGTACCCGGTAAAAATTTGTTTGAAAGAAAAGGATAGAAATTGACAAACGACCAAAAATTTGGGGGAAAAAAGTACATATGCACCTCGCATGTCGGCCAAATCAAGAACAAAAATGAGAAATTTTATTTGGTAAACTTATACTTTTTCCTTTTTTACGTGGTAAACAATCTTATTTTTTTAACATATGGTAAGTACTAAGTACCAGTTCCTTGTTTGTTTATTTATGTGAGATTAGTTGTAAACTTCTACTAGTATTTGCCGTTAGACATTAGTTTTAAGTTTATTTGCTAACCTAATGTTGATTCCCATCACTTAGGGTGCGTTCTCCTCAATTTAAAAAATTAAGTTTCAGGTCCAATAAGTTCTAATAAGTTCAGATAAGTTGCAATAAGGTCCAATCAGGACAATAAGTTCCAATCAGATCTAATAAGGTCCAATAAGTTCCAATCAGGTGCAATAAGTTCCAATCAGGTCTAATAAGTTTCAATAAGTTTCGATCAGGTCTAATCAGGTCCAATAAGGTCCAAATAGTCAATGTTCAATATACATTTGTATTATTGTCCATTATTTTATTATTCATAATTTCATATTACTATTAGTTGATTATGTTATTATTAGAATTTTAATTAAAGTACCACAATAATTATATAGTATTATACTTGCATTACCCTCCTTTATAATAATGCATGATATGTAATTGGGTACAAGTTGAAACATCCCGTCCAAAACCAAGAGGTACATAGTATTAAGATAAGGTAATAGCTATAGATAATGGCAGCGGAAATTCAAAGAGACGGAGATGCCACTCTAAGGAGTAGAACAAAAACTAACATAGAATAACCATCATAGGAAAAGTCAACTCCAGTACATATAATCAAAAGGGAAAATGAGGTCCCATACCCTCATCTCCAATAAGTCTCAAGAGTCATACAACCACCCAAGTAAACCTCAAAATCATAGAGTAAACAAAACTATGACAACTGAAATCCATGGTTCCAATACATAAGTCAAAACTAGAATTAGCTACTTAACCAACTAAGTATCTAATCCTGAGTCCAGATTGAAATACTCATCCACTAGGACAAGCTCCCTTTCTTTGCTCACACGGGGAACACACATCCCCCAAGCCAGTCTAGAACCACTCTAAACAGCGTCACCATCTGCACAAAGATATAACAATTTCCACAATCAGTGGGGAGTAACTAGCAGTTCTCCCAGCTCAAATAGAAATAGATAAGAGCTTAAAATAATTAGAAATAACATCAGAAATCATAATACCAAAATACCAACTCGCTATAAGATACCAACGACAACCATGTAACAGATGCGGTCAAAGTTGCAAACAAATGCAACAAATGCGGTACACAAGCTCAAACATAACAGACCATACCGCCTGTGAGTAGACTCATTGGACCATGCCGCCCAAGCCTACGTTGCATATTCGAGGAACCATAACGCCCTTTTCGAATAGCTATAATCTACGGATCATACCACCCGTAGTAACCAATGGACCATACCGCCCACGGTTTAGTAACCAAAGCATAGGACCATACCGCCCTTAGGTTAGCGAGCATAAATTTCTAGGACCATACCGCCCTTAGAATAACCAAACGCAAACTCCTTGAACCATACCGTTCATAGGATTTCCTAATGAAGACCACTAGAACCATACCGTTCCTAGAGTTACTCTATCAGCAACGTGCTATCACACAAGACAAGCACACATCAATCAAATCCAACCATCAACAAGAACAAGTTATGAGCATAACTCAACCAATCTTACCGTCAAGGTTCCAACATGAGTCTGCATAGCCAACACAAACAACCGGCACGTTACAAGACTCAAAACTAAGAGTTACCCATCACACGAGGACACATACCCTTAACGTAATACTTAAACCACCCAAAAACTACTCAAACATCCTTAGCATACTTACCTAAGACCAACCAAGCCAAAACACACAAGCTGTAAACCAAAAACAGAAATAAAGACACCACATCACGACCCAGGGGCAGACCACCCGTCGCGAGGTGCGACGAGGCTCGCGGGTCGCGACTGGCAGCGTCGCGAGTCGCGACGAGGCTCGCGAGTCGCGAGCAGCCTTCTGCCGTGGCTTGCGAGTTCGTTCGCTCGCCCACGCAAGCTCCTCCAAGGCTCGCTCCAGCCATCCTCGCCTACTCCAGCCTCCCTTACACCCACACTTACCCCAAACACCCTCGCATCGTCCATGACTCACCAACAACAACAACCATCACAAACTCCATCAACAACAACGACAATACAAACTACAACCAACCTCAACACCAACAACAACGACAATGACAACAACAACCAACCCCCAACACCAACAACAACGTAATCACAACAACAACCAACCCCAAAAACCAATCAACAACGATAATAACAACAACAACAATCTCTAACACCAACCATAACGACCTTAACAACAACAACAATCTCCAACACCAACAACAACGACAATAACAAATCATCAACAAAACAACAACAATAACAACATGGAACTTTAACCATACAATCTTCTAAGTTCTTCCTAACATGATACTACATTCTCTAACGCATTTCAAACAACCTAAGTTCAATATCTATACTCTACCGAACTAGAAAAACGCTAGTTACCTTTTCCTTGAATGTTGAAAACTCTTATTTTGTACTGCTCTGTTCCGACTATGATTCATGGTGATCAAAAGCTCGGAATCCAAATCGCGCCGATCAAAGTAAAGAACAAGATGTCATAAAGGTTCTTTCCATATTTGAAGACTATCCAACGGTTAGATCTCCGGCTATGGTTATTTTCGTAAAGGTGCGACAGGGAACAAAACCGGATGACTCGTCTGATTGCAACAAAAACTGCAGTCGCTTCTTCCCCTTTCTTCAAAAACAAACCATACGACGAGCAAGATATTTCCGAGTAGATAGATTTTGACTACTCACACGCTCAATTCGGATAAGAAACGAAGGAGATATGATGCAAATAAAATGGGTGTGCAGAAAAGGACGAAAACCGAGAAGAGAGAAGAACTCTTTCTCTTCCTTTCTAATGGTTGGACGAGAATGAGGTGTGAAATGGAGTCACAAAGACCAAGGGTTGCTGATTTTATTTTCAGAAAAAAAAATGAAGGTGAAAGGGTGATGATTAAAAGGGCAATAAGAAGGGTAGACGAAGAGATGACCTTTGGTTATCGCAACGTTACAAGAGGAACTTAAAAAACTGTCCAAACTCTTCGTATAACAAGACTAAAAAATCAGAATTTTCGGACCCCCCTAACATATAACATAATGTACATAGGCTAACACTAGTACAATGTACATTTTCCGGCACTAAGTAAAACGTTCAAAAATAAAATGTATAAGTATATGTTTTTCCAAACTAAAAATTATTATTACCAACGTAATATAAATATACACGTATTATACTATCACATTATACACTCGACACACGCAAAAGTACTACATTGTCCGTTTCATAAGAACAATGAAGACAACCATATAATACGATTAACACAATGCCACATAAATAAGACGCACATTATAACCTTTGTACAAAGTCAATTAAAATGATGTAGGTGTAAATCTATATATATATATACTTTCCGAAAAATAATTTGATAGAAATATAATTTATCACATCAGATAATAATAATTAACACGCGAAAATTTCAGAGAAATTTCGGGGTGTTACAATCTTCCCTCCTTAAGAAAAAGTTCGTCCTCGAACTTTAAAATAACAAAGAAATACATGAGACAAAAAGCTCGGGATACTTGAGTCTCGTCGACTCTTCCGTCTCCCAAGTGGCTTCCTCGTACTTTTGGCTTCTCCAGAGCACTTTAACCAAAGGTATCGCCTTCCTTCTCAGGGCACGATTCTGACGGTCCAAGATCTGAACAGGTCGCTCCTCAAAAGTCATGTTCGGCTCAATAAAGACCGACTCTATACGAATGACATGAGACGGATCGCTGCGATACCTCCGCAACTGCGACACATGGAACACATCGTGCACCCTCGACAACTCAGGGGGCATAGCCAATCTGTAAGCCACCTCCCCAATCCTCTCGAGAATCTCATAAGGGCCAACATACTTCGGGCTTAACTTGCCTTTTTGCCCAAATCTCGCCACTCCCTTCATCGGAGACACCTTCAACAACACCTTATCCCCAACGGTGAATGAAATAGGCTTCCGACGCAAGTCTGCATAAGACCTCTGCCTGTCTTGAGCAGCCTTCATTTTAGCCTGAATCTCCTTTACTCGCTCAACAATATCTTGGATCAAGTCTGGTCCCAATACTAACGAGTCACTTATGTCGCTCCAACAAGTAGGACTGCGACACTTTCGCCCATACAAGGCCTCATAAGGAGCCATCTGAATGCTAGCATGGTAACTGTTGTTGTAAGAGAACTCCACCAAGTTCAATGACTTCAACCAAGAGTCTTGAAATTCCAAAGCAAAGCACGGAGCATATCCTCCTGAGTATGAATAGTCCTCTCTGTCTGCCCATCCTTAGCAGCATGGAAAGCGGTACTCAACTTCAGCTTAGTACCAAATGCTTCTTGCAGAGCAATCCAGAAATGGGACAAGAATCTAGGGTCACGATCAGATACTATATCCTTAGGAACACCGTGCAATCGAATGATTTCATTAGCGTAGGCTTCCGTAACTCTTCCATAGACAAAGTATTCTTCATCGGAATGAACCGAGCTACCTTAGTCAATCGGTCCACAATCACCCACACCGCATTCTTACCCCCAGCGGCTCTCAGAAGACCCATAACAAAGTCCATCGAGATAGAACCGAACTTCCACGCAGGAATTGGTAATGGTTGTAGCAAACCACCCGGTCTCTGATGCTCGATCTTAATCTTTTGACACACCAAACACCTAGCCACTAATTCGGCCACTTCCCTCTTCATGCAAGGCCACCAGAAATTCGCGTTGAGATCCTTGTAAAGCTTATCACCCCCAGGATGAACAGAGTAGGGAGTACAATGAGCTTCTTCGAGAATCTTCTTCTTAAGCTCCAAGTCATTAGGCACACACCAACGACTCATAAATTTTAGACCTCCCTCGGAGTCGACTTCGAAATTTTCGGCCCGGCCCTGAGCCTTAGCTTCACGGATCTTCTCCAACTTAGGATCATATTTCTGCTTCTCTCGCAACTCTTGGAACAAGGCAGGCTCGACACTCATAACACAAAGAGTTTCCACCGAACCCCGAGGAACCACCTCGATTTCAAGCTTTCGAAATTCATCACATAAGTCTCTCGTTGGAACTCTAACCGCATTAAGAGAATGCTTCGACTTACGGCTGAGAGCATCCGCAACCACATTAGCTTTGCGCTCATGGTAATCAAGCTGCAGATCGTAATCCTTGATCAGCTCCAACCATCTCCTCTGCCTCATATTCAAATCCCTTTGAGTGAAGATGTACTTGAGACTTTTTTAGTCGGTAAACACCCTACATGATACCCCATACAGATAGTGTCGCCAGATTTTAAGAGCGAACACCACAGCAGCCAACTCCAAATCATGAGTAGGGTAATTCTTTTCATGCACCTTCAACTGCCTGGATGCATATGCCACCACTTTCCCTTGTTGCACAAGAACACAACCCAAACCAAGATTCGATGCGTCACTATAAACTTCAAACCCAACCCCTTCAGTAGGCAAGGTCAGACCAAGAGCGGTAGTGAGGCACTTCTTCAATTCTTGGAATGCTTTTTCACACTCTTCGGACCACATGAACTTACTCTCCTTCTTCATCAATTTAGTTAACGGCTGAGCTATCCTAATGAAGACCTCTAGAACCATACCGTTCCTAGAGTTACTCTATCAACAACGTGCTATCACACAAGATAAGCCCACATCAATCAAATCCGACCATCAACAAGAATAAGTTATGAGCATAACTCAACCAATCTTACCGTCAAGGTTCCAACATGAGTCTGCATAGCCAACACAAACAACCGGCACGTTACAAGACTCAAAACCAAGAGTTACCCATCACATGAGGACACATACCCTTAACGTAATACTTAAACCACCCAAAAACTACTCAAACATCCTTAGCATACTTACCTAAGACCAACCAAGCCAAAACACACAAGCTGTAAACCAAAAACAGAAATAAAGACACCACATCACGACCCAGGGGCAGACCACCCGTCTAGAGGTGCGACGAGGCTCGCTGGTCGCGACTGACAGCGTCGCGAGTCGCGACAGACAGCGTCGCGAGTCACGACGAGGCTCGCGAGTCGCGAGCAGCCTTCCGCCGTGGCTTGCGAGCTTCGTTCGCTCGCCCAAGCAAGCTCCTCCAAGGCTCGCTCCAGCCATCCTCGCCAACTCCAGCCTCCTTTACACCCACACTTACCCCAAACACCCTTGTATCGTCCATGACTCACCAACAACAACAACCATCACAAACTCCATCAACAACAACGACAATACAAACTACAACCAACCTCAACACCAACAACAACGACAATGACAACAACAACCAACCCCCAACACCAACAACAACGTAATCACAACAACAACCAACCCCAAACACCAATCAACAATGACAGTAATAACAACAACAATCTCTAACACCAACCATAACAACATTAACAGCAACAACAATCTCCAACACCAACAACAACGACAATAACAAATCATCAACAAAACAACATGGAACTTTAACCATACAATCTTCTAAGTTATTCCTAACATGATACTACGTTCTCTAACGCATTTCTAACAACCTAAGTTCAATATCTATACTCTACCGAACTAGAAAAACGCTAGTTACCTTTTCCTTGAATGTTGAAAACTCTTATTTTGCACTGCTCTGTTCCAACTATGATTCGCGGTGATGAAAAGCTTTGAATCCAAATCGCTCCGGTAAAAGTAAATAACAAGATGTCATAAACGTTCTGTCCAAATTTGAAGACTATCCAACGGTTAGATCTCCGGCTAGGTTTATTTTCGTAAAGGTGCGACAGGGAACAAAACCGGATGACTCGTCTGATTGCAACGAAAACTGCAGTTGCGTCTTCCCCTTTCTTCAAAAACAAACTATACTACGAGCAATATCATTCCGAGTAGATAGATTTTGACTACGAACACGCTCAATTGGGATAAAAAACGAAGGGGATATGATGCAAAGAAAATGGGTGTGCAGAAATGGACGAAAACCGAGAAGAGAGAAGAACTCTTTCTCTTCCTTTCTAATGGTTGGACGAGAATGGGGTGTGAAACGGAGTCACAAAGACCAAGGGTTGCTGATTTTATTTTCAGAAAAAAATGAAGGTGAAAGGGTGATGATTAAAAGGCAATAAGAAGGGTAGACGAAGAGATGACCTTTGGTTATCGCAACGTTACAAGAGGAACTTAAAAAGCTGTCCAAACTCTTCGTATAACAAGGCTAAAAAATCAGAATTTTCGGACCCCCCTAACATATAACATAATGTACGTAGGCTAACACTAGTACAATGTACATTTTCCGGCACTAAGTAAAACGTTCAAAAATAAAATGTATAAGTATATGTTTTTCCAAACTAAAAATTATTATTACCAACGTAATATAAATATACACGTATTATACTATCACATTATACACTCGGCACACGCAAAAATACTACATTGTCCATTTCATAAGAAAAATGCAGACAACCATATAATATGATTAACACAATGCCACATAAATAAGACGCACATTATAACCTTTGCACAAAGTCAATTAAAATAATGTAGGTGTAAATATATATATATACTTTCCGAAAAATAATTTGATATAAATATAATTTATCACATCAGATAATAATAATTAACACGCGATAATTTCAGAGAAATTTCGGGGTGTTACAATCTCCCCTCCTTAAGAAAAAGTTCGTTCTCGAACATTAAAATAACAAAGAAATACCTGAGACAAAAAGCTCGGGATACTTGAGCCTCATCGACTCTTCCGTCTCCCAAGTGGCTTCCTCGTACTTTTGGCTTCTCTAGAGCACCTTTACCAAGGGTGTCGCCTTCCTTCTCAGGGCACGATTCTGACGGTCCAAGATCTGAACAGGTCGCTCCTCAAAAGTCATGTTCGGCTCAATAGAGACCGACTCTATAGGAATGACATGAGACGGATCGCTGCGATACCTCCGCAACTGCGACACATGGAACACATCGTGCACCCTCGACAACTCAGGGGCATAGCCAATCTGTAAGCCACCTCCCCAATCCTCTCGAGAATCTCATAAGGGCCAACATACTTCGGGCTTAACTTGCCTTTTTGCCCAAATCTCGCCACTCCCTTCATCGGAGACACCTTCAACATCACCTTATCCCCAACGGTGAAAGAAATAGGCTTCCGACGCAAGTCTGCATAAGACCTCTGCCTGTCTTGAGCAGCCTTAATTCTAGCCTGAATCACCTTTACTCGCTCAACAGTATCTTGGATCAAGTCTGGTCTCAATACTAACGAGTCACTTATGTCGCTCCAACAAGTAGGACTGCGACACTTTCGCCCATACAAGGCCTCATAAGGAGCCATCTGAATGCTAGCATGGTAACTGTTGTTGTAAGAGAACTCCACCAAGTTTAATGACTTCAACCAAGACTCTTTAAATTCCAAAGCACAAGCACGGAGCATATCCTCCAGAGTCTGAATAGTCTTCTCTGTCTGCCCATCCGTAGCAGCATGGAAAGCGGTACTCAACTTCAGCTTAGTACCAAATGCTTCTTGCAGAGCAATCCAGAAATGGGACAAGAATCTAGGGTCACGGTCAGATAATATATCCTTCGGAACACCGTGCAATCGAATGATTTCATTAGCGTAGGCTTCCGCTAACTCTTCCATAGACCAAGTATTCTTCATCGGAATGAACCGAGCTACCTTAGTCAATCGGTCCACAATCACCCACACCGCATTCTTACCCCCAGCGGCTCTCGGAAGACCCATAACAAAGTCCATCGAGATAGAATCGAACTTTCACGCAGGAATTGG
The DNA here is from genome assembly GCF_026745355.1 of Beta vulgaris subsp. vulgaris. Classification (NCBI taxonomy): domain Eukaryota; kingdom Viridiplantae; phylum Streptophyta; class Magnoliopsida; order Caryophyllales; family Amaranthaceae; genus Beta; species Beta vulgaris. The sequence continues at coordinate 9,100,820 of NC_079206.1, forward strand.
TAATGGTCGTAGCAAACCACCCGGTCTCTGATGCTCGATCTTAATCTTTTGACACACCAAACACCTAGCCACTAATTCTTGGAATGCTTTTTCACACTCTTCGGACCATAGGAACTTACTCTCCTTCTTCATCAATTTAGTTAACGGCTGAGCTATCCTTGAGAAGTCCTTGACAAACCTTCGATAGTAACCAGCAAGACCAAGGAAACTCCGGATTTCGGAAACATTCTTAGGACTCTCCCATTCTACCACAGCTCTAACCTTAGAAGGATCTACCATAACTCCATCCTTGCTGATAACATGGCCTAGGAACGACACTTCCTTCAGCCAGAACTCACACTTGGAGAACTTTGCAAACCATTTTTGTTGCCTCAGAATACCCAAGATCAACCTCAGATGCCTCTCATGCTCTTCTTCATTCTTGGAGTACACCAGGATATCGTCGATTGAAAACGACTACACACGAATCCAGGAACTCATGGAAAGAGCGGTTCATCTGATCCATGAATACAGCAGGGGAATTAGTTAAACCGAAGGGCATGACCACGAACTCATAGTGCCCAAATCTTGTTTGGAAAGCGGTCTTAGGAATGTCCTTCTTCTTCACCGGAATATGGTGATAACCTGACCTCAGGTCAATCTTTGAAAATACTCCCGCACCCTTTAACTGGTCAAACAGATCCTCAATGCGGGGCAAGGGATACCGATTCTTGATAGTCACCTTGTTCAATTCACGATAATCGATGCAAAGCCGCATACTCCCATCTTTCTTTTTGACAAACAGCACAGGAGCACCCCACGACGATACACTTGGCCTAATAAATCCCTTATAAATCAATTCTTGCAACAGAGTCTTCAACTCTTACAATTCAGCAGGCGCCATTCTATACGGGGCCTTTGACAGAGGAGCAGTACCAGGAGTTAAGTCAATGCTGAACTCAACTTCTCTTTCAGGAGGGATATCCGATAGCTCATCAGGAAATACGTCCGGATACTCACGGACAACAGGGATGTCCTCTAACTTCGCTTCTTGGGTCAAATCTTTCACCATACAGAGGAACACTTGCTTCCCTTTCTGACGGAGCCTTTGCATTTTGAGAGCAGAAACGATCTTTACTCCCTTCTTCAACACCACTCCACTATAGGAGATACGCTTGCCATATGGACTACGAAGAGTCACTTTTTGATTGCGGCAATGAATCTGAGCACGATACTTGAACAACCAATCCATGCCCAAAATAAAATCAAACTCGACCATGGAGAATGCCTTAAGATCGGCAGGCAGATCAATACCCAACACAGAGATAGGCACTCCACAATACTCGGCCAAACAAGGGTAGTTCTCCCCAGAAGGTAGAGAAATAAGAGTCCGAATAGGAGAACTCGAAGTCAAATTAGCTTTCTTGGCAAACGAATTAGACACACAAGACACAAAAGCACCAGAATCAAACAACACAGAAGCAGGAACAGAATTAACAAGAAAAGTACCAGAGATGACGTCGGGATGAACATCGGCGTCGGAATGAGTGATACTGTAAACCCGATTCTTTGGCGGAGCAGAAAGACTAGGAGGAACAGGGGGCTTAGCTGTAGCCCTCGGATTCTTAGGACACTCATAACTCTTGTGACCCGCCTCTCTACAATAGAAGCAAACAATAGCAGCACCCTCACAATCCTTTCCCGGATGTAAAGGCTTCTCACACCTCCGACACTTGGACGGATCAGAACCCTGCCTAGAACCGGAGCCTTGGTATCCACCACGGAAACTCGACTCAAACCTCGGCTTCTTAGGTGGACCAGGAGCAACAGACGGGAAAGGCTTCCTCACAGATGCGGCCTTAACAAATTCTTCCTCTCTCACTGAAGCATGAACACTAAGGGCCATCTCATAAGCAGCTTGAAATGTAGTAACCCCTGAACACAGCACCAGGGTCCTCACCCTCGGATTCATCTTCTTTATATATCTCTTAACCCTCTCAGCTTCGGTGGGAATGACAGTACCAGCAAATTTAGACAGCTCCGTGAAGCGGTCGGTGTACTTATGGATGTCCATATTCCCTTGAGTCAGAGATAGAAATTCTTCCTGCTTTTGCCAGCGCAACTCATCAGGGTAAAATCTCTCTTTCAGCTTGGCGGAGAACTGAGTCCACCCAAAACCAGATGTAGCCATACACACATCCTTCACCGTACTCCACCAATTATCCACCTCTTTCTTTAAATAGTACGTCCCAATCAGTACCATTTCGGCAGCAGAGCAGTTTGTTGCCGTGAATAGTTTCTCCATCTCCCTTAACCAGTTTTCAAAATCCATAGGATCAGCGACACCATCATAAGTAGGGGGCCTGTGACGGTCAAACCGGTCGAAAGCAGACTCCCACTACCCGAAGAAACAACTCTATTAGCCAAAGAGATGAAAGCATTTTCCAGGCTTACGCGACGACGACGCGCAACTTCCTTTCTAGCGGCTAACTGTTGTCGTGGAGGCATACTACAAAACAGAAACTATCACATTAGTCTATCAAAATCACATAAGCAAGCATTAAATCGAAAAACATAGTAAACAAAATGTTTCCCCAGGTTAACTTCCTACCCAGGTAACTCTCATACACTCTAGACTTGAAATCTAAGACACTAGTAATCCTAGTCACAAGTCTACTCATCTTCTGGGAAATAATAGCATCCTAAACAGAGCTTCTGGAACGTTTTGCTCTGATACCAACTGTAACATCCCGTCCAAAACCAAGAGGTACATAGCCTTAAGATAAGGTAATAGCTATAGATAATGGCAACGGAAATTCAAAGAGACGGAGATGCCACTCTAAGGAGTAGAACAAAAACTAAAATAGAATAACCATCATAGGAAAAGTCAACTCCAGTACATAAATAAAAGGGAAAATGAGGTCCCATCCTCATCTCCAATAAGTCTCAAGAGTCATACAACCACCCAAGTAAACCTCAAAATCATAGAGTAAACAAAACTATGACAACTGAAATCCATGGTTCCAATACATAAGTCAAAACTAGAATTAGCTACTTAAACCAACTAAGACAAGCTTACTTTCTTTGCTCACACGGGGAACACACACACCCCCGAGCCAGTCTAGAACCACTCTAAACAGCGTCACCATCTGCACAAAGATACAACAATTTCCACAATCAGTGGGGAGTAACTAGCAGTTCTCCCAGCTCAAATAGAAACAGATAAGAGCTTAAATAATTAGAAACAACATCAGAAATCATAATACCAAATACCAACTCGCTATAAGATACCAACGACAACCATGTAACAGATGCGGTCAACGTTGCAAACCAATGCAACAAATGCGGTCCACAAGCTCAAACATAACAGACCATACCGCCTGTGAGTAGAGTCATTGGATCATGTCGCCCAAGGCCTACGTTGCATATTCGAGGAACCATACCGCCCTTTTCGAATAGCTATAATCTACGGATCATACCACCCGTAGTAACCAATGGACCACACCACCCACGGTTTAGTAACCAAAGCCTAGGACCATACCGCCCTTAGGTTAGCGAGCATAAATTTCTAGGACCATACCGCCCTTAGAATAACCAAACGCAAACTCCTTGAACCATACCGATCATAGGATTTCCTAATGAAGACCTCTAGAACCATACCGTTCCTAGAGTTACTCTATCAACAACGTGCTATCACACAAGACAAGCACACATCAATCAAATCCAACCATCAACAAGAACAAGTTATGAGCATAACTCAACCAATCTTACCGTCAAGATTCCAACATGAGTCTGCATAGCCAACACAAACAACCGGCACGTGACAAGACTCAAAACCAAGAGTTACCCATCACATGAGGACACATACCCTTAACGTAATACTTAAACCACCCAAAAACTACTCAAACATCCTTAGCATACTTACCTAAGACCAACCAAGCCAAAACACACGAGCTGTAAACCAAAAACAGAAATAAAGACACCACATCACGACCCAGGGGCGAGCCACCCGTCGCGAGGTGCGACGAGGCTCGCGGGTCGCGATTGGCAGCATTGCGAGTCGCGAGCAGCCTTCTGCCGTGGCTTGCGAGCTTCGTTCGCTCGCCCACGCAAGCTCCTCCAATGCTCGCTCCAGCCATCCTCGCCTACTCCAGCCTCCCTTACACCCACACTTACCCCAAACACCCTCGTATCGTCCATGACTCACCAACAACAACAACCATCACAAACTCCATCAACAACAGCGACAATACAAACTACAACCAACCTCAACAATGACAACAACGACAATGACAACAACGACCAACCCCCAACACCAACAACAACGTAATCACAACAACAACCCCAAACACCAATAACAACGATAATAACAACAACACAACTTACCACCAACCATAACGACATTAACAACAACAACAATCTCCAACACCAACAACAACGACAATAACAAATCATCAACAAAATAACAACAATAACAACATGGAACTTTAACCATACAATCTTCTAAGTTCTTCCTAACATGATACTACATTCTCTAACGCATTTCTAACAACCTAAGTTCAATATCTATACTCTACCGAACTAGAAAAAACGCTATTTACCTTTTCCTTGAATGTTGAAAACTCTTATTTTGCACTGCTCTGTTCCGACTATGATTCACGGTGATCAAAAGCTCGGAATCCAAATCGCTGCGGTCAAAGTTAAAAAAAAAATTTCATAAACGTTCTGTCCAAATTTGAAGACTATCCAACGGTTAGATCTCCGGCTACGGTCATTTTCGTAAAGGTGCGACAGGGAATAAAATCGGATGACTCGTCTGATTGCAACGAAAACTGCAGTCGCGTCTTCCCCTTTCTTCAAAAACAAACTATATTAAAAGCAAGATATTTCCGAGTAGATAGATTTTGACTACTCACACGCTCAATTCGGATAAGAAACGAAGGAGATATGATGCAAAGAAAATGGGTGTGCAGAAATGGACGAAAACCGAGAAGAGGAAGAACTCTTTCTCTTCCTTCTAATGGTTGACGAGAATGGGGTGTGAAGTGGAGTCACAAAGACCAAGGGTTGCTGATTTTATTTTCAGAAAAAAAAATGAAGGTGAAAGGGTGATGATTAAAAGGGCAATAAGAAGGGTAGACGAAGAGATGACCTTTGGTTATCGCAACGTTACAAGAGGAACTTAAAAAGCTGTCCAAACTCTTCGTATAACAAGGCTAAAAAATCAGAATTTTCGGACCCCCTAACATATAACATAATGTACGTAGGCTAACACTAGTACAATGTACATTTTCCGGCACTAAGTAAACGTTTAAAAAAAATGTATAAGTATATGTTTTCCAAACTAAAAATTATTATTACCAACGTAATATAAATATACACGTATTATACTATCACATTATACACTCGGCACACGCAAAAGTACTACATTGTCCGTTTCATAAGAACAATGCAGACAACCATATAATACGATTAACACAATGCCACATAAATAAGACGCGCATTATAACCTTGGCACAAAGTCAACTAAAATAATGTAGGTGTAAATATATATATATATATATATATATATAATATATATATATATAATATATTATATATATATATATATATATAAATATATATATATATATATATATATACTTTTCGAAAAATAATTTGATAGAAATATAATTTATCACATCAGATAATAATAATTAACACGCGAAAATTTCAAAGAAATTTCGGGGTGTTACACAAGTAACAAGTGAGAGATGAAAGTAGAGTGAGAGATAAGGAGTTAATGCATTCTACTACCTTTAAATAAATGAAAGTGGAGTGAGAATTTTTCATATGTGCCAATTTTAACTTGTTGGCAATAAATTTTAATCAACTTTTGATTTTCTACTAGTGCTTTATAAAATCAAACAAGACTATTAGATATATTAGTGGTGAATAGTTATGTATAGGTAAATATATAAATAGTAAAATTTTTCGTTGAATTAATTAGCATAAGAGATAATTAATAATAATTATTTTTTTAAAGGACGAATTTTAATAATTATTACTTCATAATAAATTTTGTGGGATAATATTACGTTAGGGGTAATATTTATGTTATTAATGGTCAATTTTTTTGTCTAATAAGGTCAAATAAGTTTCAATTAGATCCAATAAGGTCTAATAAGTTTCAATCAGGTCCAATAAGGTCTAATAAGTTTCAATCAGGACCAATAAGGTGTAATAAGTTTCAATCAAGTCAATAAGTTCCAACCAGGTCCAATAAATTCTAATCAGGTTCAATCAGGTCCAATAAGTTGAATCAGGTCCAATCAGGTTTAATAAGTTCCAATAAGTTCAGTTCAGGTTCAATAAGTCCAGTTCAGATAAGTTCAGATAAGTTCAGATAATCACCCATTGATAATACCATTCAAAAGGACTCGAAATCCGATAATTTCTACTACCTCCGATTTTTAATGTGTTGTGCATTTGTGTTTTTGTCAATATTCACATGTGAATGCAATGTCAATATATTTGTCAATTTATAAGAATAAATATTCTCAAGTGGGGTTTTATTTGATTCTTCTTAACGGGTACTTCATTAATATTTAATCGTTATTATTTTTAGAGTTGTGCAATTATAGTTATTAATGATATAAAATGTGCATTGGGAGGCATGAACAGTAAATGCACAGAACAATAGAAATCGAAGGGAGTATGTTGTTTGTGATGCTTTGAATTCCTATTGTAGCTTGATTAGTGACTTAGGCCCTGTTTTTTTGGCCTGAACTGAACTGAACTAAATGAATCTGGTCTGAACTGAACTGAATAGACCTGAACTGAACTGAATTATGTTGAAGTGTGTTGAACTAATTACTAATTAAATAATTATGATTAATAATTAGATAAAAAATAAAAAATGAATAATGTATTTAATAATTAATAATTATTTAATTATTTATTTAGAACTAACAATTGATAACTAACAATTGATAATTATTTAATAATAATACTTAATAATTAATATTCAATAACTAATTGATAATTAATAATTAATATTTAAAAATTGATAATTAATCAAAAATTAATATTTAGTAATTATTTATTATTAATTAATATTCATTAATATTTAATAATTAATTAATTATTATTATTTATTACTTATTGATTAATGATTAATGAATAATGACGAGTATTTAATGATTATTAATTTCTAGTTACTAATTATTAATTATTAATTATTAATTATTAATCATTAATTAATAATTACTAATTACTCATTATTATTTATTATTTATTATTTATTATTTATTAATTATTAATTATTAATTATTATTTATCAATTATTAAATATTAAATATTTAATTATTAATTATTAATTATTAATTATTAATTAATGATTGTTAATTAGTTATTATTAATTACTAATTGTAAATTATTAATCTGAATTGAACTGAACAGAATGGACCTGAACTGAACTGAATGGATCTGAGCTGAAGTGAACTGAAGTACCATGGAATTAAGTCCAAAGAATCAGGGCCTTAGTGAGGAGACTATGCCCATCTGACAATAATCATTGAGTCAAACGGTCTGATCCAATACTTTCTCTTGAGGATAATGTGCATGGTTGATTTTCTGTAAAACATGGATGTAATCACCCTTCAATTTATTTGCTGGATTTTTCGTGTTTTTTTAGATGCTGGATTTAGTTACGTGTCATTAGGAATTAGAATTGCTAAATTTTAATGGTCGAATGATTATTTACATGGCGTGCCGTATGCTCTCTTGCTTACGTGCCTTATTGCTCTCCTATTTTACTCCTACTAGTTGTTGAACCGCGCGCGAGTAGCAAAAATAATTGCGGACAACTAAATGTTCATCATTAGCATAAAAATTTAGGAAAAACAAAGGCATCTAAACTTGTTAGTGAAGAACATAAGCTACGTAGATCGCATTAGCTCTAAAACGCCCTTGTTGTGTATATAGCATGTCACAATGATTTGTGCATGGTTTTCACTTAGATAACCATACCAATAATATCTAAATAATCACGAAAGAGGTGACCGTGTTTGCATCAAAGACGCGAAAGTAGCAACTAATCCAACTTTAAGAAATCCACATTTGCTAACTCTCAAGTCTTACATATATTATAATTAATGATAATAAGAGACTTTATTGCTAGGTTTTCGCAACTGGCCTTCTGATCTATTAAATGATTCTGATAATTCAAGTCTTCGGTCATGTTCAACTCGATCTCCATAACTACACGTTACGTCTCACTTACTCCTGTACCTTTTCATATATACTTCGTGTACAAACTGCTTTTTATGACTGCCATCTATTATATTGATACAAAAATATTTATTGATTAGAACAAGTACATTCAGCTTAAAAGTTCTACATTAGGAGATATTAGAATATTAGAATTTCACAGTGATTTGCTTTGCATTATGTTATACTACCTCCGTTTAGAAATAGTTGCACCATTTTTATTTTGTGCACTATTTACATCTTACACTTAGATTGTCTTTGGTGATTTATATTTTAGAAAAAACATAGTCATGTGGGATCTTGTTAGATTTGTCTCGATGTAAATTTTTTTAATATCAACTTTTTATATTTTTTACTTATTGATAATTAAAGATATTAATGGTTGAAATCATACATCGGCATGCGTGAAAAGTAGAAATGGTGCAACTATTTCTAAACGGAGGAAGTATAATACTACCTCCGTATTTTTTTTGCACCATTTGCTTTTGTGGCACTATTAATCAACCAATTTTGTTAAACTGTCTCGCATCATCATATGAGAAAAAACATAGTCAAGTTTGGTCTTGTTAGATTCGTCTCAATGTGAGGGTTCCAAATATCAAAATTTTATAATATTTACTTACACCTAATACGAGATATTAACGTTCAAAGAAGCGTCTCGGCAAATGTGAATTAGCAAATGGTGCAACTAAAAAAATACAGAGGTAATAATACATAAAATTCAATTGGGCTTCACCTCGATATAATTGTCTGCGTTATTATTGAGAATACATACCCAACATATATGATCCAACATAGGATCAACAACCCAAGTAAGATCATTTGACAGTTCTCAAACACCATAGACTCCCGTAGTTTCTATATTGAAAAGATAAAAAGAGGAAATCATATAAAGTTAGTCTTTTTTTTTATCATCGTAAGACATTTTAAAAAGTGAAAAATCACATGTTAAATTCAAGCATATCAACATGATTATCTCGGCCTAATTTTGTAATAGATCCATAGGGAGGAAACTTAAAGCAAATCAGACAAAAGCTTCTGATTTTTAAAGAAAGAGATTAACCAACATGCATCTAATTAGATAAGGAAAAAACAACGTTAAATATAATGTAAATTGAATACACTAAAGAGAAAATGCACATGAATTCATTAGAAAATGCTTTCACAATAATAATGCCTAATAGCATAGTTAAGTGAAGACCAGCCTATACTTACGAGAAACTTTCATATTAACTATGTGATTCACAATATCAACAATGGGGATAAGAAAGCGACATTGATATATCTAAAACATATTATAAAATTGAATAAAATTCTCTCTCTAAGCTCTCTTTCAGTCTTCTCCCCTCTATTTTCAGTCTATCTCCTCTTCCCTACTTCATTCTTCATCTCTAACCTCTACTATTTTCTAATCCAAATCTAAATGTAGTAAGTTGCTGATTCTATGTTTATATTTATCATAGCATCAACAATGATCAACAAATTTATATGTTACAACTTAAATAATCTTACCCAAAATTTCGATTAGTGTTATAAGCCTGAAATGACTAATAACCCAATTATCTTTTCCTCCACCTCTCCAACCTATCCCCTCTGCTCTCTCTTCCTCTCTTTGTCTCATATACAATTTCATAAATTTAGATCATCTCTTATTACTTTCGCTCTATGCTCTCCCTAAAGCTCTCTTTTTTCTCTCTACTCTCACTCAACTTTTTTGATTTAGCAAATTTTAGAAAGTCTTTTCTACTTGTCCCCCTCTCCCTTTCTGACCCTCTCACTCAATTACTATGGTTGAGTTAATGTGATAAAGAATTACTTAATCAGCAAAGGGGAACAAGAAAGCATCAATGATATAACTGAAACACATTATAAAATTGAAAAAAAAATCTCCCTTTAAGCTCACTCTCGATATCCCCCCCTCTCTCAGTTTATCTCCTCTTTCATGACCTCCTTCTTCTTCTCTAACCTCTACTATTCTCTAATCCAAATGAAGTAAGTTGCACGCTTCTATGTTTATATTTATCATAGCATGAATAATAATTAACTAATTTATATGTTAGAACTTTAAATAATCAACTAATTAGTGCTATAGGCCTAAAATAATTCCATTTCCCTACCTCTCTCACCTTCACCTTCTCTCCCCCCGGTTCTCTCTTCCCCACTTAGTTCCGCATATAATTTCGTAAATTTAGATAATTTATTACCACTTTTTTTCCCCAGCTCTCATTTCTCTCTCCCCTCACAACTTTTCTGATTTTGTCAATTTTAAAGTCTTTTCCACTTGTCCCCCCCTCTCCCATTCTAACCCTCTCACTCGTTTACTATGGTTTAGTTGATAAAGACTTGCTTAATCAACAATGGGGATAAGAAAGCGTTATTGATATTTTTTCGAAAAAAGTAGCCAATGCTGAATATGAAGAAGAGTTCAACACCAACACCGAAAATAATGAAGTATATGAAATCACCTGTAGCAAGAAAACAATATTTTATTGACCTTGTACTCAGATATCAAGATCTTTCTTTCCTATAAGAGAGATAGAATGAGAAGAAGCAACTTATTTTGGTTTGATCAGAAGGAGAGAATGGATACCCTAAGAAACTATGAGTAGCCACTGCAAGGGCTCCCTGCTCTAAGATAGGATCTCTTCAGACAACTGTGATTCTTGGAAATATTCTCCAAAATTTACAATCCTGTGTCTTGCATCAGTATGTGGACGGATGGACATATAATGGATAGGGATAAGGATAGAGATAGGATCATTACATTGATCTCCAGACAATTTGAGCATCTCAAAAGTGGAATTTGATGTCAGTTATATAGCAGAAAGGGGACTCGATGGGCAGATATTGAATGAAGTGTAAGTTGTAACTAATAACCAGAAAAGGGAGACATGTATATGCTATCAGTTAAATCATCCAAGCTTCAATTACATGGACTTTCTTCAATGCCTTTGGTGGAAATCTCCAATTCAATCTTTACACTGTAGAACAATATCTCTTCAATTTTGTGTTAAAGTTGATAATCAGTGCAAATGATAGAAATCCCATATAGCAAAAGGCAACTCCAGCGAAGAAAGAGAGGCACTCACACAGAATAAGAATGCAATAAAAATATGAATTAAGTTGAGAATCCCATGATGAGGAATTCACAAGACGGACTGCCACAATTGCAGAAGCAACTTACAAGGTTGGAAAAACAGCTCAGTTCAGCCTTAGTAACATAACAATGACAAACTCACTAATGAATCATATCCCATTTGCCATATGTGATGAAGCAAAGAAAAGAGTTTTGATATCCAACTCTACACAACTGTGATATTACGAGATTCCACAGCAAGAGTTGAATGCATTCAATCTATTGAGGATCTAAGTCTCGTCTAACGTGCACTTAAATCAATCGGTGTATTGGAGATCATATCAAAACTGGTGTGTATAATATCAATAAAATAAAATTGCAAGGTGAGAATAATACTAATGGGAATCTTTGCTTTCATTGCTATTAACACTTCTTTGACAGGTTTTTGACATTGATCAACAACTCTGTGGTCAATTAGAAGCCAATTAGAATCATAAATCCTCGAGTGAAAATATGACAGCAATGAAAGGCATAAGTACATGTAAATACATTCACCGAAACATACAGAGAAGAATCAAGGATATTGTTGGGCTCTCATTTTTCGTGGTTTTAGGCGGGCTTAATATTATTTTGAATTTGCAACTGGCATGGCAAGTTGAGCGAAGGAGTGGTGTGACCAAGTCAAGTGACGTTGAACAACGTCATTTTGGCAGTTGAGAAATACCTGGGATTGTTCTGACGTGGCCCCGATATTGCGGAACAACTCAAAAGGCAGTTGAAGAATATTCCCTTAGAGATATATATACTTTGTAATCATATGTAAACCTAGTTTTTTTTATCGATCATCTCTCTCATTCTCACTCTAGAATTACACGCACCTTCTTCTTCTCTAATACTCTAAGTCTCACTGCTATTGTAATCAGCTGATATTGTAACATTGACACCAACGTCATACTAGTGGATTGGTGATCAGGAGCATCACCCGCGGTTTTTCTCTTTTTGGGTTTTCCGCGTCAACAATTCTTTGTTTTTTTTATTGCTTTCTTCGTTTCATGTCATTTATTTCGTTTAGAATGTTGATTGCTATTATTATATTATATATATATATATATATATATATTGATCTATATTGATCTAGTTGTTGGCACCTTAACCTTTTAAGTACTTGGTACAAAATCGGCATAAACAATTTGGCGCCACCGTGGGGCCACAACAAGATCTTTATACATTTATTGGCAATCACATTCCTTCGTTTCATTTTTTCCATACTCTTCCATCCTTTTCGTGTTTTCAATGGCTGGACAGTGGGTCACCACCCAAGAGGTCATTGACGAACTCAACCACGTCAAGGCGGAGATGGCGACGTTGAAGGAAAGCTATGTCGCGTCTTGCATGGAGAACCAGAGCTTGAAATCTGCCCAGCAAGACGTCGAAGAGGCCAAAGCCTCGCAATGTCTGTGGCGTCTCCAGGATGCATGATCTAGACGATGATGGGTTCGAGACTCCGGCGAATCGTGCCGATCCCGAAGATGCTGATGATTCAGATAAGGAAGACGGTGACGACGGTGAAAATGGTGGTGCCGATCCTTTAAGGGAGCCCGTCCAAGGCCGTCTTGATGATCCTATCCAACAGCGTCTTCAGCAATTAGAAGACATGATCGCTCGCATTCCTGGCGTCCTTAGGCCAATGGAAAAGGCTACCCCTAACAGTTATGCTGATTCTCCTTTTGCAGATCCCATTGCGCTGATCGAGGTGCCCAAGCGGTTCTCTGTCCCAACCATGAAGCTGTATGACGACACCACATATCCCAATGACCATGTCGCTCAATACAAGCAGAGGATGATCACCATTTCAATCCCAAAGAATATGCGGGAAGCCTGCATGTGCAAAGGATTTGGCTCAACACTGACCGGGCCAGCGTTGCAGTGGTTCATTAATCTCAATAATGGGACTATTTCTTCTTTCGCTCAATTGGTTAACGCTTTTAATATGCAATTTGCTAGTAGTCGCGAAATGGAAAACAAGCTAGCGACTTACATAGGATCGTGCAAAAGTCTAATGAGTCTCTTAAAGAATTTGTGAACAGGTTTAACAGGGAAAAGGTGTCCATTCCAAATTGCGATGCCCGGACGGCCATCGAAGCGTTCAGACGCGGCTTGATGAGAATCAGACCTCTACAAGGAGCTGACCAAATATCCTGTCCGACGTTCGAGGATGCTCAAGCCAAGGCTTGGCCCAAATCAGGCTGGAGGAAGACATGCAGTCCAGAAAGGCTTATGCCATGCTGACAGCCGGAAGGCAAGTCCAACAAGCAAGGCTCGTGGCGTCAAAAGCCTTATGAGCGCCCGCAGCAGGTCCATAGCGTCCGTCATGACGGTCGCCAGACGACTGGAAAAATGATCCTGCCTTCCCCCCAAGCTAAGCGAATATGGTTTCAACGTCACCATGGGAGGTATCATTAATACTTTACACTCTTTAGGTTCTGCTGTTAAATGGCCTTTCATGAATGTGAAATCGACGGCCCATCGCGACAAATTCAAGTGGTGCGAGTTCCATGGAGACCATGGGCATCACACTGACGAGTGCGTCGCTTTGAGGCGAGAAGTGTCCCACCTGCTGAAGCAAGGAAACCTGAAGGACTTGATGACAGAGAAAGGAAAGCAGACAGTGTCGAAAAATGACGATCGACGTCAACCACCGTCGTCACCGCCACATGTCAAGGTAATTAACGTTATTAGCGGTTGTTCAGATATCTGTGGACTAACGTATTCTGCAGCCAAACGACATGCACGAGATGGTCTAAATCAAGACGCCGTCCCTAAGGAGCTCCGTCACCCCCGTGACGCTGAGTTAGAGGCCATGCCAATCACCTTCGATGACGCCGATCTCGGCGATGACAGAGACATACATCATGACAGTCTGGTAATATCTTTAACTGTCAGTAATTGCTTGCTTAAACGTGTGTTAGTGGACAATGGCAGTTCAGCAAACATCCTAAGAGAGGCGCTCTAGAGGACATGGGATCGATGAGCTGACGATCGTTCGAAATCTACGTCCTTGTCGGATTTAGTGGAGAATCCAAGCATACTATGGGAGAAGTGACGCTGCCGACCTTCGCTAAGGGAATTAATATGCTCACTAAATTTTATGTCATTGACTGCCCTTCTTCTTATAACGTGATTTTAGGCAGGCCATGGATCCATAGCATGAAGGCTGTCCCTCATCGTTTCCATCAATCTTTGAAATTCCTACCAAATGGGGAGTGCAGGAGATCAAAGGGGACAGACGGATCGCAAGAGAATGCTACAAGACGTCCTGAACCAAGGAAAGTCGGAAGCATAACAATTACAGACGGGGACGTTGGGAGAACAAGACTTTGACGACCAGCAAGTGGATGAGGTCATCTTAGACCCTAACAAGCCAGATCAAACAGTCAAAATAGGGGCCGCCTTATCTCCCGACGTCCGTCAACAGGTAATAGATTTCCTTAAAGCTAACGCCGACTGTTTTGCATGGTCCCATAGGACGTCACAGGGATAGATCCGACGTGATCACACACAAGTCAACGTTGACCCAAACAAAACCGGTCAAACAGAAGAGACGCAAGTTCGCCCCTGAGCGAAACAAATTATCAACGACGAAGTCAAAAGTTGATTGACACCGGTAAGGTAAGGGAAGTAAAATATCCTGATTGGTTAGCTAACGTCGTTGTTGTAGGTAAGAAAAACGGGAAATGGAGGGTCTGTATAGACTTTACTGACCTCAACAAGGCATGTCCCAAAGACTCGTTTCCCTTGCTACACATCGATGCCCTGGTGGACGCCACGCAGGACATGAGCTGCTGTCATTCATGGACGCTTTTCAGGGTACAATCAAATACTCATGCATCGAGAAGACCAAGAGAAGACGTCGTTCGTCACCGACCGTGGCATCTATTGTTACAAAGTCATGCCCTTCGGATTAAAGAATGTCGGCGCAACTTATCAGCGGCTAGTCATGCAATGTTCAAAGACCACTAGGGGACACCATGGAGGTCTACATAATGACATGCTGGTCAAATCCAAAATTCACATGACCATGTGTCACACCTACAACAATCATTCGACGTCATTCGAAGGTATGGCATGAAACTTAATCCCACAAAGTGTTCTTTTGGAGTGTCTGCAGGTAAATTCTTGGGATACATTGTTACGAAGCGGGGCATCGAGGCTAGCCCAGATCAAATCAAGGCTATCCTTAACATCCAATCACTGCGAAATGTGAAAGAGGTACAAAAGCTAACAGGACGTGTCGCCGCGTTGAATCGCTTCATCTCAAAGTCTTCGGACAAGTGTCGACTGTTCTATGACGTCCTAAAGAAAAATAAAGGATTTGATGGACGCCAGAGCATGAGCAAGCCCTCCAAGATCTCAACAATACCTTGACGCCGCATTGCTGTCAAAGCCAGTAGCCGACGAGCCATTGCAATTATATGTCGCCGTCAGTGAATCATCGATAAGTGCCGTCCTGACCAGAGAAGGACAAGAAGGACAATTGACGGTGTACTATGTAAGTCATTGGTCGACGCCGAAACCAGGTATTCTTCTCTAGAAAAGCTCGTCCTAGCAATAGTGACGGCGTCCAAAAAACTAAAACATTATTTTGAAGCACATTCTATCCATGTCAAAACTAACTATCCCGTTAAGTCCATTTTAAGACACCCAGAATTGACAGGAAGAATGAGCAAGTGGGCGATTACACTAAGCAGTTACGACATTACATACCAGCCTCGAACATCAATAAAGTCGCAAGCATTAGCTGATTTTGTGGCTGACTTTAGCCCAAGACTGGAGGCGATAGCCCAGACGGAGGTAAGTATGCTTGAAGTTAACACAACTAACAGTAAGTGGATCTTGCATGTAGACGGGTCTTCCAACTTTCGGGGCGCCAGATTAGGCGTATTGCTAAAGTCGCCACAAGGGGACATCATAGCCCGGGCTATCAGTTGCGACTTCAAAGCCACCAACAACGAGGCAGAGTACGAGGCGCTGTTAGCAGGATTGACGTTAGCTAAAGACCTAAATGCCACTGAAGTAGAAGCATACAGTGACTCGCTGCTCATCGTCAGCCAGATAAAAGGGAATTTGCCGCCAAAGATTCTAAAATGATGGCGTATCTGGACACCGTCCAATCAAAGGTAAAATCTTTTGTGAAGTTTGACATTTTTCAGATTCCCAGGAACCAAAACACGCAGGCAGGCAGATGCATTGGCAAACATTGGATCAGCTATAAAGAAGTCAGGGTTCAAGAGCATACCCATAATACATCTGTCGTCCCCTGCAGTCCATAAAACGAACACAGATGATGTCAGTCAGGTGGTGACGGACGTCAACGATGTCGACGTCAGCAATGTCGCGACAACGTCAACAAGCTGGCAGACTCCATTCATCCAGTACTTAAAGACGGTACCCTCCCGAAGATAGGCTATAAGCCAGAAAGGTACGTTTCAGAGCCTCAATGTATGTTTTACTTGACGGTATACTTTTTCGAAAGTCCATTGCAGGACCATACTTGAGATGCCTCGACGACGATGAATGCCAACAAGTGTTGCAAGAAATGGACCACGGATGTTGCGGCAACCATTCAGGAGGACGCAACTTGTCCAACAGGACTTTGCGCATGGGGTATTATTGGCCGATGTTGCGTCAAGACGCCGTTGAGTATGCTAAGAAATGCGACGCCTGTCAACGACATGCCGCCATGTCACATAAACCTGTAGAAAAGTTGCACCATACTATCACTCCTTGGCCCTTCATGAGGTGGGGGATGGACATTGTTGGAAAACTCCCCAAGCACCGGGGCATAAAGTGTTCATGCTAGCTTTAACTGATTACTTCTCCAAATGGATTGAGGCTGACTCATTCACCCAGGTACGCGATAAAGAGGTTATTACTTTTATATGGCGTAACATCATATGCAGATTCGGTGTCCCCTCTAAGATCATTTGCGACAACGGCTCCCAGTTCATAAGCACACCCACAAGGAATTTCTTGGCCAAGGGGAACATACAACTCAGCACCGCGACGCCTAGATATCCACAGACCAACGGTCAAGCTGAATCTAGCAATAAGTCAATTATCAAAGTCATCAAGAGGCGTCTTAAAGCCGCCAAAGGAAAATGGGCGGAGGAGCTCCCGTCGATTCTTTGGGCAAACAGGACTACTCCGAGGACGGCGACGGGTCAAACCCCTTTCTCCCTAGTATACGAGTGTGAAGCTGTCCTCCCTCCCGAAGTGCGCGTCCCGACGTCGCGTTATGGGCAATTGACGCCAGAGAGGAATGACGAGGAGCTAAGTCACGACATCGTCACTAGTGAGGAATTAAGGGAAGCAACGCTTGTCCGTATGGCGTCCCAGCAGCAGATAGTGGTCAGAAGTTTCAATAAGAACGTCAAAGCTAAGACTTTCAACGTTGGAGATTGGGTTTTAAGAGAGGTCTTTCAAAACACCAAAGAGCTTAATGCAGGGAAGTTGGCACCAGCATGGTAAGGCCCGTATAAAATCCAGAAGGTGGTTGGCAATGGCGCATATCGAATATGTACTCAAGACGGCAAGCCCGTCCCTAGAAGTTGGAACGCCGTCCATCTTAAGCGTTACCATTTTTGAATAAGGCGTCGTCGTGGAATAAACAAATATAATAGGTAACGTTGTACGTAAGTTGTCATGAATATATTATGCCCGACAAGCATATTTCTTTTTACTAACATTGGTACTTGAGGTATGTTAATGACAGTGTAGGTGTGTCTATCATACAAATAAAAGTCACGACGTCAGACGTCGTTGTCATTAAATACAAACTCTCTATGGCTACATTCTGACGACATAGGGGCAACATACATCTTACAAGGCGAACATCCTGCCCCGTCAGATACGCCTCGTCAATTTCTACATTTACGGAGACAAAAGGCCAGAGTGCTTAGTTGGAAGTGGTAATTAACCCTTCATTGCAACTAAAATATCTCTTGGTCCACATTACAAAGGTACCTTACAACGCCATACATACATACATATTTGTGTTCATAAAACAAACCTAAACACCATTCATGACAGAGGTGTATAATGGGGCAGAATATGAAATTATGAACACAACACAACACAACATTGTCACACACTGATATATAGTTAAATGCGAATGTTAAACACACATGTCAATGTCATAAAAACACACCAAGACGAATATAAAAGTTTTGCAACAAAACACACCAAAAGTACCCAAGTTTCGGTGACATGGCACCCCAAAAAACTATTACAAACACTAACTAATCATTACTGGTGAAGCAGCACCTTGTAGGAACCAGAAGAAGTCAAGCGACGCCGTCGGTATCATTGTTGACGCTAGAATCAACAGTTGCCATGACGTCATCACTGTTCTCACCTTCAGGGACTAGGTCTTCCGGCATCCTAAACACCTCCAGAAACTGCTGAATGTCCGCTTCAGGGGTCCATTTTGACGTCTGTCCATCCAAGAATTGCTTCATCAGCCTGGCCTTGGTCTTCCAAGTGTATCGGCTGGCAGCGTCCATCAACTCTTCGCGGAGGTTGGCTATCGTGGCGTCCGTCTCCTCCTTCATCGTCGTCAGGTTAGCCACGTGGCTAGCGTTTTGACCCTTCTCCTCAGCCAGTTCCCCGGACAGTTCTATTATCTTCTTTTCTGCCGCCGTCAGAGCTGACGAAGACCTATCCAACTTCTCACGGAGTGTCTTGCACTCCTTCTCCAAAGTGATGGCAGCAGAACAAAGGGCTAGAGAATTTTGGGTGGCCTACATAAACGATCGGTGTCAGTAAGTACTTTTTAAGACAATTGAATAACATAACTTGTGTTGGATGACTTACATGTAACTGCAGGGGCAAACTGGCAAGACGACGCTGGGGGGCGGGGAACGCCAATTTCTCCACCGACGGGAAGATCGTTGGAGCAGTGATCTCGCAGAAGTTCTTGGGGAGGCTAATAGTAAAAGTTTCTCCCTTTGCAAGTGGCGTCTTGGTGGGTTTAGGGGTGTCAGTTGGATTTGTCGTCCTAGCAACCTTGGGAGCGCCCATGGATGACAGCGTCACAGCTAGAGTGCTCGCGGCCTGTTTCCTTTTCCTCGCCCATTCCAACATCTCTGTTTCAAAAAGACCGACGGTCGGGGTCTTGGACCTTGTAGACATAGTGTTTTCTGGAAGACAAATACTGCCGTCAGCTTCAAGAAAGCAAGAAAAATCACGGAGACAGCGCAAAGAGATACGTTACCTGACGCCATGGATGGGCTTGTGTCGTCGGTAGGATCGTTGGTGTTGGCGGTATGTTATTCTATGGACTGGGGCAAGGTGTCTCCGTCTGACGGCGTCAATTCGAACTTGTTGCGGAACGTCCTTTCTTTGGGCGACTATTTCTTGAGAAGTTGGTTGATTTTGGCTTTGCTGAGGGTCGACTCTTCAATATGCAAGGGTAGTATTTCTGCAATCACAAAGGAAATTAGACGGCGTCAACAGCATAGACAAGAAAAAGCATATAAAAAGAAGCCAAGTACCTTCGGAGTTCCACCCGTCATGTAAGTAGTCAAAGCTTTTTCCCAAGGAGTTCTTGTTTACAAAGAAGTATCTTTTCTTCCATCCTCTATCGTTAGCCCCAGAATTCTCCACTAAAGACTGTTTCCCAGGTTTTAGGAAAAAAGTGTATCTAGAAACTTCTACCCTCTTAATTTCATACATGTATAGGAGGTCCTCTAGAGTGAATTCTATGTTTGCATCTTGGGTTAATTTGTCAATTACATGAACCACACGCCAGACAAGCGGCATAATTTGGCTAGGGCTAACTTGCATGGTGGTTAGGAGTTGAGTCATGAGGGGATTGAAGGGAAATTTGTATCCAATTTTGAAGGGGTATTCGTACAAAACTACCCAACCGACGGGGCAATCATCAGGACGTTGCTCTCCGTCAGGTATTCTAGTTACGGCTGATTCATGTAGGCCGAATCTTTCTATTAAAGTGATTACATCTTCCTCAGTAAATTCACTAGCAATGCTTTTCCCCACGATGACGCCTGCTTCTACTATGACTACTTCATCTGAATATTCTACCATCTTGGAGGTTCTTTTTCATTTCCTAATCTTAGGGAGATTTTCCTTGGGCGCCATAAAAGAAATATGAAGAATTCAAAGAGTAAAAATTACCTGATTCTTGATTTGTCAAGGAGTTGAAGAAGCACCGGAGAAACTAGCCGTTTATGGAGGATGTGGAGTTTTCTTGAGAAGAGAGAGAAATAAAGGAGTAAAGGATGAAGAGATGAAAGGACAAACTTAATGATGGAGGGTTCTTAAATAGAGAAATGTGTCTGGATGGAGAAAGTGGGCGGTTGTCCCAATGTGGTGATTGACGGTTTTTCACAAAAGTGGTTTTCTGACACGCGTCAATCAGGGGCAATTGTTGGGCCCTCATTTTTCGTGGTTTTAGGCGGGCATATTATTATTTTGAATTTGCAACTGGCATGGCAAGTTGAGCGAAGGAGTGGTGTGACCAAGTCAAGTGACGTTGAACAGCGTCATTTTGGCAGTTGACAAATACCTGGGATTGTGCTGACGTGGCCCCGATATTGCGGAACAACTCAAAAGGCAGCTGAAGAATATTCCCTTAGAGATATATATACTTTGTAATCATATGTAAACCTAGTTTTTTTTATCGATCATCTCTCTCATTCTCACTCTAGAATTACACGCACCTCTTCTTCTCTAATACTCTAAGTCTCACTGCTATTGTAATCAACTGATATTGTAACATTGACACCAACGTCATACTAGTGGATTGGTGATCAGGAGCATCACCCGCAGTTTTTCCCTTTTTGGGTTTTTTGCGTCAACAATTCTTTGTTTTTTTATTGCTTTATTCGTTTCATGTCATTTATTTCGTTTAGAATGTTGATTGCTATATATATATTGATCTAGTTGTTGGCACCTTAACCTTTTAAGTACTTGGTACAAAATCGGCATAAACAGATATGGCCGTTCATATTTGCATCCTCTGAACCAGATTTTAGTGAACTAATACATAAATAAAAGGCAAAGGTGAAATACATTCATAAAAAGCTTGAAAACTTAAAAAATACAATCATAAACCTCAACTCTAAAGAATGAAATTTACCGCATAATGCTCAATGCTTGAAAATGATGATCCACTTAAGATTTGTTTAGCAGATGCCCCTCTCTTTAAAGCATTTGTTTCCTTCAAATTAAAGTAACTTCACTTAACTTGGCCAGGTAGAAATAAAATACTCATGATAAACAGATAAACAGGAGTGAGTATCCCGAAATCGCTGGATAATAATTTCCCCCCTAACATATTACTACATGTCATGTGCAGCATAATGTATCAACTAATTTGAATTTCATTCCAAACGAATCCACATTTCACATTAACCATTGCTTAGAATACAAACACCATGTTGACTGAAAAATGGAAACATATTTGCCAACCAAGTTTTTTAGATATTGACTAATTCTTTTTTCTTCTGCAACTTTTTTTCCTACCCAAGCCCCTGTTTGGCTTTTTCCAAACACTGCTAACCAGTATTTATGCAGCAAATCGATATAAAGCATTGAGGATGAATTAATATGTAAATCCAAATATTCAGCACCCTGAAAGTAGGATAGGTTAGTTAATAGTAACGTGAGAGAAGATATGTAAGTTGATGGGTCCAAGTGAAACTATGATTTTAAGAATGATATTGTCACTTCTCATTTTCTTAAAAAAAATTAGAATTTGCATAGTTTAGGCTTTGATCCCGTGACCTCAAGTTTATATACTACAGTTTTAATTATTAGATCGAGTGGTATTAGTGTTATCATTTTAAGTACAATATTAATAAATAAAAGTTTTTCTTACCCAAGACATACCCTAATAATTAGTTAAAGCATCAAAAATATTTTTTTTAATCTACAACGTTAAGAACGTGGTTTAAATTAAACTTTCAATAACCATCTATAACATACCCAAATGAACATTAGCACAAGCAATACTACCTACTAACAAATATTTATTCATTTATGGCCCACCCAATTAATCTCATGACAGTTTAATAATTTCAATTTATCAAGCATTCCAAAATGAGCTATGTTAGCTTCGAACCTGGGTGGATCAGTAGGACAGGCGCTTTACTTCACACGCGAAGTAGGACCACTGAGCCAAACTCTATCAAACTAAAATAACAGCACGCGGGATTTATTTATTATATTGTTTTTTTGCAGATTTTTTTTTCTTTTTTTTAAAAAAAATTGTGGGTTCAGTTGAACCCACTGAACCCACGCTAGATCCGCCCCTGACATAGACCTTCCAGTGTTCCTAAGCTACACTAAGGCATCTCCTTGATTTTTAGTAAGGATTTTATAACATCAAATACTACTTTCTCCGCCTCTCTTTTCCTTTCCCTTTCTTTCCTTCTCTCTTGTTTGAATTTTTAAAAATCTCTTAAAAGTATTTTTTATTTCGTTCTTAATTACCCTCTAAAATAGTCTCTTTAGGCTCTCCATCTCTTCCTCCCTCTTATCTCAATTTCTCATCTTCACCCCACCATTCTCTTTCACTCTCTATGTATCACGCTTTAATTACTTTCAAAATTCTCGTCCTGCTTTCTCCCTCCTCTTTTCCAACTAATATTTATAACTTCGTAAGTCATAGGAAATTATTTTTTTTCCTCTTTCATAATTGTACTTAAATATAGTCTATGTTATGACTATCTCTCTGCTTTATCCCTCTCTTTCTGTGATCTTCATCCTCATATTCTCTCCTTCTCTCTTTCACCATTATCATATCTTGATTCTTCCTTCTTTCTCCATCTCACTCTACTCTTCCGTGTTTGTCAATTAACCTTTTCACCTTTTCTTTATTATTATTAGTAGTAGTATTAATATTATTAGTAGACAATGACCGGATGACGAAGAAAATGGCCAATGTCAGCAAGAAGTTGCTTGAGCCAAATAGTTTCTGCAGCTGTGTAGGCAACGACCCTGTATTCAGCTTCAATGGAAGATTTGGAGACAGTAGGTTGCTTTTTCGAACGCCAGGAAATTAAATTCTTCCCAAGAAAAACAGCATAACCAGTAGTAGAACGCCTTGTGTTAGGACATCCTACCCAATCTGCATCAGAATAGGCAATCACTACAAAAATTAGACCATTATAGAAACAAATTATGCCAACAAAATTTTGAATAGTTGATAGATAGCAACATATATTATTTTTTTGTTACCTATTATAAAGTGACGTTTTTTACTCTAATTTTTCAACAAATAAAAGCAACATATTTTTGATTTATTGCTATTGGAAACTAGTTGTTTTACTATTTGTTGCTAGATAGCATGGTATTTTCAATTTGTTGTCATATAACAACAAACTATGACAATAAATATTAGGTCTGTTGTCATTAGAAACAATTAATTTTACTATTTGTTGCTAGATGGCATCATATTTGCGATTTGTTGTCATTTAGCAACAAATTACGACAACAATTGTGGCTCTGTTGACATTAGGAACAATTAGTTTTACGAACTGTTACTAGATGGCATCATGTTTCCAATTTGTTGTCATTTAGCAACATATTACGACAACCAATATTTCATTTGTTGATTACATTAGAAACAATTAATTTTATGATTTGTTGATAGATGACATCATATTTTCATATTTTTGCTATTTAGAAACAAATATGGAAATAGATATTTGATTTTTTATCGTTGGAAACAATATATTTTATTATTTGTTGCTGAAATAACATCAGTTTTTCCTTAAAATGTGTCCCACATCGAAGAAAGATTATCCAAACTACCACCTTATATGTCAAGAAGTTTATACACTATTATCCATTTCAATTAGTATCAATATGCAAATATCATTCAGAATTGTAAGTAGATTGACTCTCTTTCTCTTTATTGATTTGTATAAATGTATATATCAAATTCTTAAACAATTAACAAAAAGTATAAGGTTAACCTACGTTGTATGAATAGCGCATTAGTCAAAGTGTAACTCTAAAACAATCAAAAGTTTGTTTCTATTTTTAGCAACCAATATCAATAATTTGTTACTAATGTCTAGCAACAAAACATTAATAATTTGTTGCGATATTAGCAACAATCATTTATAACTCGTTACTAGAGTTGGCAACAAACGCGTCAAATATAGAAACCAACATGGCAACAATATTTCAATCGATGCTATGTGGCAACGAAAATATTCAGATTTTGTAGCTAAAATCATATGGAAACAAGCCTTATAGCAACAACTATATTTTGTTTCCAATTTGTTACTAATGCGAGTTAGCAACAAATGTCTCATGAATAGAAATAATAATAGTAGGAGAGCTGTTGCTGTATAAATACAGCCGATAATCCAAAGTGCCATGCAGATATCTGAAAATTCTTTTCACATCATGAAGGTGAGTAGTACGAGGAGCATGCATAAACTAAGACACCATATTAACAGCATAAGCAATATCAGGATGGGTCATAGTTAAGTAATGCAATGCACCGACCATACTACGATAATCTGTGGGATCAGCAAAAAGTTCTACATCAAGCAAAGACAATGTTACTCCAGAGACAACAGGAGTGGTAACTGGTTTAACAATATGAAGATGGAATTTACGAAGTAAATCAGAAACATACTTATGTTGAGATAAAAATAAACCAGAGGGAGTACGCACAACCTGCACACCTAAAAAATAATGAAGATCCCCTAAATCGTTCATAGCAAATTGAGAAGAAAGAACAGATATGAATTTGGCAACAAGAGGTACCAGCAAGGACAATGTCATCAACATATAATAGAAGAATAATGAAATGACCACGATATTTGAGAGTCAATATAGAAGTGTCACAACTGCTGCACTTGAAACCAATAGATAAGAGAAAGTTTCTAAACCGAGAGAACCAAGCTCGAGGAGCTTGTTTCAAACCATAAATGGACTTACAAAGACGACAACTATGAGTAGGTTTAGATGGATGTATAAAACCCGGAGGTTGACGCATATAAACCTCTTCATTAAGAAAACCATGAAGAAACGCATTTTTGACATGCTCTAACTGACGAATAGACCATTTAAGAGAAACAACAATAATAAGAACCAAGCGAACAATAGTAGGTTTAACAACAGGACTAAAGGTTTCAAAGTAATCAATACCTGCCTGCTGGTGATTGCCAAAAACAACAAGTCTGGCTTTGAACCGCTCCAAAGAACCGTCGGAATGATACTTAATCCTGTAAACCCACTTACAACCAAGTAGATTCTTATCATAGTTGCGAGGTACCAACTCCCATGTGTCATTTTTAATCAAAGCATTATATTCATCTAACATAGCTTGACGCCAACGTGAGTCTGTAGAAGCTTTTTAAAATTAGTAGGTTCAGACTCTACAACTTCAGTACTTAGGTTCATTAAGACACGAGGCTTCGACACACCATCTTTAAGACGGGTAACCAGGGGATGACGATTACAGACAGGACTCAGGTCAGGAGAGGAAATGGGCGAAGATGCAGAAATGTGGGAGAGGGAGGGCTCAACAGCC
Organism: Beta vulgaris subsp. vulgaris; assembly: GCF_026745355.1. NCBI lineage: Eukaryota > Viridiplantae > Streptophyta > Magnoliopsida > Caryophyllales > Amaranthaceae > Beta > Beta vulgaris. Next base: position 9,126,700 of record NC_079206.1, read on the forward strand.
ACGCCCACACTCGGACGTGAGCCAGCAGGCGTGGGGGACCGAGCAGCGACAGATGCGGGAGATGGGGGGGGGGACAGCCCAGCGAGTCGAGGCTCAGCAGTAGGCAAGGCAGAAGACGTGGGCTGGCGGAGGGCGAGAATGCGGGAGTCAGGATGCGTTGGGCGCCCAGCAGCCGAGACGGTATGGCCTGGAGGGACGGGAGGAGAGCCAGCTGCGGCTGGGTCTTCGACACGAGCCAACGCGGGGGACAGGGAGACCACTACGGGCGAGAGAGAAGGCTGGACAGTAGAGCTGCGTGTGGGAGGTGCGGACAACACGGGTCGAGGCACAGAAACCAAGGGACGGGCAGGGGCAATGTTAGTAACATGCCAGTCATCAGACAAGACACTAGAAGAGGTGTAAGACTCGTGAGACGCAGAACCAACCAAAGCACGATACGGGAATTTATGTTCATGAAAAATAACATGGCGACTAGTGTAGACTTTCTTGGTAGTAGGATCAAAACACCGATACCCTTTATATTCCAATGCATATCCAATAAAAACACAAGTTTTAGATTTAGGTTGTAGTTTGTGATTTTTAGAGTGCAGAAACAAAGGAAAGCATTCACATCCAAACGTTTTCAAAAATTGATAGGAAGCGAGACGATGAAATAATTTTTCAAAAGGAGAAACACCCCGTAAAACCGAGCTGGGTAATCGATTGATAGTTTAAGTGGCAGTATATGATGCATCAACCCAAAATTCCTCATGAAATCAGAATGAATAATCATAGTACGAGCCATTTCAATGATATGACGATGTTTGCGTTCTGCAACACCGTTTTGAGTTGGAGTATGGGGACAAGATTTTTGAAAAATAATACCATTGTTAGAAAAATGTTGAAGAAGAGGAGAATTATCAAATTCTCTTCCTCCATCACTTTGAAATATTTTAATTTTACAATTAAAAAGGTTTTCAACCATCTTTTGAAACATTAGGAATTTAGAATAAGCTTCCGATTTTCGACGTAGTGGATGAATCCAGGAATAGCGTGAAAAATCATCAACAAACACAACATAATATCGAAATAATTGATTTGACAAAACAGGAGATTGCCAAAGATCACTATGAATTTTATATAATGGATATGTAGAAATATGTTCAACAGAATCAAAAGGTAAACGATGTATTTTTCCTAGCTTACAGCCAACACAATCATCATGAAACTTAGAGGTACATGTGATGTATTTATTTGAACATAAATTTCCTATAACGCTAGAAGATGTATGACCCAGACGAGCATGCCACACGTCATTCGACTCCTTAATGGCTAGGAAAGCAGGAACTGAAGGCTCAAGAGGGACAATGTTGGGCTGAAGAGGGTAGACACCTTGCTTACTGGTTACCTGAAGTAGGACTTCCCCCGTTATCTGGTCCTTAACATAAACAGAATTTTTATCAAAACTCACAACACAATCATTTTCATGACACAACTTGTTAACTGATAATAAATTATATTTTAGATTAGGAACATGACAGACAGATGATAAACGGAGGGGACGACTTGCAGTTTTTAAAGTTAAATTGCCTGTTCTTTTTAATAGGGAGTAAGGTACCATTACCAACTACAACAGAACTAGACCCAGTATAAGGAGTTTCAATAGAAAACGTACCATCCTGAGGAGTCATGTGAGATGCAACTCCCGAATCAGGGTACCAGACGGAGTCAGTAGCTTCACCACCAACAGACAGTGCAGCTAAGGCTCGAGTGACACTTTTATAGGAGGAGGGAACAAAGCTGGAATTGAAGCGTTGAGGACAATAGGCAGCTTGGTGACCTAGAAACCAACATAAACCACATGTATCGGAAGTAGGGGTAGAGGTAACATTATTACTACTTGATGAATTACTCCCTGCAGACAACAAATTATTAGTAATATAATCTAGGCAAGGCATACTATAGGATGACAAGTTAGTTTATTTACTCATACCATTTGAGCGTCCCCGATTGCCATTGTTGTTTCCAGAGCCACGAGAATTATCATTTCCCTCATTTCCACCATTATTGCCACGACCATTCTGATTGTTGTTACCCCCACGATTATTATTACCGCCTCTGTTTTTGTTATTCCTTCCCCGATTTCTCCCTCCAAAACTAGGTTGGGAGGAGGAACTTGATCCAGTACCAGTAGTTTTAACAACAAGTAAGGCATGATGTGATGTGGGATCAGATGCATCCTTAGAATTTAATAAATGTTGTTCATGAAGGAGCAACTTAGGACGCAAATCATCAAAACTGATAGGGAACAGATAATGCAGCAAAGTGGTGACACAGGACACTGAATAGCAGCAAAGGAATCAGTAATAACCTTAATCTCACGTAAATATCCATCCATGGTCTGGGAAGCAGTCTTTTTAATACGAGTTAACCGGCCCTTTAATTCCATTGATCGGGCCATACTAGCATGCATAAATCTAGATTATAATCTAGTCCAAATATCCACATAGGTATGCAAATCATGAACATCCACAAATACATCACCAGATAAAGTAGCAAAAATCCATGATTTGACTTGTTGATCAATACGCAAATATTCATAAAAGTGAACATTGGGAACAATATTACCAGATTCATTAATAACAGTAGCAGGATGAATAATAGTAGAACCATCAACAATGCTAAGTAATTGATGCGAAAGTAGCAAGCAAGTTATTTGCATTTTCCATGATAAATAATCTTCAGGAGAAGATAAAGTAATGGTTACCAGATTCGTCAAATTAGGGGCTGATAAAGTCGGAAGAGAAAAGATAGAAGCTGGGGTGGAAGATCCGACCAGTGGCGTGGATGGGATGTTATACGAGAATGAAGGGTGTGAAACCGGGAAGCTGGAGTGCAGTGTCGGATTTGCACAGACGTGGGAGACGGTCTGGGAGGTGGCTGGAAAACAGGGCGGGAAGCGCGATGAGGCACGCGACGCAGATGCGGGGGATGAGACACTGTGATGGACAATGGAAGGGCCGACGGACCAGGGCTCGGCGAAGGAGGAGCCAGCATAGGGGACTGTGATCCAAGCAGCGGCATAGGGCGAACTCTGCAGAGAGGTCATCGGAAAGGCTGCAGTCAGCGCCGGCGGGGGCAATGGGATACCGGAGGTCGACGCCGGCGTGACCGGGGCAGTGGTGGATGGTGCGGCGGAAGCAGGCATAGAATCCATGAAGAAAAGAAAAAAAAACGTGACTTTGAAAAATAAAGTTTAGATTTTTGTTTTTCTTTTGTTTAGGAAAAAACTAAGCTGTGATACCATGTACAAGTGTGGGAAATAATTGTGTTAACCTGTTGTAGGTTAATCTGGCATTCAGTAATATTTATAATGTTTACAATACAGACCTATGATACGTACGTAATACTATATAATTTAATCCCTTAATACTTGGTTATTATGTCATATAATGCTATAGTAGATATTAATTCATATGTTTTATATGTATTACTAGTATTTATTATAGTGGGTATCTTGTGACTATTTATAAGTAACTTTTAATACTCCACTAATTGATACTACTATGTTTTGGCAGGATAGTATATGAATAATCCTAATGTACTTGTTATGGGAAGCAAAAACCAAGGAGCCCATATCATATCTAACTAATTGACACGCATCATCTAGAAGACTAAAGGGAAAATATAATTGCCTTGGATAAGCAGCTCATGTCACGCAAGCCAAGGACAAAAGAAAGAGAAGATATTTCCTTTCATTAGATTGATACGATGAATCCAAGGAAGGAAAATTGCTAATTCATACACCCGAAATCTCGTACAAGAGATCGTCTCCTTGGGCAACAAGGAGCAAAAGAGCAATTATAAAGAGGGGGGGCAGCATCGATACAAAAAGGGGGACGAAAGAGAACATCAACAACAACCTTGGACGGTGGCCGTGGTGGTGGGTCGAGGCGGCAATTCAGCAGGTTGCTCGGGAGATTCTTCATGGTTACTCCTAATTTGGTGATGTTTTCCCTAATTATGAGTAGCTAATTTCTCAATTCTAGGGCTTAGATGAAACCTTATTAATCTGATTTTATAGTTTAATTGTTTGAGAATTATATTTGGTTTTATGATTGCATAACTCTAGATACGTTGTTCAATTATTGTTTCTCCATTTACGTTGATAATAATCCTTGTAGGACTATTTATTGGCTTGAATGGTTATCTAATTTACATACTTTGTTCTTGTAGTCTAAAGTATGATGTTATGCAATGGTTCTTATTGATTTGTGAGTAATTAGTTGAATAATTTATGCTTTGATGGATAGATTATGTCACCTATTTGTTCATAATATTATTTACGGTAGAGTAATCCGGACTTGTAGTTTAGGTTGCTCAATAAAACTTATAATTCTCGTCCTAATTAACCTATTGGTCATATTAATAACGGTGGATTCGACTGTCCTAGAAACCCATTCTTATTGATTGTTGTTCGTATTATTAGTTACTTTCTCAATCTCTCATACTCGTTTATTTAATTCGTATTAGTCTTAATAGTTTCGAACCACTTAATCTATATATTCTTTCGAGTTAATTTAGTAGACTTTAGACTAAGATTTATTCAACGTTCCCTGTGGATACGATACCCTATATTTATCACTTTCTACTAGAATTTGTTCACTTGCAAGAATAGGGTTTTATAACTTGCTTAAAATCACTATCAAGTTTTTGGCGCCGTTGCCGGGGAACGGTATTAGAATATTTCCGTTTATCTGTCTATTATTTTAATTCTTAGTATTGTAGTTATTAGTTTTATTTTTTATATTTACATTCTGCATTTCTTAAATCTGATTTTTTTTAGTCTAGATTTCCTTTCATAGCTGTCTTCTTATTTTTATTTTTCTGTTTTTATTGTGTTTTTATTTCTAGCACTGATTTTTAGTTACTATATACTCTGTGCAGGCAGTGCGGGCAGCTTGATACTACTCCTGATTTAATTATACAGCTTGGAGAATCTGCTAAAGTCCAATCTTTCAGGTGTTTTCCATCCAATCTTTATATTTCTTTGTTTGTTTAGTTTATGTTTGGTCGTAGATCTTTGCCGTGTGATTTAAGACCATATAATTCTGAAATTGAACGCACACTTAGAGAATTAAGAGCTTTTAAAAGAAATAATATAAGTGGTTGTGATTTCGAATAATAAAATCACCATGGGAGATGAAACTAAGCTTAGTGATCATTTCACCCCTGGCACTTACACTTCACCAATTGGAAATAGGATGCCTAATGTTGAAGGGAATTTTGAAATCAAACCTCAATATATTCAAATGCTTCCTACTTTTTATGGCCTTGAATCAGAAAATCCTTATAAGCACATTGATGCATTTTTGGAGGTTTGTTCTACTTTTAGTTTTGCTAATGCTTCTCTTGATGCTATTCAGTTGCGTTTATTTAATTTTTCTTTAAAAGATAAGGCTAAAGAATGGCTAAATCACAAGCATGTTACTACCTGGGCTCAATTACAAAAAGATTTTTTAATTAAAGAGATTTTATTCAATTGGTAAATTGAGTGCTATGAGACGTGCTATAACAACTTTTTCTCAAAAGCCTAATGAATTATTTTATGAAGCATGGGAACGGTTTAGTAATTTGTTAAGTGAATGCCCACATCATGAGGTTCCTAAATGGCAACTTATACATAGTTTTTATTATGGACTTAATGAGCATAATCAACAAATGGTAGATGCTTCTTGTGGTGGAAATTTCATGCAGAAAAATTGTGATGAGGCCTGGGAATTATTTGAGACTTTGAGTGAAAATTCACAACAACATGCTACTTCTAGTACTAGTGCCTCTAATGCATCTAGAACTCTAGGGGGTAAGGGAGGAATTTATGAAATATCTCATACTCATGATCTTGTCTATAAAGTAGATGCACTTACTAAGAAAATGGATCAAGTAGATCTTTTGAATAAAAAGATAGACCAACTTGTGAATACGAACAATATGCATGTGAATTCCATGAATACGAATGAAGTTTGTATGCTATGTTCTAGTCCTACTCACTTATCTCAAAAATTTTCTAATAACTATTCTGAAGTGTCACAGGAACAGGTTCATGCAGCCCAAGGCTTCCCTCCACACAACAATCCATATTCAAATACATATAATCCGGGGTGGAGGAATCATCCTAATTTTTCATGGAAACAACAAAGTGGAGAAGCACAACAAGGACAAAGACTTAACCAAATGGGCCAATCTGGTATGAATAATAATCCTCCTGGTTATCAACCTCAAAGGTATACATCTCAAACTTCACAACCTGGCAGTAGCAATTTTGACATGGAAAAAATTATTTCTGCTTTAGGGACTGTCACTTCTTCTGTTCAGAATATTGAAAATAAGATGCATGTTGTTGATTCTCACACGCAGTCCATAGCTAAATTAGAAACTCAAATTGGTCAGTTAGCTAATGCAATAGGTAAAAGAGATGATGGAAAATTACCTAGTAGTTCTATTGCTAATCCTAAAGGCCTTAATCAAGAACAAACTAAAGCTGTAATGGTCTTAAGGAATGGTAAAGAGTTAGATAACAAAATTTCTAACAAGGAAGGTAATAATGACAATGATGAATTAGATAATGTAGAGACTAAAATTGCTGAAAATAAAGAAAAATCCCCTTCCCCTAAAAATGGTGAATCTGTGATTACAATTCCTTATGAGCCTAGAGTTCCTTATCCTCAAGCTTTAGATGTACCTTCACCTTATGGAAAGAATAAGCAGAAAGAAGACATTTTAGAGACTTTTAAACATGTTCAAATCAATTTACCTCTTTTGGATGCTATTAAACAAATTCCTGCTTATGCCAAATTTCTTAAGGATATGTGCACTTATAAAAGGAAATCTAAAGCTCATTGTTCTAAGAAAGTTGTCTTGAGTGAACAAGTAAGTTCTATTTTGCAATTTGACAAAACACCTAAATTCAAAGATCCTGGAGTTCCTACTATTTCATGTCATATTGGTGATCATAAAATTGAAAAAGCTCTCTTAGATTTAGGGTCAAGTGTTAATTTGATTCCTTACTCTGTGTATCAGCAATTAGGCTTAGGTGAGCTGCAACCATCTAATTGTACTCTACAATTAGCTGATAGGTCTATCAAAGTTCCTAGAGGTAGGATTGATGATGTGCTAATTAAGATTGATAAAGGTTTCTTTCCTGTTGATTTTTAGTGTTAGAAATGGAGCCTGGAAACTCATCTAAAAATATTCCAGTAATCTTAGGGCGACCTTTTCTAGCAACTGCTAATGCTACTATTAATTGTAGGTCTGGAGAAATGGATGTTTCTGTTTTAATATGAGAATCAAACTTAATATTTTCAAAGCTTCTGCTCACCCCACCTTGGAAAATGAATCTGAGTGTTTCTTTGTTGACTTAATTGATGAACTAGTTGAAGAATCATTACCCGCTCTTATTACTAGAGATCCGTTAGAAACTAGTATTTCACGTGAAAACTTAAGTTCTCTTGATTTGGGTGATGTGTTAGAAAATTTTTGTCAATTCTTAATGACGCTCCTTTGCTTGAAACTTCTTCTTGGGTAGCTAAACATGAACCTTTACCACCTCTTTCTAGTCTCCAGCTATACCATCCATTATTTCTCCTCCTCAACTTGAGTTAAAAGCTCTTCCATCTACACTCAAGTATGCCTTTTTGGGATCTAATAAGACCTTACCTGTAATTATTTCTTCTCAGTTGTCTAATGAGCAGGAATCACGACTCATAAAAGTCTTGATTGATCATAAAAAAGCTATAGGGTGGTCAGTGGCTGATTTAAAAGGGATTAGCCCATCTATTTGTATGCATAGAATATTTTTAGAAGATAATGCTAAACCTTCTAGAGAAATGCAACGCAGGTTAAATCCACATATGAAAGAAGTTGTTATGAAGGAGGTAGTTAAATGTTAGATGCAGGTATTATTTATCCAATTTCTGATAGCCAGTGGGTCAGTCCTGTGCAAGTTGTACCTAAAAAGTCAGGAATCACAGTTGTGGAAAATAGTAAAGGTGAACTTATTCCTACTAGACAGACTACGGGTTGGAGAGTTTGCATTGATTATCGTAAGTTAAATTCTGCAACTAGGAAAGATCATTTTCCTTTACCTTTTATTGATCAAATCTTAGAAAAGTTAGCAGGTCAAAGTTATTATTGCTTTCTTGATGGATACTCTGGTTATAATCAATTGGCTATTTATCCTGAAGATCAGGAGAAAACTACTTTTACATGTCCAGCAGGTACTTTTGCTTTTAGACGCATGCCATTTGGTTTATGCAATGCACCATCTACTTTCCAACGATGTATGATGTCTATTTTTTGTGATATGGTTGATAAGTTTTTAGAAGTGTTCATGGATGATTTTTCTGTATTTGGATCCTCATTTGATGATTGTTTGAATAACTTGACTGTTGTTTTAAAAAGGTGTGAAGAGGTAAATCTCATTCTCAGTTGGGAAAAGAGTCATTTCATGGTTAATGAAGGTATTGTCTTGGGTCATAGAATTTCTAAGAAGGGTATTGAAGTAGATAAAGCTAAAGTTGATCTTATTGCTAAACTTCCTACTCCTACTTCTGTTAAACATGTTAGATCTTTTCTAGGACATGCAGGTTTTTACAGGAGATTTATTAAGGATTTCAGTAAGCTTGCTAGACCTCTCACTAATCTCCTTGCTAAAGATACTACATTTTTATTTGATGAGTCATGTGTGGAGTCTTTTGAAAAGTTAAAACTCTGCTTGTTTCAGCACCTATAGTACAACCCCCTGACTTTTCTTTACCTTTGAAATTATGTGTGATGCGTCTGACTATGCTATTGGTGCGTCCTTGGTCAAAAGGTAAATAAAGTTCCCATGTAATTTATTATGCTAGTAAAACTCTAACTGATGCTCAGAAAAATTATTCTACTACTGAAAAAGAGTTACTAGCTATTGTGTTTTCACTTGACAAATTTCGCTCTTATCTTTTGTGCTCAAAAGTGATAATCTATTCTGATCATGCAGCTTTAAGGTATTTATTATCTAAGAAAGAGTCAAAACCGAGGTTAATTAGGTGGATTTTATTGTTACAAGAATTTGACATCGAAATTAGAGATAAAAAGGGGTCTGAAACTCAGTAGCTGACCACTTATCTAGGATAATTCTTGAACAAAATGCTGACCATTTTCTGCAGGATGATTTCCCAGATGAACATTTGTTTGCCGTGTCTCATACACGTCTTCCATGGTTTGTGCATATTGTCAATTACCTTGCTACTGGTAAGATACCTTCTCAATGGTCAAAACAAGAGAAAGATAGGTTCTTTTCGCAGGTTAAGCATTATTTTTGGGAAGATCCATACTTATTTAAATATTGTTATGATCAAGTAATTCGAAGATGTGTACCTGAAAGTGAATATCATGATATTTTAACCTTTTGTCATTCATATGCATGTGGGGGGCATTTTGGGGGGCGTAGAACCGCTGCTAAAGTCCTTCAAAGTGGTTTTTATTGGCCCACTTTATTCAAAGATGCACAAAAATTTTTCCTTGCTAGTGATAGATGTCAAAAAACAGGAGCCATATCTCGTCGTAATATGATGCCCCTTACCCCTATTTTGATTGTTGAGATTTTTGATGTATGGGGTATAGACTTTATGGGTCCCTTCCCACCCTCTTTTGGCTTCACTTATATATTAGTTGCGGTAGATTATGTTTCTAAATGGGTTGAAGCGAAAGCCACTAAGACTAATGATCACATAGTAGTAATGGAATTTGTTAAGGATAACATTTTTGCTCGATTTGGTGTACCTAGAGCACTTATTAGTGATGGGGGTAGTCATTTTCTTCATCGTTCTTTTGAGTCATTGCTTAAAAAGTATAATGTGACACACAAGGTAGCAACTCCCTACCATCCCCAAACTAGTGGTCAAGTAGAGGTGTCTAATCGTGAAATAAAATCAATCCTTGAAAAAACAGTTAGGCCTGATAGAAAAGATTGGTCTTTAAGGTTAAATGATGCACTTTGGGCTTATCGTATTGCTTTTAAAACCCCGATTGGGATGTCACCGTATAGACTAGTTTATGGAAAGGCTTGTCATCTACCTGTTGAATTAGAACATAAAGCTTTTTGGGCTACTAAAGCTTTTAATTTTGATATGAAACAAGCTGGTTCTAATCGTCGCCTACAATTAAATGAGCTAGATGAATTGTAAATGATGCTTATGAAAATGCTAAGATATATAAGGCTAAAACCAAGGATTTTCATGATAAAAATATATCTAGAAAATCTTTTGAACCTAATCAGCAGGTTTGGCTTTATAATTCTAAACTCAAGTTCTTTCAGGTAAACTAAGATCTAGGTGGGATGGTCCTTTTGTCGTGAACCAGGTTTTTCCCTCTGGTGCTGTACAGATTTCTAACCCCCGAGATGGTCGTCTACTTATGGTTAATGGGCAACGACTGAAGCATGTAGTGTCTAATGATGTTGAGGAAGGACTTATCGAGTCCATTAATCTGGTGGACCCTATATACATCAACTGAATCGGATAACTAAGTCTAGCTAAAGACTTGAAAAAACTTAGCGCTCTCTGGGAGGCAGCCAAGAATTTCTTTATTTTCTTTTTGTTTCTTCCTTTTTCTATTTTTCTTAATGTTATTTATTGAACTTTATCTTATTAATATTGGTCCACCCCTACTGCTATTGTTTATTTTGTTGCAGATTCACAGCAACTAGACGCTTACTATTCTGCCAGGACTGAGTTTGATTTATAGTAGTTTCGCTGCTGAGTTTTCTTTTCTTCAGATTGTGGAATCTGCTCGTCACTCGCCAGGTTGTGTCGCTCCATCTCTCTTATTTTATGTTTTCTTCCATTCTCTTGTTGCATTGAGGGCAATGCTATAAATAAGTGTGGGGGAGAGATAAAATTGGTACATAAAGGTCATATTTGGTGTATTTGTGATTATTGTGGTACGATGGTTGTGTGATATAGTGATGGGATTTTGTGTTTGGCTGTCGTACCGGTGATTAAATGCTTGAGTTACAGGTTTAAATTTTATGGCATTATAATTGCCGGATGTCCAATTTATGGGGAGGTGCTGTCGGAATTTGCGTGGAATCTAATTAATTTAAAAATCACCTCTTCTTTTGGACTTACTAGTAAGGAGACTTAGTAATAGACTCTAATCTAATTAATTTTAAAAAAAAAAAGAGAAAAGAAAAAAATGTGTGTTTTTCTAAAGTTATGAATGTGAAGATTTTTAACTCGAGCAACTTCTTAATTGAACTTAAAAATGCTTATGCTTGCGTGTAATCTAGCACACTTTGTCCATTGGCTTAGATGCGAGATACGGAGGATAGACTTTTATATCTTAATCTCCTAACTAGTATCTCTTACTTTCCTTTGTAACTTTTTCACTGCCTTTGGTTACTGGAGAATTACTTGACTTTGCTATTATAAAAAGAGTGAGTAATGGTTCAAAGAAAATTTAGTAGTTGTAAAAAAAAAAATTAAAAATTAAAAAGTGAGATGATGAACCATTATAAGAAAAGAGGATATAAAGTCCTTATAATAAAAGAACTAGGAAAAGCAAATTAAAAAGCCCTAAAAGCCAAGGCAAGCAAAGTATCGAGTACTCCTTTGAGATCAATAGGTGGCAATTGCAATGTCATATGAAAAGGGACGATCCATGTGCGGGTACTAAGTGCTAATGCACTGGGAAGTAAGAGAGAATCAACTGGAACAATAATTAAGTCTAAACAAAGTGTCTCGTATTCGAACGTCAATACACATGCACATGAGCACCTAGATTACATGTAAGACCAAACTAAATGATCAAAAGGTTGCTTGAGAATAAAAGATCAATAGTGTTCATAGCTTTCTAACCTAACAAACGTTTTTAAGATTAACTTTTAATTTCAAGAAAGGAATGAAATGTTTTAGTTTATTATTAAGCTCTCCTTTGTCTATGTCTTGTCTAAGAATGTTGAGGTGATATCATATATAAAGTTGTCTCGAGTTGGATGTGTCACATGTCATATTATTTATATTTGCTCGAGGACTAGCAAAGTTGAAGTGTGGGGGAGTTGATAAGTGCGTAATACTATATAATTTAATCCCTTAATACTTGGTTATTATGTCATATAATGCTGTAGTAGATATTAATTCATATGTTTTATATGTATTACTAGTATTTATTATAGTGGGTATCTTGTGACTATTTATAAATAACTTTTCAATACTCCACTAATTGATACTACTATGTTTTGGGCAGGATAGTATATGAATAATCCTAATGTACTTGTTAGTGGGAAGCAAAAACCAAGGAAGCCCATATCATATCTAACTAATTGACACGCATCATCTAGAAGACTAAAGCGGAAAATATAATTGCCTTGGATAAGCAGCTCATGTCACGCAAGCCAAGGACAAAAGAAAGAGAAGATATTTCCTTTCATTAGATTGATACGATGCATCTAAGGAAGGAAAATTGCTAATTCATACACCCGAAATCTCGTACAAGAGATCGTCTCCTTGGGCAACAAGGAGCAAAAAAGCAATTATAAAGAGGGGGGCAGCAGCGATACAAAAAGGGGGACGAAAGAGAACATCAACAAGAACCTTGGACGGTGGCCGTGGTGGTGGGTCGAGGCGGCAATTCAGCGGGTTGCTCTGGGAGATTCTTCATGGTTACTCCTAATTTGGTGATGTTTTCCCTAATTATGAGTAGCTAATTTCTCAATTCTAGGGCTTAGATGAAACCTTATTAATCTGATTTTATAGTTTAATTGTTTGAGAATTATATTTGGTTTTATGATTGCATAACTCTAGATACGTTGTTCAATTATTGTTTCTCCATTTACGTTGATAATAATCCTTGTAGGACTTTTTATTGGCTTGAATGGTTATCTAATTTACATACTTTGTACTTGTAGTCTAAAGTATGATGTTATGCAATGGTTCTTATTGATTTGTGAGTAATTAGTTGAATAATTTATGCTTTGATGGATAGATTATGTCACCTATTTGTTCATAATATTATTTACGGTAGAGTAATTCAGACTTGTAGTTTAGGTTGCTCAATAAAACTTATAATTCTCGTCCTAATTAACCTATTGGTCATATTAATAACGGTGGATTCGACTGTCCTAGAAACCCATTCTTATTGATTGTTGTTCGTATTATTAGTTACTTTCTCAATTTCTCATACTCGTTTATTTAAGGAAAAATGGATCAGAATACCCCCAACTTTGGCCCGTCCGCTTTTAATACCCCCAATTATGAGTTATTTTTAAATACCCCCAACTATTGAGAAAGTCTGCCAAAAATGCATCCAGATGACTTGTAACCTGTTAACAAGGTAATTTTTTTATTTCTCGTTTATTTTTAATTTCGACTCCTACCCACCACCACTTCAACCACCCTCTCCCCCAACCCCAGACCCTCCCTCTCCCCTCCCGGCTGCAAACCCTCATGCCAGCCCAACCATCCCCCCACTCCCACCACCCCAGAACCCCCCCCTCCATCCTCTAGCAGTCCTCCACTCCCTCCACCCCCGCACCCCCCTCCGGCGGAATCCCACCGGAATATCCATTATAATACCCAATATAAAGCTCTTTAAGCGGACTTAAATTCCCAATTTCCGCCGGAATATTCCCTTCAAGCTCATTACCAAATACAGCAAGATACTCAATCTTCCTCCATTGTCCGTACTCCACCGGAATCTCGCCGGAAAAGTAGTTACCACCCAGATGAAGATGCCGGAGCTCCGACATGTTAACGACGGAAAGAGGGAGTGGGCCAGTGAGATTATTGTTGTAAACGTCGAGGATTGGTAGGTTTTTTAGAGGAGAGAGAGAGGAAGGAAAAGTTGAGTTGAAGATGTTGTTGGAGAGATTAAGGTGGTAAAGATTTGAGAGGAGAGAGAGTGAAGATGGGATTGGTCCAGAGAATGAGTTTCCTGCAACACTAAGGTTTTGCAAGTTGGTGAGAAAACCTATGTCAGGTGAGAGAATTCCAGTGAGATTTAACCCAGAAATGTTGAGTGAAACTACAGTTTGATGATGATTTAATGAAGATGAAGATGAACATTTGATGAAATCCCAAGTACAGTGATGAGTGGAAGTTTTCCAGGAAGAAAGAGATGATTGTGGGTCATCTGTAATGGCGGATTTTATACCAAGTAAAGCTTTTTGTTCTGGTAATGTTCTGCCATTGAGCAGAGGGGTTGGTTTTTGGTTTACCAGTTCATCCGGTCATAACAGGTAAATGGTGCATTTTTGGCGGACCACCCCCAAAGTTGGGGGTATTTAAAAATAATCCAAAGTTGGGGGTATTAAAAGCGGACGGGCCAAAGTTGGGGGTATTCTGATCCATTTTTCCTTTATTTAATTCGTATTAGTCTTAATAGTTTCGAACCACTTAATTTATCTATTCTTTCGAGTTATTTTAGTAGACTTTAGACTAAGATTTATTCAACGTTCCCTGTGGATACGATACCCTATATTTATCACTTTCTACTAGAATTTGTTCACTTGCAAGAATAGGGTTTTATAACTTGCTTAAAATAACTATCAACCTATGACTAGTAAAGTACCATTCTACCCTTTATAATATAATATTATCCCTTTACATATAAGATTATCCAATAGAAGTCAGCAAGATGATTCTCTTGAGATGAACAACTATAATGATGCTACTGTTAATGAGGAAATTGATCATTTCAAGTCTACTGGTTTATGCTTACCATTTACCATGAATATAAAATTTGATTATCTATTTTCACGCAATTGGTATTTTGCCTTGAAATACTTGACAAAATAGAGAAGTTGCAACTAATGTGACACACCCTTAAAAAGGAAGCCTTGCAGCTATTGAGAAACAGTTCATAAATTTCCATATTTGGTCTTTTGTGCTAACTGTACTCTTAGTCTCTTATACAATAGGGACCAAAACATCATCAACACCATCAAATAGATACCACAGGTTCCACTTCTGCCTCACATTATACAAAATGGACACCTCTATCATTACACATAGACTCCACCCTATAGCTATCATCATGTATAAAAGGAATATACCGACATGATTCAACTGTGTATAAAAGTTTGATGCATTAGACAGAAGTCAATTGCTAAGAATTAAGACACGATGTTACTATCATGCTCTCTCAGACTAAACTCATACCTTTCCTCACACTCCAGAGATACATTACAAGTCAATATGTAACAATTCTCTGCTCTTCGCTTCATATCAGGATGCCTGGAACCGTGATCAAGGACAAGACCCTCAACCTAAAATGAGAACATCAGCCTCATAAATCATGTGCCAAATAATATTCTTTTGCAAATCAATCCCAAACACCAGTCTTACATCAATAAAAGAAGATATAAAGTTGTAACCATGAACAACCACAACACATATTGACAACACTCAAAGAAATTATAAAATATGATATACCTAAAAAAAAATCCGATTCAATTAAATTGATTTAAGGTGTATCTAAGATCATAACAAATCCATAAAAAGACTAAAGCTTTATTTACATAAAGCATCACGAGAATTTCCTAATAAGGGGAGTTCAAATTCACCAAAACCAGAACATGGACGTCAACCAAAATATGAGATACAACTGTAGAGAAGAGATAGTGTTTATGAGTGAATATCTTATGAAGTATGCGTATACAAGCTATATAAATAGCCTAAGTTTACTGTAGGTAGTTACAACATGTGCTAAAGTAAGGGAGAAGAAGATAGAAGATAAACAATACAAAAGAATATCCTATGAAGTAGTTACAAAAGATAACAAAAGGAATAAGATAAGTCTAAAAACTTATTCAATCCTTATCACGCCCCCGCAAATTGGGTGGCCACACAGCGAGGCCAATTTGGTCGATCAAGAGAGAGTGTGTAGTGCGTGGCAATGGATTAGTAAGCGCATCAGCGAGCTGGTCCGAGTGGAAATGTAGGAGACCTGTATGTAGGAGGCTGGACTGCACATTCTCATGTACAAAGTGGTAATCAAGACCCAGGTGCTTCATTTTGGAGTGAAATACCGGATTTGCACTAACATACGTAGCACCTACATTGTCACAGTAGATGAATGGAGCCAGAGGAACCTTGTGCCCAAGCTCAGCGAGTAGGTTATTGACCCATAGGAGTTCGGCGGTAGTGTTCGCAACTGCACGATACTCAGCCTCGGTAGATGAGCGAGCTCGAGTTCGTTGCTTGTGAGAAGTCCATGAGATGGCATTTTTCCCCAAGTATACAATGTAGGTAGTAGTTGATATGTAGTCATCTTTGTCTCTTGCCCAGTCCGAATCAGAGTACGTATGAAGGGTGAGTGGGGTGTCTCTGTGAATGATTAAGCCCATGGTTGAGGTGCCATGTAAGTAGCGGAGAAGACGACGTAGTGCTTGCATATGGTCGTCGGTTGGGCGTTGCATGTACTGAGCAAGTTTATTTACGGCAAATGCGACGTCCGGGCGTGTCAAGCTCAGGTATTGAAGACTGCCAATGAGAGTACGGTAGGGGGTTGGGTCAGACAACACGGCGCCATGCATAGAGAGAGGTGGGTCAGGTACCATAGGCGTGGCGACATGTTTCAGGTTTGGCGTCTTTCATATTGGCTTTGCACAAAATGTCGTGGATATACTTTTTCTGGCTAAGGAAGAGGCCCTTAGGATGAGGAATCACTTCAACTCCAAGAAAGTAGGACAAGTTACCCAAGTATTTAAGTGAAAACCGTGCGGCTAGGTGGTCGACGAACTTGTCAAGAGCATTGGAGTTGCTGCTAGTGACAATAATGTCGTCTACATAGACGAGTAGGTAAATGGTGACGCCGTTGGAGTGAAGAGTGAATAAGGAGGAGTCAGAGATGGTGTTGCGGAACCCAACCGCAAGGAGATAATGCCGGAGCTCCGTGTACTAGGCTCGTGGGGCTTGCTTTAAACCATAGAGGGCTTTGTTTAGCTTGCAAACATGATTTGGAAACTTCGAGTCACCATAGCTCGGCGGTTGAATTGTGTACACTTCATCTGTCAAGGTGCCCTGCAAAAAAGCGTTATAAATATCGAGTCGGCGTAGAGTCCAGTTCTGACTAACAGCAAGGGATAGCAACAACCGAACAGTGGATGGTTTGACGACAGGACTGAAGGTGTCACTGTAGTCAATTCCAGCTCGTTGGTTAAACCCACGAGCGACGTACCGAGCTTTATATTTTATGGCCTTCCCCGCATGGTCCCTTTTAATCCTAAATATCCATTTGCAGGTGACAACATTTTGTGAAGGGGATGGTGGGTCAAGTTCCCAAGTTTGATTTTTAACGAGTGCAGCAATCTCCTCATCCATGGCTTTGCGCCACACCGAGCTTTTGAGGGCTTGGGTAATAGTTTTGGGTTCGGTTTCGGAGTGGTCGAGGGTGGCAGTGAGATTTAGTTTGGTGAGGGGTTTGCGAATGCCATGGGTGACGCGAGTGTGGTGAGCGGGAGGAGATGATGAGGGTGTAGGCGAGAGGGGGGGAGGAGTGAGTGGGTTGAGAGGAGGGGGATGGCAGTAGAGGTGAAGATGTGGTAGAGGAGTTGTGGTCGAGGGGGTCATCGAGGGGGGGAGTGGTAGCAGCGGAAGAGGGAGACGATGAAGGGGAGAGGGTAGTGGAGGAGGGAGTGAGCGAGAGAGGGGTGTGGGGTGGAGAAGGAGGAGTGATAGAGGTGATAGAGAGAGGACACCATGCGTCGAGAATGGTGGGAAGATTGGCAGGAGAAGTAGGGAGCTCGGAGAAGGGGAATGTGGATTCAACAAAATGCACATGACGAGAGCAATAGATTTTGTGCGTTTTACGATCGAGACAATAATACGCACTTTGAGTGGGGGAGTAGCCTATGAATACGCATGGCACGGATTTGAGATGGAGTTTGTGTTTGGTGTAGGGTTTGAGCCATGGATAGCAGAGGCAACCAAAACTCCGGAGCTTGAGATAGTTGGGTTCCGAGCCAAAAAGAATGGAGTAGGGAGAGGCATTTTTTAGAGTGGAGGTGGGTAGGCGATTGATGTGGTAGACAGCAGTGGCACAGGCATTCGTCCAATATTGGAGGGGCATAGAAGAGTGAGTGAGAAGGGAGAGAGTCGTTTTGACAATATGACGATGACGACGTTCAGAAAGGTCGTTGTGTTGGGGTGTATGAGGAGGGGATGTGAGGCGAGAAACACCATCAAGGGTTAGAAATTCATGTAAGGCATCATATTCACCGCCATTATCAGAGTAGAGAGTGACAATAGGGCGTTGGAAGTATTTCTCCACTAAAGCTTTAAATCTAATGAAGGTAGTTTTAGTATCAGATTTAAGTTTTAGTGGATAGAGCCAAGTGTGTTTCGAAAAATGATCAGTAAATATAACATAATACTTGTAACCATCATGAGAGAAGAGAGGGGATGTCCAAAGATCAGTGTAGACATATTGTAACGAAGCATTAGAGGTGATAGTAGAAACATGAAAAGGAAGTTGATGACTTTTTGTAAGTGCAAGAGATACTCAAGAGGGGGATGAATTGAGTATTTGTCCGAATGTTGTAACTTTTTCGATTATAGTAAGAACTGTAAGAGAATAGTTCTCTAGCAGCGGAAATAAAAGCAATGAATAAACAACACAACGATTTAACGAGGTTCGACTTCTAATAAGTCTACGTCCTCCACTCACTCATCTTTTATTAATCAACTCAGAATAACAAAAGAATTACACTCAATCACTTATGCACCTATGCACAAGATGATTCCCCAACTTCCACCTATGGAAGTTCGACTCAACCACCAACTATGATGGTTCAAATGAAGTTGATCCCTGATCAACTTCCCCAGCAAACTGAACTCACAGAATGCTCAAATACAACAAGTTTTCTCTCAAGAATAAAACAGCCTAACACGCTTAGAATGAGAGTAGTTTAAGATCTATGTGGTATTAGGGTTTATGCTAGGTTTAAGAGTTCAGAGAGAATGCTTTTGCTTAGAGTATTTGAAAAATGCGTGCAAAAGCTTAGGTTTGTGTGCTAGCAAACTCCTTAAATAAGCCTTTGGTAAGTAAATGTTACATGATATTATGAGAGTATATTTTCCTCGAAAATATGCAAATTATTCCAAGGAAAATATACTCAGTATAATATCATATAACACACTTACCATACTTAAGAAATCTTGCTACACAACAAACCATGCATCCGTGTATTTTGAAAATCAATTTTCGCGGAAAGAAAACTTTCCTAAAATACGAATGCATGAAGTAAATCCTTAGAGGACTGGTTCAGATCTGTTCCCAGACTGTTCCAATCAACCAAGTTTTACTTGTAGTTGTGTATGACAAGTAACCGAGTTTCTTGTCATCCACAACTAGCTCATCTCTCTAGTTTCAAACCTTTATAGTGCATCAAAACCTTTATACCACTTACATTGCATCTAAGACCTAAATACTACAACTTGATCTTGGTCTTCATGCAATTCTTCAAGACTTGGCTTCACTGGCTTCGTCTTTCTATCCATTGAACTGTACTTTGGCACCTACACATGTAAACAGAAACATGCATGCAATATAATAGTTCAATGTGGTTTGTCATCATTCAAAACTCAAACAGGGAACTAACAAATTCCCCTTTTTGATGATGACAAACCTGAAGTTCCCCTGCAAATAATATCATTAGTTTTGAGAACTTTTTCAAAAATTAATTCTTAAGATAAGAACTCAAGCACTGGTCTCGTACTGTTCCTGCAGATTAAGCATCATTTACAAGTACACCAGTTCACAACTAACTGACACAGTTTAAGAAAGAGTTTCTAAGTACCATAGGCAAATACTAATTAGACTCAGAGCTCTTAGACTTAAACATGCATTGCAAGAAGAACATCAGTAGTTGTTCAGACTTATTTCTAAGTCATTAGGGTGAAAAGAAGTAAAGTGCTTTGAATACACTACATCCAAACCACTTCTGGTCTGTCACTCTAACAAGGCACTCAGCCTTGTTCTAGTTGCTGCAACACACACATGTTTAACACCAGACTCTTCCCCTAAGATAGGTGGAAAAGATCACAGAACTTCACACCTGCTTCCCCCTTTTGGCATCATCAAAATAAATCAAGGAAACATCAAGAACAAAACACAAGCAGTAGATAACTATAAGTCAAGCTAAATAGGAAGCTCAAACAACATTCTAGGGATGCTGATGCTACCAAAGTTCCTGCAGAGTACCAAAAGCTATTTGTCCTAAATAAGAGTTATTACAGACCAGTAGGAGACCAAATTACATAAGATCAAATATTTTTGTAATTTGGGAAAAAGGGGTAACCAGAGATAAAGTTCAATAAAACAGAGGGGTTAGCAGCAAAATAGAAAAGAAGAAGAAATCAATCAGCTCCAGAGTCGTTTTCAGTCCCATCATCTTCTTCCTCCTCAAGATTCTCTGAAACATCTTCTTCGTTTTCTTCCTCCTCCTCTTCTTCTTGCTCTTCCTCCTCCTCTTCTTCTTTCTCCTCGGAAACCATTTCATCATCATCTTCATCACCAGCAGCATGGGATGACTCTTCCTCAGCCTCAGAATCCTCTCTACTCTGAATGCCAACTTTGTCAAGGCGAACCTCAACTCTCTCTGTAGGATTCTTGAAGAGCAGTGCAAAGTTGAGTAACACTATTCAGCATATTTGCATCATCTGGTTCTGGTCACTCAACTGTTTCACCAAGGCATAAGTAGCCTGAACTGATTCCGTACTGGTCCCTTCACCAACAGCAGCACCCTTTGCTGCACTTTATTTTTAGAACACCACCTGCATATGACATGCCCTTCTGACCTATAATCTGATTCGTAAGGTGAGACATGGTGCCATAGTCTCCCACCATACGAATTTTCCAATGAGTGAATACTAAGGTCAGCCATCCTCCATAGGGCAATGCATGCTTCACACAGCAGATCATGTGACTCAATATCATAGCAGGGAGGTTGACTGGAATATGTTCCATGAGATAGTATATGAGAACAATATCCATCAACCGCACACTCATGCGGCCTCTTGCTCTGGGAAACACACTCTTTGAGGCTATGGTATGAAAGATCCTCATGATGGGCTCCCTTAAGTGGCCAATGGTGTACCCCTGCTTAGGATCAAGTGGACCAGTGAACAACCTGGTCTGGATCTGTTCTGCTGTGAGGCCTTTAACTGTGGGCCAGTTCTCCCTTGAGTACTCATCAAGTCCCTTGTTTGGGACTTTGAGAATTTCAGCCAAAATCTTCTCAGATAAATTAATGGGAGTGCCCTTAACAAAAGCAAAGTATGGCCCATCGTCCTTAGTATACAGGTGTTCATAAAATTCCTCAACCACCTTTCCAAACAAACCATCAAGTTCTTTTGCAAACAAAACAGACCATTTCTGAAATTCTAAAGCTTCCTTAACCTCATGCAAGAATTTCTGATCAACCCAACTCTTTGCAACAGAGAAACCAACCAGAATAGACCTATCTCTCAAATCATAGCATCCGTCTGCAGCAACAATAGCAGGCAACTTCCTCTTTTTGTCGGCTGGGAATAGTTCTGGTTCTGGTTCCTGCACAATCTCCTTGCCTTTGGAAGATTCAGCACCCTTCCTAGCAACCGTCTTTATCCTTGTGCCCTTGCTAGCAACAGCCTTAACAGCCTCCTTCTTAGGAACTTCCCCTCAACATCAGCACCTTCCTTCTTCTTTAATTTCTCCACTGGTTTGGGTGTGATTTAGGGGTAGAGATTTTGGCTTGGTGGTTTTGACTGGCTGTTTTGTGGGGATGGTTTTGGTAACCGTCTTCTCAACAGACTTAACCGCTTTTGATGGCGGTTTCTTGGCAGCAACCTTCTTTGCCTTTTCAACTACAACATCCTCCTTCTCAACTTCTTCTTCCTCCATATCCTGATTTTCCGGTTCAGACTCACCCACCGGCTCCGACTCCTTTTCAGATTCTGACTCCTCCATCTTCTCCGACTCCTCTGGCTTAGACTCCTCAACCGGTTTTGGTGAGGGGGCCTTTGATTTTGGTGTGACAGGCTTTTTGGGAGTGGTGGTTTTTGTAACTTTGGAGTGGCGGTTTTGGTGATTTTGGCGGTTGATTTTGGAATAACCGCTTTTGTGGTGGTAGATTTTGTGGTGGATTTGGGTGCAGTTATTTTTGTAGTGGTGGATTTTGTGGTTGCTGGCTTCTTGGAATTCCTTCGTATTAAAGGTTCTTCTTCCTCATCTTCAACCTCTTCCTCCACAATCGGATCCTCCACTGGTTCAGCCACTTCCTTTGCTTTTTAGTTCAATTTCGGAGATTCTTCAACCTCCTTTTCGACCAACCTAGTATCCTTCTTTTTGACATGATGAGACTGAATTCCTCTGTTTTGAGCACTTGAGAATAAGAAAAGAAAACTTGAACAATTTGTGTTTCAAGAATTCGAGAAAGAAAGGAGTAGAAGAAGAAATTAGGGTTTGATCGAGAGAAAGTAAGCAACTAAAGAAAAAAATCAGGAAAATATGTGATCAAAGATAATAAGAGAGAAATAAGGAAAGTATGATCACATGCAAGAATATATATAAGATGGTAAGGAAAAAAATCAAACGAATATATTCGTTCTTCGCAAACCTGTAGTTGCCTTAATTACAACCGTCACTTCATTTATTTTCCTAATTTGAAATTTGAAAATAAAAAATATTCAGAGAATAACCGCCTCAAGAATCTGGTTCCCAAGTGGTCTGCAACTGGTCTGTGCCAACTTACCTTTTTAAGACTTATGCTTAAGTACCCAAGTACTAAGATGATCAGTTCAGCATCGCATAAGAACTTTGTAAGCCCTAAAAAGCAAAAGAAAAATGTACAAAAGAAAAAGAGATATATACACAAATTGACATCATTTGACTAGCCAAAGGGACAAGTCAAGACCTAAGAGCTCATTGTCTAATCTTAACCATACCCAACAAGGTACGAAGCTTGATGAACACTTCTCTGCTCAAAGGTTTTGTAAATATGTCAGCGTTGATCTTCTGACCTGCAAAACTCCAACTCAACATTACCTTTTTCAACATTGTCCCTTAGAAAATGATGCTAATCTCAATATGCTTGGTTTTAGAATGCTGGACAGGATTTTTCGAAATATTGATTGCACTTGTGTTATCACATAAAATAGGAACACTTCCGAAACAGACCCCAAACTCCTTTAGTTGTGACTTTATCCACAAGAGTTGAGCACAGCACAAAGCAACAGCAATGTACTCAGACTCAGCTGTCGATAGTGCTACAGAATTTTGTTTCTTAGATCCCCATGAAATAAGACAAGAACCTAAGAAGTGGGCCATTCCTGAAGTACTCTTCATGTCCACAATAAAACCAGCAAAGTCAGCATTTGTGTATCCAATGAGGCTCATACTGCTGCCCTTTGGATACCACAAACACAAATCATCAGTACCATTCAGATATCTAAATATCCTTTTAACAGCCTTTAGGTGAGATTCTTTAGGGTTGCTTTGAAATCTCGCACACAACCTACTGAAAACACTATATCTGGCCTACTGGCTGTTAAGTAAAGCAATGAGCCAATCATACCTCTGTATAGCGTGCCCTCAACATCCTTTCCCTTCTCATCAAGGCTCAATTTTGTAGAAGTTGGAATAGGTGTTTCATAGGACTTGCTATCTTGCAGACCATACCTCTTCAACAGCTCCTTGAGGTATTTCTGTTGATAGATCATGATTCCATCTTTGGTTTGCTTGATTTGAAGGCCAAAGGAAGAATCCAAGTTCTCACATCATACTCATCTCAAATTCGCTCTTCATCAAATCTGCAAACTCATTACACAAATCAGGATTAGTAGCTCCAAACAAAATATCATCAACATATATTTGGACCACTAACAGATCAGTTCCCTTTCTTTCAAGAATAGTTTCTTGTCAACTGATCCTCTCTTATAGCCATTTTCTAAAAGAAAACTGGAAAGTCTCTCATACCAAGCTCTAGGAGCTTGTTTGAGACCATAAAGAGCTTTGTCGAGTTTAAAACATGATTTGGCAAGTCACTATCCTCAAAACCAGGGGGTTGCTTTACATAAACATCTTCTTTCAAATAACCATTAAGAAAGGTTGTCTTAACGTCCATTTGAAAGAGTTTAAAGTTTATTTGATCAGCAAAAGCAATTAATATCCTGATAGCTTCAAGCCTGGCTACTGGAGCAAAGGTTTCATCATAATCAATTCCTTCTTGTTGATTAAACCCTTGAACCACTAGCCTAGCTTTGTTTCTGACTATAATTCTTGAATCGTCCAATTTGTTCCTGAACACCCATTTAGTTCCAATAACAGACATGTTCTCCGTCCTAGGTTCAAGATGCCATACTTGCACTAGTACAGAAAAGGCAATTTGCGTCGGATGTGAGGCGTCTATTTGCGTCGGACTATGGTGCGACGCCAAAGCCCTCGACGCAAATGACTCAGAAACGATCTGCGTCGTATGCGGAAACGACGCAAATGGTTTAGCTATTTGCGTCGCACTCGTATACGGTGCGACGCAGATGGCTATCCCAGCCCAATTACAGAGTAATGTAGAGGGTAATGTGCGTCGCACATAGCCTAAGGTGCGACGCACATTAGTGATGTGCGTTGCACCTCGGACTATGTGCGACGCAAATTAATATTTTAATAATTTTTTTTTTTTTGACAAAGGGTAAAAAAAACGAGGTGAGCTTTGCTCTTATGGCAAGATTGTGAGCTAATTTCACATCCTCCCTATCTTAATACATGAAACAAACAAAGAACAGTAGAAGATTGAGAGAATATCTCCTTAAAAAACCCAGAAACGAAATGACAAAAATTCAACAAAAAAAATCAGATCTAACACAAAATATACTGCAACTGAAATCGATTCTCGAACAGTAGAATATTGAGAGAATATCTCCTTAAAAAACCCAGAAACGAAATGACAAAAATTCAACAAAAAAAATCAGATCTAACACAAAATATAGTAAAAACAAATAAAATACAATAAACAAGATACAACAAAAAATACGAGATCTAACAAGGGTACAATTGTCTTGCGTCGATTAAGAAACGAAAAAAATCTAACAAATATCAAAAATGAAAAATTCAGATCTAACATAAAAAAACGAAATTAAAAAATTGAACCTTAAAAAAACAAGATCTAACCGACACAAATTTCACTAAATATATTTTTAAAAAAAATACAAATCGCCAAAAACCTTGTTCTTCTTCAAATCTCGTTCTTCAAATCTCGTTCTTCAATCTCTTTCTTCAAATCTCATTCTTCGAATCGCGTTCTTCAAATCGCCAAAACGAAATCTAAGCAGAGAATGATCTAAGCACGAAATCTAATAAAACGAAATCTTCAAAAAACCAGAATGAAGACGCAGAGAAATCTAAGCACGAAAATCATGCTGAGAATGAAATCAAAATGAAAAAGATGCTTGAGTGATGCGGCTGAGAATGTTATTGTGCTGAGAGATGCGGCTGAGAATCAAAACGGAAATCGAACCCTTCTTAGTTGGATGAATAACATACAATTATAAAAAGAGCCTTCAAAATCCACAATAAGTAATGCTTTTTAGGAACACAAATAATGGTTGATTATACTTCATCTACAGTATCGCCAATTTTTTAGCGTGCTTTTTACAGTATCACACCAAATGAATATGATTATGTAATCTACTACTTGTATTTATGGAGAGAGAGGGGAAACTGAAACCCTTGAGAGAGAGTGTGTTTGAGAGATGCGACTGGGAAACGTGTGAGGAGAGAGGCACGAGAGTTTTAGGAGTTTTAGGGTTTGAGGAGAGAGGCGCGAGAGAGAGGGGAGTTTTAGGGTTTGAGGAGTGAGGCGCGGTGAGTAGTTAGGTTAAATATTTGGATGGGCCGCAAATCTGCGTCGGATGGGCCATGAGGTCCAACGCAATTTGGTCTTTTGCAACGCACACAACTACGATGCGACGCAGATAGTGAAAATCATTTGCGTCGTATGGGCCACGTGGTCCGACGCACATTAAGCTTTTGCAACGCACCTTTGGTCAATGCGACGCAGATAGCCACTAGTAGAAAAAGGACGATTTGCGTCCCATGATTTGCGTCGCACAGACACGGAAACGACGCACAGTTAGGATTTGCGTCGCATGTAGGGAGCTGTGCGACGCAAATCACAAAAATCTCTCCAGCAGTGCGCAGAATATGCGTCGCACAATATAAGGATGCGTTGCAAAAGGCTAATGTGCGTCGGACCCCTTGGCCCATCCGACGCACATCAGCCCACCCACTCAATTATAGAGCCACTCCTCTCCTTTTAATTTTCCCAAACCCTAAAAAGACTCCCGCCACTCTCTCTCATCCTCTCGCGTCTCTCTCTCCCTCAAACCCTAAAAAAACTCCAGCCACTCTCTCTCACCCTCTCGCGTCTCTCTCTCTCCCTCTCGCGTCTCTCTCTCACACTCAAACTCTCCCTTTCTCACCCTCAAACTTTCTCCGGCGAATGAACAAACAGAACAACGAACAACTCCGGCTTTTATGTTTCATGGCCCAGTAGACGGATTTGAGTGGTTGAGGATCTTCAGTGAGCGATATTCAGCGTCGACGACACCAACAACACTTCGAACAACGTCGACGACACCAACAACAGCAACAACACTTCGAATAACGAAAGAATCTTCAGCGAACGAACGAATCTTCAGGTAACTTATTTTTTTTCTTTTATTTGTTTTTTTTCGCCTGTTTTAATTTTCCGTAATTTGTCATTTTTTTCAGAATTCAGATCTTGTTTGAAGACCTCGTTTTTTCATTTCCGTGAATTTTTCGAAGAACTCGTTTTTTCATCCTAAAATCTCCAGGTAACTTTTTTTTCTTGTTATTCGCCTGTTTTAATTTTTCCCAATTTGTCATTTTTTCAGATCTTGTTTGAAGATCTTCGTTTTTTTAATTTTCGTGAATTCCAGATGTGTTCGGAGTATAACAACAAGAAGGAAGGTCAAGATGTGAAGGAAGCTCCAACATTTTTTTACTATTATTGATAGATTTGTTTTTATGAATTACTGTAATATATATGTTCTAAAATTCGAAGCATTTTCGTTTTTATTTTTCCAGATCTGGTCGAATTTTTGTATAGTATTGTTATTAGTTTTATTTGATTTTCAATCCTCTATCTCTACACATTCATTGTCCAAATCTTGAGGCTGTTGATTTTCAAGTTTGTATTGTTATTAGTTTTTTTTGTACAGTATTCATTTCCTTTTCAATTACTGCATTCGTTATTGCTGATTCATGATGGAATTTGTGTAGAATTTCCTGCATTTGTTAGTTTTTTTTTTTAAAAAAAAAAATTTTTTTAAAAAAAATTGCAATTTGCGTCGCACGTGGCCCAAGGTGCGACGCAAATTACTCATCTGCGTCGCACCCTAGGCGATGTGCGACGCAAATTACCCTTTGAGCTTGGTGATTTGGGCTGGCAAGATCCACTTGCGTCGCACCGTATACATGTGCGACACAAATAGGTGAACCATTTGCGTCGTTTCCGCATACGACGCAATCGTTTATGAGTCATTTGCGTCGAGGGCTTTGGCGTCGCACCAAAGTCCGACGCAAATAGGCGCCTCACATCCGACGCAAATTACCTTTTCTGTACTAGTGAGCTTATCCTGGTGCTCGTTTACACATGATGTGCGTCGCACTCTACTTCATGTGCGACGCAAATAGGGTTTTTGCGTCATTTCCGTTTCAGTGCGACGCAAATCAGGGGACGCAAATCGTCGTTTTTCTACTAGTGTTGATTTCTCTCAAACTGATTGAGTTCATCTTGCATGGCTAGAACCCAATCTGGATCCGTTAAAGCAACCTTATAGTCAGTAGGTTCAACATTTGATAAGAAGGAATAGAATGCACAAAAGTTTTGCAAAGTAGAGTTTCTTATCTGCACCTTCTTGTTAATATCACTAATGATTAGATCAGTGGGATGAGAGGACTTGTACTTAAAAGATTTGTTCATATCAAAGTTTATATTTGTGCCTTCTAATGTTGAACCTGTTCTTGTATTGGTTTCCCCTATCTAATTGTTGTTTTGAGCAGGTGAATCAGTTTCCATAGTGGTCTCATCTGCATCATCTTCATGTGGATGAGCATCTGAGTCACTATTTCCTTCCCTTACCTCTTGAGCTACCTGATTCTGTGCTGGACCAGACTCTTCCTCTCTATGAGAGTTGTGTGGTGAGCCTGGTTCAGCACCTTCTTCATCCTTAGCTCTTGTAAAGTTCAGCATACCAATTTCGAACTCATCAGCATCTTCAACCTGCACATGTTTGCTGAACATGTTAGTCTCATCAAATAAGACATGGATACTTTCTTCAACACACAAGGTTCTTTTATTGAAAACTTTGTATGCCTTGCTGTGTGAAGAGTATCCAACGAAAACAGCCTCATCACTCCTAGGATCAAACTTGTCCAAACTTGATTTACCATTGTTGTGTACAAAACATTTGCACCCAAAAATACGTAAATGTACAATGTTTGTTTTTCTTCCCCTAAGGAGCTCATAAGGTGTTTTCTTCAGTAGAGGTCTCAAGATTATCCTATTCAAAATATAACACGCAGTACTCACAGCCTCAGCCCAGAAGTTTCGAGGTAGACCACTCTCTAGAAGCATTGTTCTTGCCATTTCTTCTAGAGTGCGATTTTTCCTTTCAACCACTCCATTTTGTTGTGGAATTCTAGGACCTGAAAAATTGTGAGATACACCATGGTCATTACAGTAGGTTACGAAGCTGACATTGTCAAATGCAGAACCATGATCAGACCGGATAGAGACCAGTTGATGACTAATCTTGTTTTGGACCTATTTTACCAGAATTTCAAATTCTTCAAAAGTTTCGTTTTTAAATTTCAAAAAGATTGTCCAAGTGAAATGAGAATAATCATCAACTAACACAAACACATAACTATGACCATTTCGACTTTGCACACGCATGGGCCCACACAAGTCCATGTGTACAAGTTCGAAAGGTCTAGTTGTGCTTACAAACTTCTTTGACTAAAAAGAGGACTTGACATGTTTACATTTAGCACATCCATGACAGATATGATCTGCAGCAAACTTGATGTTAGGTAAACCTATCACCAAGTCTTGAGATCTTAGTTTATTGAACAAAGAAAAATTTACATGTCCAAGTCTCTTATGCCACAACCAATGATCATTGTTGTATAATATGAGCACTATAAGAGGGGGGGTGAATTATAGTGAGAGAATAAGCACTACTTTTTGCGGAATTAAAAGTAAACTTGGGAACAAACAATGGGAACACGAGAGATTTTACGAGGAAAAACTTCCTAGGCCTAGTAGGAAGAAACAACCTCGACCACAAGGGATTTTAAACAACTTTCCACTATAATAGGCCAAAACAACTTGATTACAACCTATTACTTTTCTCTCGATTCTCAACTTAAGTCACTCAACTCAAGTTCCCAACGACAGTTCCCAACAACTGACGTTTTCTCTCAAACTTCACTCGAAGCTCTTTCTTTCTCTTCTCTTCTCTTCTCTTTCTCTTTCTTTCTCTTGCTTCACTCAAAGCTTTCTCACACTTACAAGAGTTCACTCAAACCCTTTTTCTCAAAAATACACTTTGTAAAACAATGGAAGAGTAATAAAACTCGATTAATGTAAGTATGAATTCTCTTAAGGAAAGGCACTGACACTTTAGATAACTTAAGACAAATTAACTAAGTCAGACACACTTGATATTAAGTCAGACACAATTTTTCTCAAATGAATTAGGCGCCTATTTATAGACCTTTAAGACAAGACATGATTTCCACTAACTTAGACCATTATCACATGTTCTCCATGATTTCTAATTAATTAATTAAATTAAATTATTATTCCAAGTCATGTACATCATCCACTAATCCACTACTTCACTTCATAGAAGCAGAAATATTACGTGGTTTTGCAAACTTGGAGAATAATTAATCTTATTTAATTTAATTAAATACTTGAAGGATAATTAACTTAGGCCACTAAATCCACTAACTCCATAAACATGAAGCAGTAAATCATTTAGGCGTGTAAGCTAGAATTTAGGAAATAAATAAAAATCCTTTAGCTAGTTTTTAGGAAAAATATCTTTTTCAAAATCTTTTATAAAAACCGGAAAACAGTTTTGTATTTCGAAAAATCCGAAACATTTTAAAAACCGGAAATAATATATTTTCGAAAACTAAATCTTTTAAATAAAATTAAAAGATAAAATATATATTTTAAAAAGATAAGATTTGAAAATCAGTTATTTTAAAATCAGAAAATCTATTTAAAATCTTTTCCTAACAAACTTAAACTAACTTCCTAAAATTATGGATCTTAGTCAAATTATCCCTAAAAACTCTAACAACTATATTGGGCACACAATTACTTAGGCGCACAATATTAGTCACTTAGAAGTTCCTAAATTAGTTTTAAAGTCTTGTTCCCTAATTATTAAGTCTTGTTCCTAAGCCTTGTTCCTATAGTGCCAGGTCTGTTCCTTTCATGGGAACAGAACCAAGTTCCTTTGAGAATTCACCACGAACTTAATAAAGCTATTACTCAACCTTAACAAGAAGATTAATAAATACCCTAATGTATTCTAATCTTCATTCCATGCTTGATTCTTCATTTCTCGAACATCTTTACTTCGATCTTGATTAATTCTCCGCTTTAATCTTCAATCAAGTATTCTCTTAGCTCGAGCATGAATTACCTTGCAACAACATAAATAAAATATACTATGTCTTTTGTGGTTAGGTCATCTTCAAAACTCAAGGGTCAACAATTTCCCCCTTTTTGAAGATGGCAACAAAAGGCATATACTAAAAATAATACATATAGGTCATATAAAATAATTTTAACAAAGTATGTAACCAAGTTAAATTAATATTATAGACTCGTTATTTTATTTTGTAAAGTCGAAATATGAGAACATAATCATGACAAAAAAAATTTACTCTGATTTGCCTTATCTTTCCCCCTTTGGCATCTTCAAAAACATAGTCCACGATTTCAAAAAGATGAATTTATTCACTAAACACATCACACCACAAACTTGTAAGAAATAAGTTGGTTAGTATAAGCAAATAAAGCATTCAACTCTCAAAAACCGCAATCCAAGAATATTAGCCATTCATTTAGACGCACACATGCAAAAAGATCAAACTTAGAATTAAGCAAACAAGAAGTTCCATTGTAGCATGATTAAAGGAGAAGGATAGAAAAGACAAATATTAAACAAAGTTCATGTTCCCACACAAAATAAAACAAGCTAAATGAGAAAAGTTTATGTTTAGGAGAGGGAGGTTGTTCTACTTCTTCCACCACATCATGAAGCTTTGCCATCACTTCTTGATGATTTTCGGCCATGTATCATTCCCTTGAGCACAATGTCTTCCAACTTCAACAATCTGAGTTCATAGCTTGAATGGAGGAAGAAAGTTCACCAAGCCGAGCCATTATCTCTGTTGTCCATCCAAGGCTTTGTCAACTTTGCTCATAACCCCTTTTACCAACCCATTTAAATCCTTAGCTTCCGTAGCAAACTCCATCATTGCTTCCGAATGACCCATAACCAAGGAAAACAAAGAATCCAACCTTCTAGCATGAGCTAGAGTATATGTAGAACCAATGGTAGGATTTTGAGAAGATCGAGGGAGCTTGAGAAGGCTTGGGTTTGCGGTTTGTTCCTTAGGTTTGGGAACAGCAGGTTGTTCCTCTAGAATGGGAACACCACTGTTTCCTTAGCTTTAGGAACAGAACAGGAGGGTTTTGAGGTAGAGGGAGGGATAGATCATCTTGTGGTGCTAGGGTAGAGGGTGAGGCAGATTTTTGTGGAGATGGAGGAAAAGGAGGATTGGTTTCCATGGGAACAGGAGTCGGTTCCCTAGAAGGAGGTAGGTTAGATTCATAATCTTCCCTATCAATCACCTTTACTTCATCTTCCTCACAACTTTCTTCGGCATCAAGAATAGGAAAATTAAGCACTTTCATATTTTGAACCCTTTGACTAGCTCTAGTGCTCTTCATAACCGGTTTCACCACCTCATCAACCACCTTCTTCCCTTTCTTCTAGTTTCTTCTTTTTCTTTTTCAATTTTCTTTTCTTTTTGATTTTTCTTTTTCTTTTCTTTTTCGATTTTCTTCTCTTCAACTTCTTTTTCTTCTTCTTCTTCTTCCACTTCATCATCCACATCATCATCATCCTCATCATCATCAAGATTAGCACGGCCCTTAATAACTTCTCCATTCACAACACAAACATTTAAGTTATTCAAGGCACGCACATTCAACATATTTCCCGTGGACACCTTATGGACTGAGTTCCCGAAATTTTCACTTTAAACTTAAGTAGAATTTCGGTTACTAAAGCTCCATAGCCAACAACAAATCCATTTTCAATGCAATGACTCAAATGTTGAATCATTAAGGAAGGAAAGTTTATGTGTTTGTGAGAAGCAAGACAATGAATGTAAATTAAATCCAACATGCTAACTTGAGCACGTTTGGAAAGACGAGGCAATAAAGCTTTCTTGAGGATGTGAAACAAAATTTTGTGATAAGGGGAAAGAAGATTGTGATCAAGAAACTTTTTCCTTTTGACCCCATACTTAACAATCAATTGATCAAAGGAAATGTCCGAAAATGGATATGAACCACGTTGTTTCTTGAAATAAACATCTGTTCCTCTCACGGGAACACCAAGCAGTTTACCCAAATTTTAGCATTAAAATCAATTTGAGTTCCTTTCACCAAGGTGGAACAATTTCCTTCTTCATCCATGGAAAAGTTTTCACAAAATTCGTCCATCAATTTAGGAATCAAACTATTTCCATAACATTTCACAAAAAGATTTTCCCAACCTTGAAACTTAATCATATTAAGTAATTGACGAAAGTTTACTCTTTTGCACCAAGAAACATCAATAAAAAGTCCATGCACATACCTAGTTGCCGTGGAATTTTTTCGAACAACCGAGTTGTTCCTCTCTCGGGAACATCTGATTCCCCCTCACTAGTTGCATGAGCTTCTTCAACCTCCATTTCAACCGATTCTTCTTGTTTCTTCCTTTTCCTTAGAATTCTTGATGAAGAATTGGGAGAAATATCCATGGGTGTTGGTGATTCAATTTTAGAGGATGAAGGAGAGGGTTTTTCGGCTTTGTGGGAGGAGAGAGAGTGATGAGTGTTTTTGGTAGTCATGTTTTGTGGAGTAATTTTCGGTTTTATGAGAAGGAAGGAAAAAAATTTGTTTTGATTTAAGGAAAAATAACATAAAACCGTGTATTTACACGTGTTTAAGAAAAAATCTTCAAAAAAATATCTTCAACTAACTTGAGAGATATAAGGAAAAATCAGATTTTTAGGAAATAAAATCTGAACAAATATTTTTGGTTTTTCGAATTTTGAAAGAAAAAAAATCTAACTCTAATACGCTGGGAATTGGGAACAGCGTTTGGGAACAGTGAATGGAACAATGAAATTTTGCTACTTTGGAACTCCATTAATTCTTTTAATCCTTTGTTATCACTTAAGGCATAGAATTGTCCTATGAACAATAAGGGGAATATTATTGGACATTGGTGAGCAGTTTTCAGACATTTTTACTTATACATATGAAATAATCATATAAGAATTGTGATGTATTTAAGCAAATAAAAACATCAAAAATGCACATCAGACATAATGCCAAAGAATTAACACAAAGGGGAATAATGTAGCAATCATTTCAATTTGATTAAGCCAAGTTCAAGTCTCAATTTCTCAAACCTATCTCTATTTAAGGGTTTTGTCAAGATATCTGCAATTTGACGTTCAGTCTCACAGAATTCCATTTTAATAAGACCCTTTTCTACATTATCTTTCAGAAAGTGATGCCTAATATGGATGTGTTTGACTCTTGAATGATGTACGGGATCTTTAGAAATACTAATAGCACTAGTATTATCACAATAGATGGGAACACATTCAAAGTAGATTCCATAGTCACGTAGTTGTTGTTTTATCCATAGCATTTGGGAACAACATGCTCTGCTGCAACATATTCAGCCTCTGCTGTAGATAAAGCAACTGTGTTTTGCTTCTTGGTGCTCCAAGAAACTAAACTATGACTAAGGAACTGAACCATACCTGATGTACTCTTTCTATTGACCAGATCTCCTGCATAGTCAGCATCCGCAAATCCTTTCAATTCAAAGGTATCATCCTCGAATAGAATAGGCTTAAATCATCTGTTCCCTTGAGGTATCTTAGGATTCTCTTCACAGCTGTGAGATGAGATTCCTTTGGATTGGCTTGAAACCTTGCACATAATCCTACACTGAAAGCAATATCAGGACGACTTGCAGTTAGATATAGTAATGAGCCAATCATACCTCGATATTTGGTTTGATCCACACTTGTTCCTATAGAATCTTCATCCAATCTGGTTGAGATTCCCATAGGTGTATGATTAACTTTGGATGCTTCCAAACCATACTTTTTCAATAGTTCCTTTATGTATTTTGTTGATGGATGTAGATTCCTTCTTCTGTTTGCTTGATTTGCAACCCCAAGAAGAAGTTGAGCTCACCCATCATACTCATTTCAAATTCTTTACTCATGAGATTAGCAAAGTCCTTGCACAAAGATTCATTAGTAGCACCAAATATAATATCATCAACATATATTTGAACAACTAATAAATGTTTTCCTTTTGATTTTAAAAACAAGGTTCGATCCAATTTTCCTCTTTTAAACTCATTTTCAAGAAGGAACTTAGAAAGTCTTTCATACCATGCTCTTGGAGCTTGCTTTAACCCATAAAGAGCTTTGTCAAGCTTAAAGACATGATTAGGAAATTCTTTATTTTCAAAACCTGGAGGTTGTTCTACAAATACCTCCTCATTAAGATAACCATTTAGAAAAGCACATTTTACATCCATTTGATACAATTTGAAACCCATGAAGGCAGCAAAAGCTATGAAGATTCTAATTGCTTCCAATCTTGCAACTGGAGCAAAAGTTTCTTCATAATCAATGCCTTCCTGTTGATTGTATCCTTTCACAACTAACCTGGCCTTGTTTCTTATGATAGTTCCGAACTCATCTAATTTGTTTCGAAACACCCACTTTAAACCAATAACCTTGTTATGTTTAGGCTTAGGTTCAAGGTGCCAAACTTTGTTTCTTTCAAATTGATGAAGTTCATCCTGCATTGCTACGATCCAATCAGCATCAGTGAGAGCTTCTTCATGATTCCTAGGTTCCAACATAGAAAGAAAAGCATGAAAAGCACAAAAGTTTTTCAATTGAGATCTCGTTTGAGTTCCCTTATTTATGTCACTGATTATTAGTTCCACAGGATGGGAACGATGAGTTTTCCAAGGCTTTGGTTGGAAATCCTGGATGGAAACTTGGTTTCCTTGATCATCTTCATTTCCTGTACTTGGGAACCAGGTTCAACAATAGTGGATTCATTCACTAGTGCATCATCACTTAGTTCCTCTTCTTCCTCATTGGGAACAGGAACAGGATGTTGTTCCCTTGGCTTTGTTCCCATGACTTCGTCTTCCAAAGTCTCATCAATAAGACTTAGTCTTTTGTCAATCCTATTTCGAAGTCATCTTCAACCTGTGTGCTTGCATCAAATTTATCTGTTTCATCAAAAATAACATGCACACTTTCTTCTACACACATAGACCTTTTATTATACACTCTATAAGCCTTGCTACTAGAAGAATATCCTAAGAATATAGCTTCTTCACTTCTAGCATCAAATTTTCCAATATTTTGTTTCCCATTATTATGAACAAAACATTTACATCCAAATGTTCTGAAATATGTAATATTGGGCTTTTTACCAAAATACAACTCATAGGGCGTTTTATTTAATAAAGGTCTTACCATGGCTCGATTTATAATGTGACAAGCAGTATTCACAGCTTCTGCCCAAAAGTTTTTAGGAAGTCCACTAGCTATTAACATAGTCCTAGCCATCTCTTCTAGTGTTCTATTCTTCCTTTCAACAACAACATTTTGTTGAGGAGTTCTAGGGGCTGAGAAATTGTGATCTAATCCATTGTCTCTGCTAAAGTCATCGAACTTAAATTTTCAAACTCTTTACCATGGTCGGACTTAAGGTGAAGTAACTTATGACCACTCAAATTTTGTACTTTCTTTGCAAAGACAAGGAACTCATCGTAAGTCTCGTCCTTGCTAGAAGAAAAATAACCCAGGTAAATCTAGAGAAGTCATCTACAATTACTAACACATATTTCTTTCCACTCCTTTGTATCCTCATAGGTCCACATAAATCCATATGTATTAACTCTAAAGGTCTTGTGGTACTCACCACATTTTGGACTTGAAAGAGGACCTAACATGCTTGCCTTTTGCGCATGCATCACACACATGATCTAAATGAAACTTAGTAGAGGGTAAACCTAAAACTAGTTCTTTAGAACGCAGTTTGTCAAGCAAGGAAAAGCTAGCATGACCTAGACGCTTGTGCCATAAGAATGAATCATCATCAATAACACTAAGGCATGTGAATTTGTTTTTGGGAACAAGGTTGAGATCCACAACATATGTGTTCCCTTTCCTTGTTCCTTCCAAAATGATATCCTTTGTGCTATTGTTGACTATCAAACATTTTTCACTATTAAACTTCACACAGTTCCCTCTATCACAGAATTGGGATATACTTAACAAGTTATGCTTTAATCCATCAACTAGAAACACATTTTCTATGGAATGTGACGATGACTTACCAACTTTGCCCATGGCAACTATGTTACCTTTCTTGTTGTCACCAAAAGTCACACTTCCACCATTGTAGGCTGAGAGTGAGAGAAATCTTGATTTATCTCCAGTCATATGCTTAGAACAACCACTGTCTAGGTACCATGTGTTGTTCCCCCTCACTCCAACCTGCAAGAAAACTAATTGTTAGAGTTAGGAACCCAATCTTTCTTGGGTTCCTTTCCTTCAGGAACAATAGATTTCTTTTTCCAAATTACTTTACTTGTTTCCAAGTTCTCATTGATGCGACCAAGTCTTTTAGGACAAGAGTTCCTAAAATGACCAGTGTTCCCACAAAACATACAAACTTTATCACTTGGTAAATCAACTCTCTTTTTAGGTTTTTCAAATTTCTTTTTGTGATTAAAACCAAGACCTTCAGTTCGTTTTGTTTGAGGGTTCTTAATCCAGTTTGGAATAGGTAGCATTTTCTTTTCATTTCTCATTTGGTGCAGTTCCCCTTCAAGTTCCTTATTTTCAATTTCCAAAAATGAAACATGATTTTTCAATTCGTTTATTTCAGATTTGAAACTTTGCAAGGGAACTGACTTAATGTCAAATGAACTTACTTCAGGAACAAACTCTTTTAGTTGTGACAACTCAAGGCTCAACAAGTAGTTCTCATTTTTAAGATTTTCGAAATCCTCTTTTAATTTAAGATTTTTGTCAAACAATTCGAAAAATCTTTTCTCAATATCAACATGAACACTTTTAAGCCAAGAGGTATGTTCCTTTGCTACACTTAAAGCATTTTGACATTGTTTTAGTTTAATGGTTTCATCTTTGCAATCATTTACAGCGTCAACAATAAACTCAAATAATTTTTCTTTACTTAAAGAATTAAGACGAGTTTTGATGGTGTCTAGACTTGCCTCAAGAGATTCAATCTCTTCATCAGATTCGGAATTGTCAAGAGCCATAAGACAGAAGTTTGCAGTCTCCTCATTTGGTTGAGGATCATCTTCTTCCTCAGAGTCAGAGTCTCCCCATGCAGCAACCATAGCTTTCTTCATGTCAGATCGAGTATAGGAGTTTTTGTATTCTTTGTTCCTATCTCTGCTCTGTTCCCTTCCTTTGCCTTTTTCTTGTTCCCATTGGGGACAATCCTTGATGAAGTGCTCAGAACTGCCACACTTATGACAAACAAGTTTGTTAGAATATTTCTTATTCTTACCTTTGTAATCACCTTTCTTCATGTTCCTAAACATTCTTTTGAATTTTCGGACCATGAGAGCAGATTCTTCTTCATCTGTTTCTGAGCCTTCACTTTCATCAGCTTTTAAGGCAATCGACTTTTGCTTGGACATATCTCCATTCTCATTGTCCAATTGCAACTCATGAGTCATGAGGGAACCAGCAAGTTGTTCCAAATTGAACTTAGTAAAGTCCTTAGTTTCCTGAAGGCAGTTACCTTAGCCATCCAACGATCCCTAGGAAGGCTCCTTAGGACCTTTCGTACCTGTTCCTCAGATGTAATCACTTTACCAAGAGATGTTAGCTCATTAATTATATTAGTAAAGCGTGTAAACATGTCTTGGATAGACTCTTTTGATTTCATTTGAAAAAGTTCATATTGGTTCATCAAAAGAGTCTATTTTGATCTCTTAACTTCACTCGTACCTTCATAGTGACTTCAAGAAGATCCCAAATTGTTTTGCGGTTTTTCATCCCATGACACGATTGTGTTCATAGGACCAAGACCACAATGAAGCAATTTTATAGCAAGAGCATTAATTTCCATCTTTTCGAAATCAGCTTTATCAAAATCAGATATAGATTTAGGAATTACCTCATTCTTGTCATTAGTGGTAGTGACTTCAAAATCACCTACCTCTATGACTCTCCATACCTGGTAATTGTCGGCTTTGATAAAGATCTCCATTCTGTTCTTCCAGTAAGTGTAAAACTTACCATTGAACATTGGTGGCCTCTGCGTAGAGTACCCTTCTTCCAGTTTCTCTCTAGTATTCATATTTTTCAAGATCTTGAACTCAACAGGGTTTCCTGAATATTAGAGTTCCCGCTCTGATACCAATTGTTGTATAATATGAGCACTATAAGAGGGGGGTGAATTATAGTGAGAGAATAAGCACTACTTTTTGCGGAATTAAAAGTAAACTTGGGAACAAACAATGGGAACACGAGAGATTTTACGAGGAAAAACTTCCTAGGCCTAGTAGGAAGAAACAACCTCGACCACAAGGGATTTTAAACAACTTTCCACTATAATAGGCCAAAACAACTTGATTACAACCTATTACTTTTCTCTCGATTCTCAACTTAAGTCACTCAACTCAAGTTCCCAACGACAGTTCCCAACAACTGACGTTTTCTCTCAAACTTCACTCGAATCTTTCTTCCTTCTCTTTCTCTTCTCTTTCTTCTTTCTTTCTCTTGCTTCACTCAAAGTTTTCTCACACTTACAAGAGTTCACTCAAACCCTTTTTCTCAAAAATACACTTTGTAAAACAATGGAAGAGTAATAAAAACTCGATTAATGTAAGTATGAATTCTCTTAAGGAAAGCACTGACACTTTAGATAACTTAAGACAAATTAACTAAGTCAGACACTTGGTAGCTATAAAATCAGACACAATTTTTCTCAAATGAATTAGGCGCCTATTTATAGACCTTTAAGACAAGACATGATTTCCACTAACTTAGACCATTATCACATGTTCTCCATGATTTCTAATTAATTAATTAAATTAAATTATTTATTCCAAGTCATGTACATCATCCACTAATCCACTACTTCACTTCATAGAAGCAGTAACTATTACGTGGTTTTGCAAACTTGGAGAATAATTAATCTTATTTAATTTAATTAAATACTTGGAGGATAATTAACTTAAGCCACTAAATCCACCAATCTAAACATGAAGCAGTAAATCATTTAGGCGTGTAAGCTAGAATTTAGGAAATAAATAAATAAAAATCCTTTAGCTAGTTTTTAGGAAAAATATCTTTTTCAAAATCTTTTATAAAAACCGGAAAACAGTTTTGTATTTCGAAAAATCCGAAAATTTTAAAAACCGGAAATAATATTTTTCGAAAACTAAATCTTTTAAATAAAAGTAAAAAGATAAAATATATATTTTAAAAAGATAAGATTTGAAAATCAGTTATTTTAAAATCAGAAAATCTATTTAAAATCTTTTCCTAACAAACTTAAACTAACTTCCTAAAATTATGGATCTTAGTCAAATTATCCCTAAAAACTCTAACAACTATATTGGGCACACAATTAATTAGGCGCACAATATTAGTCACTTAGAAGTTCCTAAATTAGTTTTAAAGTCTTGTTCCCTAATTATTAAGTCTTGTTCCTAAGCCTTGTTCCTATAGTGCCAGGTCTGTTCCTTTCATGGGAACAGAACCAAGTTCCTTTGAGAATTCACCACGAACTTAATAAAGCTATTACTCAACCTTAACAAGAAGATTAATAAATACCCTAATGTATTCTAATCTTCATTCCATGCTTGATTCTTCATTTCTCGAACATCTTTACTTCGATCTTGATTAATTCTCCGCTTTAATCTTCAATCAAGTATTCTCTTAGCTCGAGCATGAATTACCTTGCAACAACATAAATAAAATATACTATGTCTTTTGTGGTTAGGTCATCTTCAAAACTCAAGGGTCAACAATCATCCTTTATAACACTAAGACAAGTGGCACTGGTCTTTGGAATCTGACTTAAAAATGTTACGTAAACATTGTTATGTCGAAATCCCTTGCAGACCAGTTCCCTTGTTTCAGTGTTGACTATATGACAATGATTGGTTTCAAATTCAACATGGTTTCCTTTGTCACATAGTTGAGAAATGCTCAAGAGGTTATGTTTCAAACCTTCTACAAAGTACACATCATTAATAGCTTGAGAAAGTGTCTTACCAACTTTACCTATACCTTTAATCAAACCTTTGCTATTGTCTCCAAAGGTGACACTTCCTCCTTCATAGGCTACGAGAGAGAGAAATTGAATTTTATCTCCTGACATGTGTCTTGAGCAACCACTGTCCAAATACCAATATGGTTTTGCTCTCGCTCTAACCTGCACGAACAAATCAAGGTTTAGTTTTAGGAACCCAGATTTTCTTGGGTTCCTTGTCCTTGGAAACTGGTTTGACTCTGTCCTTTCTAACCCAGATTTGCTTTACATTGGTATTCTTTGTTTTATCATGTTTTCCATTGTTCGACCAATTGTGTGTATGACCCTTTTGATAATGGGCATTGTGAACATGAGACTGGTTTCTTTTATCATGTTTTTGCTTAGTCCAACAAGTATTAATAACATGACCATTCTTACCATAGTTGGTACACATGTGCATGTCCTTTGCAAACACATACTTACCTCTCTTGAATTCAACAATCCAAGTCTCATCTCTTCCCAACTTTGGTGGCTGTTGAGAGCTGGTTCCAGAATACCCTAATCCAAACCTCTGAGGATTACCAGGTTGTGAGGTCAGAATGTTTAAGGTACTCTGGACATCGAGCAGCCTGTTCATCTGTCTCAAGCAATCACTCAAATCATTCCTTGGTTTCAAGTTTTTTAAGTTGAGCTTCATTAAATTCTGGAGCAATGGCAAGATCTAACTTTGCCCTATGAAGCTCATCCTTAAGTTTTGAAACCAGTTCAGGATCTGTTTCAGAAGTGGTCGCAATGTTCTTGCTTTTCTTAGTTGTATATTCGGATTGAAGATCACAGATCTTACCCTCATATTCCAAACATAAGTCTTCAACATTAACACTAGGACCACTTGTGCTAGCAAAAGAAGCTTTCAAATCCACAATATTTGAACAATTCTTCACATCATCAATCAGATAATTATGAGCCAAAATTAATCAGAATGTTCTAAAGTAGACTTTTCTGTTTGAGTAACTGAAATTTATACCTTCAACTCCAGCCTCCTTGAGTTTACTAAATCCTCTATCATTGTTTTGATAAAAATCAGTTTCTGAAAAATCTGATTGAAGTCTTAGCATATCAAGCTCAATATTCTTCTGATCCAACTTATTTCAAGCTCTGAACTTTTTCTTTCAGTTCTGTACAAATAAGTTCAAGTTCAGCAGAACGGCTTTCACTTAGGTCTAAGTTTCGAGTTACCTCTCTCAACTTCTTTTTGTTAGCTTTATAAGCAGCATTACCTTTAACATTTTGTTCAATAGCAGATCAATAAAACCAGTAACTCATCTCTATCACAATATCTCATTTGTTCTTGCATATTAGAAATAGTTACCTGTTCTTCGTCAGAAGAGCTGCTTCCTGCCATGAGACACATGTGACTTTTCTTTCCTAAATGGTCTGCTTCTGGTCTATGTCTCCAATCAGTGCAGTCACACACATTAGGGCTTCATCTTCCTCGCTTTCACCACCTGAATCAGAATCACCCCAGGCGGCTAGCATAGCCCTCTTAGTCATTTTCTTCTCTCTGTCCTCCTTTATCATTCTTCCATGCTGGACAATCCTTGATCATGTGTCCAGTTTCTCCACATTTGAAGCAACCAGTGCTGGAACTGGTCTTCTTCAAGTTGCCCTTGTTCTTCCAAGACTTCCCTTTGAACTGTGTTCTAAGACTCCTCTCAAACCTCTTAGCCATGAGTCCAATCTCATCGAGATCTTCATCATTCCCTCACCCTTCAAAGCTAACCCACGACTTTTGGTTGTGCTTTCCTCCTTTAAATCCACCAACATCTCATGAGTCATCAATGACCCAATAAGTTGTTCTATGGACAAGGTAGTTAGATCCTTAGCCTCCTGAATAGCAGTTACCTTGGGCAGCCATTTACCTGTCAAACTTCTCAAGATCTTTCTCACCAAATCTTCATTAGTAAAGTTCTTCCAAGAGATTTAAGTTCATTTATAATTGACATGAAACGAGTAAACATATCTCTTATATTTTCATCTCGGTTCATATCAAAAGTTTCATATTTAGATTAACATATCCACTTTAGATCTCCTGACTTCACTAGTGCCTTCATAGACTAATTCTAGGATTTCCTATATTTCCTTAGCAGTAGAGCATGCTAAGATACGGCTTACCTCGTTATCAGCAATGCCTTGTTGAAGTAGTGACATGGCCTTTGCATTCTTCTCGAGAGTCTTCAGATTTGTAGTAGTGTACTCACTCTCCTTCTTCTCTATTCCATCTGAATTGTTAGCCACCTTCTTTGGTCCATTTTTGATGATCATCCAGCACTCATAATCAGTGCCAATTATCAGATTTCTCATGCAATTTTTTAACCAAGGATAGTTGGTTCCATCGAACTTTGGCAACCTTAATCCTCCGGGTCCACTGGTTGTTTCTTGAGTAGTCATTGTGTCTTTCTTCTCTAGGTGTTACCCTTTCAAGAAGTTAGGCTCTAATACCAATTGTAAGTGCAAGAGATACTCAAGAGGGAGGGTGAATTGAGTATTTGTCCGAATGTTGTAACTTTTTCGATTATAGTAAGAACAGTAAGAGAACAATTCTCTAGCAGCGGAAATAAAAGCAATAAATAAACAACACAAGGATTTAACGAGGTTCGACTTCTAATAAGTCTACGTCCTCCACTCACTCACCTTTTATTAATCAACTCAGAATAACAAAAGAATTACACTCAATCACTTATGCACCTATGCACAAGATGATTCCCCAACTTCCACCTATGGAAGTTCGACTCAACCACCAACTATGATGGTTCAAATGAAGTTGATCCCTGATCAACTTCCCCAGCAAACTGAACTCACAAAATGCTCAAATACAACAAGTTTTCTCTCAAGAATGAAACAGCCTAACACACTTAGAATGAGAGTAGTTTAAGATCTATGTGATATTAGGGTTTATGCTAGGTTTGAGAGCTTCAGAGAGAATGCTTTTGCTTAGAGTATGCTGGAAAAATGCGTGCAAAAGCTTGAGGTTTGTTGTGCTAGCAAAGCTCCTTAAGTAAGCCTTTGCTAACTTAATGTTACATAATATTATGAGAGTATATTTTCCTCGAAAATATGGAAATTATTCCAAGGAAAATATACTCAGTATAATATCATATAACACACTTACCATACTTAAGAAATCTTGCTTACACAACAAACCATGCATCCGTGTATTTTGAAAGTCAATTTGCGCGGAAAGAAAACTTTCCTAAAATACGAATGCATGAAGTAAATCCTAGAGAACTGATTCAGATCTGTTCCCAGACTGTTCCAATCAACCAAGTTTTACTTGTAGTTGTGTATGACAAGTAACCGAGGTTTCTTGTCATCCACAACTAGCTCATCTCTCTAGTTTCAAACCTTTATAGTGCATCAAAACCTTTATACCACTCACATTGCATCTAAGACCTAAATACTACAACTTGATCTTGGTCTTCATGCAATTCTTCAAGACTTGGCTTCACTAGCTTCGTCTTTCTATCCATTGAACTTGTACTTTGGTACCTACACATGTAAACAGAAACCTGCATGCAATATGATAGTTCAATGTGGTTTGTCATCACTCAAAACTCAAAACAGGGAACTCAACACTTTTATTACAAGCACATGAATTACAATCTAATGTAGAAATACTCGGAACATGAAGATTATTGCGAGAAATAAGATGCCTAAATACTTTTTGAGAGGGGTGCCCTAATCGGTTATGCCAATCAAGAGATGCAGTAGTTGTGCTTGTGAAAACTTGTGGAGATACGAAATGAATTTCATAGACTCTGGAATCACCCCGACCCTGGAAGGGGGATACCCCCATTTTGAGATCCTTCACAACAAAGGAAGATGATGAGAACTCAATATATGCATTATTATCATGACAAAGTTGAGAAATAGAAACGACATTACGAGACATGGATGGAACATATAATACGTTTTGTAATGCTAGGGAATAAGTTAAATAGGAGAGAGTTAAGGAGTCAATATGAGAGATTTTGAGACCCGTACCATCTCCTATAATAAGCTCTTCGGTGCCATCATAAGGGGAGTGAAGAGAGAGGTTACTAAGATCATTAGTAACATGATGAGAAGCTCCGCTGTCGAGGAGCCACGAAGTAGGGGAGAAGGTGGAAGGGGCAGTGTGCGCAACATGGGCGTGGGGTGCGAACGAGGAAGATGGGG
The DNA here is from genome assembly GCF_026745355.1 of Beta vulgaris subsp. vulgaris. Lineage (NCBI taxonomy): Eukaryota > Viridiplantae > Streptophyta > Magnoliopsida > Caryophyllales > Amaranthaceae > Beta > Beta vulgaris. Next base: position 9,171,599 of record NC_079206.1, read on the forward strand.
TGGAGTGATTTGTGGGAGGGGGAGGGGGTTAGCGTGGGGAAAATGGTCTTTTTGAAGACAGGGCATTGGGACATGGCATGGCCCTGTTCTCGGCACCATTAACATTTGCCGAGATAAGGCCGAGGCGGGGGACGAGAGCCATGCGCGGTAGGAGGACGGGGAAGGAGACCAGACTGGTTTGGGCGAGTGGACGAGCGGTGAGGGGTGCTAGACACAGCAGCGAGAGTCGTGGCAAGTTGAGCGAGGGTAGAAGTATGTTGGTAGATAAAAAGCTCTTTGTTAATGAGCTTTTCATGAAGCTCTTCAAAGGAGATAGGGGTGTCACGGGCATTGACAGAGTCAATAACCGAAGTGTAGGAGTCATCGAGGCCAAGAAGGACGCGATCAATGAGATTCTCGTGCTCGACGGGTTTGCCGAGCGCGGCGAGTTGGTCGGCACAGGCTTTAAGAGAGTGCATGAATTCAGTAACAGTGTCATTCCCTTTAGTTATGCGTTTGAGTTGGTCTTTTAATTGTTTGATGTGGCCGCGGTTAGGAAGGGCGTAGGTGTTAGCAAGAATAAGCCACGGGGCGTGGGAGGTTTTGGCGAGAGAGATGAGGGGAACGAGAGGTTGAGAGAGGGTTCCAACGAGGGCGCCAAACAGAAGCTTGTCCTGCCGGACCCAGTGGGAGTGGTCGGGGTTAGGGCTTTCGACACCATCGACAGTGAGGGTGGTGGGAAGGCAGGGATGAGTTCCATCTACAAATTTGTAGAGGTCATGGCCAATAAGGATGGCTTCTATTTGTAGTTTCTAGGAGAGGTAGTTTTTGGATTGAAGTTTGATAGTGTTGTTGATGTGGAGGAAGGTGAAGGGGCGGGAAAGGTCGATGACATTGGGGATTTGGGATGAGGGAGTGGAGTTGCTCAAAGCCATGGGAGAAGCGTGGATGTGGATCAAAAATCTGATACCATGTAGAGAAGAGATAGAGTTTATGAGTGAATATCTTATGAAGTATGCGTATACAAGCTATATAAAAAGCCTAAATTTACTGTAGGGAGTTACAACATGTGCTAAAGTAAGGGAGAAGAGGATAGAAGATAAACTATACAAAAGAATATCCTAGGAAATAGTTACAAAAGATAACAAAAGGAATAAGATAAGTCTAAAGACTTATTCAATCCTTATCGACAACACTTGGATAGCGATACAACACGAGATAGCAAACAACAGTACAACAAGCAATACAACGCAAATTAGTTTAATTAAATCAGATTTTTTTTTTACTTCAATACAACACAAGCTGCCAAACAACAGGGAAAAAAAGGAAAAATTAGAGCAAAATTGAAAAAAAGAACGGAATAAATTTGAGTAATACCCGAGCCAATCAATTCCATGAACACTTGGATGATTGAAAAAATCGAATCACTGATAATTTAAAAAATTTGCTTAAAATAAACTAAAAATTGAAATACCTAATAGAATTTAGAGTAAAGTTTAGGAAGAACCGCTGCTCAATTGTTGAGTTGGAGAGAATTGCGTTACGAGTATAATAGAATACAATGAACACTGAAACTTACAGTGAATTTGGGACAACTTCATAGTGATTCGAAGCTCGAAAAATTTTTGGAATAATTTAACAAAGAGCAGCAAAGCAGAGAACCGCATCACAAAGAACCAAAAGGTTAGAGGTAGAAAGGGAAGGGAAGAAATAATGTAAGAGGCGATGAACGATGTGGTATGAAAAGAGGATAGAGGTGAAAGAAGAGGGAAGAAATTAGGTTAGAGAAGATGAACGGTTGAGAGGAAAAACAGGAGGAAAGAGATGACCAGAGAAGAACATGGCAGCCAAGTAATTTTAGCAAGTTGGGAGGGCAAAATTATAATTCCACTGTTAATAAGCTACAGTAACAGAACTTCCCACTTTTTAATAGGTATGGATGTTAAAATTCTGGTCACATATGACATAATAACTTACCAAACAGCCCAGCGCTCTATATATATTTCGAGGTGTATGCTAGAATTGTTGACTTAGCATTTGGAAATTGGAATACCACTTATACTTACATTTACATCCATTTGCATAGTGTTTACTATTCACAGTTTAAACTTTAATTAGCTTTGGTGATTTACATATTAGGAAAAACATAGTCATGTTGGATCTTGTTAGATTCGTCAATAGTTCATACCTTTCAAAAATTATCACCCAAAGTTTTGACCTCTATTGTCAATTTTTCTATTTTTTTAATATCAACTTTTTATAATTTTTATTTATTGATAATTGAAGATATTAATGGTTAAAATAATGCATTGACAAATATGAAAACAAAAAGTGTTGCACTTATTTAGAAACGGAGGAAGTATTATATAGGAGTAACAAATACATGAGTTACTTGTGCTTCCGTAATTTGTTGACACGTACTCTCTCCATTACACATTATTTGCAACAACTAAATATTTTATCTCTAACAAAATAATAGTAAATGTTGCAATTAATGCGTAACGGAGGGAATACATACTAACACGAGGACTAAAAGTCTCCTTCCTAGAGGAGCAAATATTGCGTTACACTTGCACTCGCACACCGATGGTCATGAATTCAAATACTTTCTACAGTTTTACTTGCTCATCAGAATTGTCAATACAAGGATTTGCAAGCAACTCCATAAAGAAAGGATTAAATTACCTAATTGCCATCCAAAAAGAAAGAAAAATTAGATAAATATCCGATACACAAATCAAAATTACAAAATACAGAGTAACCCAATCTGGATCATAACTAGAGATGGCAATGGGTAGGATCTGGACAGGGTCGTCTAGGATCCAGATCCGTTTTATAGGCAAGGATCCAGATCCATTAGGTAATGAGAATAAGGATCTAGATCCAAATTCGTATGGATCTTACGGATCCGGATCCGGATCCTAAACGGATCCTTACCTATTTTGTTCAAACTACCCTAATTTTCACAATAATGAAAAATTTTAAACAATCATCTAACTACAACCAAAAATTACATTTAATTTTGAAAAATAACCATTCAACCATTGACAACTATTTAATCATCAAACTGTAGATTAATCAACTATTTCTAAAAGATTAACAATTATCAACCGATTTTTCGAATCAATAATCCAGTAAACTCGCACAATAACTATAACAATAATTCAAAATTAAAGAAAAAATCTGTTATTACATGTAGTAACTAATATTATATTATTAAATAATATTATTAAAAAACGGGTAAACGGATCTGGATCTGGGTAATACTTTAAGACCCGATCCAAATCCGTTTTTTTCAAGGAGGATCCAGATCCTACCCGGATCCATAGGATCCAAAATTTGAGGATCCGGATCAGTAAAAAAAATGAATCTTGATCCACATATTCGGGTAGGGTCCACTACCCACTGTCATCTCTAGTCATAACCCAGTTTGCTTTAAAGCATCACCACAGGCACAACATACTTCCGAACTAGTCATGAATTACGAAACAGCAGTTGGGTATCAACACGCAAAGTTTGTCTGAGCTGTGACACGCAATTCTTGGCATGTTCAGCGTCATCTGTTTTCCAATATAATGCACGACCAACTTCTAGATCTTCTCCAATCCTATTAGTACTATGTGGAGTGATATCGATCTTTCGAAGAGAAGCAGTGTTTTCGGAAAGATAGGAAAGAAATTCCATGGTGTTATCATCACCTCTAAAGCCAAACAATTTGACCTCCTTTAGTGTCTGATGTGGCGGAGACATAGAAGGCAATTTTAGCGCGGGGTATTCCAGCCAGTCAACAATAAATGGCGGGACCTACAAGCAGTATAGAGGAAATTCATAGCATTTATCCAATTAATCAAATTATAATAAGGCAGTAATAATTAACTGCACTAAAAAAAATCAAGAATTGAAACCCACTTCCGTAAGACTCTCGGGAAATGAACTTAGTGAAGAACAAACCAGAACACATTATCATGTAGCAAACAGTCCACACACATGTTGACAACAATATGAAAACTCACATAACGACACTAATGTAGACATATATATGTTCGAGATCAAGCTCAATGATGGGTGGGAAACTACTAAATACGGAGTAGTGAATACTGGTTTTCAATATACAAGAAAAGAAGTTAATTTCCAAAGCTTAAGGTGCTAGAGAAAATGAGTAATTCAAGCCATATAAGAAGGCCAAATTCATGTATGATTTCTTAGACAATAGAGTTGATCTTGCTAAGCTAGAATTAGCACGATATCTTACGATATTTCCCAGCTACTGGCGTTGCCATGTAGTACACTTTTTTATTACTCCATATACTGAATGGAATAAATCACTTTCCAGACAACCTCACAATCTCACATGGATAATCAGGTCATTAAAATTCCAATGCTCTAAAGGAGTGGTAGTTTAAGAATCATATTAGAGGTCTATTATGGCCCTGTTCTCTTCAACTTTGTACTAATAGTTTCAGCTCTTACCAGATCTCATCAAAACAGATCAGATCAGATCTGATCTAGAACACACCCTATATTTGACTATTTTAAAGCATATTAGAAAAGCTTGTTTGGCTTGTTTTCTATTGAAAAGAGCAAACAAAAAGTTCTCTAATTGATTCATGCTGAATCCTTAAATTATACCATCAAAACATACAAATGTGGGAAGGGAGTTAATCTGAGTAGGTCATATTGTTGCTGAAGATCACATCCGCAAGCCTAAAAAGCATTGCGGGTTAGAGACTGCATCTTATGGAACGCAGCGGCTATTGGCACGTATTCGAAAAAAAAAAATGACTGCTGGGTTTGAGTAAAAGGGATGGAAATTGGAAACTGGTAAAAATAGGTAAGCCATTGCCAATGGTTATTCTTGGTTAAAGGGCAATCAAAACAAAGTGCATGGCAACTGGAGCAGATCTAATGCTACGAGACATCATGCAGAAGTTGAAAATGTGCAGAATCAGATTGTCAGATGTGTAGAAAAGACAAGAAATCAGCTCAGCATATTTATTTCACCTGTCACTCCTGTCAGCAGTGTTAGAATGTATTATGTGGCATCAATTTCAGCAGTCAAGACTGTTTCAAGATGCTGGAGAAAAAGGGAAAACTCGAAAATCAGGATAAGGATGGCTTTGTGCAACGGTCTCTCGTCTATGGATCGTTAGGAATCAAGTGTTAACTACTTCATCAGTGCTGACGAACATAATTATAATACAAAATTATAGAAGGTTTAATGTTTTTAAGCCTAACAGGTGGAATAACTCTTGGCTAAAAGCCTAAAACAGTATATGATGCTCTGTAAGTTGGCTGTTTCATGTGATTTATTAGGTTAGGGATAATTTACCCTTTGTTTAATGTGATATAATATATGCTTCAACACCCCCCCCCCACCCCCAAACACACACCCACCCACAACCATCATGGACGAGTAGCAAAAGTTATTGACCTATCCCATCTCGCGTTTATCATTCCTCCTAGGAAACAAATGATCATCTAAATCCATACCCGTGTTTAAGTAAGATACTCTCTAGACTTTAGGAAACAAACCACTTTCCCTCTTTTAAACAAGTTTGATGCAAGTGCTGGCCAGAAAATGGGGATTCAGAAGTACTTACAACTATCTCAAGTAGCTCCAATAAAGGGGCTCCCCTGATTACGGAAGCAGCTACTTTGTAGCCCACGTAGGTTGACCAAACATGAGCAATGTCAACTGCCAGTTGTTTTAGACTACTAAAAACACAGAGCTCTGTAAAATCGGTCATGCCCTGCACACAGCACACACCCTTTACATCAGTAAGTGGCTAAAACCATAAAAATATTAATGTTCTTCGGTTCAGTTGCTAACCTGGAAGAGATGAGCTGAAACAACCAAAGATTTAAGCTTTGGGAAATGAGAGGAGAACTGACTGAAAACAAAGTTTTTAGCTCCTGATAAGGTCGCGCTTGTACTGCGGTCTCTAAGGTTTGTTAGCCTCAAAGAAGCAAGCTGCTTAGCATCCTTGATACAAAGAGTTTTTTGGCTTCCTGCATACTTGAATGACATGAGATTTGGGGCCAAGACTTGCAAATATTCTAGGTCTTTACAGCAGTACAACTCCAGTGATTTCAGCTTTAGGTGAGGAGCTGTATTTTTTGCATTTACCAGCCCAAGACTGTACTCCAAAGTGAATCTTTCAAGAGACGAACAGCTAGATAAAATCAAGTCGAAAACATCGTCCGCGAGGTTTACAGATCTTAGGCAGAGATCTCTTAGAGACTCAAATTGTTTCCCAATATTGGGAGAAGCAGAATGCGACAATCTAAAAACATGAGCAGGAAAATAATAATTCCTCGGATCATCAGGACCAGGATGTGCATTTAAGTTTAGCTCAAGCTCAGAAACACCACTTTTTATGGCAAAGGAAATCCAATCATCAAAATAATAAAGCATGCCAGGTTCTCCCGGACGGGCAATCCTAAATCGATGCAACTTTTTAGCACTATATTGTCGTAAAATATTGTCAACGCATCGCATATATGTTCGATTACCCAACTTTAATGGCTTCAAACATTCAAAGTCGAGATTAGGGCAGGATGTCCATAAGTTTCTCCATCTCTTAGAAAGGATGCCAGTAACTGTTGCTTCCTTGAGTGTCAACAGAGTCAGGATATGTATCAGGATCTCATCTGGCAAATCACTAATTCGGTCCCTTTCTCTGATCTTTTTACATCTCTGATTCACCAAACAAAACATTCAGTTCCCAGTGAGCTGATTAAGTTTAAAAACAAATTCAAATCTTTAACCAAACTTCACTTTTAACCAAAAATAAAATAAAATTACAGTAACCATTCAAGCAAAGAACAAGGTAACAAAATTGCATGTCAATGTGAAATAAAGGTAGAAAATAAAACCAAAAATCATATCTTTATACTGGTAAAGCCTTGTTACAATTGCACCTAGAGATCCCCCAAGTATTATCAAATTCTAAATCTTCGAATAATCAAATTATATTCATATCTCAGCATATATTATTAACAATAAAGAAAATGACTTGGACAAAAATTAATCAATGTGTGTCAATGGCGAATTGAAGAAGTAATAAAAAATCTTAACTTTTCCTAATAAGTATTTCAGCTATAATAGATCCCGAAATTTATAAAAAAAATATATATACTATATGTCTGATAAATCAAAATACATTCAATTCTGAGGGTATCATCCTAATTGCGAGTCAGTTAAAGAGTAGAGCAACATCGAATCCAATTTACAGTAGATTGTTGTATGTGAATTAGGAATTTGAAGCAAAAAAAAACAGACATCAGATTTATCTATATCAATTGGGAATTTCAAGAGACCAAAATTAATATTTATATAAATCTCCAAAGTTACTTGAGCTCTCACATGGTTGGAAAAAAAAAACTAACCTTCAAAGTTCCAAATTGAGGACGATCCCGCAAAATTGTAGTTGCCATCAAACTAATCAACCTTTAATTAACGAGTATTCCTATCCAAAATCAGGACTTCAGGAGTAACAAATGCTCGATGCAGTTACAGATATAAACTCCAACCAATTCGAATATTATGCTTGTTTAGTTAATTAATTAAAGGAAAACTTATACGAGTAGAAATAGGAAAAGAAGCTCCTAATAAAAAAAAAATAGGAAAAGAAGAAACACATATACGAACTACCGAGTATAAATTCTCTTTGGTAACCCGAGTTTATAATTTTTTTTTTTTTTTTTTTTTTTTGCGTGAATGAGCCACAAAGTGTCGGTTCAGTTTAGTTCTCCCCAACTTATTTTCAGTTCAGTTCAGTTCTCCCCAACTTATTTTCAGTTCAGCTTTAATCATTTCAGTTCAGTTCAGCTCTAACCAGTTCAGTTCAGCTCCATTCTTTTATAATCATTTTGTTAAATATTATTATTATATTGGTATAATTTATTTTACTAATTACGGTTATTATTATTATTTATCATTACTATTAAGTATTATTATCACAAGTTTTTCACAAACTTTTATATGAGGCAGGCCACACCTTCAACTAATGGTGTGGCCACCCCTCCCCCTTTCCTCTCAACCCCCCTATCTCACGCCTCCCCTCTTTCTCTTATTTTTTTTTTTACTCTTTGAATAACCACCTGTCAGATACCCTTGTTTCAAAATAACCACCCCAATTTCATTTGCGTTTAAATAACCACCTCAACTTATCTTAACGTTTTTAAATACCCACCTCTTAACAGAAAAATGTGACTCCGTTAACAGTGGCGCCTGTTGACACGCTTTTTATTAAATTTCTCGCCAATTTTCCACGACTTTGAGCTATATATATATATATATATCTCTAACATTGACTATCCTAATCTAAACAAATTTGCAAAGATTTACTTCAATTCCACTGTGATTCCTCTTGAAGCTCAAAATTCAGGTATGTTCTTTGCAATCTCTAACATTGACAAACCTAATCTAGGGTTTTAATGTATATATTTAGGGGAAATTGGGGCCTTTTCTTGTATTCTTATGAATTCTAAATTCTACCTTTATGAACTTAAATTCTACCTTTATGAACTTGTTAGGAATTTGTTATGGCTGAAAGGGAATCAATTACTTGCCATTGTACTCTCCCTGTTGCAAGGAGGACTTCTTGGACTGAGAAGAATCCCGGGCGAAGGTTCATGTCTTGCAAATTCTATGAGCATGAAACGGAGTGGAGGGGCTGCGGTTTTTTTAGATGGATTGATGAGGGACAAACTGAATGGCAGAAGCTATTTATCAATCAACTTATGCTGCAGAAGAGGTTGTTGGAGGGCAGAGTTAGGTCATTGGAAGATGAAGTGAGCAGTTTGCAAGGACAACGAAGACATTTGGTGAATGATTATGGTAATTTGGAGGTCAAGTATAAGACTTTGAAGGGTGAATTGAAGCTGAAGAAAAAAGCCAATCCAAAGCAAATGAAGGGTGGATTATGCAAGGGATTTATGTTTGTTTGTGTGTTATGTATGTTGTTGATTGCAGCTGCTAGGGCAATATAAGATGCAATTAGGGTTGTATTAGCTAATTTAGGGTGGAGTTTTTTTGGTTTTAGTTTGCTTTCCAGTAGTGAGAAAGCTTATTGTTGTAGTTGGTGTGTTAGAAAAAAAATATGAACCTTAATGAATAGCTATGTAATGGTGGAATTATCATGTATTTTGACATTCACTCTTAATGAAGCATGAACTTATCTTAGCTATGTCATCATCCATATGTCAAGTTATTGAACTGATATATCAAACAGAAATTCATTCATGATGATATATGTTTCCAACTCATAATCACACACAAACTGATACCAGTTTGTGACTTACATCATTTTGTGACTTACATCATTCACACACTAAGCACTAACCATACCAGAAATTGATACCTGTTGATATATCAGTTCAATAACACCAATTTCCAAACACAAACTGTAACATGTTCACACACTAATAGATGATTCATAAGCTGATATTTCCACATCAGAAATTCATATTGCAAAAATCAAAATCAAAATATCCATATGTTCACAGATTGATATCATTCAGCTTAAACCAAAAAAATCCAAAGCATACAGTTATCCTAATACAAATTCTAACACAAATCACTACAAATCTCAAACTGGTTTCTTCTTGGAGCCTTTGAGAGGTAGCTTAGGTCTGAATTGAGGTGTAGATGATGTTGCTTGTTTCTGAAGTGAAGATTGCCTGGTGACAGGAGGAGCTGTTGGTGGTTTTGGAGGTGCTGTAGATGGCCTAGCTGCTGGTTGTTGTGGCTGTGGTGGCTTCTTTGATATATTTGGTTGCTTGCTTGTAGGGGGTTATGCACAGTTGAAGAGCTTGCTTGGGAGGAGCTTCCTATGATGTGTCTGCTACTTGCTGAAATAACAAAAAAAGCATATATGTGTTAGTAAGAAAATCTGAAATTTCATATTAAACCTCATAACACAAGCTAGATAAATACCTTTTTGTTCTTAGCTCTCATAGATTTTTTTGACCTCTCGGCTACTGCCCATTGTGAAGTGCTAGGAGGCCTCCCAACTTCTTTTGTATTTGCTGAAACTGTTGTAGCTTTGCATCCCCTTTTATTGTGTCCCACTTGACCACAATTGCTGCATTTGCACTTTGCCATCTTAACCTTCTTTGCTTTTTGTTCAGCCTCTTCCCCCTTTTCCTTTTTCCTCTTTTTCAAATTAGGTCTCCCAGGCATAATCTTATGAACTGGTGGTAGAGGATGGGGTAGATCAATTTTTTTCCAGTAATTAACACCAGGCATGGGGTTGATGGCTTGGCTATATGCATGTAAATATGTCTCTCTACTATAGGCTGAATCAACATAGTCATTTGGATCAGCATTCTTCTCCAAAATGCATCTAAATGCATGCACACAAGGGATGCCTGTCAACTGCCAGTGATAACAAGTACATGTCCACAAAGCCAAATCAACTTTCAACTGATCACCCCTATGACTAACTTCATACATATCTTCTCTACTAATCTGCAACACACATTTCCTTGACTCTTCCTCCATTCCATCAAAAGTCTTCTTAATATATGGCATGTTTTTCCCTTCATAAGATTGAACTCCTTGCCATTTCTCATAGTTTCTCTTCATCAGATACCTTCTTAACCATTCCATCATGGTTAGAACTGGCTTGTCTCTTGCCTCCTTTATGACAGCATTGAATGTCTCGCACATATTGTTCACAACATGTTGGATTTGCAATTGGTGGAGAATTTGTGCCTTGACCAGTGTTGTGGAGGAATCTCAGCTAAGTATTCATAAGCTTCTTCAGATAGACACTTGATGCTCTCCATGTTAACCTCAAAGAAAAACTAAAATTAATTAATAGATTAGTCCCACACTTAAATGCCATTTAATGAATGAGAAACAAAGAAAAAATTCCTCTGTTGACATTACCTCTGTTGTTGCCCTTGCTGCATTCCAAAAGAGGGACTTGAAAATACTCCCACTGAACCTCAGTTTAAAATTTGCCCAGATGTGCCTAACACAAAATCTGAGCTCTGCTTTTGGTGCAAGCAAAGGAAAAGCCTCCAACAGTCCCTGTATTGTATAAAACACCATCACAAACTGATTTAATATCTTCACTTAGTTGACAAATAAACTACAGAATATACAAATGTATTTTAAAATCATACCTTTTTCTATCAGACATAAAGGTCCATCCTTCACCCAATGGAGCTCCACCAATGTCCTTCAACAACAATTCTATGAACCAACACCAACTATCTTTGTTTTCCACCTCAACTATTGCCCAAGCAAAAGGGAATATGTTGTTATTTCCATCTTTTCCGACAGCAACCAAACATTGTCCAGGATAAGCTCCTTTGAGGTGACACCCATCCACCCCAATAACAGGTCTACATCCAACCCTTCCTTGCAAGCATTCAAGCACAACATACATTCTAACAAACAGTGGGGGAGGTCTCTCAATGCTATCAACCATAACATATGCACTGCTACCAGGATTATGTTCGATAAGAGCATTTACATAGTCCCACATTTTGGCATATTGTTCAGATGCATCCCCGTAGATGATAAGTTTACATCTAGCCCTTGCATACCAAGCTTGGTATACTTAATACCTATGCCAGTGCCCTAAAAACCTTGTTAATAAAGGCCTTAAGCTTCCAATTAGGATCAGCTCTAAAATCCTAATGTATCTCTCTGCTAGGTATTCACTAGTCAACTTATTAGTCAATGATTTTCTCAAAATCATGCTTCATGTTCATAGATTTCAATTGCCAAGTACCACTATTAGGTAATTTCCTAGCATTAATTTTGAAATTACACTTCCAGTTTCCCTTATGAGGACAAGCTATCAACTTAGGGTCTTTTCTCAACTTAGTCTTTTTCACATCCCATTCACAATCACACCTATCTTTGCAATAAAGAGAAATTCTTGTGCCATCATTGTGAAGGCTGTAAAAATCATACCTATTTTGTATAGCATGCCACTGAATAGCTTTTCTCAAAATTTCAGATGAGTCAAACAACATACCAGGCTGAAACTCAATTGGATGCTTGAAAGCAACCTCTGGATTGAAGTGTGGCCATCTTTCTTCATCATCACTGCTACCATCAATGCTCCTCAACTCATCAGAATCATATTCAATCTCAGGTTGCAAACTGATTTCTTCCCCATCAACATCTTTCACAACCTGTTTTTCCTTTTTTGAACTTGTTTCACCCTTGTGAAACTGAAGTGAACCATTCACTTCTTTCAACAAATTATCCTTTGCAATTCTTCCCCTAGTTTGCAACTCTTCATTTTTAATACCTTTCAAGTCAACTTCTTCTTCCCCGCAACCCTCAATATCATCTAAGCTTGTGTATTCAGATGAACTCTCACTTAGTGAATCTGCCTCACTGTCACTCTTAACAAAAAGCTTCTTCTTTGCCTTTGGCTTCCTAACAACCTTGCCTTTCACCTTCCCTCATCTTTAATCTGCTTTTGCTTACTTTTTCTTTTCTCTTAGGTTTATCTCTGTTAATTCCTCTTCACACTCTCCACTCTACAACTTGTCTTCTTCCTAGCAGTGTGTTTAACCCTAGAGTGGATTTTTGTCCCTTTGGTAGTCCTCTCTCAAACTCTTTCTGGTCATAGGCCAAACATCATTGTCATTTTCTACATCTCTAGGTGGCAGATTCAACCTTGGCTTCTCCTTTGTTCTATTATAACTTTGGCCAACTTCAAATTTTTTTGGCTATTTTGAGTTTGAGGGTTTACTATGGCTGGTTTAGAGCAGGTAGAAGAAGTTGGATTGTTTCTTGTATTGGGTCTCAAAGTGGGCTTTTGTTGAGTGGCTTTTTGGGTTGAAATTTGTTCTTGTTTATGAGAGTTAACAACTGTGCAGAAGCAGTTCAAAGTTTGGCTTTTGTCAACAGTTTCAAGCCACAATGAAATGGACTCTTGGTTTCTCAATTCAACTAACCCACTGCTTAATGTTTTACCCTTCTCACAAAAATGAAACTTCAATATACTTGGCAAATTCATACTACTACTAGCAGCATATGCATTCTCTGCCATTCCCCATAAATACCTCAAATTAATTAATTCTTTCTCTACTTGACAACTAAGGTAACTGAACCCCCCCTCATACTGAACCACCTTCCTCCCTTTAGTAATCTTCTGAGCAAAATCCCCACCAACTTGAAGCCTAATTTGATATTTCGACATTCTAGCAATGGCAAAACTGAAATTAGGATTCTACCAATTTCATAACGCAATCAACAACATTTTAAAATCAATAAAAAGAAAAAGCAATTGCTTAACCAAGCTTCTAATTACTTAATTGAATAATTTATACATAGATTAGTATAGTATAAAGGTTAAATTTCAGTTTTTTACCTTGTTTAGGGCCCACAACTTCACGACACAACGCAGTAACACCAGCCTCACTCACACATTCTTCTCACTGTAAAAAACTCAGTTGCAGATTAGAGAGAGAAAGAATCTTGTGCAGAAAATTGAATGAAGAATTTAAAATGGGGAGGGGAAGGTGAAAAATAATTGAAGTTTGAAGAAGAAAGAGGAGAGAGGAAAGAGGAAAGAGAGAATAGGTAGATTAGGTATGAATGCGTGGTTTGTTTGGAGGGAGATTAGGTCAGTAAAAAAAAATGGGCCCCACTTTTAACGGAGTCACATTTTTCTGTTAAGAGGTGGGTATTTAAAAACGTTAAGATAAGTTGAGGTGGTTATTTAAACGCAAATGAAATTGGGGTGGTTATTTTGAAACAAGGGTATCTGACAGGTGGTTATTCACAATTTTTCCTAAAAAAAAATAGGAAAAGAAGAAACACATATACGAACTACCGAGTATAAATTCTCTTTGGTAACCCGAGTTTATAATTTTTTTTTTTTTTTTTTTTGCGTGAATGAGCCACAAAGTGTCGATTCAGTTTAGTTATCCCCAACTTATTTTTAGTTCAGTTCAGTTCTCCCCAACTTATTTTCAGTTCAGCTTTAATCATTTCAGTTCAGCTCTAACCAGTTCAGCTCTAACCAGTTCAGTTCAGCTCCATTCTTTTATAATCATTTTGTTAAATATTATTATTATATTGGTATAATTTATTTTACTAATTACGATTATTATTATTATTTATCATTACTATTAAGTATTATTATCACAAGTTTTTCACAAACTTTTATATGAGGCAGGCCACACCTTCAACTAATGGTGTGGCCACCCCTCCCACTTTCCTCTCAACCCCCCTATCTCACGCCTCCCCTCTTTCTCTTATTTTTTTTTTACTCTTTCTTTTTTTTTCTTTTTTTTTTTCTCTTTGATGTCTGTCTCATTTTTTTTTATTTTTTTGCCTCATTTTCTCTCTCCTCTTATTTCCCCTATTTTTTTTCCCTATTTTCTCTTTTCTCTCATTTTTTTTAAAACTCTTTTTTTTTCTCTTTGATGTGTCTATCATTTTTCCTATTTTTTTGCCTCATTTTCTCTCTCCTCTTATTTCCCCAATTTTTTTTCCTATTTTCTCTCTCCTCTTATTTCCTCTAGAATTTTACCACTAACACATTGATAAATAAGGACGTGGCTAATAATAAGTCCAAGCTAGGCCGTATAATGATGCTCGTATCCCCTTTAAAAAAAATCCAAGCGTGAATCCGTTTTTGGATAACCCTACCTGAATGTATGTGTAACCCTTATTATATGTAACCTTATTTTATGATACGAGAAACCCATTACTTCATAATAAGTAACTATTATTATTTGTACCCTTATTTTATCATACAAGTAACCCATTTATTCTACAAGTATCCCTTATATATTTTTCAAATGACCCATTATATTATAAAAGTAACCTCATTAGTTAACAAATGTAACTCTAATTACATGTTTGAGTAACCTTATTTATTTGTTCGAGTAACCTCATATTTTCGCAAAAAGTAGGTGCTAAGTTTGTAATTACAAGGGGTTACTTTTATTGAAATTAGGGGTTACTTTTTAATTATAAGGGGTTACTTCTACAGTAAATAGAGGTTACTTTTTTTAATTATAAGGGGTTACTTTTGTAATTATAAAGGGTTACTTCTACCGTGAATAGGGTTTACTTTTTGTAACTATAAGGGGGTTATTTTTTTATAAATAGGGGTTACTTTTACTATAAATAGGGGTTGCTTTTACTAAAAGTATAGGTTACTTTTGCTATAACTAGGGGTTATTTTTACTATAACTAGGAGTTGCTTTTACTGAAAGTATAGGTTACTTTTTGTAACTGTAAGGGGGTTACTTTTGCTATAATTAGGGGTTACTTTTTGAACTTGTAAGGGGGTTACTTTTATTATAACTAGGAGTTACTTTTACTAAAAGTATAGGTTACTTTTTTTTTGAGGGGGAAAGTATAGGTTACTTTTTTGTAATATAATGGGTTACTTTTATTAAAATTAGGGGTTACTTTTCAATTATAAGGGGTTACTTCTACAATAAAAAAAGGTTACTTTTTGTAATTATAACAAATGTCTTGCTCGGTCTTTCTCTCTCCTCGTACTTTGCAATTGTAACAAATTCGATCGAAATAATAATGAAAAACTTAAAAAAGAACTCAAATCTACTCTCTCTTCCTCCACCACGATCCTCGCCTTAGATAATTGAGGAGAGAGAAAAAAAAATCCAAATTCAAAAATTCAGTATCAAACTCAATTCCCTTAGATAACTAATAATTTTATGGAAAAGAAATTAGATGATTTACATCTTTTTATTTGATAAGTATACAAACATAAAGTATACTATTGACCATGAATTATGTGAGGTCAATAAAGTGTACTGATTTCAATTTTATCATTTTATGGGAAAGGAAAAAGAAAGAAAGATGATTTACATCATTTTATTTGATAAATATACAAGGAAAAGTAGATGACTTCTCATATTCGACAGATTTCAATAGTCAACTGCTGTATACTCCCTCCGTTTCATTTTAATCTACACACTTATACTTTTCACGCATGCCAATGTAGAACTTTGAAAACATATATCTTTAGTTTTGTATTTGTAAAAATTATAAAAAGTACATATTAATAAAATACATACTAAGACGAATCTAACAAGATCCCACATGACTATGTTTTTATTCACGTATAAATCACAAACGAGAGTCAAAGTGTAATTTGTGAATAGTGTAAAATGTCAGTGTGTAAATTAATATGAAACGGAGGGAGTATATGTTAACCAAAACAATCAAAGGAAATTAAACATTCAAGGCAATATATTACTTAATTTCATGGATCATGTATTCAGATCTACTCCTCTCCCAACGCCTCACTCCTCCATCTTCCTCATGACTGAAAAACTCAAATTTCATCTCGCTCTCGCAATTAACACCATTAAACACATTCATTCCTATCAATCTCGAGATGGAAATAGTTCAATGTTCTATATGGGTCGATCTATTTAAAATTATGTTGAATCTATTGAAGCAAACCTCTTCAAAATTCCAACAATTTCCAACTTCCATATTGAATCAGACCTATGGCCATCACCATTGAAACTTCTCGGCTATCCAGAATGTTTTTGGTACATTAGCCACACCATAATGTTCGACATCAATGGCTTCGAAAGAATGTGGGGAATTTGACCCCCATCATTTGATGTTAAATTCGACGCAATCTCCCTCTTGGATGTTAATTGTGGTATCCGAGGAGAGAGAAAATGGGCTAATATATACTTCTGGGAAAAAAGGGTTGTCGGGGAGTATGTACCGCCATGGATAACGTTGTTGTTGATGGTTGAGTTTTGCGATGATGATGATGATGCTGAAGAAATCGAAGATTTGAGGAAGGAGGAGGGAGGAAGGAGGTTGGGAATGGCTTGTGAGTTGTGACGCGCGCAGCCACACGGTATGCTTTCCGTGTGGCCTGTGGTACAGAAAACGCTTTGTATTACTATTATTATTAGGAGGAACATGGTTTAGGTCAGAGCACAAATAAACCCACGTTTTTAGCCCATAAACCAATCAAATCACGTCAAGACGGGTTATGATGTAACTTTCGCGGTCCAACCCAATCACTATTTTTATTACTAAATATTATTATATTATTAAATCTAATTATTAAAATAGTAATATTAATTTACTTCATAGATATTATTGTTATTATATATCATCATCAAGTATTAATATATTATTAAAATAGTAATATGTTAACCAAAGCAATCAAAACATTCAAGGCAATATATTACTTAATTTCATGGATCATGTATTCAGATCTACTCCTCTCCCAACGCCTCACTCCTCCATCTTCCTCATGACTGAAATCAAATTCCATCTCGCTCTCGCAATTAACACCATTAAACACCTTCATTCCTATCAATCTCGAGATGGAAACAGTTCAATGTTTTATATGGGTCGAGCTATTTAAAATTATTTTGAATCTATTGAAGCAAACCTCTTCAAAATTCCAACAATCTCCAACTTCCATATTGAATCAGACCTATGGCCATCACCATTGACACTTCTCGGCTATCCAGAATGTTTTTGGTACAACTAGCCACACCATAATGTTCGACATCAATGGCTCCGAAAGAATGTGGGGAATTTGACCCCCATCATTTGATGTTAAATTCGACGCAATCTCCCTCTTGGATGTTAATGGTGGTATCCGAGTAGAGAGAAAATGGGCTAATATATACTTCTAGGAAAAAAGGGTTGTCGGGGAGTATGTACCGCCATGGATAACGTTGTTGTTGATGGTTGAGTTTTGCGATGATGATGATGATGCTGAAGAAATCGAAGATTTGAGGAGGGAGGAGGGAGGAAGGAGGTTGGGAATGGCTTGTGAGTTGTGACGCGCGCAGCCACACGGTATGCTTTCCGTGTGGCCTGCGGTACAGAAAACGCTTTGTATTACTATTATTATTAGGAGGAACATGGTTTAGGTCAAAGCACAAATAAACCCACGTTTTTAGCCCATAAACCAATCAAATCACGTCAAGACGGTTTATGATGTAATTTTCGCGGTCCAACCCAATCACTATTTTTATTAATAAATATTATTATATTATTAAATCTAATTATTAAAATAGTAATATTAATTTACTTCATAGATATTATTGTTATCATATATCATCATCAAGTATTAATACAAATAATATAAAATAATTATTATTAATTATCATTATTATCATTAATTATTATTATTAATAATAATTTATAATTATTAATATTTTTTTATAAGTATCATTTAAAAATATCCAAAATACTATTATTATTATTCATTATTATTACTTATCATTATAATAATTATATAATATTCATATTATTATTTTTTAAATATTACGGTTTTTTCACCAAATACCCCTGACAAAAAAATTTATTCACCAAATACCCCAGCTTTTTTCAAAATTCACCAGATACCCCTAACTTTTAAAAAAATTCACCAGATACCCCAAAATTTTAAAAAAATGACAAATAATGCCCTTAATGACTAACGGCAGTTAACTCCGTTAGTCATTAGTGTTAATTAACCCTAAAAAACTCTAATTAACTTAAAAAAACCCTAAAAACTTAACTAACCTAACCTCCCCTCTCTGTCTCCCCTAACCCACCACCCCCCCAACCCCAGCCCCCCCCCCCACCCACCCTCCTCCCCTTCCCCCAGTCCGCCGCCCCCTCCCCTCCCCTTCCCTACCAGTCGTGCGCCCTACCCTCCCCTTCCCCGAAATCGTCGCGCAACCCCCCTCCCCTTCCCCCGAAATCGTCGCGCAACCCCCCCTCCTTGTCCCTTCGCGCCTACGCCGGTCGTCTGGACCGTATTATTGTCAACCTCTCTCGTCTTCCGCCAGAGAGTCTATATTCTCCTACAGTTCATACCGCACTTAAAGGAATCTCCGGCGACCTTTGTTTTCTCTTGACCCGTCATCACCATCACCATCATTTTTCTGGGTTTTCATTTTTTTTTGGATTGATTAATTTTAGATCTAGGTTTTCATTATTTTTTAATTTCAATCTGGTTTTTTACTTTTGGTTTTCTAGATCTGTTTATATTGTGGTTGATTTGGTGTTGTGTTGGTTCTTGTGGTTGATTTGATGGTGGCAGTGAAGGTGGTGGGTGATGGTTTTGGGCGAATTTGGTGGCTGCGGGGGAGGGTAGGGGTGGGGTGGTGTCGGTGGCTGCAGAGGAAGGTAGGGGTGGGGTTAGTGTGTGCTGCGAAGGAGGGGGCTGGTGGGGTTGGTGTCGGTGGCTGCGAGGAGGGGGCTGGTGGTACCGGGGTTGGTGGTGGTGTGGTGGGGTGGTGGGGTGGTGGGTTAGTGGGGCTGGGGTTGTTAGGTTGTGGGGGGTGGTGGTTAGGGGAGAGAGAGGGTTAGGGTTAGGATTAGTTAGGGTTAATTAGGTTGACTTAGGTTAATTAGGTTGACTTAGAGCTAATTAGGTTGACTTAGGGCAAAGTTGTAAATAAACACTAACGGAGACTAACGTCCATTATCTTTGGGGGTATCTGGTGAATTTTTTTAAAAGTTAGGGGTATTTGGTGAATTTTGAAAAAAGTTGGGGTATTTGGTGAATAAATTTTTTTGTCAGGGGTATTTGGTGAAAAAACCGTAAATATTATTCATATATTTATTACATTCAATTAATTTAATTTAATTTAATTCAATTCAATTCAATTCAGTTCAATTCAATTCAATTCAATTCAATTCAATTCAATTCAATTCAATTCAATTAAATTCAATTCAGTTCAGTTTAGCTACAATCAGTTCAGTTCAGCTACTGAACTTATTGGAGCTGAACTGAACTAAACTTATTGGAGATGAATTGAACTGAACTTATTGGAGTTGAACTAAACTAAACTAAACTGAACTTATTGGAGCTGAACTAAACTGAACTAAACTGAACTGAACTGAACTGAACTGAACTGAACTGAATTGAATTGAATTGAATTGAATTGAATTGAATTGAATTGAATTGAATTGAATTGAATTGAATTGAATTGAATTGAATTAAATTAAATTAAACTAAATTGAATGTAATAAGTATATAAATAATATTTTAACAATAATAATATGAATATTAAATAATAATTATAATGATAAGTAATACTCCCTCCGTTTCCTAAAGATCTTCCCACTTACTGTTCCTACAGATACCAAGGAAAATCAAGTTGTGTGGGCAGGTGTGAGTAAAGTAGGAGAGAGAAAGGGGTTAAGATAAATAAACAAATAAAAAGGGGTTAAAGTAGGAGAGAGAAAGGGAGTAAAATTGAATTAATAATGTAATGGTGGACCATATGATAGTGACATGAAAGGGTAAATAGGGAAATATGTTTTGCCAAATAAGGAATAAAGAAAAAGAGGGAAGATTTTTTGGAAACACCCTTAAACGGAAAGAGGGAAGATCTTTAGGAAACGGAGGGAGTAATAATGAATAATAATAATAATAGTATTTTGGATATTTTAAAATGATAGTTATAAATAAATAATATTAATAATCATAAATTAATAATAATAATAATTAATGATAATAATGATAATTAATAATAATAATTTTATATTATTTGTATTAATAGATTAATACTTGATGATGATACATAATAACAATAATATCTAAGAAGTAAATTAATATTACTATTTTAATAATTAGATTTAATAATATAAAAATATTTAGTAATAAAAATAATGATTGGGTTGGACCGCGAAAATTACATCATAAAGCGTCTTGACGCAATTTGATTGGTTTTTGGGCTAAAAAAAGTGAGTTTATTTGTGCTTTGACCTAAACTATGTTCCTCCTAATAATAATAATAATGAGTAAAGCTATAATAAATAAAATAATATATAGAAACAACAATAATAATAATACTTAATAGTAATGATATATATTTAAATAATAATAATAATAGTGATAATAATAATAATAATAATATAATAAAAATAAGAGTAATTAGTAAAATAAATTATACCAGCATAATAATAATATTTAACAAAATGGTTATAAAAGAATGGAGCTGAACTGAACTGAACTGAACTTATTGGAGCTGAGCTAAACTGAACTGAACTGAAAATAAGCTCGGGAGAACAGGCCTTAAGTTTATAAAATTTTAATTGGTAGCATTTGTTACTTTTTATTTATTTATTTATTGATTCTTCTATGTGGTAGGCACCAACTTTAGTTATGTTTTCAACATGCAAAATGATGTATATTTGGTCGTTTTTTTATGATTCCGACCTCACATTGGACCCTTAGAAATTGACTTCGTATATAAATCCTAAGAAGGGTAGTTTTCCTCTGTTTTTAGCCCGGCGGACAGTACGGCGCAGGTGATCATGAGTTATACACACTTGTGATAAACTTAGTTAAGGCTTTGTCAAAGTTCAAGTCGTTGGGGCTTGACTCAAGTTCAGGTCGTTGGGGTTCGGCTCAAGTTCAGGCTCGGTTCACGACCCTAGTGAGTTGACTTGAGCTAGACCAAGCTCGTCTCAAGAAACTCGTAAATGACTTGATTATTTTTTTAAATACTTTATAATTAAACCAATTGTTTTTTTTTAAAAAAAACCATAAATTATACTTCCTCCGTTCCATAATAAGTGAAACACTTACTATATTAGAACGTTTCAAAATAAGTGAAACATACCTTAAATGGATAAAAGAAAGTGGCAAAATGACAAGAGTGCCCATCACAAACTTGTATGGTTTGCTTTTCTCTCTCCTCCTTTTGATAATAAAAGGGTATTTTATGACTTTTTGGCTTTTGAAAGTGATGTTTATTAAATCTTGTGCCCAATCCCTATGTTTCACTTATTATGGAACGGAGGAAGTATATGAAAAAACAAATGATGGACTAATGATAATGTGACATCTAGCTCAAAAGGTATATAATTGTGGTACTAAATAATAAAATTATGACCCTTTAGTTTGATAGTTTGAAAATATCATTATCCTTCAACGAACTTGGCCTTAAACAAGCTCACGAGGCAATGAGCCAAGCATGAGAAGAACTCATGAGCTGAGCTTCAGCCGTCAAAAATTTCACAGGCTCGACCGAGCTTCAAATTCCCGGGCTCGTTGAGCTCACAAGTTAAACTTATCGAATTTTTAAACGAGTCAAGTTGAGCCGAGCTTAATGGTGTCCAATCTGGGTTCATTCAATAAGCAGATATGAGACATCTATACAAATATAATAAAAGGCGTGCGAAAGAATGTTATGTGCCACGTGGCACTCTGCTCAAAAAAGGGAAATTTCCTCAGGTACCCCTGAGGTTTGACGTAATTCCCAAATCACCCCCCACATATGGGGAATTCCTCAGATACCCCTGAGGTTTGTGTTTGTGCTCAAAATACCCTTACAGACCTTAACCCCTGAGTACATCTTTAACACTCTTATTACGTAACTTACAAGAGAATATTGATGTCATATTCTATTACCACAATTCCTTTTAAGGTATTGTTTCAAACTCAAAGCATTAAAATTTCCTTTACTTATGATCACGTCGTGACATAAATTTTTCAATTTCTTAATGGACAAAAAATAGGAAAAGTAGCAAAATAAATTATGAAATAAAAAATAACAACATATTATTTATTGTAACTGACTGAGGCATCGCCCGAGCAAAAAAACTAGTTTTAAATATGTAAAACGAGATATTTCTCGTTTTTATACAATTCTGACCTAAAATAGGACCATGAGGAGCCAAATTAATTGAACACCCCAATAAATCATAGATAGTATAGTATTTTTGCTTTGTTTTCACCCCAACGCGGGAGACATTTATGTCACACAAAGTAAGGTCTTTTTGGTCATATTACGACAATTTTGACATCAAATTGAACCAGTAAAAGCAAAATTGACCTGATAAATCCTAAACATAGATTTTTTTACAAGGCATGCATATCAGGTCAAATACGAGCTTGTCTTGGCAACCAACCGTTTGAGCCTCTTAGGGGACTCAAATGGGGGTAATTTGGTCATTTTATGCGTTGGAAGATTTCACGCGCGTGTGGCTGACATTTGCTTGGTACCAATGCTAGGTTATAATGGTACCATTCTCCGAAAATATTGATACCTTGATACCAGTCCTGATAACAATTTGATACTAATGTCAGGTTATAATGGTACCATTGTGTTTTATTTTGGGTGTTTGAATTTTTTTTAACTCAAACCGTTGATTACTAAGCCTTTCTCGGTCAAATACCTCATTTTGCGAGTTGATAACGTCTCATATTGCTTTTCAGGCTGAAAACAAAGCAAAGGTACAATGTCTGGAATTTACGGGGTCGATTTGGCCCTCAAGGACCCAATTTGAAGTCAGTATTGTAAGAAAATGATTATAAATACCTCAATTTGTGTGTTGAAAATGTCTCGTACTTCATCAGATTTAAAACAGAGTAAAACTACTCTATCCAGGATTCATGGGTCAATTTTGCCCATAAAGGTCCAATTTGAGGTCTGAACTTTAAAAAAAACAATGAGAAATACTGTATCTCATTTTGCGTGTGCAAAACAATTTATAAAGTTTACAGAAGTACTCTTGAAGTGTTCCAACTACCAATTTGTGATTATATCACCCACAATATCAATTAACAATAATCCAAGAGGATACTCAAATAAATAAAAACAAACCGAAAAATTAAGTGACAATCTTACAGCCACAATACCTAACATGTAATTGATTTTGAATAGACATGCATAGTTATTACATTTATTTATTAATTAGGATTATATTTTAAAATTAGAATTCAATTGATTTAGTTCAAGATAGGATCAAACAATTTAAGATTAGGATAAACATTTAATTACATAGCTTAAAAAAGATATATAGATAAAAATTGGAGTAAATGTTAAATTTTGGATTTTTTGTCAGAAAGTACCTTATAAATATCACTTTTTGTGAAAAAGTACCTTATATAAAAAATGTTGTGAACAAGTACCTTTTACCAACTTTTTTGTTGTAACTTAGCACCTTTTGCCGGATTCTGAGCATTGACCAAAAATTCCGGCGTTGACCAGACCATGTGCGAAGCACGTGATCATTAACTGAACCAAAAAACCCCCAAAATTCCCCAAAAAAACCTGATTTTCCCCCAGTTTTCCCCAAACCCCATTTTTTGAGTGGATTTCATGTAATTGGCAAAAAGAAGTGACCAATGTACTTGTTGGTGAGAAACAGAGATTGGCAACTGAAATGAATGTGCTGAAGGCAAAATTTGTGTTTGTTGAACATGAAAAAAACAGGCTTGCTGATGAATTGGTGAAGGCAAAGAAAAAAATGGATAAGGTGAAGAGGACTGTGGAAGCTCCACAACAAAACTTGGGGGTTGTTGTTATCATAGCATGTGTTGTTGCACTTGTTGTTAGCTTTACTGTTTCTAAGTTATTAGGTTAGGATAGTTGTTTATAATAGCAATGTAATGGGATGGGTAATAGCAATGTAATGGGTGGGAGGGGGAGAATGTAGTTTGATCTAAGGAATTGATGTACCAATGTTGTGATATTTGTCACATCTTCTATGATAAGTTAAGGTTTTGTTTGACTATCTGTTCTGTTTGTTTGAGTACAATTGAACAACCATTCACAACAATTGACAAATACTAACTGAATGCAAACAAATAACTTATATTGCATCATTAACTAACTGTTTTAACAAAAAATGACCATAGCCTAACACAATAAGCATGTGTTTGTTCATTACAAACTTGAAATCAAAAGTCAAAAGAGATGTTCAGTACATTAATAGACTTAAAACAGCAGCTACATTATGCTTGAATTGAAGTTTGCACCCATTGAAATGCATGAAGGACCAGCTGAACTGCTAGCTTGAGAAGAGAAATCATGCTGTTGTGGTTGATGTGGATGCACCGGAGCTGCTGTTGCTTGTTCTTGTTGCTGAGTTGGAGCTGTTCTTTGCTTCTTGGCAGGTGGAGCAGATGGATCTTTCCTTGGCCTTCCAGTCTTGCCTTTTGGAGGTTCAACTGGTTTGGGTGGATTCTTACATGTGTTCTTGTAATGACCCAAACCACCACAATGACTACATGCATTTTTCTTTTTTGCCCTTACAACCAACAACTTTCCCCTCTCTTGGCCTTCACCCTGACCTTCACCTGGCTCTTTTATTCTTTTCTTTAGCTTAGGCCTTCCTGGCATTTTTCTAAAAGGTGGGGGTGCAGGTGGTTGTAAGTTAGTCTTGGGCCATTCATTGTGTCCAGGCATGGGGTGAAATGCAGGGGCATATGTCTTAGAATAGGTGGACACATGGTAAGCCTGATGCACATAGTCCTCAACATTGAGCCTTTGCCTCACAATACATGCCAAAGCATGATAACAGGGGATCCCCAACAAGTCCCATCTAAAACAGCCACATGTTTTTTTCTCTAAATTCACAACATATGACTCCCCAGTTGACAAGTGGTCCACCTCAAACTCCCATACATCTGCCTGAGCAACATCACAATTCCTAACCTGGTCAGCAGCCTTCTCAAGCATTTTCTCAACTGAAGGCATAATCACTCCCTTAAAGTTTTTTAATCCATTTCTTTTTGCACTACACCTCTTCATTACATACCTTCTCATCCATTCCATCATGGATAATATAGGTTTTGTCCTAGCATCCCTAATAACAACATTAAAACTCTCACAAGCATTATTAAGAACCATACCAGACTTAGACCTAGTTGTGAAAGCATGCCTAGACCAATGGCAAGGTGGAATATCAGCTAGGTACTTATGTGCATCAGTGGACAACAACTTAATGGAGGCCATCTCACACTCAAAATGCCACTGCCATTTGCAAAATAAAAATAATCACTAAGCTATATCATGAATCAAAATGATATTTAAAGGCAATTAAAGCATGCACTAACCTTTGTAGATGCTCTTGCTGCTTTCCAAAATGATTGTCTGTATAACTCTCCTGGAAATTTTTGTTTGAAGTTAGCCCAAATGTGTCTACAGCAGAACCTCACCTCTGCATTTGGGACTACTTTATTGAAAGCATCCACCAAGCCCTACCAAAATGAATTAACAAAAGAAATTAGCAAAAGGAATTAGCAAAAGCAATTAGCAAAATTAATTCACAAAGCAATGTAAAGAGATAAAACTACCTTTTGCCTGTCAGACATGTATGTGATGTCTGAACCTGTGCCCTCTCTAACCCATGTGACATTATGTGCTACACTCTCAATGTCCTTCACAAGAAGCTCCAGAAACCAGGCCCAAGTGTCTCCATTTTCCACTTCCACAATAGCCCAAGCCACTGGAAAAAGGTTATTGTTCCCATCCTTGGCTACTGCAGTTAGACAAATGCCTGGGTATGGGCCTCTAAGGTGGCAACCATCCACCCCTATAATGGGCCTGCAACCTGCCATAAAGCCTTTCTTACAAGGCTGCAGGCAGATGTACAATCTCTGAAAGCAAGGGGTACCATCTTCAACCCCTGTCACCTTAACCACTGCTGTGGAACCAGGATTATGCAGCTTGATGGCCTCAGCATAGTCCCAAACCTTCCCATATTGCTCACTTGCATCCCCATGAATCATCTTCATTGCTATTTGCCTAGCATAATAGCACTTGAAATACCCAAGCTGCACACCAGTCACCCTCCTTGCCCTTTTCATAAACTCAACCAACTTCCAAGATGGTGTATCCCTCCACTCATCTAAGAACCTCTCAGCCAAGTACTGTGAAGTGACTTTGTTGTTCTCATGTTGCCTACCACATGTATGCTTTAACCTAATGCTCTTGATTTGGAATGTAGCCTCACCCTTCACTTGCTTGCAATGAACCTTAAAGTTGCACTTCTTCCCTTTACATGTGCACCTCACCCTTTTATTGTTCTTCCACTCACACTCACATCTATATATTCACACAATACACACTCACTCTCCTCTTATTGTTATGCAGAAAGTAGTAGTTGTAGCCCCTGTCAATGGCATGGTACCTTAGTGCCTTCCTAAAACAGTCATTGGAAGGAAACTTGAGTCCCAAAGTCAAGTTGATTTTCCCCTTGAAATCAACTGCAGGGTTGAACACAGAGTAATTTGACCCTAGCTCCTCATCAGATTCACCTAAGCTAGCCACCTCATCATCATCATCATCATTCAGATCCTCTTCATCTAACAATTGGATGTTCAAATCATCCTCCTCAACTGCCTCTCTTCCTAACAAACTACCTTCAACACCACCTAAGCTCCTTGTGACCCTCTCACTTATACCAAAATCAACATATTCAGCAAATATCATCATCACTTTCATCTTCAAAGTCACCCTCACTTAACACTACATCACTATCTTCCTCATCAGATTCCCATGAACCACCCTCATTTAAATCTTCACCCTCACCCAGATGTTCACCCTCACCCACAAGCTCACTTTCACCCACTTGTTGACCCTCACCCAGTTGTTCACCTCACCCACAACCTGACTTGCACCCACTTCCTGGCCCTCACCAACTGAACCTACTGCCTGACCCTCAGCTTCCAAACCCTCTGGATAATAATTTCTCCACCTCCCTGACCTATGTTTTTTCTAGATCTGTTGTATGGCTGCTGTTTTTTGTTTGTTTTGAGCTGGAAAGAGGTAAAGGTTGGGGCTGCTTTGTTTTGTCCTTACTCACTGTTTTTGTAGGTGAGGTTTTTTTTCTGTGTAGGGTTAGCAACTTTGGATGTGGGGACCACTTTCCCATCTTTTTGTGGACCCCCTATTGACTGTGAAGGTCCTTTTGACTTTCCTTTAACTCTCCTATAAGTACCCTTCCCCTCATCACTACTCTCCCCCTCATCAGCATTTCTGACCCCTTCTTCACAATGAGTCACATACAAATAGTATGCTCCATTTGGCTCAGGAGCATTAAGAAACTCAGGGATATCACCATCATCCCTTATCTCCTTTCTTCCATTAAATAATGTACAACCTCTCCTCCTAAACCAAATCTGTCCAACATCTGTGAATTTTAATCCATTCTTAATCCAATCCACAAATTCAAAGTAACATACTTCCTCTACTCTACTGTGCAAGCTAATTCCATAAAAATTCCCAGGCCCAGGTTCATAAGTTGTTTTCTTCCTCTTCACATTCGTGACAAATCTTCCCCCATAGTACAAATGAATGTTAACAGGTGCCATTAACTTATACCAAGGATAATATATGTTTACTCTACCATTAAACCTGAATCAAAATAAACAAACATAAACCTAGGAATCTACCATTCAGCTTTTTTTTATTAAATTGCAAACACCAAAAATTTAAATTATCAAAAAACTTACCTTGGCCTTTGAACTACTGTAAACCTGTCCTTTTTGTCTCGAATTTGTTGCTTTACAGGACCACCATCTTCTTTACCCATTGAAAACGACAAGAAGAAGAAAGTAAGAAAGTGAGGATGAATAAGGAAAAAAAATTACAGACTTTTTTAGCAAAAAAAAAACTTACTTTGTTAACCCTAAGTAATATTAAGTTCACCAACCACCCAATAACCTTTCCAATCAATGTCTTCTGCAAGTTGCCTTCAATTCAATACCTGCATTCAATGATGATGCCGTTGCACAGAAGAGAGAAGGAGAGAGAGAAACGAATTTTGGGGGGAAAATTGGGTTAAAAATGGGGTTTGGGGTTTTATCGGGTTTTTTGGGGAATTTTGGGGGGTTTTTTGGTTCAGTTAATGATCACGTGCTTTGCACGTGATCTGGTCAACGCCGGAATTTTTGGTCAATGCTCAGAATCCGGCAAAAGGTGCTAAGTTACAACAAAAAAGTTGGTAAAAGGTACTTGCTTGTTCACAACATTTTTTATATAAGGTACTTTTTCACAAAAAGTGATATTTATAAGGTACTTTCTGACAAAAAATCCTTAAATTTTTTACTCTAATCTATTACTAGTCTACTATCTACTATCTACTATTAGTCTTTAAAAACAAAGACCTCAAATAAATGTATGACATTAATCTATGATTTCTCTTAATTTATTGACGCATAGGATTCTAAAATTAGTTTTTTTTGGTTTTTTTTTTGTGCAAATAAGTCACAAAGACGGGTACATATTTACATGGGGGAAGGGGATATGAGGATTCGAACCTCTGATCACAGGGATCAAAGATGGGGTTGAAGCCACTGCTAAGCTTCGTCATATCACATATTCAATGCTACATGTCATTGAAAACAATTCTAAATAGTACTTGCTTTACTTTAAGTATATGAGAGAGAGAAAAAAAGACCTCTCTTCATTTCAAAATCTGTCGCTAACTTTAGCAATTTTAGGGACTTTCTACGAACTTTCACAAAACAATTTGATTTTGAAAAATTAGCGACGGATTTTGGAATCCGCCCTAAATTTAGCGACGGATTTTGAAATCCGTCCCTGAATTAGCGACAGATGGTCAAATCCGTCGCTAATTCTTCCAGTACATATAAACAGATTTTACCAATACATATTAACAAGTTCGTATGCAGAGTAATTGGTTGGACCTTTAGCTTATGACTTTGAGGTTACGAGTTCGATTCCGGAGAAGAGCGCATCCAGTTCGATTACGAGTAGGACGGATAACAGCTAAATCCGTCGCTAGAAATTGGTGATTAAGAGTAAAATCACCACTACATTTTTTTTTAATTTCATTTTAGGGACGGATTTGTAATTTCCGTCCCTAAATTTAGGGACGGAAATGAAAATCCGTAGCTAAATTTAGCTACGGATTTTCATTTTCGTAGCTAAATTAGCTACAGATTTCAAAATCCGTAGCTAAATTTAGCTACGGATTTTTATTTTCGTCCCTTAATTTAGCTACGGATTTTTATTTTCCGTCCCTAATTTAGGGACGGATTTAAATTCCGTCCCTAAATTTCCGTCCCTAATTTAGGGACGGAATACAAAGTTCCTTCGCTAAATTGATTTAGCGACGAAGGTTTTAGGGACGGACAGAATCCGTCCCTAAATCCGTCGCTAATTCAATTTAGCAACGGATTTTGCCTATTTAGCGAGGATTCTGTCCGTCGCTAAAACGAGTTTTTTTTGTAGTGATCCTCTTTTTCTTCGCTCTTCCGGAATCGGTACAGAAATGGGTGCTTTTTCTACGTTGTTTACCTTAGTTACTGGGGGTTTGGGAAGACACATGTGGGGCACGCACCTTTTGGGTGTGGGATGCTCGTTTAACTTCTATATTCATCTTGCTCCTTATTTACTTGGGTGCGCTGTGTTTTCAAAAGCTTCCTGTAGAACCGGCTCCTATTTTAATCCGTGCTGGACCGATCGATATACCAATAATCAAGTTTCCAGTCAACTGGTGGAATACATCGCATCAAGCTGGGAGCATTAGCCGATCGATTTGGTACACCAATACATGTTCCTATGCTCATTCCAATCTTGTCTAACTTTGCTAACTTCCTCTTCTCAACCCGTCTCTTATTTTGTTATTGAAATACGTCTTCCTATTCCATCTTTTCTCGAATCTCCTTTAACGGAAGAAATAGAAGCTCGAGAAGGTAGTTTACGTGCTTAGTGCTTGCATTTAAGGAAGACTCAAACCTAATTCACTCGCGGAGTCTTTTTGCATCCATTGAATTACTAATTCTTCTAACTTTCTATTTATTGAGATTAGATGTAATTAAGGCTAATATCTTGCCGAAAGGCGGGAGGGTGCCGAGACTCGGGGCAACGGGTTCTTCCCATCATGATAGACTGAAGGGAAAGTCGCTCGGAGATATTGGCTCGAATCCACTTCATCATTCCAGTTCATAAGGCCTTCATTCAATAGAAGTTTAGGATGGAGATATCACTAATAGACGGATGGGATCAGTATAGGTGTTCTTGGATTTCTTTTTGGGCTCATCATATGTTTACTGTGGGCTTAGACATTGATACTCGTGCTTACTTCACCGCAGCTACCATGATCATAGCGGTCCCCACTGGAATTAAATTCTTTAGTTGGATCGCTACCATGTGGGGGGGGGGGGTTCGATACAATACAAAACACCCATGTTATTTGCTGTAGGGTTCATCTTTTTGTTCACCGTAGGAGGACTCACTGGAATAGTCCTGGCTAATTCTAGGCTAGACATTGCTCTACATGACACTTATTATGTGGCTGCACATTTCCATTATGTACTTTCTATGGGAGCCGTTTTTGCTTTATTTGTAGGATTTTACTATTGGGTGGCAAAAACTTTGGTCGAACATACCCTAAAAATTCTGGTCAAATCCATTTTTGGATCACTATTTTCGGGGTTAATCTTACCTTCTTCCCCATGCATTTTTTAGGGCTTTCGGGTATGCTACGTCGCATTCCGATAAATTAGCTACGGTTTTTCATTTCTGTCGCTAACTTTAGCAATTTTAGGACTTTCTACGAACTTTCACAAACAATTTGATTTTGAAAAATTAGCGACGGATTTTGGAATCCGTCCCTAAATTTAGCGACGGATTTTGAAATCCGTCCCTGAATTAGCGACAGATTGTCAAATCCGTCGCTAATTCTTCCAGTACATATAAACAGATTTTACCAATACATATTAACAAGTTCGTATGCAGAGTAATTGGTTGGACCTTTAGCTTATGACTTTGAGGTTACGAGTTCGATTCCGGAGAAGAGCGCATCCAGTTCGATTACGAGTAGGGACGGATAACAGCTAAATCCGTCGCTAGAAATTGGTGATTAAGAGTAAAATCACCACTACATTTTTTTTTAATTTCATTTTAGGGACGGATTTGTAATTTCCGTCCCTAAATTTAGGGACGGAAATGAAAATCCGTAGCTAAATTTAGCTACGGATTTTCATTTTCGTAGCTAAATTAGCTACAGATTTCAAAATCCGTAGCTAAATTTAGCTACGGATTTTTATTTTCGTCCCTAAATTTAGCTACGGATTTTTATTTTCCGTCCCTAATTTAGGGACGGTTTAAATTCCGTCCTAAATTTCCGTCCCTAATTTAGGACGGAATACAAAGTTCCGTCGCTAAATTGATTTAGCGACGAAGGTTTTAGGACGGACAGAATCCGTCCCTAAATCCGTCGCTAATTCAATTTAGCAACGGATTTTGCCTATTTAGCGACGGATTCTGTCCGTCGCTAAAACGAGTTTTTTTTGTAGTGATCCTCTTTTTCTTCGCTCTTCCGGAATCGGTACAGAAATGGGTGCTTTCTACGTTGTTTACCTTAGTTACTGGGGGTTTGGGAAGACCCATGTGGGGCACGCACCTTTTGGGTGTGGGATCTCGTTTAACTTCTATATTCATTTGCTCCTTATTTACTTGGGTGCGCTGTGTTTTCAAAAGCTTCCTGTAGAACCGGCTCCTATTTTAATCCGTGCTGGACCGATCGATATACCAATAATCAAGTTTCCAGTCAACTGGTGGAATACATCGCATCAAGCTGGAGCATTAGCCGATCGATTTGGTACACCAATACATGTTCCTATGCTCATTCCAATCTTGTCTAACTTTGCTAACTTCCTCTTCTCAACCCGTCTCTTATTTTGTTATTGAAATACGTCTTCCTATTCCATCTTTTCTCGAATCTCCTTTAACGGAAGAAATAGAAGCTCGAGAAGGTAGTTTACGTGCTTAGTGCTTGCATTTAAGGAAGACTCAAACCTAATTCACTCGCGGAGTCTTTTTGCATCCATTGAATTACTAATTCTTCTAACTTTCTATTTATTGAGATTAGATGTAATTAAGGCTAATATCTTGCCGAAAGGCGGGAGGGTGCCGAGACTCGGGGCAACGGGTTCTTCCCATCATGATAGACTGAAGGGAAAGTCGCTCGGAGATATTGGCTCGAATCCACTTCATCATTCCAGTTCATAAGGCCTTCATTCAATAGAAGTTTAGGATGGAGATATCACTAATAGACGGATGGATCAGTATAGGTGTTCTTGGATTTCTTTGGGCTCATCATATGTTTACTGTGGGCTTAGACATTGATACTCGTGCTTACTTCACCGCAGCTACCATGATCATAGCGGTCCCCACTGGAATTAAATTCTTTAGTTGGATCGCTACCATGTGGGGGGGTTCGATACAATACAAAACACCCATGTTATTTGCTGTAGGGTTCATCTTTTGTTCACCGTAGGAGGACTCACTGGAATAGTCCTGGCTAATCTAGCTGACATTGCTCTACATGACACTTATTATGTGGCTGCACATTTCCATTATGTACTTTCTATGGGAGCCGTTTTTGCTTTATTTGTAGGATTTTACTATTGGGTGGGCAAAAACTTTGTCGAACATACCCTAAAAATTCTGGTCAAATCCATTTTTGGATACTATTTTCGGGGTTAATCTTACCTTCTTCCCCATGCATTTTTTAGGGCTTTGGTATGCTACGTCGCATTCCCGATAAATTAGCTACGGTTTTTCATTTCTGTCGCTAACTTTAGCAATTTAGGGACTTTCTACGAACTTTCACAAAACAATTTGATTTTGAAAAATTAGCGACGGATTTTGGAATCCGTCCCTAAATTTGCGACGGATTTTGAAATCCGTCCCTGAATTAGCGACAGATTGTCAAATCCGTCGCTAATTCTTCCAGTACTTATAAACAGATTTTACCAATACATATTAACAAGTTCGTATGCAGAGTAATTGGTTGGACCTTTAGCTTATGACTTTGAGGTTACGAGTTCGATTCCGGAGAAGAGCGCATCCAGTTCGATTACGAGTAGGACGGATAACAGCTAAATCCGTCGCTAAAATTGGTGATTAAGAGTAAAATCACCACTACATTTTTTTTTAATTTCATTTTAGGGACGGATTTGTAATTTCCGTCCCAAATTTAGGGACGGAAATGAAAATCCGTAGCTAAATTTAGCTACGGATTTTCATTTTCGTAGCTAAATTAGCTACAGATTTCAAAATCCGTAGCTAAATTTAGCTACGGATTTTTATTTTCGTCCCTAAATTTAGCTACGGATTTTTATTTTCCGTCCCTAATTTAGGGACGGATTTAAATTCCGTCCCTAAATTTCGTCCCTAATTTAGGGACGGAATACAAAGTTCCGTCGCTAAATTGATTTAGCGACGAAGTTTTAGGACGGACAGAATCCGTCCCTAAATCCGTCGCTAATTCAATTTAGAACGGATTTTGCCTATTTAGCGACGGATTCTGTCCGTCGCAAACGAGTTTTTTTGTAGTGATCCTCTTTTCTTCGCTCTTCCGGAATCGGTACAGAAATGGGTGCTTTTTCTACGTTGTTTACCTTAGTTACTGGGGGTTTGGGGAAGACCCATGTGGGGCACGCACCTTTTGGGTGTGGGATGCTCGTTTAACTTCTATATTCATCTTGCTCTTATTTACTTGGGTGCGCTGTGTTTTCAAAAGCTTCCTGTAGAACCGGCTCCTATTTTAATCCGTGCTGGACCGATCGATATACCAATAATCAAGTTTCCAGTCAACTGGTGGAATACATCGCATCAAGCTGGAGCATTAGCCGATCGATTTGGTAACCAAACATGTTCCTATGCTCATTCCAATCTTGTCTAACTTTGCTAACTTCCTCTTCTCAACCCGTCTCTTATTTTGTTATTGAAATACGTCTTCCTATTCCATCTTTTCTCGAATCTCCTTTAACGGAAGAAATAGAAGCTCGAGAAGGTAGTTTACGTGCTTAGTGCTTGCATTTAAGGAAGACTCAAACCTAATTCACTCGCGGAGTCTTTTTGCATCCATTGAATTACTAATTCTTCTAACTTTCTATTTATTGAGATTAGATGTAATTAAGGCTAATATCTTGCCGAAAGGCGGGAGGGTGCCGAGACTCGGGGCAACGGGTTCTTCCCATCATGATAGACTGAAGGGAAAGTCGCTCGGAGATATTGGCTCGAATCCACTTCATCATTCCAGTTCATAAGGCCTTCATTCAATAGAAGTTTAGGATGGAGATATCACTAATAGACGGATGGGATCAGTATAGGTGTTCTTGGATTTCTTGTTTGGGCTCATCATATTTTACTGTGGGCTTAGACATCGATACTCGTGCTTACTTCACCGCAGCTACCATGATCATAGCGGCCCACTGGAATTAAATTCTTTAGTTGGATCGCTACCATGTGGGGGGGGGGTTCGATACAATACAAAACACCCATGTTATTTGCTGTAGGGTTCATCTTTTTGTTCACCGTAGGAGGACTCACTGGAATAGTCCTGGCTAATTCTGGGCTAGACATTGCTCTACATGACACTTATTATGTGGTTCACATTTCCATTATGTACTTTCTATGGGAGCCGTTTTTGCTTTATTTGTAGGATTTTACTATTGGGTGGGCAAAAACTTTGGTCGAACATACCCTAAAAATTCTGGTCAAATCCATTTTTGGATCACTATTTTCGGGGTTAATCTTACCTTCTTCCCCATGCATTTTTTAGGGCTTTCGGGTATGCTACGTCGCATTCCCGATAAATTAGCTACGGTTTTTCATTTCTGTCGCTAACTTTAGCAATTTTAGGGACTTTCTACGAACTTTCACAAAACAATTTGATTTTGAAAAATTAGCGACGGATTTTGGAATCCGTCCCTAAATTTAGCGACGGATTTTGAAATCCGTCCCTGAATTAGCGACAGATTGTCAAATCCGTCGCTAATTCTTCCAGTACATATAAACAGATTTTACCAATACATATTAACAAGTTCGTATGCAGAGTAATTGGTTGGACCTTTAGCTTATGACTTTGAGGTTACGAGTTCGATTCCGGAGAAGAGCGCATCCAGTTCGATTACGAGTAGGGACGGATAACAGCTAAATCCGTCGCTAGAAATTGGTGATTAAGAGTAAAATCACCACTACATTTTTTTTTAATTTCATTTTAGGGACGGATTTGTAATTTCCGTCCCTAAATTTAGGGACGGAAATGAAAATCCGTAGCTAAATTTAGCTACGGATTTTCATTTTCGTAGCTAAATTAGCTACAGATTTCAAAATCCGTAGCTAAATTTAGCTACGGATTTTTATTTTCGTCCCTAAATTTAGCTACGGATTTTTATTTTCCGTCCCTAATTTAGGGACGGATTTAAATTCCGTCCCTAAATTTCCGTCCCTAATTTAGGGACGGAATACAAAGTTCCGTCGCTAAATTGATTTAGCGACGAAGGTTTTAGGGACGGACAGAATCCGTCCCTAAATCCGTCGCTAATTCAATTTAGCAACGGATTTTGCCTATTAGCGACGGATTCTGTCCGTCGCTAAAACGAGTTTTTTTTGTAGTGATCCTCTTTTTCTTCGCTCTTCCGGAATCGGTACAGAAATGGGTGCTTTTTCTACGTTGTTTACCTTAGTTACTGGGGGGTTTGGGGAAGACCCATGTGGGGCACGCACCTTTTGGGTGTGGGATGCTCGTTTAACTTCTATATTCATCTTGCTCCTTATTTACTTGGGTGCGCTGTGTTTTCAAAAGCTTCCTGTAGAACCGGCTCCTATTTTAATCCGTGCTGGACCGATCGATATACCAATAATCAAGTTTCCAGTCAACTGGTGGAATACATCGCATCAAGCTGGGAGCATTAGCCGATCGATTTGGTACACCAATACATGTTCCTATGCTCATTCCAATCTTGTCTAACTTTGCTAACTTCCTCTTCTCAACCCGTCTCTTATTTTGTTATTGAAATACGTCTTCCTATTCCATCTTTTCTCGAATCTCCTTTAACGGAAGAAATAGAAGCTCGAGAAGGTAGTTTACGTGCTTAGTGCTTGCATTTAAGGAAGACTCAAACCTAATTCACTCGCGGAGTCTTTTTGCATCCATTGAATTACTAATTCTTCTAACTTCTATTTATTGAGATTAGATGTAATTAAGGCTAATATCTTGCCGAAAGGCGGAGGGTCCGAGACTCGGGCAACGGGTTCTTCCCATCATGATAGACTGAAGGGAAAGTCGCTCGAGATATTGGTTCGAATCCACTTCATCATTC
The DNA here is from genome assembly GCF_026745355.1 of Beta vulgaris subsp. vulgaris. Lineage (NCBI taxonomy): Eukaryota > Viridiplantae > Streptophyta > Magnoliopsida > Caryophyllales > Amaranthaceae > Beta > Beta vulgaris. The sequence goes on from NC_079206.1 coordinate 9,208,405, forward strand.
CAGTTCATAAGGCCTTCATTCAATAGAAGTTTAGGATGGAGATATCACTAATAGACGGATGGGATCAGTATAGGTGTTCTTGGATTTCTTGTTTGGGCTCATCATATGTTTACTGTGGGCTTAGACATTGATACTCGTGCTTACTTCACCGCAGCTACCATGATCATAGCGGTCCCCACTGGAATTAAATTCTTTAGTTGGATCGCTACCATGTGGGGGGGGGTTCGATACAATACAAAACACCCATGTTATTTGCTGTAGGGTTCATCTTTTTGTTCACCGTAGGAGGACTCACTGGAATAGTCCTGGCTAATTCTAGGCTAGACATTGCTCTACATGACACTTATTATGTGGCTGCACATTTCCATTATGTACTTTCTATGGGAGCCGTTTTTGCTTTATTTGTAGGATTTTACTATTGGGTGGGCAAAAACTTTGGTCGAACATACCCTAAAAATTCTGGTCAAATCCATTTTTGGATCACTATTTTCGGGGTTAATCTTACCTTCTTCCCCATGCATTTTTTAGGGCTTTCGGGTATGCTACGTCGCATTCCCGATAATCCAGATGCTTACGCAGGATGGAATGCCCTTAGCAGTTTTGGCTCTTATATGTCTGTAGTTGGGATTTATTGTTTCTTCGTGGTCGTAACAACAATCACTTTAAGTAGTGGAAAGAACAAAAGATGTGATCCAAGTCCATGGGCTGTTGAAGAGAATTCAACCACACTGGAATGGATGGTACAAAGTCCTCCTAACTTTTCACACTTTTGGAGAACTTCCAGCTATTAAGGAGACCAAAAGCTAAAGTAAAAGAAAACTTTTTAAAATGAAAGAGACGAAGGAGACGAAAAGCAACTGAGAACCTAACAGAACTTCTTGTTTTTCTAAGGTTGGAAAGAGTGACTTTTTTGAATTCCCTCCCTTTCTACGTTCTAAAAAGAGATCATGGCATTCCGAAAAGACCTCATTGTGGGATGAAGACCTTAACCTTAGTAACTCAGTGCTCTATATGGGGGAAATGAAAGCGGAATTCGTTCAGATCCTCTCACATGTTCAATCTTTTTTTAGCGGTTTCCCCAGAGATCTTTCTCATTAATTCAACCTTCATTTTTAGCAAAAAAAAACTTACTTTGTTAACCCTAAGTAATATTAAGTTCACCAACCACCCAATAACCTTTCCAATCAATGTCTTCTGCAAGTTGCCTTCAATTCAATACCTACATTCAATGATGATGCCGTTGCACAGAGAGAAGGAGAGAGAGAAACGAATTTTGGGGGAAAATTGGGTTAAAATGGGGTTTGGGGTTTTATCGGGTTTTTTTGGGGAATTTTGGGGGTTTTTTGGTTCAGTTAATGATCACGTGCTTCGCACGTGATCTGGTCAACGCCGGAATTTTTGGTCAATGCTCAGAATCCGACAAAAGGTGCTAAGTTACAACAAAAAAGTTGGTAAAAGGTACTTGCTTGTTCACAACATTTTTTATATAAGGTACTTTTTCACAAAAAGTGATATTTATAAGGTACTTTCTGACAAAAAATCCTTAAATTTTTTACTCTAATCTATTACTAGTCTACTATCTACTATCTACTATTAGTCTTTAAAAACAAAGACCTCAAATAAATGTATGACATTAATCTATGATTTCTCTTAATTTATTGACGCATAGGATTCTAAAATTAGTTTTTTTTGGTTTTTTTTTGTGCAAATAAGTCACAAGACGGGTACATATTTACATGGGGGAAGGGGATATGAGGATTCGAACCTCTGATCACAGGGATCAAAGATGGGGTTGAAGCCACTGCTAAGCTTCGTCATATCACATATTCAATGCTACATGTCATTGAAAACAATTCTAAATAGTACTTGCTTTACTTTAAGTATATGAAGAGAGAAAAAAAGACCTCTCTTCATTTCAAAATATGTCGCTAACTTTAGCAATTTTAGGGACTTTCTACGAACTTTCACAAAACAATTTGATTTTGAAAAATTAGCGACGGATTTTGGAATCCGTCCCTAAATTTAGCGACGGATTTTGAAATCCGTCCCTGAATTAGCGACAGATTGTCAAATCCGTCGCTAATTCTTCCAGTACATATAAACAGATTTTACCAATACATATTAACAAGTTCGTATGCAGAGTAATTGGTTGGACCTTTAGCTTATGACTTTGAGGTTACGAGTTCGATTCCGGAGAAGAGCGCATCCAGTTCGATTACGAGTAGGGACGGATAACAGCTAAATCCGTCGCTAGAAATTGGTGATTAAGAGTAAAATCACCACTACATTTTTTTTAATTTCATTTTAGGGACGGATTTGTAATTTCCGTCCCTAAATTTAGGGACGGAAATGAAAATCCGTAGCTAAATTTAGCTACGGATTTTCATTTTCGTAGCTAAATTAGCTACAGATTTCAAAATCCGTAGCTAAATTTAGCTACGGATTTTTATTTTCGTCCCTAAATTTAGCTACGGATTTTTATTTTCCGTCCCTAATTTAGGGACGGATTTAAATTCCGTCCCTAAATTTCCGTCCCTAATTTAGGGACGGAATACAAAGTTCCGTCGCTAAATTGATTTAGCGACGAAGGTTTTAGGGACGGACAGAATCCGTCCCTAAATCCGTCGCTAATTCAATTTAGCAACGGATTTTGCCTATTTAGCGACGGATTCTGTCCGTCGCTAAAACGAGTTTTTTTTGTAGTGATCCTCTTTTTCTTCGCTCTTCCGGAATCGGTACAGAAATGGGTGCTTTTTCTACGTTGTTTACCTTAGTTACTGGGGGTTTGGGAAGACCCATGTGGGGCACGCACCTTTTGGGTGTGGGATGCTCGTTTAACTTCTATATTCATCTTGCTCCTTATTTACTTGGGTGCGCTGTGTTTTCAAAAGCTTCCTGTAGAACCGGCTCCTATTTTAATCCGTGCTGGACCGATCGATATACCAATAATCAAGTTTCCAGTCAACTGGTGGAATACATCGCATCAAGCTGGGAGCATTAGCCGATCGATTTGGTACACCAATACATGTTCCTATGCTCATTCCAATCTTGTCTAACTTTGCTAACTTCCTCTTCTCAACCCGTCTCTTATTTTGTTATTGAAATACGTCTTCCTATTCCATCTTTTCTCGAATCTCCTTTAACGGAAGAAATAGAAGCTCGAGAAGGTAGTTTACGTGCTTAGTGCTTGCATTTAAGGAAGACTCAAACCTAATTCACTCGCGGAGTCTTTTTGCATCCATTGAATTACTAATTCTTCTAACTATCTATTTATTGAGATTAGATGTAATTAAGGCTAATATCTTGCCGAAAGGCGGGAGGGTGCCGAGACTCGGGCACGGGTTCTTCCCATCATGATAGACTGAAGGGAAAGTCGCTCGGAGATATTGGTTCGAATCCACTTCATCATTCCAGTTCATAAGGCCTTCATTCAATAGAAGTTTAGGATGGAGATATCACACTAGTGCATAATTGGGCTAAAGTATCACCCCAAAAGTGTTACTTAAAGGCCTAAAAGTGTTGCTTTAGGTCATATGTAACACTTTTATAAGTGAAACATCTGCCCGTGCTACCTATTCTCTAAGGTAACACTTTCCAATGCTAATGTTTCACTTTCTCAAGTGTTACTCAAAATTCTCTAACGTAACACTTTTTTTTAACTAATGTAGCATTTTTGTAGTGTTACTAATAATGTTTTATGTAACACTTTTTCGTCTATAGTAGCATTTTCTATGTCATCTCTTGACTTATAGTAACACTTTGTTAAATATTATGTATCATTTTAAATCAGCATATGTAACACTATATTAGATATTTGGCAACACTTCTTATCAGCTAGTTTTATAGTGTAACGCTTCTATTTCACATATCTTATAGTAACATTCATTAATTTATGGCATATATACAATGATAATAATAGTAAAACTTATAAACGTAATAATTGAAGAGGAAATAAAATGATATTATTGATATAAATGAGTAGAAATACTCAACGACCATTGTAAAAAATGAGCCAAAGTATACTCAATCGAAAACATACTATTGCATCTAAAATATAAATAGTTAATCTGAAAATTAAATCATAAAATCATAATATATATATCTCTCCTTAAATAAACCTAAACAAATCTTAAGGTCATTCTTTCATTATTCTTCAATTCCATTATCCATGTAGGCATGCTTCTCGATGTATCATGCATGTTTGCTACTCTAATCCGCCATTAGTTCCATCATCCTGCAGTAAGGAAAAAAAAAAACTTCAAAGTCTTATATGATAACAAATCTAGTGTGTCAAAAAAAAAAAAAAATAGAACTAGTGATATAGTTGGTAATATGGTAGAAGCAAACTTGATAATATGGTAAAAGATAGGTTCTTATAGTTTGAAAAAAAAAAATTCAAGAACCAAGAGCACCAAACCAAAGTAGTAATTGCTGGAGAAAATTACTTAGCAATGTTTTTTCGGGTCGGGTTATAGGGTACCCATGTTAATCTTTTTCTTTGTTTTAGTATACATCAATAAAATAATGCCTAATGAACTGAACATCTAATGTACTCACTGTACATTGTATCTAAAATATAACATCATCTCAAATTAAAAAATAAAAAAATCAATAAAACTTCTATTTGCTACTGCACTATGTAGTAGTGTTATGCAACTTCCTAAACCCCATGAAGTATTTGTCTCTTTGATATTTAACCCTCCCCTAAATTAGCTTAAGTATGCATCATTGTAGACCAATCCTCTACTTTGTATACATGTATTATTATGATAGTTCAGTAGAGCATGGCCCACAACTAGGATTAAACAAAGCGAATTTTGATCCTATTTAAGGTTGGCATCATAACATTGAACTTAATAAACAAAGTCTGAGAGCTGGATTAATTGATTTAAACTAAGAGTCTAATTTAGTCTAGATAAGTAGATATACACAGACATGTGGGATTAAATTGGAAATTCCATTAAAATGATCATTGTATGGTTCAAACTTCAAAGACACTTAAGTCTAAACTAAACATGTCCATCCAATCCATATTAGTTGCCCTCTTGACCAACATGTCTTATTTCTTGGGTCAGATTTTGTTGTTGAAAAGCTAAATAGAAACACTACGCAGACATTTAAGCCCAGACTCCAGACTCCAAAGTCCAAGATATATAGTCTCATCACTCATCAAGGAAACTTAAGTGCAATACAAATGAAGCATTAGTCTATAGCAGTTATGCCAGTAAGCAGTTTCAAAATTAATTTCATGTAACTCGTCATGACATGCAGTTAATGGCAAGAAGCCCTTACCTTCATGGGTTGACAAGACTATTAGGAACAATGACTTTGGGCTGACAAATCAAGTTCAAATGAGGAAATTATTCTTGTTCATCATCTACCCATTGAGCACAAATGTAGATTTACATCAAGAGAGCAAAGAAGATAGGAAAATAATTTACATTGTGAAAGGCTCGAATCTTTAACAACACAATTCAAGAACTATTTGAGGAAACCAAGAGTTGACATCAGCAATCAGATCAGACTACTTATAGTAGAATATATATATACGATTCCCCTCAAAATTACTTCCCTGTCCACTAAAAAAGTATTGGTGCGAAAAAAATGAATATAGTGCAAAGAAACGCAAATGAAAACATGAAGTTACAAACCTTTCCAAACACTAACTTTTAAAGCCTCAAGGGAAAGTCCATGAACATATTCACCTAAGTATCTTTTAAGCAAATGCAAGACCTGCAAAGCAAATATGCCAGTCATGTCACAACAGTAATCTTCTTATACAACATAGATTTAATAACAAAGCCTAAATCAAAAGAAGGGGGCAGAGTTCTGATATAAATCACAAAACTCAAACCCATAAAACAACACATCTGACAATTAACAGTCGTTGCGGGCTCCTGATATGAGCGATGACAATGAAGGCAAGAACCATGCTGTCCCAAAGAAGTGCTGACAAAGTTGCTTTAGTTCCAAAACATGCAATCATCATTCACATGATTATACAGTATAAGCTTTTAGAATTTCGGTCTTCAATCTAATTAACAAACAGAGAGATGACGAGAACATTCACTTCAAAAAAAAAAAAAAAACAATGATGAGAACATCAACTATATTCTATATATATGTTTTAATGAATCAAATAAATCAATGAATCAAATCAAACAAATTGAGAAGCCATTACCAAAATTCTGAATTGAACATATTATCAAAGAAACTGATATTTTCGAACAATTAAAATAAAAACTAACCAATTAAATTCTCTAAACGGCGAGCGGTGTGGACAGGGGCGGTCCAGGATTTTCAGCCAGGGGTAGCGTAATTTTACGATACTATCGTATACCAACAAAAAACTATGACTATCAAGTTCAAAATGTTAGAAAGTACTTTAACAAAAGAAAATTATGATTGTTCACCACGCGCTCTCAAATTTTGGAACCAATTTACAAATGTATCATCCTTTTATCTCCGAAAACAAATATTTCTCAAGATAAGTCATCACTTCATTTTCAACTTGGTTAAGTTGGAGGAAGATTTGGATTTTGGATCAACTTCAACTAGTATCTTCTTGACCAAACTAAAAAGAAAAAAACCTCAACTTCCTTCACAAATCATACTTCAATTGACTAAGTCACTTACGATTCACAAATTGTAATATAGTTGTTCAAAATTCACAAAATAAGTTTGTGACATGAAAGTAGTAGCAGTTTAGGTGGAGAATTGATTTAGGCCATAATAAACTAAAACTAAAAATAAAGTCAACCTGTTTAGGCAGTGAGTAAAAAGAAAACAACAAATTCATTCTCTTAAACCAAAAGTTGCTCATAATTGAAAGAAAACTATCGAGAAAAATGAACTCGTCAAATTGAAGTACTATACCACAATTGACAATGTTACATGTGTGTGTTTTGTTGGTTTGGTGCAATCAATGGACAATGTAGCAAGAGAAAGAGCATATTATATTGAAAAGGATGAAGAATCTTACCCACGAATGTAAATTGTAGAAAGTGGTTCCTCCAAAGGATTGGAAACAAAAAACATCAATAACAACATAACCATTCTTATTTACCAGTATAAGCGCTTTCTCAAATGTTGATACCTGAATTTCCGGTTCATTTATCACCCAAATTATTTGCTGAAATTGTACAAGAAGACGTTTTCTCCTTAATTATGCACTACATTAATCTATCACCCAATTTATTTGCTAAAGCCTGAAAGTGGTTCCTTAATTTGCTGAAATTGTACCAGCAAAGAAGCAAAGATCGACGAAGACTAAAGTCGAAGAAGCAAGACTCACCGGTAAGTGAAGCGTCTGGCCGGTAAGTGAAGCGAAAATAGAGACGGAGAGTAGAATAGAGAAGAGGCTTTGAGTTTGAGAGAGTGAGAGGAAGAGAACGGCACGCGTTACATTAGGTTAATTTTTTTTTTCTGCGATTATTTTTTTGAAAAAAAAGGGTAGCACGTTCTACCCTTATTACTATGTAGATTCGCCCCCGTGTGGAGCGAATTAAGGAGTGGGGTGATCGAATCTGACTGCAACGAATTAAGGAGAGAAATCAATGAATCAAAACAAATAAATTGAGAAACGATTATCAGAAATATAAACTGACCATGATCAATTATCAAAGAGAACTAGTCTAGGTGCGTGCAATAGTGTTGAACTGAAACCTAAGCAGCAGTAATAAAAATCAAGAGTTTAATAACTTTAATCTCTTTGGCGGTTGATTAAGCACCAAAGTTTTTTTTGTTACTTTGTTTATGTTTTTTTTGTGTGTTATATTTGTTTTCATTTTTTGACAAGATGGAAGATTAATTTAATTTGTTGAAAATATTGCTTCTATAAGAAATAATACAAAGTATATAAGAAATCATAATATTATATTTAAAATTACACTTAAATTATACTCTAAAAAATTACTTATCTTAAGGTGTTACTTAAAGAAAAAAAGTGTTACTGTTAAATGTTACCAATATGTATGTGTTACCTAAATGTGTTACCTATTTAAAAGTGTTACATCAAAATGTTACTTCAATTAAAAAATGTTACTTCAAAATGTTACTTATTGAAAATGTGTTACATTAAGTGTTACGAAGTGATTAAGTGTTACCAAGGTGTTACATATATATATTCGACAAACTTAAATTTTGAAAAGTGTTACCTCATACATGTTACCTTAGGCCAACCTTGTACTAGTGATCACTAATAGACGGATGGGATCAGTATAGGTGTTCTTGGATTTCTTGTTTGGGCTCATCATATGTTTACTGTGGGCTTAGACATTGATAACGCGTGCTTACTTCACCGCAGCTACCATGATCATAGCGGTCCCCACTGGAATTAAATTCTTTAGTTGGATCGCTACATGTGGGGGGGGTTCGATACAATACAAAACACCCATGTTATTTGCTGTAGGGTTCATCTTTTTGCACCGTAGGAGGACTCACTGGATAGTCCTGGCTAATTCTAGCTAGACATTGCTCTACATGACACTTATTATGTGGCTGCACATTTCCATTATGTACTTTCTATGGGAGCCGTTTTTGCTTTATTTGTAGGATTTTACTATTGGGTGTGGCAAAAAACTTTGGTCGAACATACCCTAAAATTCTGGTCAAATCCATTTTGGATCACTATTTTCGGGGTTAATCTTACCTTCTTCCCCATCATTTTTTAGGGCTTCGGGTATGCTACGTCGCATTCCCGATAATCCAGATGCTTACGCAGGATGGAAGCCCTTAGCAGTTTTGGCTCTTATATGTCTGTAGTTGGGATTTATTGTTTCTTCGTGGTCGTAACAACAATCACTTTAAGTAGTGGAAAGAACAAAAGATGTGATCCAAGTCCATGGGCTTGTTGAAGAGAATTCAACCACACTGGAATGGATGGTACAATATCCTCCTAACTTTTCACACTTTTGGAGAACTTCCACATTAAGGAGACCAAAAGCTAAAGTAAAAGAAAACTTTTTAAAATGAAAGAGACGAAGGAGACGAAAAGCAACTGAGAACCTAACAGAACTTCTTGTTTTTCTAAGGTTGGAAAGAGTGACTTTTTGAATTCCCTCCCTTTCTACGTTCTAAAAAGAGATCATGGCATTCCGAAAGACCTCATTGTGGGATGAAGACCTAACCTTAGTAACTCAGTGCTCTATATGGGGGAAATGAAAGCGGAATTCGTTCAGATCCTCTCACTGTTCAATCTTTTTTTAGCGGTTTCCCCAGAGATCTTTCTCATTAATTCAACCTTCATTTTTAGCAAAAAAAAAACTTACTTTGTTAACCTAAGTAATATTAAGTTCAACCAACCACCCAATAACCTTTCCAATCAATGTCTTCTGCAAGTTGCCTTCAATTCAATACCTGCATTCAATGATATGCCGTTGCACAGAAGAGAGAAGGAGAGAGAGAAACGAATTTTGGGGGAAAATTGGGTTAAAATGGGGTTTGGGGTTTTATCGGGTTTTTTTTGGGGAATTTTGGGGGGTTTTTTGGTTCAGTTAATGATCACGTGCTTCGCACGTGATCTGGTCAACGCCGGAATTTTTGGTCAATGCTCAGAATCCGGCAAAAGGTGCTAAGTTACAACAAAAAAGTTGGTAAAAGGTACTTGCTTGTTCACAACATTTTTATATAAGGTACTTTTTCACAAAAATCGATATTTATAAGGTCCTTTTTGACAAAAAATCCTTAAATTTTTTACTCTAAATATATTACTAGTCTACTATCTACTATCTTACTATTAGTCTTTAAAAACAAAGACCTCAAATAAATGTATGACATTTATGATTTCTCTTAATTTATTGACGCATAGGATTCTAAAATTAGTTTTTTTGGTTTTTTTTTTGTGCAAATAAGTCACAAAGACGGGTACATATTTACATGGGGGAAGGGGATATGAGGATTCGAACCTCTGATCACAGGGATCAAAGATGGGGTTGAAGCCACTGCTAAGCTTCGTCATATCACATATTCAATGCTACATGTCATTGAAAACAATTCTAAATAGTACTTGCTTTACTTTAAGTATATGAGAGAGAGAAAAAAAGACCTCTCTTCATTTCAAAATCTGTCGCTAACTTTAGCAATTTTAGGGACTTTCTACGAACTTTCACAAAACAATTTGATTTTGAAAAATTAGCGACGGATTTTGGAATCCGTCCCTAAATTTAGCGACGGATTTTGAAATCCGTCCCTGAATTAGCGACAGATTGTCAAATCCGTCGCTAATTCTTCCAGTACATATAAACAGATTTTACCAATACATATTAACAAGTTCGTATGCAGAGTAATTGGTTGGACCTTTAGCTTATGACTTTGAGGTTACGAGTTCGATTCCGGAGAAGAGCGCATCCAGTTCGATTACGAGTAGGACGGATAACAGCTAAATCCGTCGCTAGAAATTGGTGATTAAGAGTAAAATCACCACTACATTTTTTTTTAATTTCATTTTAGGGACGGATTTGTAATTTCCGTCCCTAAATTTAGGGACGGAAATGAAAATCCGTAGCTAAATTTAGCTACGGATTTTCATTTTCGTAGCTAAATTAGCTACAGATTTCAAAATTCGTAGCTAAATTTAGCTACGGATTTTTATTTTCGTCCCTAAATTTAGCTACGGATTTTTATTTTCCGTCCCTAATTTAGGGACGGATTAAATTCCGTCCCTAAATTTCCGTCCCTAATTTAGGGACGGAATACAAAGTTCCGTCGCTAAATTGATTTAGCGACGAAGGTTTTAGGGACGGACAGAATCCGTCCCTAAATCCGTCGCTAATTCAATTTAGCAACGGATTTTGCCTATTTAGCGACGGATTCTGTCCGTCGCTAAAACGAGTTTTTTTTAGTGATCCTCTTTTTCTTCGCTCTTCCGGAATCGGTACAGAAATGGGTGCTTTTTCTACGTTGTTTACCTTAGTTACTGGGGGGTTTGGGGAAGACCCATGTGGGGCACGCACCTTTTGGGTGTGGGATGCTCGTTTAACTTCTATATTCATCTTGCTCCTTATTTACTTGGGTGCGCTGTGTTTTCAAAAGCTTCCTGTAGAACCGGCTCCTATTTTAATCCGTGCTGGACCGATCGATATACCAATAATCAAGTTTCCAGTCAACTGGTGGAATACATCGCATCAAGCTGGGAGCATTGCCGATCGATTTGGTACACCAATACAGTTCTCTATGCTCATTCCAATCTTGTCTAACTTTGCTAACTTCCTCTTCTCAACCCGTCTCTTATTTGTTATTGAAATACGTCTTCCTATTCCATCTTTTCTCGAATCTCCTTTAAACGGAAGAAATAGAAGCTCGAGAAGGTAGTTTACGTGCTTAGTGCTTGCATTTAAGGAAGACTCAAACCTAATTCACTCGCGGAGTCTTTTTGCATCCATTGAATTACTAATTCTTCTAACTTTCTATTTATTGAGATTAGATGTAATTAAGGCTAATATCTTGCCGAAAGGCGGGAGGGTGCCGAGACTCGGGGCAACGGGTTCTTCCCATCATGATAGACTGAAGGGAAAGTCGCTCGAAGATATTGGTTCGAATCCACTTCATCATTCCAGTTCATAAGGCCTTCATTCAATAGAAGTTTAGGATGGAGATATCACTAATAGACGGATGGGATCAGTATAGGTGTTCTTGGATTTCTTGTTTGGGCTCATCATATGTTTACTGTGGGCTTAGACGTTGATACCCGTGCTTACTTCACCGCAGCTACCATGATCATAGCGGTCCCCACTGGAATTAAAATCTTTAGTTGGATCGCTACCATGTGGGGGGGTTCGATACAATACAAAACACCCATGTTATTTGCTGTAGGGTTCATCTTTTTGTTCACCGTAGGAGGACTCACTGGAATAGTCCTGGCTAATTCTGGGCTAGACATTGCTCTACATGACACTTATTATGTGGTTGCACATTTCCATTATGTACTTTCTATGGGAGCCGTTTTTGCTTTATTTGCAGGATTTTACTATTGGGTGGGCAAAATCTTTGGTCGAACATACCCTGAAACTTTAGGTCAAATCCATTTTTGGATCACTTTTTTCGGGGTTAATCTTACCTTCTTCCCCATGCATTTTTTAGGGCTTTCGGGTATGCCACGTCGCATTCCCGATTATCCAGATGCTTACGCAGGATGGAATGCCCTTAGCAGTTTTGGCTCTTATATCTCTGTAGTTGGGATTTGTTGTTTCTTCGTGGTCGTAACAATCACTTTAAGCAGTGGAAAGAACAAAAGATGTGCTCCAAGTCCTTGGGCTGTTGAAGAGAATTCAACCACACTGGAATGGATGGTACAAAGTCCTCCAGCTTTTCACACTTTTGGAGAACTTCCAGCTATTAAGGAGACCAAAAGCTAAAGTAAAAGAAAACTTTTTAAAATGAAAGAGACGAAGGAGACGAAAAGCAACTAAGAACCTAACAGAACTTCTTGTTTTTCTAAGGTTGGAAAGAGTGACTTTTTTGAATTCCCTCCCTTTCTACGCTCTAAAAAGAGATCATGGCATTCCGAAAAGACCTCATTGTGGGATGAAGACCGTAACCTTAGTAACTCAGTGCTCTATACGGGGGAAATGAAAGCAGAATTCGTTCGGATCCTCTCACATGTTCAATCTTTTTTTAGCGGTTTCCCCAGAGATCTTTCTCATTAATGCAACCTTCATTTTGCTCATTCATGGAGTTATTTTTAGTACCTCTAAGAAATATGATTATCCACCGTTAGTCAGTAATGTGGGTTGGCTTGGATTACTTAGTGTTGCGCGCCTAGGAGGGCAGCGCGCTTAAGTAAAAATTCCCACAATCATCCACCTCATATATCTCATCTCTTCTTTAATTGGGAAGCATATTGACACGTGACATAGTTTCTTAGTATTTTTTTTTGAGAGGATAGTTTCTTAGTACTTGTATTTTTCTTTCAGCTTCATCTCTTTCATGTCTTCTTTAATTGGGAAGCACATTGACACGTGGCATAGTTCTTAGTTTTATTCTTTCATAGTGTGTTTTCCATTCTTACTGTAACACAATATTTAATTTATTCAAGTAAAACTACCCAATTTCTACCAATCATTCCTTTATAATCATGGAAAAAAAATAGTGTGATAAATTGCTCATATATAGTTATATACAATATGCAATGGGAATTTTTTTAATGATTTTCTTATTGTCAAAAAAAATCAAAACTATTTCGCAACCCAAACAACACCGGGATGAAAGACTAGTTCTTTTTAATAAATGAAAATATTGGATCAGGTTGTCTCACCATTAGTTTTGGTCAGACAGCCTCCCCTTTTAACTTATTCACAAAGCTAACACCTATACAATTGTTCATTTTGTGGGTATGCTTCAAAAGAATAAAAGAAACAATCACTTCTTCATGTTGAACTATTATTTTTGTCGCATTTAGAATCTGGCTTGCTAAACGCCGTCCTATTATTTTTTACTAACGCCCTGTATTTATACTTGCTATGTGTATTTATACTATTTCACTTTCTCTCATCCTCCCACTCTCATACCTCACCCTCACCCTCTCTCTCTCTCATCACCCCCTTACTCTCACTGCCTTTCATCACCATCACCAAGGAACTCCAGCAAGGCGACAATAGTTTCCAGCGACATCAAGTCCGGCAGCAACATTTTCCAGTGACCTCATCACACCCCATCCCTCTTCTCTCCTATGTTGAATTCACTTCAATTTTTTCTAAAAATATTCAAAAAGAAAGAGGCGTCCACCATGGACTCCCCACCACCATTGGAGGCGTCCATGGCAAGCGCTCCACCACAGGGTGAGGCGCCTGCCATGGACGCTTTCACCGATGGTGGGGCGTCCATGGTGGATGCCTCTCCATATTTTTTTTTAAAAAAAATCAAAAAAAAGGAGGTGTCCACCATGGACCTCCACACCACCGGAGGAGGCGTCCACCATGGACGCCCAACCACTGGAGGAGGCATCCACCATGGAAGCCCCACCACCGGAGGAGGCGTCCACCATGGACGCCAGGCGCCTCACCCTGTGGTGGAGAGCTTGCCATAGAAGCCTCCACCGGTGGTGGGGCGTCCATGGTGGATGCCTCGCCATATGTTTTTAAAAAAAAAAAAATTCAGCATCTTTATGACTCCTTTTTCATATTTCTTCTAATGATTTTCCGCTTTGTTTTTGGTCAAATTCGTATGAATTATACTCCAAACGATCCTTATGCATTATTGCAACTTTTTCCAAATGCTCATAATGATCAAGCTAAGCTAATTATACTACAAATATATAGTCAATACCTAAAATTTATCAAAAACATACCAAATAGGAGTAGAATAACATAACTTAATTAAGAATATGATGTAATATGAATCTAAATACTCTAAAATGCACCTGAAAACTATTTATATATATGACACATTGACACATCATGGAGATAAATAGATATTGGTAATCTTTAAAAAATGAAGACAAGATATAATAACAGTGACCACTTTGTGAAATAAAGGTGCGCCAAATCTTTTTAACTATTTTTGCTAGGGTAACTAAATGTACCTAAAAACTACTTCCTCTGTTTCTTTTTATTTGCAACAGTTTGACTTTTACGCTTGTCAATGCATAATTTCAACCATCAACAAGTTTAATTACCGATAAGTAAAAATTATAAAAAGTATATTTTCGGAAAATATACATTCAGACAAATCTAACAAGATCCCACATGAATATGTTTTTCCTTAACTATAAATCACCAAACATAAACTAAGTAGAGTTGGTAAATAGTGTAAAAGTCAAACCGTTGCAAGTAAAAAGAAACGGATGAAGTATATGTGAATATGAATATCATGGAGATGAAAAGAAATCGGTAACCTTTAAAAAAGAAAGACAAGATATAAAAACAATAACCACTATATTGATTTTCACTTTATGAAATAGAGGCGTGACCGATCTTTTTAACCACTTTTTCTAAAGTAAACGTGAAAAGAGTATCTAATTTTGGTGGGATACGTGCCAACCAAGCCCCTTCATAGATTTGCCTCTATATGGTAGCCTTTGTAATGCTAGTCACCACACCTCAACCCATCTTTGCTATGCATCCTCTCTCAAACATTATGCAGTATGCTTGAAAAAAAACACCCATCTTCTTGCTTGCGTTGGTTATGATCAACCATGTGATCCTGCTCAATATTTAGTATCATGGAAACTGTTTTCGTGACTTCGACTATGATTCTTACTCATAGGTGCACAAATACTACCTTTGATCAGATCATCAGACAGATTCTGTGAATAACCAATACAAGCGAGAGGACTAGTGTTGACAACCAATTCTTTCAAGCATGATGCTCAAGAGGAGTAGCAAAGGTGGGTTAAGGTGTGGTGGCTACCACCACATAGGCTAGCATCACCACCACCAAACTAACCACCCCTTTGCATTTCTGTTCTTCTTCATCTCCATCTCACGGCTACTACTAGTCTACTACCAATAATACTTTTATGAGTGCTCCACTGCAATTCTACGAAGATGGTTTTATAGCAGAGTGAAACACCTCATGGCCACATATCTTTCCACTTTCCAGATAAGGAATGGAAAATGTTTCTCCTCTTGCACTTCTCTAGGTAAATGATCACATAAGCACATGTCAAAGGCCCACATGCATGTACTGAACATGCGTGGAAACTGGGAAGCTCAACATGCGCTTGTTTGTTTGTCGTCAAAACACCTCTTCTTTATCTAGTTATCTTACTATATTTGTCTTGACTCTTGAGGGGTTGCGGATATTTGCAGATCATTGCGGGTCTACATATCTTATCATCAGCACTTCAGCATGTGTTTCAAATTTTGTGTGATACAACTATACAAGAGTTTGTCGAGTTACATTTCTATTTTCTTCGTATAAATAGGAGCGAGTTTGGTTTCATATAGGAATTAATATTTTCTAAAAAAGTAGTATGTTGTTTGAAGTTTCATTTTCTAGTAAATGGTAAAAAGTTGTTTGGTTGATCATGGAATTTTTAATTTGAAAAAATTGATAAGAACAGTTCTAAACTCCCAACTATGTACGCTCCGTCATTTTCAATCTCAAATAAAGATTATTTCTGAGCAATCCCAACTATATATCATTTTAATCGAAATTAATCCCAGCAGGTCAATGACGTGCTACAGTAGGTAAAACACGTTTTTTTGTTTTATTTTTTCACCACAACCTTTTTCTTTCTCCTATCTCCTTCCTCCTCTTCTCTCCTGCACCCTTCCTCCTAACTAGTTTGAGCAATTAAAAGGAAAGGGTACAAAGTTTCAACTTCTATTCAGCGCAAAACTATGTCGCTCATTCTTTCTACTGCCGATGTCGTTGCCATGGCGCATACTGGCTCTGGTATTTGGGCTTTGATTTTGTCTCCTACTAGGGATTTGACGCTTCAAACTTTCAAATTTACTAACGAATTGGGCCGTTATATACGTGGCTTTTCTATCAATTTTTGTTTTATGTTTTTTGAGTAAATTGGGTTAAATATTGATGTTTTATAGTGTGGTTGGGATTTTTGAATTGATTGTTTGATAAATTTGTGAAATTTGGGTGTTTGGTGTTTGTAAAAATTAGTGTCCTGTCTCTATAGTGTGCGAGATCCAAAGTTTGTTGCCAATTCTTTGAAATCTATGAAGATTTAATGAAATAACTATATCACATGAACTTAACATGAACTTAATTTGGGAAGGGTGGGGGTGGCGGGGGAGGGGGTGGGAGGGAAGGAAGGAGATAGGAGAGAGAAAAAGGAAGAAGGAAAATGAATTAAGAATTTTTTAGAAAAAAATTTGACCTGCTAAACAGGTAATAAGTCACTTGGGACCAATTTTGGCAAAAATGATATATAGTTGGGACCACTCAGAAATAATCTTTAATTGGGACTAAAAACGGCAAAATACTCATAGTTGGGACTGTTCCTATCAATTTTTCCTTTTTTTTTTCTCATGAGAAGTTCTACTTATCTAAGGCGACCTAAATATTAAGTAAATTCCTCCATTTGTGTACTTTCTACATTTTTGTCAACCAAACAATTTCATTTTATCTTACTTCCTAGGGAGTTTTACTTCCCATGAATTTTTACGTCAACCAAACAACCCCTTATATTTATATGTTATTAGTTGTGATAATAGATGAAACAAATTACATATTTTCTTTATTTTATCAATCACAAGAATAATCCCAACTAATGACCATCTTTTCAGATAACTTTCTCCAATCTCAAAATAATCTCAACTATTACCCCCACCCTTCCCAAAGCAGTACCATTCTTTTTTACAAAATAATTAGGCGAAACAATTTTTTTAAAATTAAAAGAATCTATAAAGCGTGACAAAAAAACGTACTTATTGATACTCATTTCGACTGGCTTCTCACAATATGCACTTCTTAAGGGGGTTCCATTTAAAATCACCTCGAACAAGTTCTCGAAAATGCATGTATATATAGATACTTATTTTGATCGACTTCACAAAATTTGTGCCCATGAAGGATGTCTGGTTGTCATTTTAGAAGGTCAAAAGCTTTTGTTTAAGATCGTCTCAAATCATGTGCCCAAAAAATTTAAGTATTGGTACTTATTTCGATTGACTTCTTGAAATTCGTGTTTCTTTTAGCGGTGCTCGATAGTGTTCGTCATCCCAAAAATGTTGTAAAGTAAGTAAAAAAAAGTCATGTAATATCGCCTTGAAATACGTGACTCAAAAAGCGTGCAAGGAAGAACACATAAACAAGAAAAAAAAATTAAATTTTCCAACTAAAAGTATTACATTAATTTTTCAAGTGGAATAAAAATTAAATTGATATTTGTAATAGAAAAAAATTAAAATAAAAGCAAAATTTACAGAAGTATTGTGTTTAACAGCTTTTACCTTACCTAGGACTATTTGGGAAGGATGGGATAATAATTGGGAATATTTTAGAAATAATAAAATTTGGATTATTTTGAAAAGATGGTCAGTAGTTGGGAACAACCCTGTCAACTTTTCCTATATATTTTTTTTTTTATATACATTCTTATCGTCTGATTTATTTGGGACGTCAACTAACATAAAAATAGTAAAGATTGACATTGAAAGTAAAAAAAGCTGTTTTTATTAAGGATTAACTAATTTTGGTAACTCAATAAAAACCATTATGCATCTATTTTATTTTATTTTTCAAATATTTTTATTTAATTCAAAATTTATTTGAGGATAAAACATGTCAAGCCCATACTCTTTAAGATCCACTCTTATAATGTATACTTATAATAGTATAATAGTTCCGCTATTGTCATATTATACTCTTATTTGTACTATGGTTCGTAGTTCTTATAATACTATTATTGTTATATTATGCTCTTATCGTGGTATGGTTCATTTTTCTTATAGTCTTACTATTTTAATAGTAGTCCATTTTTTATTTTTAATAGGTTGTACAAATATATATATATATATATATATATATATATATATATATATATATATATATATATATATATATATATATATATATATATATATATATATAACTAGGTTGTACAACTATATGATACAAATATCTTATTTTGAAAATATTTCGAGAAATTTCTTGTGGTGTATTAAATATAATAATATTTTAAAGGGAAATTCAACATGTTAGCTCCCAACTTGTAGGTTTTCTACATGGTAGTCCTTAATTTTTTTAATATTTGGTAGCCCTGAACTTTAAGGTTTTTTTTACATGATAGCACTTTTTAATTGAATTTTGTCAAGTTGTAGTTAGTTTTGACATTAATTAATCTGGCACGCAAATCGAGACTTTTTCGACACCGAAAACGAGTATTTCTGATCATTCATAGCACAACACAAGCATCTTTTCTGGAAATGGAGAAATAGAAGCTCTAGCCAACATGGGGAGGAAAACTAGGAAAGGTATAACAATTCTTGTTCATGAGAGATCTAAATAAGTCCAACGATGCAAGTACGAAACTATAGCCAGCAAAATTCATCATAATTTTTTTTTCTTAAACTTATTTAGTTTGAGGTGAAAAGAACAAATAAATCCAGAATTCATAGATTAAACCCTAAGACAATAAAAGTAAGCAATCTACTACCTCTGTACTTTTTTAGTTGCACCATTTGGTTTGGTGGCACTATTCATCAATCAACTTTGTTAAGTTATCTCGCGTTATTATATAAGAAAAAACATAGTCAAGTGGGGTCTTGTTAGATTCGTCTCAATGCGAGGATTCCAAATATCAAATTTTTATATTTTTTACTTGCACCCAATAAGAGATATTAACGTTCAAAGAATCGTCTCGGCAAATGTGAAAAAGCAAATGGTGCAACTAAAAAAATACAGAGGTAGTATTTTCAAAATGTATTTTCTTCTCAAGTAAACAAAAGAACTATCATCAGAGGTACAAGATAGTCAAGTGTCTTCAGCACAAATTAAGAATAATTATCAGAAATTGGAAAATGTAAAAAAATGCAAAAGACAATAAGATTTAAGAATCCAGAAAAAAAAGAAGTCAACTACAATTTACAGTGTAAATCAAATTGGGCAGGAAAAAAGCACATTGATTTCAACTCAAAAGCATATTTAGCAAAATAGGAATTCATTATTGAAGATAATTGCAGTTTATTACATCTAAACATCAACTCAAACAATCATACTATATATCCCAAGAAGAACAAGGAAATTCAGGGATTTCATAAAATCATCCAATCAACAAAATATGCCCATAAAATTCATTCAATGAAACATTCCCATATCATCAAAAATAGAAAACCTCCAAAATAATATTTAGTAAAATGTAAAATCAAGCTAAAATGGGGTGAGGGAGGGAGAGGGGAGGCACGACGAGAGTGAGGGAGGAGGAGGGGAGGCACGAGGAGAGTGAGGAAGGGGGAGGGGGCTGCCGGAAAGGGGTATGCGGGGTTGCCGGCGAAGGGGAGGGGAGAGGGCTGCCGAAAAGGGGTATGCGGGGTTGCCGGCGAGGGGGAGGGGAGGGGTGGGTCTAGGGTTTGGGGGGTACGGTTGGGGTTGGGGGGTTGGGGGGTTGGGGGGTACGGTTGGGGTTGGGGGTTTAATTAGGGTTAATTAGGGCTAATTAGGGTTAATTAGGGCTAATTAGATTGACTTAGGGCTTATTAAGTTGACTTAGGGCTAATTAAGTTGACTTATGGCAAACTTGTAAATACAGGCTAACAGAGCACTAACGTCCGTTAATAGTAAGGATATCTGGTGAATTTTTTTAAAAGTTAGGGGTATCTGGTGAATTTTGAAAAAAACTGAGGTATTTGGTGAAAAAAAAATTTTATTAGGATTATTTGGTGAAATAACCATTAATTTTATTTTCGAAACCAAAAAAATGTTGAACCAAACATGCTCCAAGATCATAAGGATATATTTAGACCACAATTCAAAGACAGAGTCAGAGTGACAGAGGCCACAGCCTAAAATTTCAAATCCGAACGCCGGAAACAAGCCGCTGAAACTGCCCATCAATCATCCACAAACAGTTGACGTCAATAATCAAAACATAAGTTGGCCAGGATGCCATTGCCAGGTGCTCTAGACCCAAATCTCAGTTTCTCTCTCCTACCCAAAACTCCATTTCAGCAATCCTGGCGAATTTTACCCAGAATTCAGAGCTTAAGCAGAAATCCGCCATCCAAGTTGATGTTTGCGGTGGTGAAATGCAGCTCCAATAACCAGCAGGCAGACAGTGCTAGTGGTGGAGGCGACAACGGCAGCTTGAAGAATGCCTTATCTAATATTGTGGATAAAAGAGTGGAAGAATTGTTGGGTAAAGAAGAAAATAGGGATATGTTGGATAAGCTTAATAAGGCTTCTGAAAGAGTACAGCTTGCTAAGAAAGAACTCGTTGATATTCAAAGGCAAGAAGTTGAAGCACAAATGATGAGGAAATACATTGATGAACTCGAAGCCAAGGCATCTGAGGTCTATCTCTTTACATAATCTTTTTACTCCTCCTTTTTTATGCATGATTAATTGATGATTATTAGTGTATTAGCGAGTGAATTTACAGTGGTTGTCATCAATGACCTGTTTTAGTCAGTCGATGGTGCAACATGAGTTACTAATTGTAATTGGCATATACAGCCTACATGTTATTGGTAATGCATAATTGCATATATTGGGTTATTGATAAATAAAACTAAGGGTGTAGGAAGAGCAACTGTTGATCAGCTGATGATGCATATACGAGGTTACTCATAAAAATAACGCTCATTCAAATGTCTCAGGGGATTGCTTTTAGGATACCAGTAATTCACACTTAAAATCGTGCAGAGCTGAGATGTTGAGATGCTTAGTTTATAATACTTGCCAATTGCCATAATTGAGCTGCTACTCCTGTAAAACAGTGTTTGAGTTGGTCCTCATGGAGTCTGTAGTAAACTTGGTAACACTGTATGATTATTTAAGATTGCAGAATGCCAGAAGGAAGTATTAGAAGCAAGAGCAATGGTTGAAGAAGCAGAAAGATCTTTATCTATTAACATGGAAGAGAAGGGCGAAATCAGCCGGGAAGAAGAGAGGTGGGAATCGGTGAAAGCTGCTTCAGTTGCTGCTTTAGTAGGAACCCTCGCAGCTGCTCCGATTTATCTCACTAAGGTGACAAGCAGTACTGAGTTGTTGCTTCCATTAGGAGTCACATTTGCTAGTTGTGCATTGTTCGGTGTCACTTTCCGGTATGCAGTCAGAAGAGACTTGGATGATAGTCATCTTAAGTCAGGGGCATCTGCAGCTTTTGCTGTTGTAAAAGGTACTCATACTTGGTTGTTCTTATGTGCAATAGCAAGCCTATCATATACTAGAAATTTGATGAGATCTCAACTATTATAGCATTGAAAAAGTTAGGATATTGATTGACATGTTAGCTTGGATAAAAAGAAATTCAAGGCATTCTCAGAATTCCGTTCCTCGTATTTGTCTTTTGCCAGGTCTTGCTACAATGAGTGGAGGATCTCCTCTGGAACTGAACTCAGCAAGTTTCCAATCGCATGCTGTGGATGGGGCATTTTTTGTGCTCCAGGATCTGTTTATATTCACTTTTGCTGCTGTTAGTTTGGATTTCTGCTTTAAATCGAGGTTTATAAGTCCATTTCCTATAGAGAGAGATTAAATCTGAGGAACAAATTGAGTGAGTTGCCAATGCTTATCTGTAACAGTAATTGTTTACCGAGGTTGTTACTTGCAACAAAAGTACTAACTCTCAAGTCTCAATGATTGTATGTGAATGTTCAGAACTTCTAACTTCATGTATGCATGGTAGTATATTGCAGAAATTCATATTCATAAGTATTTGTGTTGTTTCCCAGCATGCTCAGACAGCGGACGGATCATTAATGCTATTATAACTTGCCATCAACCTGAAAAATTAAATTTTGAAAACCGATCTTTCTAGATTCCAACGCCAACTGCAAAAAGATACTAAGGTATTCACACAGTTGCGCGGTTGCACCTGTAAAATCTATCTGTAGGTCCTGATTATTAGATTCTGAAAACTAAAATTTCTGGGCACCCTGCTGTAACAAAGGCCTTGGAGTCTGAGACAGAAACCTTACTGTAATAATGAAAAAGTTATTTACAAAGGAATTAAAAAAAAAATATTAACAGAAGGGTTATCGTGGATGAAAAAGCAAGGATCCAACTTGGCAACTTGTACTCCATGCTCTATAGTTAACATAGTAAACATGTTTATTGATTGACAGCAGAAAGGTATCACAGGAGCAAACTATGAGCCAAAATCATGTAAAATGCCCGTTTTCCTACTGAATTGTGTAAGATGTTCTAGAAAACACACATGAAAGCAAATGCCAGTAAGCTGTTTTTAATAACCTAATCTCTTTGATTGTATCAGGCCTGAGGAAGTCTTGATGTACATGGCTTTAGCCCTAGCCATATTTTACTTCACTTGCTCATATTTGAGGAAGAAGCTACTGTTGTATTCGTAACTATCCATTCTTCCTTAGTGATGCGTTCCATCATCTGAACCACTGTCTTCATCCAATTGTTCCAGATCTTGGGAAGGTTTTCTAGGAATTACCCATTTTATAATCTCATCCTTCGACTGCTGCCCCAAAAGTAGCTTCTTGTTTTCTTGTCTTGACCCCTAGCATAAATGTCAGAAGTCAGAACACCGATTAAGCAATTAAAGAACTTTGGGATTGGGAATGAGAAGGCCGGCAGCTACCTCCTTGTACAGTTCCTGTAGATCCTCCGCGCCACTATGTTTCTTCACCAAACCAAGACCCTTTGCAGCCTCATTGAATAAATTGAAGCTGTCAAGATCACCACTTCTAATACTTGCTTCTAGCTGCCAAAGGAAATATCCAAGTAAACAAAGACTAGTGAAGAAGCCAAGAAAACATTCTTACTCAAGGTATCAGGAAAATGTCTTTGCACCTGTATATGAATAACACCTAGAACAATGCTTGCAATTGGCAGCCAACTCTCCTCTGGAGATATCGACAAGTTACTCCTGTTAAAATGCCAAGATAAATTGTGTACATCAAGAGCCATGGACTTTAAATTACTATGAAAATATCAGATTCAGATACAAAAACAAGTTAGCATTTTATAAAAAGAATTTAAGAAAATCTGAAATCTCGGTCCAGGGCAAAGAGAAACGCATAGAGAATCATCAGTCACCACTACTGACTACCCTCATTGCTTTGTATGTACCTAGTTTTAGGTCTGGACCAATGAACTGGATTATAATCAGTTGACTATTTGATTGACAAGTTATCTATGCTTATATATGATCAAATTAAGGAAATCAGTCTGATTTAGCATAGACCTACTTCCTTAGATATTTAGATATATTAGTGTACACAGAAAAATCCACAATAAGCATATGTTTATCTCCATAAATCCCACAGCAATTCCACATCCTTCGCTGCTTCTACAACTAGCTAAAAATCATTCCACTAACTCAACTAACCGTTTTACTGTTCATGTTAGACTGCATTGGAAGATCGGGTATAACTTTATCATACTCCATAATTCAAAAAAAAAAATGATCAAGGAACTATTTCTTACAAGTTTAATCATCAGCAACAACACAACGAAAGCAAAACTCATCGACGTTTATTAAGATAGAACAAAAATAGCTCAAACCCTAGACAAATCACAATATCTTATAAAGCAGTATTAAAGAGAAGAAAACAGGTACAAACCTGAAGTAAGGGGCCAAATATACAATAGCATACACAGCATAACGTTGTTTTCCGGTATCCATCAATGCGAAGATCCAGCTCTATCAACATCACATAATCCATCAAAATTGGTCAAATTGAAAAACAATGTAAGATTATGAATAGTATTGCACAGTATGAGCTTACCAACCAATTGAAGTATGGAATTAAACTAATAATAGTCATAATAGCAAATCTTGCATCGGTGGAGCTAATTTCGGCGTCTTCATCTTCCGACGAAGAAACGCTGGTGTCAGAAAATAACAAGGAATTCAACATACACGCGCCAATTGCAATCGCAAAAGGCGCCTCTTGCTGTAATTCTGCCCTGCATATTCCTCTTTTTCTCAGCTGCAACAGTTTCTTCTTCTGCTTCTGCAAGAATTCACAGAAATTGAGATTAAATTGGTAGGTTTTCTCTGTGTTTTCAAGTGTTCTTGAAGAGAAAAGAAAAGCATTAATGGAGATTGAAACTGCATATATATACCTGATTGAGTAAAATTGGGGCATAGTTATGAAAATGAGTGAGTTTAGGAAGAGAGGAAGGATGAAGGAAAGGAGAGGAGAGAGAAAGTGAAGGAGGAGAGAGAGTGAGATTGAGAGGGATCATTTGCTTCTAAACTTTGGAGTTGCCTAGGTTGGTCAACGTTTCTTTTTGTTTTCATAGTAGTATTTCATTTCGACCGTCGCCGGAGAATATGATTCTTACAATTATTTTATTTTCCTTCTCCCCAAAAAAACAAAAAGAGATACTTGAAAAGCATTTTTTTATATATTTTTTCTTAAAAATTTATTTCATTATTAAAGAGTCACAAGTTATTTACAATAGAAGCTAAAATTATTTAGATGTCAAAAAAAAAAAAAAAAAAAGCTAAATTTAGCAAACCACCATCGTTATTTGAAAAAGGATAGGAGTTGGCTCAAGTGGGTAGAGCGCTCCCTCTTGGCCCTTGAGGTCAGGGGTTCGATCCTTACTCACCCCCTCATTATGTTGGGGTTCAATCCTTACCAGCCAATGTGTTGGTGTTTCCTACAAGCTAGTATTAGAAATAATGGGACATAATCAACCACAATTTTAACCCACATCCGTACAGATGTAGAATACATATCAAGAACAACATTGCACAAATGAACATGAGCTAATGAATTATTATTATCAATTTTAAACAAATACCAAAAAGTTTCTCTTAATTGACATTATTGTTGAATTACTTACAATTGACCGAAACACACTCCTCAAAAACCTTTTCCCATTATTGTTTCTAAAATTATGGGTTTGCTATAAAAAAAAACTATGAAGAAGATAATAAATTGAGAAAAAGGAAAGTATGTTTGTGTTTCCTTATACTACTAAACTACTAGTTAAATTCCTAGATTTTGATTTTCTATATAGTTAAGAACTTGATGTAATTTTTAATAACACCATTACATTAACATCTAATTTTGAGGTCCTTAGCAATAAGTTCTGATACTTGTGCTCCTAACAATAAGAAAAGCAAAACTTTAAAGTCTTAATTGTGTACTCTTAAATTTTATGTTTCAACTTGGCCTTACAAAAATTAGTGAACGGTCTCACTATAGGACAATCCCAACATTATAGTTTTCCCAACAAACATAAAAAAATTGGATTCCGAAATTTGCCAAAATATAAGTATTAATCACTGGCAAATACGGACGTCCAAAAGACTGAGATATTAGAATGACATGTTTTTTATCCAACCAAATAAGGAAGGGAAAAAAGAACTGATTACACCCTTATGAACAAAAGATTTCTCCTTCATGATTCTGAAAAGCCAAAACTACTGCAATTGTTACAAAAGCCAAGTGGCAAATAATCCACAATGGTAACTCTTTCTAATTGATTTTCCAAGATCCAAAACTTCCTAGCAACGACGACGACAAGAACCTAGTATAATTCCCATCAAACGCCAGAAACCACGAGCGTCACATTCAGAACCATGCATGGCTTGTTTAGGATAAAATTAAGATACACATCAAGCTTATTCTAAGACCTATAAACATCCAATATAATGTTACTCAAACCATTGAAGAAATAATTAATAAAAATTTAATGAAAATACAAACCAATACCACCTTCACAAAAGTCTCTGAAATAGCCTATACAAACTCCTGGCAAACTGAAACTTTGCAGAATCAGTTTCCTGTAGATCCCCTTCTTAGACCAATAAATCAAGAAAAGAATTTTCGTCATCATCAATCCTTTCCCAAGAAGACAAGCAATCTGTGAAAAAACATCTCTGATGCGTACTTGTAATTCTAAGGATGGGAACCAAATCCAGAAAGGAGGACCAGCAGCTATTTCTTCTTTATATTCACCGAAACGAAGTATCAGCTTGAGTTACTCTCATAGCATTGCCAAAGTATAGGTTTGTGAGCTCAAGATCTATTACCTGAATATACACTATACTCGCACTGTACAAGAAACTAAAGTTGCCTCCCTTAAGTAACCACTTCGATCCTGTCTTCATCTTCTTCCCGAGTGGAGACTGCATTCAGCTGTTGTTGCAACTGAAATGCAAACAAGCATACACCGATGTTGGTACAAAAGGTTAGGAAAATTACATCGACCTCTCAATCACATTTTGTCAAAGTCGTCATCCCGCACTATTATTAAAACTACATCACAGCAAAAATGTGAGGGAGAAATGTGGAGCAAAAAATTGGACTTATTGACTAACACAAATTTCCCAATCACATTTTAGAATAATCAGGTTCTCCAAAATCTTCAATTGACACTAATTCCAACTAACACTAGTTTCCAATATCATCAGTGTGAAAAAGCAGCACAATACAGTATGTCAGCAACAAGTTACAGCTTAGAACAGCATACCTGACCCTGGAACTACTTGTTTGAAAGCATCAATATGCAAATATAATAGACTCTATCTACGGGGGGTGGGGGGGGGGTGGGGGGGTGGGGGGGGGTGGGGGGTGGGGGGTGGGGGGGGGTGGGGGGGGTGGGGGGGGGGGTGAGAACTGAGAAGTACAAGCTCTTTGGAAACTAAAACATGCAAACTCATGACACCAATTGCAACTGACAAAGCTACTAGAGAAGCAGTAAGTTTCTCACCTCATGCTGAGAAATGTCTCCTAAAGTTTGTCACTCAATGACCTCTACAAAACATCACCTTTTCTGCAATCTTCCCCAGAATGACCCAATGAACTATACGGCACTCACAAAACCAAATTGATGGAAGTTCTTTTCACATGAAGAACTTGTAGTGTGAAAGGTAGTAGGAGTCTAGGGGGTTCGTAATAAAGTGACAGCAAGCAGAAACTTAGAAACATGGCAACCTTTTAGCAGATGAAAATATTTCTAGTAATGAATGCTTCCTCTAATTTTTTTTAGAGGCACCACTTAACATTTGGCCACTAATCACTATTTATCAACCAACCTTGACTATTTTTCATAACATTATTAGAAAAAAACATAGTCAAGCAGAATCTTATCAATGGCAACCTTTTAGCAGACAAAAGCATTTCTAGTAAAAATACTTCCTCTGTTCTTTTTAGTTGCACCACTTTGACATTTGGCCACCATCAACCAACTTTTGAATATATTTTCTTACCACTATATAAGAAAAAAAAACATAATCGAGCAGAATATTGTTAAATTCGTGCCTAGTTTCTTAATATTAACTTTTTATAATTTTTACTTATACACAAGTTGAGATGTTAATGGTCTCGGAAGCGTGTTGGAAAACGGGAAAAAGCAAATGGTGCAACTGAAAAATATAGAGGAAGTATAATATTTTTTTTCAGCATATCATAGTTGACAACAGAGTTGAAGCATCACATAGAGTCACATTGTATTTGAAGTCTCAAACCTAGAAAAACAACATAGTAATTGTGAATCACATGGCTTCAGTCCTCATCTATACTATCTATTTCTTGTAGAGCATTAGAAATTCAAGTATAAAATACTACTAGTTAAATATTCCCCCTATCTTCGAAAAACTAATTCAAACGGTAGATTATTTGTAAGAGAGCTTACCAGACCAAATTTTTGTTTCTCAGCATTTAATTCTTCAGACAAATTAGCCATCCTGCAAACGTTCCAATCAGGAAAAAACACAACACAAGACATTTGTCAAGAAAGATGAACAAAGAGAAGGAAAAACACATTCTCAATTGTATCAACAAGCAATGAACTTGGACAGAAGTAACCCAACCTTGATTGAAGGTCTGATATCTTATTTAGAAGCAAGCGTTCCCTCTCTGAAGCACCTGTCTCAACCTGTAAACAAGCTGATATTAGAAAGTAGCAAAAAGAAGTCAAAACAAAGATGATATTGTAATTATACTTGTCAAAAATTTACCCAAACTAATATTAATGGAGGAAGTATAAGAATTTGGCGGTTATCGGTATGGTTGCATATGTTTTGAATGTCAATGTTAATTATGACTTGCTTTGGGACATGTATTTTGTACATTCATTGAGACAATTATAATATTGAACACAAATTAGAAATAGGGAGGGGATCTTAATCTCTCGCCACGTTGAGTCAACTCGAACACTTTGAGTCTTGAACAAGCACACTTCAAATCAATACCAAAAGTTACCGACTACGGGTGGCAATGAGACGAGACAACTCGTAAGCTACTCGAGAGTGTCTTGGTCAAACTCAACTTGAGTGAGCTCGAATCGAACTCGAGCTCGATCGAGATGTTAGCAAGTTGAGTTGAGTTATTCGGTACTCGACTTGAAATTTGAAAACGCAATTATCAATTACCACCAAAAGTAAAATGCTTAAATCTAACATAATTTCTACCCTAGTGGCACTGATTAGATGAGACAACTTCTGAGTTACTCGAGATCGACTCAAGGGAACTCGGCTTGGTCAGTACTCAACTTGAGTGAGCTCGGCTCAACTCGAGATCGACTCGAGAAGTTAGTGAGTCAAGTCAAGCTAACCTAAACCCTAACTCGACTCGCGTCATTGCCAACCCTATTACCGACCCAAAAAATGACCTATGCCCAAGCCCAACCCGATCAACCCCATTTGATAGTATAACAGCAAGTTATACTGCACATTAAAATTTAGTTTAAACATGACTGCAAAGCTGCATAAGTACATCCATTTTGAGGTCGAGGCAGGGGGATTGTCAACATTTCTATCGACTTACGCATCAACCTTCTTAATTGTGCCCGAAGCATACAAGTGAAACCAATGTTACTTAATTCACTATTCCCCCACAAAATGCGATCAGAAATGTTGAATTGATAATTTGATACTTAAAATTGATCCACTTTTGGGCTACTTTGCCTACTTCACAAAACTAATTAGTGAATTGCTTTCACGTACCCATTCTCATACAGTGAATCAGGTAATAGTAGCAAAGTGTTGAAACAACTGCGTAACATGCATAAGCGAAAAGGCAACAGTATGCTCTAAGAGAAAAATGCTACTTATCAATATTAGTTAATATTACGCCCAATACAGCAAGATCACACATAAATGTCAAAGGAATATTAATGACAGCAGTAGTAAAAAAAACCATGCAAGCAAATATAAAAGTAGTGAGTTACATGAGTTAGAAACTTAAACTCAGCCTAGGATCAATATTGTTGACAGGAAGTAGATAGACATAGGGTGGTCCTCATAACTTACATTTCCATTTTCTGGACTGCTAGATAGTGGCTGTGCTGAAAGCTTTCCATTTTGACAGGCTACAAGAAATTCAGAAAAGATTAACAGGACCTCGATAAGTAGCCAATACGTAATTATTATACAAAAAGCATATGGCATATTATCCACTCACCATCTACTTCAGATAATTGCAAGCTACTTAACAAGCTCGTTATCAAATCCTGATCATCAACGAGAAACAGTGAGTTTCAATCGCTTTTTATATCTATATACAAACAACTAAACTAATAACTTGTGAAATATTTTCTCTCCGAAACTACATAGTAGTTAATACCTGAGAAAAGCTGAACTTTTTTGCCAGAGTCAGCTAATCCTCCTAAAGTTTTGAATTATTTATAAAATTTTAAACAAAAAAAGGCACATATTTCCAGCTAGAGCACATTCTCAGACTTTTACTATCGTGAAAGAAATGACTGCAAATGATACTTCACAGTATTCTTCGGTAGGTTTTAATCTCTAAAACTACATGCTACTTAGAAGAGGTCATCTTTTGAGTGAAAATCTTAGCAAAATTTTCCTAGAGTTATGAATAAGTTACAAAGACCCTGATTCACACACTACTAAAGTAATAACCGCAGCAAACCATTGGCAATATTCTATAAATTTCACCAACACAATCCTTTTCGCAGAGTTTTGTTGTAAAGTAGCTTTGATCATTCTTCAATTCGATCTATTTCTTTTGAAAGGGAGAGGGAATCATTGTATCCATTGAGGGGCCAGTAGAGCTGTCGCTTTTCTTAACACTATTTTTTGTTTTCTTTTATGAAATCTTAATATCTAAAGCCCAGATATGAAGTGTATTTTAACTTGCTAACTGCTGCACTTATAAAATGCATACAACAATTATTAGTGTGATGTTATTTTCTTATTTAATGCTCGACACATCAAATTCATCAAGTTTATTTCAAACTTTTTTGAATAAAATGAGGAATGTCACCTACTGATAATCTGACTTTTTCTGAAAGCCAAAATATTATTTCCTATCTTTTTTATAAACAATATATATATATATATATATATATATATATATTATTCTGCTAATGTAGAAAATTAGTTCACTTTCTGTTTTGCCAAATCATAATGCAGCCACTTTCATTTCCGGATGCGAGAATGTAAGCATTTAGAGTGTCTTTCACTCTTTCTTTAACATAATATTACACATATCACATAAAAAAAATTAAGAGCGTACGGTATTTTATGCAATATTAGATACATATTCACACATAATTCTTTCTTTGGATTTTTTGAACATCTAGCAGGATTTCATAAGGTAAGACATGATTTACTTTCTACATATATCTTTTACATTTGTCAAACTCTGGATGAAGTTATTATTCAGTGTACGATGATTACTTAAAAAATTATAACTAATAGACTTTATGTTAAATTAAGGTAAAGTTAGTATAGAGTTCCCTAACAGTGTTTCAATAAAAAAAATACAAAGGAAGATGAACACCTCCGTTTCACAATACATGCACCATTTGCTTTTTCACGCACTCTAATGCTCTTCTTTCAACAATAATAACTTTAATTGTGTATAAGTAAAAATTATAAAAATTTGATATTTGAAATCATTGCATAGAGACGAACTTAACAAGACCCCACTTGACTATGTTTTTTCTTACATAATTTTGAGAGAAATATTGTAAAATTTGGTTGATGAATAGTACCCAAATGAGAAATGGCGCATGTATTGTGAAACGAGGAAGTATTAGCTAATTATATAAAATAAGTATGTGAAATTAAACTTGTATACAAGGTCGTAATCTATTGGTAACCACTGCTTGTATTCAAAATTTAATACAAGTAAAAGAAAGGAAAAAAGATATGGTAACTCATTCTTTACCTGCTGAATTGCAGTCTGTTGAAATAAATTTTGTAGGTGAGGCAAGAGAAGTGATGCAGAAACATTAGCACTGCTTACGTCTCTGGGTGGTAGACTGGTTACCTGACAACATTTATTACACATATTATTGCAGGTGCAACAATGCTATTAAATTGGAGAAGAGCACAGAAATCAACAGACAGGAGTCACCTTGTTTAGACAAATCTAGATCTAGGTTTCAGCTAACAAATTGCAAATTGCTATGGTGGTAAACATCAAGGAAGCTACAGTAACGGTTAACTTGACAGGACCACCTTAATAAGCTTAAGTGTTTAGACTCTTTAATATGGCAAGGGCACATTAATGTACAAGATATTCCAATGTCATCAACAATAAAAAAAATGCAATATTTACAGAATTCCATATCATTTCTTTTGTGTCAAACAGATTTCTGTATGCTAAATAAGATTGGAAAAGAAGGCATATAGTAGTTGCTAATAGAGGAATCGTGCAAGAAATTCACGCTTGACATACATATGCTGATAATAGAGCAACAGAAGAAATTCAGAGAAGGATGCTTAGGGAGATCACAAAAGATCAAGATAAAGAGATATTATGCATACTGTTTGCTTTGACTCAGAAATCCAATCGCCAACACTAGCTGACTTCCGTAAAGGAGAGCCCTGGAAAATACAGGACAAATGATCAGGCCGGCACCACAGGAGTGGCATAAACTTGGTCAATTTCCATGCAATGGATTTAACTTACCTGTGAAGATCTCCGAGACGTAGATGCTGGCATATCCTATAAAAAATGCTGTGTGTCAGTATCAAACACAATATATGACAAATTTTTCGTAATTGTAGACCCTTACCTTGACAACATCTAAACTCTCCGATGTTACGGAGAAACGGCCCTTTATTTGAACCAAACTAGCCTTCGCTTTATCTTCTAAAGAATCTCTGTATCCTAAAGCCACAATAATTTCAAATAACTTATTGTGCAACGTACAGGTACAATATAGCTCAAAATTGCCACCACACTTTTTCTAAGGAAAATATGCAAGCTTAAGAGGTATACATCACCTCCTGAAGGTTTAATCGGCGCTGACAAACTATTTGCTGAAGCTCTTGTTGGTAACATCAGCGGGCCGCTAAAGCTCGGAACCCTACGTGAGCCTCGGTTACTTTTCTCTGCTGCAGACTGATTTTCATTTTCAGGCCTGTTGATCCAAACAAATTCGCCAGAAATTCAACGTTCAAAACTTCAATTGAAACATACTTGGGAAATAGAGGAAAGATATTGGCAAGGTAAAATGCCCAAAAGTGTTGCTTGGGTATCAAGTTAATACAATTTAAATCCTCTACTGGGTTTAAAAAATGTGATATGTACAAGAAATAAGAAGCCCGCAAATAATATTCAAATTTCAGAAGGAAATTAATTTGTAAAAATCTATGCACTGGAAACAAGGGACAAGGACCTAGTGGTCATTCTTGCCATGAAATCATAGATTAAATGCCTAATCAGAGTATGCATTACACAAGGCATAAAACAAACATGATTACATGTATTATAAATCATGATAAGTGTTTGTGCTTCAACTTGAAGCACAAGTCTTAATTAGCTATCATCATCATTTTTTTCCGTTCCTCGCTTCCCTATAATTTCGGAAAGCTTTCATCAATCAGAAAAAGTGAAATATATAGCCAATGAATTAGAATCAACCTTTCAATGACACGGCCTCTTTCGGTGGATGTCTGTCCAAGCACGATTCCAGGCATCAGTGGCCCACTCTGACTTTGACGACCTTTCACTGCTTGAGAGTTGTCCTTCACTTGCGCTGTGTACATCTCACCATCAGATGCTACTATATCGAGATCCACCCCATCTTTCTCTTGAACATTTTTGCCAGGACTGCCAGAATCTAATAACTCATTTCCAGTTGTGATTTTACAGCTGGCGTCATCAACATTACCTTGTTCTCTGCAACAGCAAGGGGTCAACCATATGAAAATCTCCAGCTTAAAAGTAACTTCATTTTGCACCGTGATCAGCCTATGATTCCATCTACATATTTACATCACAGGGCCTGTAGCGAGGCTCCTCCCTCACCATGATCAGACTACAGAAGGAAATTCTTTCAGCTACAGTTAAGACGCCTGCTACTACAAAGTGTAAGAAGTAGTTACAAGTATGTATCTGGACATGGAACATGGGGCCTCCCTGATGAATTTGGAGTGTTCGACACAAAAGGACATGGTATTTACTTGATAATTTCTATAAACATACTTCCTCCATTCTTAATCAATTGCAACATCTAACTTGGGCACATTTTTTAAGGAAATGGAGAAAAGGGATGAAATTTGTATTATATGCCCATGTCATTAATCATTATGCTAAGCAAGAGAGAGAAATATCTTTTTGGGTGTCCAAATAGAGAAATGTTGCAACCAATATGAAATTCCCAAAAAAAAGGTATGTGTTGCACTTGAAAAAGAGCAGAGGAAGTAATTATTATCGAAAACTTACAACATCTAGGCATGCATGTTCAAAAAGCATTTGAAGATTAATGACATCGATACCTCACATAAGTAGCTGACAGAAAAGTTGACAATAGTATTAAAGAACAGACATGGCTATTTATTAAGTACCAGCAGATAGATATCAGTAATGTCTATTCAGCCACTTTCTTGATTTTAATAGAACTGCTAACCATTGCCTTCCCCTCTCTCCATTCCCTTCTTTCTTTCACTCATTCCCTTCCCTAGTCATCTTCTCATTCCTTCATTCCTGAAACTGAAACCTCAGACAATCTAACCATTAATAACGATCACTAGCACCAATCTGATAGTTTCCATCTAATTAATTAATAATTAGCAGATCTTCTGTAAGTTGTGGTTCTAAGCTAACCATTCATCTTCATCTCTCATCATCATCTGCCACAGTCCTCAAGACCATGCAGCCAGCAGATCATTGTAGCTTCCCCTTACTTCTACTATCAAAGCTACTGAAGATCAACATGCCTACTCGATTCCCCTTTCTATCTCTCTCTGTGATTTGTAGATCCCACAGATTGTATTTTAATGCCTACACGATTGCTTATCTGTACCTGACTTGTATCAACTTGGCACGCGGCAAATTATTACTATCTGAAGATTGCATAGATTAAATTTAAGCATCACAATATGACACTGCAGTTTTGGATGCCCGCCTATATATGAAATCAAAAGCCAATTGCCTCCCTTGGTATGTACTTTCTCCATGTCTCAAGCTTCCCCTTACTTCTACTATCAAAGCTTCCCAACTTGGATGCCCGCTTATCTGTACCTCCCTTGATCCTCAGAAATAAATTCTAAGCTTCTGATTTATAGAACCAATTGTGTAACACAGCCTTAGACTTTTAATTGTTTAACAGTAAGGAATTAATTATTGAAAATGGCACAGAAGTACTTCTCACAAATTCACACACACACACACCCCCCCCCCCCCCCCCCCGGAAGAAAAGAATAACACAACATAGTTTTCTATACACTTATAACCAATTGACATTTAAATAATCACTCTGCATGAACATATTTTAGATATCAATTTCACATCTAGAAAAGCAAATTAATCTTGTTTGAGGGGCTAGCATTCCAATCTTGAATTATTTACTTGCAGGCTATTCAATCCTTAGTACATACTACCTGCGAGCGGAACTGTTTGGGGGAATACATCTTCCTGAAAAAGATCCAGAGTCTAATGCATCCTGACAAGTAAGACAAACACATAACAAAGATAAGGATCAATTCAATATTCAGAATTTAAACATCTCATATTATTCACACCTTATTGCCAGCAGCAGATTTTACACTTTCATCGGATTCCTTAATTTCTGCCAAATCATCTTCTTCTTGCACCTAAGAGACAAACATTACAGTTCAGATTAATGGCAAAAGGCTCCAACTTAAAAGCCAAACAGTTTCAAAAGATCAGTGACGCAAGAAAATATAAGATCAGTGATGAGGGGAAGTATAAAGTGGGGAAATACGTGCAGATAAACACATATCTTATACCTGTGAGACAAATATGACAACTTAGTCTCTATTCCTGGTCTTATAATAGTCGGTTATTCTGGTCACTGGTGAATCAACCAATATTAACCATGGTGCATTACAGATACTGAGTAATGTATTACTCACCAGTGCAGCCTGTGCTTTCAAGTCCTCAACGTCAAAGTTCCAGGCACTAACACCTCTCTTGTACTCACTCTGATGCAAACGAGTACAAAACAGTTAAACCATGCTCTGGACAATATGATATGTTATTTGACATAATAAAAGAGAGTTAGAAAGAGAAATCTTTAACTTTTGTTTACCTATATCCAAAACGTTTACTTACAGTAATTTCATAACTTTTTAGATTCTAGAATAATAGATGAAGGTGCTTAAAGCCTGTAAGACTAAAATTCCAAGATAGATGCATACCTGTGATATAGCCTCTTGCTCTGCTGAAGGCATTCTCTTAAGAGCAAGTTGAGCAGCATCTTTGAGCTGTGATATTCAACAAACCAAAATGAACTCCCATAACATGTAAGAAAAGACTTAAAACAGCAGGTCGGAGAATTAACAAGCTGACCTGCAGGGCTTTCACACGATCCCATAGTGGGGGTAAGTCTGCCAGCAGTTTCTTCACCGAAAGCTCAGGCGGCTTGGCATGTTTAAAGAAAGAATGTTTAAGTAGCTTTTCTGCAGTAGGTCGCTTTGCTTGATCTTTCACCAGACACATTGCAACCATTTCTTTAAAAGACTGATAAAATGCAAGAAAACCTCCAATTAGATATTTATGTTCGAAATGATAAAAAGGGTAGTAATACTATCTGAACTATAATGAGGCCTCAATGACGATATATCGATAGATAAAGTTAAATAAAATTATGTCTATGAGAAGTACAAATCACAGCCTACTATTTGCCTCGACAACCTCTACTTCAACCAGGCATGTGAGGTGAGAGCTAGGTAGCATATTACAGTAATCAATAGGCCAAGATTTATCTTTCATAGTAAAAGAAAATCCAAAAAAACAGACCATTACAATTTACAAGGAAAGAGCCAAGAGGGAAAAAAATAAATATACATTATAGGTGGACAAAAATACCCCAAATCATATTTGTCTGATCTACTAAAACAATAGTAACACTAATGAAAAACGACATAAAGCTAAAGTTACTAATACGAAAAAATAATTAACCTTTGAAAATTTTTTGTCACGATCATAGTCAAGTCCCGGTGGAGCATTCTGTATAGTCATAAGCAGAACCTATATATGAAATTAAACAAGGAAAAGAAGTTAGAAATCCGCATCACTATTAGTTTGTATACTGTTATCAAGAAAACAAAAAAGGTAACACCTTCATGGGAGGATATTTCGAGAAGGGTGCATGACCATGAGCTAACTCTAGTGCAGTGATTCCAAATGACCAAATGTCAGCCCTGAACAAGCAAAGTACACTCAGCAACATGTTCGATACATAATCTTTTATAACGTATAGTACATTACAATTAACTCAGTTAAAATACATTGCATAATTTCGATTAGAAAGCAGTTTTGCTAGGTTGCTAAATCCTTCACGAACTGCAATCCGAAAATGCGAGTTGGTACATGTCAGTGGTATAATTATGAGCTGCTTTAACAATACTAGGCAGCAAATTGCAATTCTGTACCCATTCTCGTAAAACAGATGAGCTAATATAGGTAGAAACTAACAAGTTAATAAGGGGACAAAATCTTCCAATTTATAACGAGTCCTGGTCGTAGAATTTCTAGCAATTGGAGTATCGACTTGAGTCCTCTTGGTTGGAGCAGTCCCCTCAGAAGATTTCCAGTATAAGTGTATAACTACCATGTTTCCCTTTTGGTTTTAAGATTACAAAAGTATATATACTTGTCGTATTAATTATGAAAACGAGCAGCAGAACACTATATTCTGAAAATTTCACAACTGGCAAAGACAATTCGAATATATAATCTAAAAATAGACCTACTTGAAGTTATATCCACTCCCGGGTTGCAACACCTCAGGGGCCATCCTGAAAACAGAGTATAAATCAAATGTAGAGAAAATCAGTCACGGAAAGAATTCTTCAAACTAAAGCAATACATAGAGATAGCAAGTTGTGCAAACTGCTCCCACCAGCATGGAGTTCCAACAAATGTATTCCTTGACCGTTGTCTATCACCACTGTCAAACATGCAAGCAGAGACACCAAAATCAGCAAGCTTCACGAGCCCATTAGTATCAAGTAGGATGTTCCCAGCCTGCAAATTGTTATATCATAGCAATTACCATCAGCATGTTTGTAGATTCAACATGTGTGATGTATCATACTTTAATTTATACAGCATCAGTAAACAACCTTCACATCACGGTGGATATGTCCATGTTGATGGAGATACTCCAACGCCTTTAGAGTTTCTTTTAAGATGGAACAAATTACAGGTTCCTCAAACCCATCAGGGTAAGCTATCTTCATCAAGTGTAAGCAAGAACCCTCAGCCATAAATGGCATTACAACCCACAGGTTTCTCTCCACGACGAATGAGCAATATGCTCTGACTACATTTGGATGATCAATCAAGCTCATCATTTGTGCCTCTCTCCTAATGTCGTCCTGCATAAGAACAACATATCTGATAATTAAAGCGATAATATCACATGAAATCTACTAGCTTTTCGAAGCCTAAACAATTTTTAAAAATGTGTTGTCAGCAATACCATTGTTCCAAGGGCATTCATAATATTTCCAGTCACCAACAGATGCAAAGCTCTCCATTCAGAAAGAGGTATGGAATAGATTCTTTCTATTAAAGAAAATTTTCATTCAGCAGAAGGGACAAATTTTGATTGGAATCAAAGTTAATGAAAGAATATTCTTTCCACTTGATTCTTTACATTTTCCTGATACGACACAAAAGGCTCAAAGAGTCTCTTTGCAGGTCTAGAAAAGAATAAGACAGTGCATATCAAATCCAACAGTGAGAGCCTCGTTAGTCACATCAGGATGATGTTATATCTACGAAGGAAACTTTCATCCAAGTGAACCCTTAAAACTTGGCAGAATTTCATACAAATCTAGGGTATATGTTACAGTAAGCTCTCTTGATCAGTTCAGCTTTGTCTCTGGTTCATTATTTATTAGTGACGATGACGAGCTTAAACACAAATCAATATCACTAAACATCCTCGCGCTAAGACATCAGTGTGCATTGTACCTGTTTATCGGTGTAGCCTCTAACATGTTGAAACATACTTTTTCAGAACTAGAAGTAGTTTATTCAGTAAACCAAGTCTATAACAACATGATCATCTGTATCGATAAATTATTCCCTCCATAGTTCATCTATTCTTGTGTACCCATTTGCTCTCCAAGGTCAAAAAGTTCATCATGCATAGTGACCATCATTTTAGTAATACACTCCCCCTATTCTATAATAAATGCAACCTAAACTCCCGCACCCCCCCCCCCCGAACCACCGAAAAGATAAAATGAAATGGAGAGCTCAGTTCCAATGTTCCCACCCTTCTCACTCGCCATCTCTATCTCTCATAGTCTCATTATAGCTCTAGCAAAAACTTCCTCCCTCTCCATGCCCCAACGACAGCTCCTGCTCACTTATCGTCTTTCCCTCCCACCCTCCTCCCTGGCCCCACCTCTCTCTCCCCCTTCCGAATCACTAAAAGACAGTCGGCAGGGCCATGATGGCAGATGCATTGCCATTATTTTTCATTTACTTGAATCCGAATTCAACCATTTAGCTTCCAAGTTCAAAGTTGATCACCAAAATCTATGCACCTTGTGTCATCCATGTGAAATTTTCACCACAAACACTCCCTGATCACTCAATATAAATGCTCAATTGTCCGTAAACCCAAGTCCAGGCAGACCCAAACTAACCTAAGAAGTACTATGTATCTCAAAAAATAAGCTTAGCTTTCTATAGTCAGGAGCAAGCTGTCCTGAATTTGCGTTATTTCTTGTTGCATATAGGAGATTGAAATTCCATGGAATGATGGAAAGTTACTCAAGATATCTACCCCGCAATAGATTGAAACAACAATTGAGGTATCAAAACCAATCTTCGCAATTCCACAAAAAAACAAGATATGACAGCACAGCTTAGCCTAATGGCATAATAGTTTATTAGATGTGAATACAAAAAATTATAAGCAAACAACAGTGTACAAGAAAGCAATATGGTGTTGAGCAATATACCACTCAAAGTTTTCGTTTCATGTCAAGTACCTTGACTAAAACTTCAGAAACAGACAGCACCACTGGACATGGTCAAGTTCTGTAGGACTTAAAGCATGCAAGATCTTCATATAGCGATAGACGGCTAGGTTTAAAGCCTGGATGACTAAACAATGACACATGTCTAGAACTTGCAGCTGAATTTGAGGGACTCTATTTGAGATTGAGATCACTAGGATATT
The DNA here is from genome assembly GCF_026745355.1 of Beta vulgaris subsp. vulgaris. NCBI lineage: Eukaryota > Viridiplantae > Streptophyta > Magnoliopsida > Caryophyllales > Amaranthaceae > Beta > Beta vulgaris. Next base: position 9,248,545 of record NC_079206.1, read on the forward strand.
TATTTGTCAACAGGCACATTGAAAATATAGTTTGTCACAAGGCATAACATCAACTTGTGTTGATTGCTTATGCAAACCCTTGTTGCAAGGAAATAATCAAACTGATATTCCGTTCTTAGATGAGACCAAGAAAAGATAAATGGCGCCATAATGAAGACCATAATTAGACCAGGAGCCCAGGAAACTAGGCAATAACGTGTGTCCTGCACTTGCCCTAGATACTGGATAGTTCTCAATATCTCTTAGCAACTAATGCTCCATATGCTAGTTAATCACTCGTACGTCGTGTTGCACAAATGACAATATTGTTTGAAGGAGCTAAAAGGGTTTTAATACTACCCAAACCCTTTTGACACAACAATTCCGAAAGTTGTACAAGTTAAGTTGCTAGGCCATCATTTGCCATTTTCCTTAAGCCAAAAAGAAGCTCCCTAGCCATGAAGTTTGGATGAATGATAAAACTAGTCAAAGCTCAATGCACAACAGCACAACACCAAGTATGTAGCACGGGTACTACTTCTAGGTCACGAACTCGTACGCGTACCCGTACCCAATATGATATGTATCCTGTATTGGTACGCATACTCATTCCTAAAATTTTGAAATCTCGCTGTTTTCCGTCCCTGATTCTGAACCCGTACCCATATCCGTGAATCCGTCTCTATGAAACCTGGCATACTCATCCTTAGACAGTAGAGACCTAGCACTATCATTACTTCCGCCACTCAAAACCTAAAATAAGACCATGTTTGAGCAAATTACCGCACCACTCTCCTACCCCATATCTCCAATTACCTTGCCTACCCACCCACGCCCATCACATATCATACATGCCATATGGATATGCATCTTGGTAGTTGGTACCATCCTTAGAAAACACTTCCTTAATCGAGAAAATATAGTCGCATGCATCCTTTTGGATCACCTTCCCTCAAATATAATAGTTCAACTATTGTAAATAGTCGTTTGAAAGAACCATGAGTCCATGACCCATCCTTAATTATGAGTTATTGCGTAATAAGCATAATATAGTCCCACTATTCCAAAATGTCCAACTAACACAAAATGTCCAACACTTGCAGAATTCGCACCTATGTAATAATAAGAAGAAGAAATCTCATGCATGCAACCAAAGTTCACAAATGCGGGAAACATTTCACGATCTCAATTTCCAAAGGAGTAACTGCAAAACTATCGTCAACATTCTAATTAGCAGACAAACTGAATAATTGCATTATCCGCTACAATTACAATTCATAAAGCTAAAATAAGATCAACAAAACACCACAGAAAAAGCAAAACGAATCATGCAAACACCAAAATTAACAACTGAATTCACTATTAAACTATGAACTAACTAAAAACTATAAAATTCGTATCCAAATCAAAATCCCTAAAATTCAGAAATTGAAGATCAAAACAAATTCAGCAATCAAAACAAAGTAAGAAAATGAATTGCAAACTAAAATCAAAAGAACACGAACCAAATTGCTGTTGCATCGATCAAGATCCAAACATTTGATAGCAACGACCTCATTATAAGGAAGATAGATCGCTCTAAAAACAGTGGCACTTGCACCAAATCCAATTTCTTCGAGAAGATTATAATCGGTAGCGTTCACTGAATAACTCCGTATACCATTACCGGACCTCCCCATACCCTAAAACCGCTCGGAAAACCGCTCAATTCAAAACCACTAGTGGTATTCAATTAAAATAATCGAAAACAAAAATCAAAAATCAGCTTTCAAAGCTTTTTTTTTTATACTGATACTGCTGAAATGAATATCTCCAAATTAGTGTAGATTATAGGATTTGTTATTTACTAGCAGCACCACCACCTACTTTTTTTTAATTTTATTTTAATTTTATCTTTTTTGTTCCTTTTTGAGATATTTGGGTTTTTTGTTTTTGCGAGTTTTTTTGGTGGAGAGGTGTAGAATACGGACACCGTTGACTGATATTTAAGGTGATCTAAGGGCTAGGGAGGGGTTACTTTTGACGTGGCAACAAAAGAATCGTTGATTTAGTTGATAACACGTGAAGGCCGATTTTTGGGCGAGTTAGCGTGGCAGATTATTGGGTTTTTATGGTAATGTTATTTTGATTTAGAATGTAACTAGTTCTTGTCCGAATAATCGCTCGGATTACTAAGGCTCTGTTTTCCTCGCCATAAAACAATTGAATTGAATTGAACTCAATTGAACTGAATTGAATTGAACTGAAATGAAATGTGATATGTGAGAGTAAAAATATTGTCTAAAGCTGAACTAAACTGAAGTTTGAACTGAATTGAACTGAACTGAAAATAAGATGGGAGAACAGATCCTTAATCACCTGTATTTGTATTTTCAAAAATAGAAATAATATTTAGTCTTTAAATAATTTTTTCTTTTATAAAAATCAACATGAATATTGTAGTGTAGTTGGCATATTAAAAGAGATGTCATAGGTTCGAATTTTGAAACATACATTTTTATTGTTTAATGTCTCATTTGATTGTGGGGAGGAAGGGAGAGTACGTAACAGCATGGTATTTGTTTGTCTCGGTTTTAGATTTATATATAGATATAGATGTAATAAATTTAGAAAGTCTTTTTTTTGGTGATTTTAGGACCAAAAATATATGATAAAGGTGATATTTTTGTAAGTAGAGTTTGTGTGAAGTTGTAGAGTGCTTTAATGTATAGATCGCTAATGACGCGGTGTGATAAGGGAGTAAGGGTGTGTGTTTCACGCTACTATTATGCTTCAAAAGCTTGATTATTGCAACTCTTTTTTTGTTTCTTTTTTGAAGGTGAGGATTGTTGCATGTGGAAGAGAATTGTCAAAAGTTGACCTAAATTCAGATCCAACTTGAACAAAATCTGATTAAACCATTAAATCTACCAAATTAGTGTGATCGACTCGAATCCAATCAAACTCGATAAATACGGTGTAGTGTTTGGATCCTCTAGAGTTGTAAAATAACTCTACAAGATAGAGTTTGAGCAATATCAACCATTGAATAAAAAATCAATAGCTCATATATTCTCTTTACAATATCCCCTTATTTTATCTCATCAAAATTCATTTCTAAATTTTTCTCTTCCAGTAATATGAGCCCTTGATTTTAAAATGTATGACTTACATACAACTCTACTTTGTAGAGTTTCACTAAAATTTTTAAGGATCCGAACTTTACTGTATATGATGTAAATTTTGCTTTTAGTTTTGAATCCGAACCAAGTTAAACTCCACAAAAGTTAAACGAAGAACTCAAAAAGCCCACTAAAAGTTAGCATAAAAGGCACTTTAAATCTAAAAAAATGAGGTTGACTAATCCGACATTTGACATGCTTACTTGCAAGGTTTAAAATTTTTTAAATTGTTTTTTATTTAAGTGTGATTACTTCATCGCGATAGTGATAACAATCTTATAGAAATACCAGTGGACTTTTTAGTAAATGATATTACGAATATTCATATTCTAATATGTAGGGTCTATTCTTTTCGGTATAAAATAATTGAACTAATTGTAACTGAACCGAGCCAAACCAAATTGAGCTGAGCCGATCTGAACTGAATTAAATTATAACTAATAGTAGTGATAATAATTTAATATAATATTATTTAACTAATAATAAATTCATAATAATGATTCATTAATAATAAGTTATTAAATAAAATAATAATTAACCGATTATGAAAACTAGTTAATGTTCGATGGTACTATTATTTTGCCTAGTAATTCAACTATCAAAACGTGTATTTTTTTTCATTTCAACAATGACAAATATTATTGTTGTTATTATTAATAGTATTATTGTTGTCATCTATTAAAAAGTTTGTACTTTGAACAAAGACAAAAATTATTGCAATGTGTATTTCTTAGGCTTAAATTATCATTTCAATATAATTAGTCGAATCATATAGAAAAATAGTATTAGCAAAATAATAATTAGCAATATTAAAGTAATAATAATAATATAATTATTATTATATTAAAAGCAATAGTAATAGGAGTGATAATAATAATAATAATAATAATAATAATAATAATATAATAATAATAATTGTAATCATGATACTAATACTTATAATAGTAATGAGAATAGTACTAATAATAATAATGATAATGATAATAATTATCATTGTTTTATTATCAGATAATTAAATGCTTGAACTGAATTGAACTGATTGCTATTAAACTGAACTGAACTAAAAATAAGTTGGGGAAAATAGTCCCGTAGTAAGCAAGAAGTTAAAGAAATAAATCTCTTGTAGTAATTCAAAACATTATCATTTTTTTACAATTGGAGAGTGCTTAGATATGCTTCAAAATGAGAACCATCTACAATATACTTTTATAACTCATGAAAATATATTTAATTAGATGAATGGTAAGACATTTTTTAGTCTTTCTTTTTATAAATATAATAATAGTAATAATAATAATTATTATTATTATGATAATAATAATAATAATAATAATAATAATAATAATAATAATAAAGCTATAAGTATACTCCCTCTGTTTTTTTTATCTTTCTCACTTTCCATTTACACATCTTCCAATGCATATCTTTGAACTTAAATATCTTTCATCATATATTAGTAAAAATTATAACGATTGAATATTAATAATGTACTAATTGAGACGAATCAAACAAGATCTCACATGACTATATTTTTTCTTATAAATTGAAAAAAATTGAGAAGATTCTCTCTAAGTATGAATAGTGTCAAGAGTCTAAGTGAGAACGATAAAAAAAACAAAGGGAGTAGTATACAACATGTGATTATAACATTTTATAATAGGTATAATTTATAGAATTAGACATATTATATTTCAAAACCTCAACCTTAATTGCTCCACTGATCTAAAACAATTTAGTCTTACAACAAAATTTATTAAGTAAAATTTATTGTTACAACAACACTAAAATCTTTAGCGATAAAGTTACATATATATTATAATTTTGGATGATGAAAAAATTAGAGTTTGATTTTAAAAAACAACCTTAGAATATTATAAAGAGCTCCATCTAAACATGTCATGTTATTGTTTTTAATTATTAATTTTTTTAAAAAAAAAATAGTGTTTAGTATAGATATCAATACATATATGGTATTTTGGATAAGTGAACATTACATTCTGATTTTAGATAAACAACCTAAATTATTATACTATGTAAATTGAATATAACTTTTGTTACAAAATTCGCAATATTATAATTATTTTACCATTAGAGAGTGCTCGAAATATGTTTCGAAATAAGTTTCATATACAATATAGTTTCACAACTAATGAAAATTTATTTATTTGGATGAAAAATAACGTATTATTTATTTATTATTTTAGTTACATGTAAAAATAACTATGAAAATAATGTATTATATGTGGGACAATATCAATTATATCTTTGAAAATCATACTTTTAAAAAATTGAGTTATATAAAGATAAAAATACATATTTATAATTTTGAAGCTATAGCATACCATGGTGGCGTTACATGGCATCAAATGAAAGTTTGTCAACAAAATTGCAAAGGTATTATGCAATTCACTAATTGTTTTATTCATAGATATTTATTGTATATATAATTATTCATGTTTGTTTTTTCACATATATCTACATGTCATATCTTATTCTTTTATCCATGAACTTGATTCTACTAAACCAATTGGAAAATCAAGGTTCGCGTTTCTAGACTATTTGAGGTCACGAATCATAAAAAAAGGAGAAAGTTTGATAAGTGTTCATATGGTCATGATGGATGAAGAGAAATATTTTTCTCTTAAACAGTATTTTTGATTATTAATAAAGGGTAATTTTATATTTAATTAATTATATTTATGATACCGTCATTATGATCTTTTTTTCACTTTCCCCTCTTCCATTTTATATGTGTTAGTGTTTATGTGTCGTTAGAAGTTGAAGTTGTGGTTAACACTAATGTTTTCTATTATTTTTCTATCACTCATCTATCAAATGAGTACCCTCTACTTTCTTCAAGTATCATTGGGGTGTTCTTCATGTTAAAATTGTGTTAACTATATTAGTCATACCAATTATCAGGATACTATTTAATAATAGATCGACTTAACTTCAATATTTAGTTTAATATATAAAAATATAAAATTCATATATCGCAATAATAAATCAATAAATAAGAGTATAATGACAAATACTTTATTCGTTCTTTTTCTACTGCAACAATGAGTTTGGGCATTGTTTTTAAGAAAATGAAAAAATGGGTAGTTTAGCATAGAGGTACCCCTTTAATTAACAAGTGGAGGGGATAAGTAAATCCTGAATAAAGTAAACGCAACTTTGTGAAGCAATTTGATGAGTAATTAATGATGATTTTATTAACATAAAGTAAAGGTAATATTATCAACTATAGTTGTTTTTTTACTAAAAAGTGAAGTGGTCCAAATAGATAAAACTACTCAAAGTGGTGATTATTGCAATAGATTAAGAACAGAGGAAATATGTAAATAAAATGGTGTTGAAAAATTTCATTTTACAGCAACACAAAATCAACAATGTTAACAAAAAATTTGCAAAAAAAATAATATAAACAAGAACTCATGCAACGCACGAGATTCAAAACTAGTGTTTGTACAAGAATTAAACTAATTTTGTTCCTTTATCATTTTAATAACTTTGATAATCGAGACTCCTAATAAGTTTAATACCCATTTTAAACCTGTTTTGAAACTAGGACCCATCGAATCCATTGAATCTGGGTAAGGGTCCTGATTTTCTAGACCTTGTGAGCCTGGGTCTAAATCCATATTTGCGGGCCGGGATTTGGGTCCAGCGGACCCGCCCCAAAGCCAACACATGCCCAACCTTACACATGACTGAGTCTATTAACTATTATATTTGTCAGGGGAAGATCAATAACAAATTAAGACTTCTCTGCCTTCTCTCTAAAAACAGCTCCCTTACCTCTAACCCTAGAAACTCGTCGGAGTTTCGGCACCGCGCAGGTTTCCGGCAGGTTCTCCGGCGAGTTCCTCTTCATTTTAATTGTTTTTTTCGTTTCTTTGTGTCTTCCGTCTTCGCTTGTTGCCTGGTCCTAGTTGTCGCCTTCCCCCTCCCCCCTCCCCACTCCCCTTTTTCGTGATCTCTAAAGCCAGATCTGGGCTTCCTCTTCCCCATTGCGGTCCCGGTTTAGTGTTTCGCAGTATAGGTTTGGACTTTAGCATCCCTGCCGTCGCGTCTCCCAACTCAAAGTTCGAAGGTTTGGCCGGTATTTTCATCTCCGCGTGCCGTCGATTCCCGTCGCTGTTCTTTAGTTTCTTAGTCGTTAGAGTTAGTTCCCCTCCCGTCCCCCGCTAAGTGGTGCTTGAAGTTTTAGGTTGTAGCCTTCCCTTTCCCGATCCCCTGTTAGTTCTGGTAGTCGTAAGTCATAAGCTCACCCTCCCCGTTCCCCCGCCCTAGTGTGAGACTTATAGTTTAGTGTCCCCTTCCCCGTTCCCCGCTAATGTTAATTGTTGGTTCGTTTGGCTCGCAGTGAAGTTTGTCTTGCAGTTTTCTGAAGGTTAAACGACATTGATATCGGCGTAGTATTATGTTTTGGGATTATATCCTTTGTCTTGTTTATGTTCCTAGTTTAAGTTTTAGTTTAGGTCTATTCGGATCCAGTTATGAATTATTTGTAGGGGCTCAAGTATTGGATAAAATGAGAGGTAATTGCTCCATTAATCTTGTTATGGTTCGAACTTCTAGATTAGAGATGCCGTGGTGGGGTCTTCGGATCCGTAGTTTGGGTGAATCATTTTATTATAATTCACACCAAGTTCATGTGATGACTTTCAAAGTCATCACACTCAAAAAATGCATCTTGTGGGAGGCCCTCCAATTTAATTTGGGGCAAGTTTCGACCTCCACCCTTTTAAAGTTTCGGTCTCATGAGACTAAACTCTCGTTACCCTCGAAGCAGGGTCAGAAGTTACCAATGGACGTAGCTTCTTTGTTACTTTATTCAGTAAGATCCCAGGAAGTCGTTTATGTTCAAGGGCCTTGGGAACTGCGGTAATCTATTTCTGAATATTGTATGGGTGTTGTCTCTCAACAGGTTTCCGTTCATATCGTGTCTTCTTCAACAAGACATTGTCCCCAACTCCTCCTATCATTGTTCGTGCTAAAATTAAGTCGGTCTGGATATGTAATACGTTACTTTTGTTCCTTAGAATTTGTACGAAAAAAAGCTCTTCTAGCTTCAATTTGCTTTGTTTTATGTCCGGTTGTACTACCGCTAGGATGTACTTCCAATTTTACTTAATGCAAAATTTACCCGTTGTCAAAAAAAAAAAAATTAAGACTTCGACTTTAACTGCAATATCCAACTCTTGCTTTCTCCACTTCTCCCAAGACCCGACATTCCAATGTCCACCCAAAAAATATTAAAGTGCGACAATATGACCCAAAAAATCAACATTTTGTTAGCATCGTATTCTAGAAAGTCTATACCAAGAAAACTTGGGTCTAATGGTATGCCTTCCTATCTTTTATATAGGAGATCAAGGTTCAAATTTTGATGGAAGCAAAATTTTAATATTGTTCGGAGCGGGAGAGTTTGGGGCTTGTTGAGCCTCTAGGTGAGTGATCCTGTACGAAGTCAAATCAGAGAAAATTCATCTTACCACGGATTTTGAAAAAGGAGAAAAAAAAAATCTAGAAAGTCCATAAAATCCAAAGCACAAATACACAAACAAGAATAAAGAAGTTGATTGCAAAACCAGAGAAAGCTAGATCTCTGCCTGAGTTTATCCTTATATGTACTCCACCTTATTTTCACTTAATGTAGCATAAAAACGAGGTTTAATAATAACTAAATCATGGATAATAACTTCAAGGCAATAATGACGTTCAACTTCAATTTAAAGATACAATAAGATATTTCAAGTAAAAATGACACAATCATAATGGTGCTTTGTTAATTCATGTCACTAGGAAAGAAGGTTCTAAGAGGCATCACACAGGAGCACCAAAGCAAATGCAATTAACTCATTTAATTTGGTCTAACATGTTTGCACATGTTCTGTTCACCTTATTTTCAGTTTTTATCAGAAAAAAAAGTTTAAATAACTTCATATTAAGGTTTAATAAGGACTAATGAGATCTAAAAAGTTCAACTAAATTTAGCTCAACAAAAATGAGTAAAAATATGGTCTGGACCCTCAAAAAATAAGGTCCAATAAGTTCATATAAGGTTTAATAAGTACTAATAAGGTCTAATACATTCAAATTGGTTTAATTAAGTTCAGGTAAGTATAGATAAACAAAATTAAGTTGAATAGAACATGCGTTGCATCTAGTTATTGAGGTAATCTCCCACTAATCTCTATTATTATAAGGGAAGAGGAAGGGGACACCAAAAATGGTAAACCCTTTTATACCCTTATCAAGTAATAAAATGCATATTCACCATCTTTTACCATTACACCCTCAATTAACAAAATATTTACATCATCCTTGATTTATTGGTTTTCAAATAATAGAAGAAAAATATTCAATGAATTTTATGAATAATTTTTCATAATATATTATTACACAATTGACCTTTTGTTTGTTCTCGCACACATCTCGTGCATACAAGACTAGTACTAGATAATGAAACAATAACAAAAAATCATGTTTCATAACTAAGTTGGCCATCAAACATTATCTCCATCTTTACCGGGATTATCAAATAAAATGCAAGACTATGAAGAATTGAAGACCCTGTTCTTTTAGATTTATTTTCAATTTGGTTCAATTTCTCGCAGTTCATTTCAGACACGCTCTCATACTCAGCTTTCTCACAGTTTAGTTCAGTTTCTCCCAGTTCAAAATAATGGGACTAAGTACCTTCAAGGCTTCAACCAAGATAGGAAATTGCAGCAGCCAGAAAGAAAGAAGATAGGAGATTGCATAACATCATTAGTTTTCCTGGAAGGCTCCCTGCTCCGCCGGGATCATAAACATAAGTTTTGGTTGCTCATACAAAATTAATCTCGTCTAGGCTAGAGTAAATTTTACCATCACCATCAATTTTTTTTGACAACGAGAAACTGTGCATTAATTGAAAAAATCAATACATGCTAATGTAACACCCCAAAACTTTGGTTCTAAAACTTTATAAAATATTCACTTTTCATTAAAATATCTGAACAAACCTTTAGGGTGTTACCGCCGCATCTATTGTTAAAAATAAATGCAAGGCTAATTATTAAAAATAAAAATTTAACTTACAACCCAAAGTATCAAAATAACCAAACTAAGTTGTCTAATTAAACCAAACCAAAACTAAACAATCTCAAATGACAGTACCGTAGTGTTTATTAAACTAGGTGAACTTAAAAACTATAAATTCACTCATTCCTGCAACGTAGTCCCTTTCACCAACCTGCACAATATAAATAGGAAAAGAGCAAAGAAAAACAAAAACACAAAAATTAGCGAAAGCTAAGTAATTACAACTCCATCCCGTAAAATAATAGTAATAATAGTATTTTAAAAATAATTTTTATAACATACATACAAATATAATACAATACAGACAAGTATAACATAAAACAGACATGTATAACGTAATACAAACAAGTATATAACACACTTAATCAATTTGAATACTCCAAGTTTATATGATTCACACAACATCAAATTTAATTATTAGAGGGAATTGAACGTCAGTAGGCCGGGACTAATCCCAGTAACCACCTACTTCAACATGGGTCGTCACCCAATAATTTAAGAGCAATGGCCAATATCGTTTTGCAGAACGTCCCTAGTGTGCACACCCCTCACTAATCTAATGGGTATCCGCAATGCGCACCAATAGTATTAGGAGGAAGACAATAAAGAGTTGTAACAGAATAAAATCAAGTACTGTTCATCACCTATGGAGGATCCAAGTCCACAGGATTATTCCCTCAACATTATTTCCACTTTACGTGATTAATATATTTTAATAGTTATGGCACATCAAAAATCACATTAACATTAACATGAACGTCTTTAGTTCAAATAATATTTTTCACAACTTAGCCACTTAATAAAATTTAATAATCAACGTCCATAATTCATAGTAACCAATATATCCATCATTAGAGCCTCATAAAGTCACAATATATATCAACTTATACAGTTCGAAACATCATTAACTCACTAATTTTACCCATTAAGTTACATTACCAACGTTAATATAATTTTCTTAAACATGGTGATTACATATGTACACTACATTCCAAAAGTAATAACAATACACTTGTAGATACATATGTATTTATACGTAAGAATAATAGGTACTATAAATATAATAATAATAATTTTAGTCATAACACATACTAATACTATTTATGCCACATATATACATCTAATATAAACATAGAATCATATAATCACATGTATTAAACTAGTACATACAATTCCTAACGGGATTCTAGTTGTTGATGACATTGTGAATTACCTCAAACGCTTCCCAATATAGCAATATCAACTAAAATTCGCCTCCTACAAGTTTCCGTCTACAACAAATAATATTACCTAAAGTTAGTCAATTAATATAATATCCCGAAAAATAATTAACCAAAGTTTACAAGACTAATAATAAACAATTTTGAAAACAAAAGAAGGAAGAAAATTTTAAAAAAGTTTACCAAAAAAAAAAAAAAACCGTGAATCTGCCAAAGGAATTTACCAACAAAACTCACAATTTTGCATAATGATGACAGCAAAGTCACAACTCACGTGACTTGCTGCACTATTGTAGCATCCTCTTTTTTTCTTTTTTTTTTTTTGTTCTCTTTTTAAAACCAATAGTTGAATTTCATAAGGAACTAAAGTTCATTTTTTTTCTACATAGCTACTGCACGCATCAGACAAAAAAACCAGAAGAAGAGAGGAAAGAAGAAGAAAGAAGAAGAAGGGAGAAGAAGACTGACGCCGGATTCCGGCCAAGTCATCGGGTTTTAAAAGTTTTTTTTTTCTGTTGAAACCTTCGAAACACAACAATGGTGATTTTAGATCTGAAATTTAGAACTTACCAAAAAGATGAAGAAAGTGAATTACGTGAGAATTTTTTTGGGTGTATGGGATATATAATGTATGTAAATCTAGGGTTTCACTAAAAGATAAGTATTTAAAAAAATTTCAGAATTTTCTTTTCTCTCCATCTTTCTTTTTTGAACGAAAAAAAAATCTGATTTTAAAAAAAAATTTGATTTCGAATTTTTTTTTTTTTTTAAAAAGCTAAAATCTGATTTAATAAATAAAAACAGTTTCATAAAAAAAATCTGATTTATTATGATTTTACTTTATTTTTTTTTTCCAGAATTTTATATTTATAAAATCTTATTATAACAAAATAAATTTATAAAATAGTTACAAAAATTTGGGATATTACATCTACTCTCCCTTAAAAGAAAGTTCGTCCTCGAACTTTAACGTTATCGTTCGCTACTAATTAGAACAAAAAGTTAGTATCACATTCTACCCCCCTTAAAGAGTTTCGTCCCCGAAACTCAAGCGTACCTGCTGAAAAAGTTCGGGATATCGATTTTTCATATCATCTTCGGCTTCCCAAGTAGCCTCTTCAGAAGTTTGACTTGACCATAACACCTTGACTAGTTTTACCGCCTTGTTCCGGGTACTTCTCGTTTTGGTATCAAGGATCCTAACTGGGCGTTGCTCAAAGGATAAGGTCTCATCTAGTTCAATGGTTTCAGGTTGAATGACATGGGTAGGATCATGGACATATTTTCGAAGTTGAGACACATGAAAGACGTTATGGACATTAGCTAACTCCATTGGTAAGGCTAATCTATAGGCTACTTCCCCAATTCGTTCCAAGATCTCATATGGTCCAATGTAACGTGGACTCAACTTTCCTTTCCTACCAAATCTCATGACCCCCTTTGTTGGTGACACTTTTAGCAAAGCCTTCTCCCCAACCTCAAATTCCATCTCCCTTCTATTCTGATCTGCATAAGCCTTTTGTCGATCTTGAGCTGCCCTCATGTGCTCCTGAATAAGCCTAACTTGTTTCGTTGTTTCTTCAATCATCTCAGGCCCTAAAGTCATCGTCTCACTTATGTCACTCCAACACAAAGGACTCCTACATTTTCGCCCATACAATGCTTTATACGGTGCCATCTTTATGCTTGAGTGATAACTGTTGTTATACGAAAACTCTATAGTTGGTAAATAATCATCCCAAGATCCTCCAAAGTCTATCACACATGCTCTCAACATATCCTCAATGTTTGAATTGTTCTCTCTGTCTGTCCATCTGTTGCAGGGTGGAAAGCTGTACTAAATTTGAGCAATGTCCCAAAGGCTTGTTGTAACCTCTCCCAAAACTTGGACAAAAATCTTGAGTCTCTATCTGAAACATATCCTTTGGTACTCCATGCAATCTCACAACCTCTCGCACATATGCACTAGCCAATTGTTGCATACTCCAAGTATCCTTCATTGCTATAAACCTGGCCGACTTTGTCAAACGATCACTATAACCCATATGGCATTCTTAGCTGACTTAGTAAGTGGTAATCCCATCACAAAATCCATTGAAATAGACTTCCATTTCCAACTCGGCACTTCTAAAGGTTGCATCATTCCACCAGGTCTCATATGCTGAATCTTCACTTTCTGACACGTCAAACACTTTGCAACAAACTCTGCCACTTCACGTTTCATGTTTTTCCACCAAAAATGCTGCTTCAAATCCTTATAAAGTTTATCTCCTCCAGGATGCACAGAATATGGCGTATTATGAGCTTCTTCCAAAATCTTTCTTTTTAACTCCTCATCCTTAGGAACACACCATCTTCCCTTGTACTTCACAACACCTTTTCATCAATGTCAAACTCGATGACAACTCCATCTTCTTTCATTTTCTTTATCTTCACCATCCACTCATCACTACTTTGCTTCACTCGAATCTCATCGAATAAGGTGGGTTGCACCATAGTGCATTCAATTGAGCTTCCACTTGCCCTTGCTCCATGACTTCTAAACTCATGCTCCTGAAATCTTCACACAATTTCTCAGATAACACCATCATGTTCATCGAATGACTAGTCTTCCTACTCAACGCATCAGCAACTTTATTTGCTTTACCCTCATGATACAAAATCTCTAAATCATAATCCTTAATAAGTTCAAGCCATCTCCTCTGTCTCATGTTCAACTCCTTCTGAGTAAATATATATTTCAGACTTTTATGATCAGTGAAAATCTTACATGACACACCATACAAATAATGCCTCCAAATCTTCAATGCGAATACTACAGCAGCTAACTCTAAATCATGAGTAGGGTATTCTGTTCATAAGGCTTAAGTTGTCTCGAAGCATATGCTACCACCTTACCATGTTGCATCAATACACATCCTAACCCATTCTTAGAAGCGTCACTATACACCTCAAAACCTTCTAATCCAGATGGTAACGTCAAAACTGGTGCTGAAGTAAGTCTTTGCTTCAATTCCTGAAAAGCTTTCTCACACCTCTCATCCCACTGAAATCGAGTTGTTTTCTTCATCAAATTTGTCAAAGGTTGAGCTACTTTTGAGAAATCTTGCACAAACCTCCTATAGTAGCCAGCAAGTCCTAAGAAACTTCTAATCTCAGTCACATTACTAGGTCTCACCCATTCTGTTACTGCTTGTATCTTTGATGGATCTACAGCAACACCTTCCTTCGAAATCACATGACCTAAAAATGCAACTTTCTCAAGCCAAAACTCACATTTTGATAACTTAGCATACAACCTTTTCTCTCGAAGTATCTCCAAAACTTTCCTTAAATGACCTTCATGCTCTTCTTGTCCTTCGAATACACCAATATATCATCTATGAACACCACCACAAATCTATCTAAATACGGCTGAAATGTTCTATTCATAAGATCCATAAATGCTGCAGGTGCATTAGTAAGTCCAAATGGCATCACTGTGAACTCATAATGCCCATACCTCGTACGAAACGCTGTTTTTGGTATATCTTCCTCCACAATTCTCAATTGGTGATACCCAGACCTCAAATCAATCTTAGAGAAAATTCCAGCACCCTTAAGTTGATCAAATAAATCCTCAATCCTAGGCAATGGGTACTTATTCTTTATTGTGACATTATTCAACTCTCTGTAATCAATACACAACCTCAAGGTTCCATCCTTCTTTCGAACAAATAACACTGGTGCTCCCCAAGGTGAAACACTTGGCCTAATGTACCCTTTCTCCAATAATTCCTCCAATTGCACTTTCAACTCTTGCATCTCAGCAGGTGCCATCCTATATGGTGCCTTAGAAATAGCTCCAGTTCCAGGCACTAGGTCAATCTTAAAATCCATTTCTCTCACTGGCGGCATCCCTGGAATTTCTTCTGGAAAAACATCTTGGAACTCACTCACCACAGGTATTTGAGATATCTCTCCATCCTCCACACTCACATCCTTCACATGGCACAAATATATGGGATAACCCTTCCTAATATAGGTTTTGAATGAGATGGCTGACACAATACTGACTCCAGGTTTAGAAACAATTCCTTGATAGGTGATGAGTGATATTTATATCACTCTAAATCTCTTATTTATCCCTATATTTAACCTTTATTTTGTATTTTACCCTCTTTTATTTGTTTGTTTTGCTTAAAATGCACTTTTTTTTGTTTTACTAGTTCTTTTAGATATGTCTTTGTTTTACTTTTCAAGTTACTTTTTACATTATTTTCTTGGTTCTTTATAGGTCCAATTAAAATATACTTTTAATTTCATCTATAAAAGCAAAGGAATGCACAAATGTGGAGTAAACCATGAATGATGAAGGAACGGAGGCAAATGAAAGTTGAAGAAGCAAGGTTCACAAGATGGTCACTTTGAACGACCATATCTTCCATACTACAAATTATTTTTCAGTGATTCAAATTGGAGAGTAAAATTTGGCTCGTTATCTTTCCAACGATAGGTCACATGCTTGATTTGCATTAAAAACGAGAAAGTTATGGTCATTTGAAGTTGAGCTGTTTGTGCAGTTTTCTTAGGAGCGCCCGCTCCCTTTTTCAAGGAGCACCCGCTCCTTTTTTTTGGAGCTCCCGCTCCCAGGTCGCTCTCTGGTCGCTCCAACTTTCTGTTTTGCCCAGTTACCATAGGAGCGCCCGCTCCTATTATAAAGGAGCGCCCGCTCCTTTCAAATTTTCGGACAGCTCTGTTTTTTTTCGCGACTCTTTAATGATGTAATAATTGGACCTATAAATAGGAATCATCCCATTCATGAAGGGGACCTAATTTTGAAGGGGATTAGCCTCCATTAGTCTTAGATTAGGATTTTAAGTGAGATAAATCTCAAAACTTAGAGAGAGAAAAGGGAGAAAACTCAAAGAGAGGTTGAAGATTGTAGATTCAAGGGTGACACTTGTATTGGAACTTTCAACCATTCATCAATGAGCATTTCTTACTCTATCTCCTCTTTTATTGTTTTATTTTCATTTTTTCTTAGATTAGTTGTTCTTGATTAGTTTAATTATTTATGATTTATTTTATTTAGTTTAATGTTAGATTAATGATTATTATCATGTTATTAAAGTTTAATTTCTCTAAAGTCCTCATTTTTGTATTTATGGAGTAGTTTGTTGGTTAGGGTTTGGGTGAAAACCCAACCATGATTGAATTGGGCATTTGAGATTGGATTTAGAGATTGCGTGATTAAATTATTGCTTGTTTAGCTCTTCTAATCTATGTTGCATTCTCTTTGATCATTTGAATGTCGTATTAGATGGAGTTGATTGATTTAGGTTGGCATGAGAGTGTGACCTATTGATTTCTATTATTGACTTGGGTTACTTGAACCTCGGGATATGTTAGTAATGGATGAGAGTCCTTATTTGATGTCTTTAGGATTTCTCCGCCTATGAGAGTAGGATGGGAGTTGTGTGTTGGGTCAATAGCTAATTCAAGTAGTGTTCATGTATTATCTCTTAGTTTGATATTCTTATGCCTATTTCATGATTAGTTGGTGTTTAATCCCATCTCCTAACTTTAGTTATCTTTGATATTTAGCTTTTTCGTAGTTCTTAGTTGGTTATTGACAATTTCCGACTTGATTCGGCCTAGCTTATTGTTTTATTCAATACATTTTGGTGTTCCTTAGTCCCTGTGGATTTCGACCCTTACTTATCACTTTACCTAGTTTAGTGATTTAGTTAGGTTTGTTTGATTTTAGGAGGCTAGTACGACCTAGTTTTTCCTATGTCAAAATGGCGCCGTTGCCGGGGACTTCGGCTTACTTGATTTGTGTTGATTAGATGAGTCTAGGCTATTTGTGAATATTCTTGTTTTTCTTTTTTTTTTCTTTTCTTATTCTAAATATAAAAAATGGCAAATATCTCTTTTCCTCAATATGAGAATGAGTCCTTTTGGATTTACTTTAATAGACTTGAGGACTTTATAAAATACTATGGTTATAGTCTTTGGGAGGCTTGTGAGATTACTTATTGGGGTTTAAATGAGCATACTAGAGGAGTGGTTGAAAATATGTTTAATGGTGAATTTCGAGCTATATCTTCAGATGAAGCTTGGGATTTTTATATGTGGTTAGCTAGGGATACTTATGATTTTGATTGTGCAAATTCTCATAATTCTTCTAATGTTTGTATGAATTCCTTTGATGAGTCAAGTGTTCTCACTAGTGGCCCTCTTATACATGATTTTAATTCCCCTCCGTCTTATGCTTATAACAATGAGTGCACTCTAATGTTGATGATTTCATGCTATTCTCGATATTCATCAAATTTGTGCATGGATTTCAATCAAGTGCCTCATATTCCCGATATTGATTCTCATATGCTTGATTATGAACCTCTTCCCCAATTTGATGCTCAAAATGCTCCCCCAACTATTGTTGATCCCCTTTTGCAATTAGAAATTGATTTGAAATTGTTGAGGGAAAAATGGGGATGTAAGATGACATTCTTAAGTTTGATTATGTTGATTCAAGGGAGGTTGAAAATGAAAATCAATTGGGAAAGAGTAGCCTAGATCTTGATGATGGTTTTTGGAGTAGTGATGATGAGGAGTATGCTCTTGAGGAGAAAAGGCCTATTATTGAGGATATTGTTGAAATTGAGGATGTTTATGAGTCTATTCATTCTCTTTTTGAATCTAATGTGTCTACCTCTAATGAATTGGACCTTACTCTTCCTCCTTGTGCTTTAGAGTGCCTACCCTCTCCTACTATCCCTTCTTGCTCGAGTGAAGATCTTGGTCAATGTAGAGTGAGATACATTATTTGGTGGTTGGTAATGTTTTTGAGGATTTAGAGGATGGAAAAGGATGCTTGTAAGGAGTCATTGGTGGAAAAAGCTTGTGATTTGAAGACTTGATATAGGAGAAGTCATTTGTGAAACCTTAGTTTCTATTCCTTCACCTTATATCCCATTTTCAAGAAAGCTTGACCTACTTCCGTCTTTCCCATCTCTTTCCCTTATTTACCCAAAATACCTCCATTAAATGAGCCACCTTCATCCCTTCACTTTCAAGTGCCCCATTTGATTAATTTTGAGGAGAAGTGAGATTGCCACAAAAAAAGAGTTTGTTGAGGAAACTTTGCCATTTTTTCTTCTTTTATTTTATTTTCTTTTTCTTATTTCTTTGTTTTCCTTTTGATCCTTCTTGTTTTCGGCATACCTTTCCTCTTTTGCATGAAGTTGCACTATATCTTGTGCATGCTTTTTATTTAAGTATTGCATATGCTATGTTAATGGAAATGTGTGCTAGTGCATTTGACAAACTCTTGCGATCTTTGAATTGCTATTTACTAGAAAGGTCAAGCTTAGGACCTTAAATAAGCCTCGGAAGTAACCCGTGGTTTATTGCTTTCATTTTCTTTCTTTTAGTCTTTCTTATTTTATTATTTTCTATCCTTTTTATTTAGGTACATAAATGGAATACATCATTCTGATAGCACGTGGAAAGCAAATCATGGTTTTGAAAAGTTGATTATAATGGGAAATTGGGTCATTTGCGGGTATACACCCACTACTATCCGGTAGCATTCCTTTTTCTTTCTCTATGCTTTATGATTGTGGACATTGTTGTTGGTTTGATGTTTTTCCCTCCCTCCTCCCTTTGATCGTCTTGTTCAAGCATTGAGGACAATGCTTTATTCTAGCTTGGGGAGTAGCTATTCGCTAACTTGGGGGAAGTGTATATACTTTATTTCTTTACTTTTCTCATTTTCAAAAATTTCAAAATTTTAAAAATATTTTCCTTTCTTTTCTTTTTCTTTCAAGTTTTGAGTTCTTCTTAATAAAGAAAAAAATTGAAAAAATGAAAAAAAGGATGTTAGACAAAATGAAAAAAATTGAGTAATAAGAAAAGTACAAAGCATTTCATGCCCAAGGAAGATGCTAGTTGATGATATATGTGGATTCCTTGCTTTGATTTTGAGTAAATGTTTAGAGCTCCTTTTGGAAGAATGTGAGCTTGGGTTGTGAAGTTTTAGGAGGTGATTAATCTTGATTGCATTAGAGTCTACCAAAATGAAACTAATGAATGCTCAATTGAATGTCTAGTCTTGAATCTTGACTATGTTGCTCATGCTTGGATAATTTTAGCTTCAAATTTGCGGTCCCTTGTGTCCCTAGATATGCTCATCATGTCCCCAAGCAAAGCTCTACAAGAAGCTTAGTTTTTAGTACTTTTCGTTTGAAATAAGTGGCACTTAAAGCCACAAGTTCTTATGTTTCTCTTTAGTGAGTAGTTACCTTTTCCTTGTATATCAAAGATTCCCGTAATAAGGGAAAAAGAAAAAGCCAAAAAAAGTCAAAAAAGGCGTGAAAAATGAGAAAAAAAAAGAAAGAAGAAGAACGAAAAAAGAATAGAAGAATTTCAATAAAAGAGGTCAATTTGTGGATGCCTCCCACACTTAGTTCTATTTTCTTAAGTTTTGAGTAGAGTGGAGTCTAAGGCCTATTTGTGTGTCTAGGGATGGTGGACTAGTGGTTTGAGTTTCTATAACACTTGAAGAGCCATAAGTCTTTTGTATAGCTAGGTGTTCTCTAATGAGCGAGTAAAAAGTCTAATTAGGTGTCCTATTGCAATCTTGATTAGTCTCTTTCTCTACCCATAACCTTTGAGTACATTTGAAAATTAGTTGTCTTTAAAGTTGCTCTTTATCATTGCTTGTGAACCATTTCATTGATAGTTGACTTGGGTATAAATCTTGAGTTTGTCGAATAAATGATTGATGAAAAGCTAAGAGTTGTGGGTTTAAACTCTTGGGAAATCCTCGCGAGATCTCACTCGCCCTCTAGAGCGATTTAGGGGTTTAAAGAGCTTGTTGCATATGCAAAATGCAACCGTGATTCCTACGAAAGTGAGTTAGGATTTATTGCTTTTTAGCATAGTTTTTCATTCTTTTTATTTTGTTTGCTCGAGGACGAGCAAAGGTTAAGCTTGGGGGAATTTGATGAGTGATATTTATATCACTCTAAATCTCTTATTTATCCCTATATTTAACCTTTATTTTGTATTTTACCCTCTTTTATTTGTTTGTTTTGCTTAAAATGCACTTTTTTTGTTTTACTAGTTCTTTGTAGATATGTCTTTGTTTTACTTTTCAAGTTACTTTTTACATTATTTTCTTGGTTCTTTATAGGTCCAATTAAAATATACTTTTAATTTCATCTATAGAAGTCAAAGGAATGCACAAATGTGGAGTAAACCATGAATGATGAAGGGACGGAGGCAAATGAAAGTTGAAGAAGCAAGGTTCACAAGATGGTTCACTTTGAACGACCATATCTTCCATACTACAAATTATTTTTCAGTGATTCAAATTGGAGAGTAAAATTTGGCTCGTTATCTTTCCAACGATAGGTCACATGCTTGATTTGCATTAAAAACGAGAAAGTTATGGTCATTTGAAGTTGAGCTGTTTGTGCAGTTTTCTTAGGAGCGCCCGCTCCCTTTTCAAAGGAGCGCCCGCTCCTCGTTTTTGGAGCTCCCGCCCCCAGGTCGCTCTCTGGTCGCTCCAACTTTCTGTTTTGCCCAGTTACCATAGGAGCGCCCGCTCCTATTATAAAGGAGCGCCCGCTCCTTTCAAATTTTCCGGACAGCTCTGTTTTTTTTCGCGACTCTTTAATGATGTAATAATTGGACCTATAAATAGGAATCATCCCCATTCATGAAGGGGACCTAATTTTTGAAGGGGGATTAGCCTCCATTAGTCTTAGATTAGGATTTTAAGTGAGATAAATCTCAAAACTTAGAGAGAGAAAAGGGAGAAAACTCAAAGAGAGGTTGAAGATTGTAGATTCAAGGGTGACACTTGTATTGGAACTTTCAACCATTCATCAATGAGCATTTCTTACTCTATCTCCTCTTTTATTGTTTTATTTTCATTGTTTTTCTTAGATTAGTTGTTCTTGATTAGTTTAATTATTTATGATTTATTTTATTTAGTTTAATGTTAGATTAATGATTATTATCATGTTATTAAAGTTTAATTTCTCTAAAGTCCTCATTTTTGTATTTATGGAGTAGTTTGTTGGTTAGGGTTTGGGTGAAAACCCAACCATGATTGAATTGGGCATTTGAGATTGGATTTAGAGACTTGCGTGATTAAATTATTGCTTGTTTAGCTCTTCTAATCTATGTTGCATTCTCTTTGATCATTTGAATGTCGTATTAGATGGAGTTGATTGATTTAGGTTGGCATGAGAGTGTGACCTATTGATTTCTATTATTGACTTGGGTTACCTTGAACCTCGGGATATGTTAGTAATGGATGAGAGTCCTTATTTGATGTCTTTGAGGATTTCTCCGCCTATGAGAGTAGGATGGGAGTTGTGTGTTGGGTCAATAGCTAATGCAAGTAGTGTTCATGTATTATCTTTATGTTTGATATTCTTATGCCTATTTCATGATTAGTTGGTGCTTAATCCCATCTCCTAACTTTAGTTATCTTTGATATTTAGCTTTTTCGTAGTTCTTAGTTGGTTATTGACAATTTCCGACTTGATTCCGGCCTAGCTTATTGTTTTATCAATACATTTTGGTGTTCCTTAGTCCCTGTGGATTTCGACCCTTACTTATCACTTTACCTAGTTTAGTGATTTAGTTAGGTTTTGTTTGATTTTAGGAGGCTAGTAACGACCTAGTTTTTCCTTTGTCAATAGGATATTCTATTTCCCTTTGGCCCCCTAAGAGACACCTTTTGAGTATGACACTCTATCCTAGCTCTATACTTAGCAAGCCAATCCATCCCCAATATTACATCAAAGTCGGGTAGGTCAAACTGAATAAGATCAGCCGGCAAATCAGATCCTAATATGGTAATGGGTATGTCTTGATAAAGAGAACTACAAGGAACTACTTCTCCTGAAGGTATTGTAATGAAAGTTTGACACAAGATTGAGGGTTTTAGACCTAACTTTTCAACAAATGAACTAGCTATGAAAGAATGAGACGCCCCAGAATCAAAAAGCAAGTAAGCAGGGTTAGAGTTTACGAGGAAAGTACCCGTCACAACATTGGCGTTGGTGTCCGCTTCATTCTGGTTCATAACATATATTCTTCCATTGTTGCCTCGAGCACCATTTCCATTGCCGTTCTGATTGTTGTTTCCTCCATTTGCTCGATTGTTATTCTGACCATTATGCTGAGTATTGTTCCCCCCTTGAGCATTCGAAGTCTGACCCTGGGAGTTGTTGTTGTAGGGACGGTTATTGTTGTTCTGGTTCTGATTAGGCCCATGACCATTCCTATTCCCCCCATTGTTTCCATTTTGTCCATTATTCTGACGCTTGGGACACTGATTAGCCTTATGTCCTTTCTCTCCACAAGCATAACAAGTTATTGGGTCTCCTTGACAGGTAAATCCTGGGTGGCTTTTGTTACACTTCCTACAAGTAGGGTTCTGGGTACGGGATCCCTGCTGGTTTGATCTCTCCTGACCTTGGTAGTTGCTACGATTCCCTTGATAATTACCACCACCATTAGTGTGATTATTGCCCCCATTATTATTGTTACCCCCATATCGAGGTTTCTTGTCATTCCCATGGTCATTTTGGTTGAGGTGGGTCTTTTCTCTTATTCCTCCCATAACTTCCTCTTCACGCCTCAAAATCCTCTCAATATTGAAGCCTTAGCATAAGCCTCCTGAAAAGTTGCAGAAGTTGCTCCCCCAAGTCTGGTCTGAATTCTAAATGCTAATCCATCCTCAAACTTTTGAGCCTTGGCTCTCTCATCTGGCACAACATTAGGGCAAAATCTAGCTAACTCATTGAACTTTTGGGCATACTCTTGCACAAACATAATACCTCCCTGGTTAAATCTAGTGAACTCATTGTATTTCTGCCTCCTAATATGTTCAGGGAAAAATCTATCCTTAATAGCAACTTTAAAAGCATTCCAATTAAAGTTATCCTGAGCTCTAACAATAGGTCCTTGACTCTCCCACCAAGTGTCTGCATCCTCCCTCAAATAAAAGATAGCTTGGTCAGTGAATAACTTATCAAAGTCTCTTAGCCAGTTCTCTAAGAGTAAGGGGTCTTCCTTTCCTACAAAGATTGGAGGTTTAAGGGTTGCTAATTAACTTCTTTGCCATAGCAGCTTGTGGGTCCTCTCAACCATTATTCCCTATTTGGTTTTGCAACACTAAACTCATACGTTGCGAAAGTTGTTCAAGAGATCTCAATCTCTCAAGCAGTTGTTCAGGGGTTTCAGCCATTTGTTCAAAAGTCCTCCTACGAGATCTAGTGTATACTTGATAGGTTTGCATACAATTCCTGCACATTAGCATTGGTATTACTACATCTATTCACCCATACATAGTCTTGCACATCGTTTTATTTACTCAATACAAACATTCATCATAGGACAATTACATGCCTCAATCAAACTATATTTCATCATAACATTTCAAGACAATCTTTGCATGCTTCCATCAAATTTGACAAGTAAACAACAATTATAACAAGAACTTAAACTCTAATCAACTCCAATAGTCAAGTAATAAGATTCATAATTAAAACACATAAATAGGAACTTAGAGAATTTTCAATACTACTAAAGAACTTAGTCTATACACCTTATTATAAATATAAATTTCTAAATCATATGGTTGATCATCTCATTTCTTGTAGTTACAACATCTAAACATATAAGAACGAAAATAAACAATTAATAAGCACCTGAAATAAGTGCTTTCACATTAAGGCACGTAAACCCTTTTCGATCCCATCCTCACAATTTATTTTAACGTTTATTAATACCTATATTATTTAACCTTAGACTCGTAATTATTTAACAAATTTTATTAACTCCTAATTTATATTTATTATAACCTAAGCTCTGATACCAATTTGTAACACCCCAAAACTTTGGTTCTAAAACTTTATAAAATATTCACTTTTCATTAAAATATCTGAACAAACCTTTAGGGTGTTACCGCCGCATCTATTGTTAAAAATAAATGCAAGGCTAATTATTAAAATAAAAATTTAACTTACAAACCAAAGTATCAAAATAAACCAAACTAAATTGTCTAATTTAAACCAAACCAAAACTAAACAGTCTCAAATGACAGTACGTAGTGTTTATTAAACTAGGTGAACTTAAAAACTATAAATTCACTCATTCCTGCAACGTAGTCCCTTTCACCAACCTGCACAATATAAATAGGAAAAGAGCAAAGAAAAACAAAAACACAAAAATTAGCGAAAGCTAAGTAATTACAACTCCATCCCGTAAAATAATAATAGTTATATTTTAAAAATAATTTTTATAACATACATACAAATATAATACAATACAGACAAGTATAACATAAAACAACATGTATACGTAATACAAACAAGTATATAACACACTTAATCAATTTAATACTCCAAGTTTATATGATTCACACAACATCAAATTTAATTATTAGAGGGGAATTGAACGTCAGTAGGCCGGGACTAATCCCAGTAACCACCTACTTCAACATGGGTCGTCACCCAATAATTTAAGAGCAATGGCCAATATCGTTTTGCAGAACGTCCCTAGTGTGCACACCCCTCACTAATCTAATGGGTATCCGCAATGCGCACCAATAGTATTAGGAGGAAGACAATAAAGAGTTGTAACAGAATAAAATCAAGTACTGTTCATCACCTATGGAGGATCCAAGTCCACAGGATTATTCCCTCAAATTATTTCCACTTTACGTGATTAATATATTTTAATAGTTATGGCACATCAAAAATCACATTAACATTAACATGAACGTCTTTAGTTCAAATAATATTTTTCACAACTTAGCCACTTAATAAAATTATAATAATCAACGTCCATAATTCATAGTAACCAATATATCCATCATTAGAGCCTCATAAAGTCACAATATATATCAACTTATACAGTTCGAAACATCATTAACTCACTAATTTTACCCATTAAGTTACATTACCAATGTTAATATAATTTTTAAACATGGTGATTACATATGTACACTACATTCCAAAAGTAATAACAATACACTTGTAGATACATATGTATATTATACGTAAGAATAATAGGTACTATAAATATAATAATAATAATTTTAGTCATAACACATACTAATACTATTTATGCCACATATATACATCTAATATAAACATAGAATCATATAATCACATGTATTAAACATAGTACATACAATTCCTAACGGGATTCTAGTTGTTGATGGACATTGTGAATTACCTCAAACGCTTCCCAGATATAGCAATATCAACTAAAATTCGCCTCCTACGAAGTTTCCGTCTACAACAAATAATATTACCTAAAGTTAGTCAATTAATATAATATCCCGAAAAATAATTAACCAAAGTTTACAAGACTAATAATAAACAATTTTGAAAACAAAAGAAGGAAGAAAATTTTAAAAAAGTTTACCAAAAAAAAAAAAAAAAAAACCGTGAATCTGCCAAAGGAATTTACCCAACAAAACTCACAATTTTGCATAATGAGTGACAGCAAAGTCACAACTCACGTGACTTGCTGCACTATTGTAGCATCCTCTTTTTTTCTTTTTTTTTTTTTGTTTCTCTTTTTAAAACCAATAGTTGAATTTCATAAGGAACTAAAGTTCATTTTTTTTTCTACATAGCTACTACACGCATCAGACAAAAAAACCAGAAGGAAGAGAGGAAAGAAGAAGAAAGAAGAAGAAGGGAGAAGAAGACTGACGCCGGATTCCGGCCAAGTCATCGGGTTTTAAAAGTTTTTTTTTTTCTGTTGAAACCTTCGAAACACAACAATGGTGATTTTAGATCTGAAATTTAGAACTTACCAAAAATGAAGAAAGTGAATTACGTGAGAATTTTTTTGGGTGTATGGGGATATATATATGTATGTAAATCTAGGGTTTCACTAAAAGATAAGTATTTAAAAAAATTTCAGAATTTTCTTTTCTCTCCATCTTTCTTTTTTGAACGAAAAAAAAAATCTGATTTTAAAAAAAAATCTGATTTCGAATTTTTTTTTTTTTTTAAAAAAGCTAAAATCTGATTTAATAAATAAAAACAGTTTCATAAAAAAAATCTGATTTATTATGATTTTACTTTATTTTTTTTTTTCCAGAATTTTATATTTATAAAATCTTATTATAACAAAATAAATTTATAAAATAGTTACAAAAATTTGGGATATTACAGCTAATGCTATACAACATATACGAAACCAAACAAACAAACCTAAAAGAGTTTTATGAGCTTGTACATTCCATCTAAAACAAAAATACTCCATCCATTCTAGAATACTCTTGACACTTATCAAGGCACGTAGTTTTATATGATAAGTTGTTGTTTGACCTTCTGACACTGGCAGGCGTCAGCCCCCATACAAGGTCTATGACTTTGCGAAGACCTGTGTTTTTGGTAAACAGTCGCCCGGCTGGTTATCAATTCCAGCCCAGCCCAATTCAAGTAGATATTAAACTAAATTGTGTATATTTTAATCAAATTGCATATATTATAATTCAATCAAATTTAAAAATTATGAAATTATTCATTAATATTAATATTTGTATATATTTTTAATTAATTTAAAAGATTTTATGCAACAATAATGAATAATTTTAATGATTAAATAATTTTTTTAAAAAAATTCTCATGCCGACCCGTCAGCCTGGCCCAGTCCACCAGACCCACGAACCGTGTGGGCCAAGATTTTTCAGCCCACGAACCAGCCCGCCAACCCATGAATTTCACGGTCCGATCCTGGGCCGTGAAATCGCAACCCAACCCACTACGGCCCACGGTCCAGCCTGCCCAGCCCGCACCAGTGACCATCACTAATTGGACACATTTAATTAAATTGATTTATGATTTGCAAGATGGAGATTCGATATGAAAATTTTTCCATACTTTCATAAACTTCCACTAGCCATCTTAGAGCACGTTGAAGGCTGGATTGATGTAGTTGCCGATGATAATTATGGTTTTCGATACGTATCAGATGCTTTTTGTTCTAGTCAGGAAAATTGGGACATTGTACGCTGATCAATAGTGAGTGAATTGCATAAAGATGGTCCTGAGTTTCATTGGGTATGTGGTCGGGATCTGAAGGATACAATTACGCGTATTACATGGGGAAGGTGGAGGTTGTAGGGAGGAACATTACATGAAGGTCATTTGCAAACTTGTACCCAATTCTTCTATCTTGCCTTTAATTTTATTGTGTTTTGTTTTTCTTTTGTGGTTTAGTCCCAGCCTTTATGTGTTTTGGGCATCCTTTCAAAATTAAAGGCTTTTGTTTTTTTTTTTCTCATTCTTTTCTTTATTTAAATTGTGTTATTGCTTCCTTAAATGAAGTAGTTTTATTACAATTTTTTTAATTCCTTATTCACTTTACTTAAGTAGTATTATTGCGATTCAGTTCATAAATTAACACAATTAATTCATAAATTAACACAACTAGTTTTCATAAATTAGCACAAACCTTCATAAATAAACATAATTACTACATCTAACAAGAGGTAAAACTAAGAAGTAGCTGAAGTAGTTCTTCTGATTGTTGGAGTTGTACATGTCGATGAATCCCAATTTTTGATCTGCTTTGAATAATGTTTTGCCCAAGGAAAACCACTTTTAAAAGGAACTTCAAACCATTGTCAAGGAATCTGATGGATCGGATGTCCTCGGTTAAGTTGAAGCCGAATGAAATGCTTATAACTCCTTAGATGAGCTATGACTACCTCCCCTTGTTGCAGAGCGTTCATGCCCCCAACATCAAGTGAAAAAATTGTAGCTGGCATATCCATACGACCATTAAAAGCGAAAAAAAGATTGTGCATCTATAGTGGTTCGCAATAGGGTACAAGTATGCAATGACCTCCATGTAATGTTCCTCCCCACCAGAAGATTTACCACGATCCTTAAAAAGCTTGCCCATAATGTGCTCCCACCCTTTTTTTTTCCCGTCGCATGCTCTTGTTCAACTTTCCTCGTCATATTAACTCGAGGATCCTCAAAAAAACAACGTTCGGGCTAAAATTTTGAATGGAGTACCCGAAAACAGACCTCATGACTGCGGGATCCCTAGCCCGTACCTCGGTCCCTGATGACATGAAGAACTGACGGTCTTGATCGCACTTCGATAGTATCTCAGCCGAGTCTGTCCCATCACCAATGGCTAGTTTATACCGAAATGGATCAACCTCGTGACAGTATAAGAGCTGATGTGCTTGCAAGGAGAAAAAGGTATGACAAGCACATGGAATACCATGCGTAGTCTTAACAACACATCCACATCTACTCCAGTCCCGGTCCAACTCAGCTATTTTAGCAAGCTCTCTTTGAATTAACTCTAAACAATACTGAGAACAAACACCATTCAAGGCGCTATATGATGATGGGTCAAATTCAGTCCGATGAATAAAGCGGGAGGCTTCTAAGGAGTTTCTTATCTCTGTCAACTGTCTGGCAACAAAAGCATCAGTTTGCATAAACAATGTTTCAATTGCTTCGGTTGGAGTAGCAATCCACGCTTTCAAAGCCGAATGAGAACTCTCGGCTCTTTTGTTGGTTGTGTTACCAAAGTGTCATATTCGGTTGGTCCAACATTGCACAAAAACTTCTCCTTGTGCGCAAACCAAGTCCCGTGGATGAGGTACGTAGGAAAATTAATGGATGTGGTTTTCCCAACTGCACCCCACTCGTCCATCATTTTGGCTACATTTATTTCATATTCAGCCCCAATTTTGGATTTCATAACCCTAGCCTAGCATCCTCGTCCGAACCGAACCCTAATCTTCTTTTTTCCGCGACACTCATGATTAATATGCCACGTGCAAAGTAGATGAAGGAAAATCTCCGAAATATATTTGCACAAAGTTACATCTCGATCATTCACAATGGCATTTGAAACCACAATGGCAATGAGGTTTTTCAGTTCTCTCCAACATCCAGTGATAGCTCTTAGCATCAGAATGCTGCAACAATACCCATGCAACAAGAAAACTCTTGTTAGTTGGTGTGACACCAACAATCTCCACCAAAGGATATAAGTATCTGTTTGTCTTGTACGTTGCATCAATGTGAATCACGTATGGATACGTACAGACTAAATTCACATACGTCGGGTATGCAATGAATGTATATTTCACCCTACCCATCTCATCCTATTGAACCCAAAACAGATTCTTGCTTTAAACAGCGTGATGAAGAAACCGTTGAGCTGCATTTCTGCCTTTTGATCTCACCATTCTTAATACATCTCTAAAATTGTAGATGTGCCTCATGTTAAGCTTCAAAGACAGAAATGCACTTTCAACGACTTTCATGATTTGTCGTGGTTTCACATGGGATGAAGTTAGTTCTCCAACAAACTTTTCGCAGCGGGACTAAGACCACTAATCTGTCAACGAACGTCCGGGTATAACATCATTGGATGATTATGGAACCCATATTCCACCATATTCCACCCTAGTCTCGACTACCCAATATGCATAATTGTTCTTTGGGACAAGGAACAATTCACTGCCACATGCTTTTCTTTTCGTTTTTCTCCTGATTGCTGAACTAAAATCACAAAGTTCTTTCTTCTTGCCACGATCACAATTTAGAAGTTGATACTTCTTTTTGTGACTAGTAATTGTCAAGAAAAACCTAACTCAACGGCAATTTTCCTACACCACTCGGCTGTAGCATCACGAGTTTCAAATTCAGAGCTATTGTTGATGATGGGATTAATTATAACCTAAATTTCGACAATAGCTCTGAATTTGAAACTCGTGATACTGCTGTAGAGTGGTGTACGAACATTGCCGTTGAGTTAGGTTTTTTCTTGTCGATTACTAATCACAAAAAAAAGTATCAACTTCTAGATTGTGATCGTGGCAAGAAGAAAGAACTTCATGATTTTAGTTCAGCAATCAGGAGAAAAACGAAGAGAAAGCATGTGGCAGTGAATTATTCCTTGTCCCAAAGAACAATTATTGGTATTGGGTAGTCGAGACTAGGGTGGAATATGGGTTCCATAATCATCCAATCACTAGGGGAAAAAACATAAAGGGCTGCGCAGGAAGGGCTGCGCTTTTCGTAAAAGCGCAGCCCTACTAGTGAAGGGCTGCGCTTTTTTAAAAAAGCGCAGCCCTACTAAGCAGAAGGGCTGCGCTTTTTAAAAAAGCGCAGCCCTTCACTAGTAGGGCTGCGCTTTTTCAAAAAAGCGCAGCCCTTCTGTAGGTAAGAAGGGCTGCGCCTTTTTGAAAAGCGCAGCCCTACTAAGTGAAGGGCTGCGCTTTTTTAAAAAGCGCAGCCTTCTGCTTAGTAGGGCTGCGCTTTTTTAAAAAAGCGCAGCCCTTCCTGAAAAATTTTGAAATTTCGGAATCGCGCGCTTTGAAATATTGAGCGGGGATTCGTCAAATATATTATCCCTCATTCTCTCTCCTCTCACGTCCCTCATTATTCCTTTCCTCCTTATCTCTCACCCTCTCTTCTCTCTCATCTTCTCTTCTCTCTCAAAAACTCCCATAAACATTTGTCTCAAAAACCCATTTTAAGTTTTTCCGATTTGCACTAAACATGATGACGGAGTCCGATTGCCTATTGTGATACCTTTTCGGAAGCGGAACGAGCCAACAATTCAAACTCACTGCTTTGCGGTGATGTTTAGGCTTTTTAAGCCATCCGAGTTCGTTTAAGCCTCCAAATAGCCATTTTAAGTTTTTCCGAAATTTTTTTTTCCTTTAAATTATGTATTTGGGTTTTGTTTTATGTATTTAAACATTATTAGGTTGTAGTTCTTGTATTTTTTCAGATCTATAATGTTCTTGTATACTTCTCTTTGTTTATATATTTTGATTAATGTTCTTGTATACTTCTCTTTGTTTTGATTAATGTTCTTGCTTGTATACTTCTCTTTGTTTTGATTAATGTTCTTGTATACTTCTCTTTGTTTTGAATGTTATTCTTGTATACTTCTCTTTGTTTATTTTGATTAATGTTATTCTTGTATACTTCTCTTTGTTTATTTTGATTAATGTTATTCTTGTATACTTCTCTTTGTTTATTTTGATTAATGTTCTTGTATACTTCTTGTATACTTATTGTATACTTCTCTTGTATATTAGTTTTTGTTCCTTTTTTTCATTTTCGTTTCATTCTTTTTATTGTTTTGGGTTCAGTATTTTCGTTTCGTTTCTCTTCTCTTCTGTTTAATTTCAGAAAATGTGAGATTATGAGTAAAAAAATGACAAAAAAAAAAAAAAAAAAAAAATTTTTTTGGTAGGAAGGGCTGCGCTAGTTAGGAAAAAGCGCAGCCCTTCTAGCCCAGAAGGGCTGCGCTTTTTCCTAACTAGCGCAGCCCTTCTGGGCTAGAAGGGCTGCGCTTTTTCCTAACTAGCGCAGCCCTTCTAGCTTAAGGGCTGCGCTTTTCTAGCGCAGCCCTACTTAAAAAGTGAAGGGCTGCTACTGAAAGGGCTGCTGTCAAAAAGCGCAGCCCTACATGCCTTTTTTAGCGCAGCCCTTCTTCATTTTTCCACTAGTGAATGATGTTATACCCGGACGTTCGTTGACAGATTAGTGGTCTTAGTCCCGCTGCGAAAAGTTTGTTGGAGAACTAACTTCATCCCATGTGAAACCACGACAAATCATGAAAGTCGTTGAAAGTGCATTTCTGTCTTTGAAGCTTAACATGAGACACATCTACGATTGTAGAGATGTATTAAGAATGGTGAGATCAGAAGGCAGAAATGCAACTCAACGGTTTCTTCATCACGCTGTTCAAAGCAGGTATCTATTTTGGGTTCAGTAAGACGAGATGGGTAGGGTAACATACACATTCATTGCATACCCGACGTCCGTGAATTTAGTCAGTATGTATCCGTACGTGATTCACATTGATGCAACGTACAAGACAAACAGATACTTATATCCTTTGGTGGAGATTGTTAGTATCACACCAACCAACAAGAGTTTTCTTGTTGCATGAGTATTGTTGCTGCATCCTGATGCTGAGAGCTATCGTTGGATGTTGGAAAGACTGAAAAACCTCATTGGCATTATGGCTCCAAATGCCATTGTGAATGATCGAGATGTAGCTTTGTGCAAATATATTTCGGAGATTTTCCCTCATCTACTTTGCACGTGGCATATTAATCATGAGTGTCGCGGGAAAAAAGAAGATTAGGGTTCGGTTCAGACGAGGATGTCGGGCTGGGGTTATGAAATCCAAAACCAGGGCTGAATATGAAATAAATGTAGGCAAAATGATGGAGGAGTGGGGTGCAGTTGGGAAAACCACATCCATTAATTTTCCTACCTCATCCACGGGACTTGGTTTGCGCACAAGGAGAAGTTTTTGTGCAATGTTGGACCAACCGAATACAACACTTTGGTAACACAACCAACAAAAGAGCCGAGAGTTCTCATTCGGCTTTGAAAGCGTGGATTGCTACTCCAACCGAAGCAATTGAAACATTGTTTATGCAAACTGATGGTTTTGTTGCCGGACAGTTGACAGAGATAAGAAACTCCTTAGAAGCTTCCTGTTGTATTTATCGGACTGAATTTGACCCACCACCATATAGCACCTTGAATTGTGTTTGTTCTCAGTATTGTTTAGAGTTAATTCAGAGAGAGCTTGCTAAAATAGCTGAGTTAGACAAGGACTGAAGTAGATGCGGATGTGTTGTTAAGACTGCGCATGGTATTCCATGTGCTTGTCATACCTTTTTCTCCTTGCAAGCACATCAGCTCTTATACTGTCACGAGGTTGTTCCATTTTGATACAAATTAGCCATTGGTGATGAAACAGACTCGGCTGAGATACTATCGAAGTGCGATCAAGACCGTCAGTTCTTCATGTCATTAGCGACCGAGGTACAGGCTAGGGATCCCGCAGTCATGAGGTCTGTTTTCGGGTACTCCATTCAAAATTCTACCTCGAACGTTCTTTCTTTGAGGAGCCTCGAGTTAATGTGACGAGTAAAGATAGATGAAAGTTGAACAAGAGCATGCGACGGGAAAAAAATGGGTGAAAGCACATTATGGGAAAGCTTTTTAAGGATCGTGGTAAATCTTCTAGGTCGATCACTGGTAATATTACTTTTATTTATATTCTTTAAGTGTTTGTTTTGTATAATTGGACACATTTAATTAACTTGATTTATGATTTGCAGGGTGAAGATTCGATATGGAAAATTTTCCATACTTTCTTTGTCTTAATGGTCGTATTGATATGTCGATTACAATTTTCCACTTGATGTTGGGGGGCATGAACATTCTGCCACAAAGAGAATTAGCCATAGCTCATCTCGAGAGTTACATGCATTTCATTCGACTTCAACTTAATCGAAGACATCTGATCCCTCAAATTCCTTGACAATGGTGATTCATCGACCTCTACAACTCCAACAACTACCTAAACCATCCGAATAACTATTTTAACTACTTCTTAGTTTTACCTCTTGGTAGTTGTACTAATTGTATTTATTTATGAAAGATTGTGTTAATTTATGAACGAGTTGTGTTAATTTATGAATTAATTGTGTTAATTTATGAACTAAATCGCAATAATCTCTATTATATAAGCCAAGAAAGGAGGTGTGGTTTCCTCTTTTGAAGTGACTAAAATACCCTTAATGATCTAATTAATGGAATGAAAAAAATTACAAAAGCAAATCATTTAAAAATTCTCATTCCAACTTGCCATTTAAAATAAGTTTAAAATGGTATATGCATCAAATACTTCAATCAAAATTAAATGGACAAAATATTTATACCTTATAAAAAAAGATGGCATACATAACGTGCACATGAAAAGTCTGAACATTCACTATTTTTGATACTATTTAATTCAGTTAAACCGACTCATTATTTTTGTTTCATTCCGTTCAATATTCATTCACAAAAAATTAATGTTAACAATCACTCACAACCTTTTTATTTTTTTACATTAGCGAATTAATATATCTAAATTCATCTAACTGTTGAATTTTTCACATTTAAGTTTAATCATAAATAAAGTACGAATGGAGTATCTAATAGAATAACAAATTTTGAAATTAACGCACGCATCGCGTGCATATGAAGGCTAGTACTACTTAAGTAAAGTGAATAAAGAGAATAAAGAATAAAAAAAGAATTTAAAAAAATTGCAATAAAACTACTTCATTTAAGGAAGCACTAACACACTTTAAATAAAGAGAAGAATGAGAAAAAAAAAACAATAAAGGCCTTTAATTTTGAAAAGATGGCCCAAAACACATAAAGGCAGGGACTAAACCATAAAATGAAAAAAACACAATAAAATTAAAGGAAAGACAGAAGAATTGGACTAGCCCAAAACATAACACGCTGTTTAATACAAAAAAATTAAGTAGCAAAATTGCGTGGGCCTAACGTCTGGCTCCGACGTTGGACTCATGGATCCAACGTCTAGCCTGGACGTCGGCCCCTTGGATGGAACGAACCAACGAAACGTTCCTTCCATGGGACGAACGCCATGGCCAAGCATTCAAATTTATTTTTTGCAAAAAAAATTAACTGCGAAAACACCGCCGATTATTCCGCCTCCATTTGCTTTGCTGCCGCCATATCCACTACTGCCTCTACATCTTCTTGCCGACAAGGCCTCTATATCCCTTAAGATTGCCTTCTCCGTTATAGGCCGCAGGACAAGTTTTTTTTGTGGCCTTGGATTTCCCTCCGATGGAATGCCTGATATTTTTTTGGGTTTAGATGGTGGTGGTGGTTCTTATGAATGAAGATGAGATTGAAGATGGGAGGAGTAGATGGGAGTCAAAAGTTGAGAGAGAAGATGGTAAAAATCAAAAAATCAAAAGGGTATAATGGTACATTCATGTGAGAGTTGGGGCAATTTTAAGTAGTTTGGGGGCGATGTTTAACTAACCCCTATAGTTGATCTTGATCCACCTATAAAAAGGTAATTGGTGAGCTCTGCGTGTGAGGAATGAGAGGGCGGAAATAAACTCCCCGCATATATTAGTTGTGGAGCTTGAACTTGGGACCTTCAAAGTTGCCAAGAGGAGCTCCCACCACTAGACCAAGCCATGCTCGGTAATTAGTTGTCAACCATTACAACACTTGCATAGTACTTCTGTAGCTTACTGATAGTACACAAAAAGTTGAATCCAGAACAATTGTCTTAACTCAATTAACCTGCACCATGAATCAGTAGACAAAAGATGCCTGCTAGGCTGCTACAGATGAATACCTTATACTCACGTTTGAGTTCCCACTTAAAAAGCCAAATAGAAACATACCCAATCCAATCCATGCGATGCTCAGGAGATTATAGCAAAATACAATCTAGGGTAAAATAAATAGAAGCCGTTACACAGAAGTACAGTACAAACATAGATTACAATATTAAGCAATCGGCAATATTACAAAGTCTTTATCAGACTACGCTCAAAATATTAATCCCTTTCCCAACACATATGGGTTTCTCTGCATTCTGCAATATCAGTCTAACAGAAAGATTAGATTATTCCTATGCTGGAGTGTAAAATAATGATTAAATGAAGTCTTAATAACAACGCTAAAAAACAATACACTGTAAAAAATTATACTTCCTCCGTTTTTTAATAGTTTCAACATTTTCACTTTCATGTTTGCCAATACACAACTTTGTAGTCACATATCCAAGTCAAAGCAAGTACATGAATAATGTAAAAGTCAAAACGTTGCAACTATTAAAATACAATTGAAGTAATTGCTTTGATAATAGAATTCAAAGACATATTAATATGAGCTCCGACGCAGATATGTGTAACAAAGTTCTCTTACGGCCCGTTTGGTAGTCGTTAATAAATTGTGGTAATAGGAATGAATTTTAAGTGTAATTTTATTAGGGAAGCACTCTTAAAATCTCCATGGGTAGGCATTTTTTCTCCATGGGCAAGCAACCTCACCCCCTAAACTTGTGTTTTTGTCTCCAAGGGGAAGCAATTTCCATTACCACTCATTACCACCTACAAGGTGGTATTGGATGGGAATGAAAATTCAAGAAGGAAAGTGGACACTTTAGGATAAATTAGCATTACCATGGGAATGGACAATGATATTTTGTATAAATTTACACACAAATTCATTCCCATTACCACCATTTATGACCAACTACCAAACGGGCCGTTAAAGCAGATGATTTTTTATAAGTAACGGAAACCTACAGAGAACAACATCAAAGATAAACAAAAAAAGCACTTGAGATCTTATGGAATCCATGGCTGACTAAGATAGAGCAATTTTCCAAAATTCACTAAAATGTAGATCTGCAGTAAGGGAGACTTTTTATTAACCAACCAAAGCTTCAAACATCAATGTTTAGTAACCAAAGCCCTAGCTGATCTGATCCTAATAGAATGTTGGGAGATTTAGGCTTACTCTCTCTTTGACAATCATTGAAACTGAAAACTATAAATCAGCGACTAAGTGCCTTGCTAGATTTTGGGATAAAGTTGACCTGTAATATAACATAAAGTCATATTATTCAAAGGGCCAACTGAAGAAATGGGGTGGGGTCAAAAGAAGATCAGATTGAGGTCTAACTCTTTGCTATTAGCAAGAAAGACCCAGAACACAGAGGTTATACTCAAATTTGAGATTAAGCTTTTGAATAATATCAAATGACGAGGAGAGAGCTCGAAAAATCACAATTTTGAATAAGACCTGACAAAACAGTGAAATCGGAAGAGATCGACCAAGATATTTGATGCAATTGTCACACTATAACTAGGGATTAGGGACCTTTTTCTCCCTTCTCCTCTGTTTCTCCACTTTGTCAATGAATCTAATATACTCATCTTTAAAGTTCTTTATATGATTTGACGAGAAGTAATACTGTAATACCATGACCAAATTGATTGACCAGTGCCATGCCTTAGTTTGGATTTTGAGGCTGAGCAAGCTAGAGTTCACTTAGGCACGCATGAGCCTAGCAATCTCATTTACAATCCATGTGCATTATTAGACTATAGATATGGAATGCAATCAACATCATTGTTCGGGCGTTAGAAATGAGAATACATAAATCTTGCTACAAGGAATGAGGTTAACCCTTCAGAAAAGCAAGGATGCTCTCTAGTCTCTACCACCATGCTATTCATATGCATCACATATGACGAGTAGATACAGTATATATATCATACACCCATTACGGCATTACCCAGCAGTATAAACACATACAAGTCTCAACACTCAATTCAACTGGCATCCATCAACAGGTGGTCTATGTGATCAGTTTTCCTCTATTCAACGAGCGTACATTCATTTCAAGCGAAATTAGGAAAGAATAGGAGGCAAAGTAAAGTCCTTGCTACAGATTCAAGGTAACATAAGTAGGTACAAGATTCATAAGCATATACATCGGTATCAAGCACATAAAGGATTGGTGTCTAAGACTACGAGCATCAGTCAATCTAACACATTTGAGGACCAATACAAAATCTTATGCTCATGCCATCTCAAGATAAGGTTACCAAGTCATAATAATCATACACAAAGCATGTCCAATACACAAATGCGGCATTACCCAATTCAATTGCAATTCAAATAAGCTTCATATTTAAGCTAAAATATACATATATCCCATCCACTTATCAATTGATAAATCTATCTATCAGCATAATGTACAACAAAAAAAATGCAACTTACTACAAATGGTCAATAAGCTGCAATCTCATCTCAATCAACCGAACATTGAATTCGCCATCACTAACCTTAAGCATATCACTAAGTGACATAGAAAACCCATGCTCCACCAACAACCTATGCCGCGGCTTAATCTTCCCTTCCAAACTAAACGAAAAATACTGCGGAAACCGCTTAATCTCCTTCAAATCCCTCTTCATTTCCTTAAGAAAGTACTCCAATTTAGGTTTAAAGTTATTCTGAATACTATAAGTGAGCAAAGCAGGTGATCTGAGAACCAAATTAACCACCTCAGAATCCGAAAACCCTAAACTCCTCAAAAAGTAAAGTTTAGGCAAGAGAGTATTCTCAACACTAGAGACCAACAAAACAGTGGTGTGACAATCAATCTTAAACCCTAATTTGCGCAAAAAGTAAAAAGTAGGGCGTAATTGGTGATCAACGTTGGAGACGAGCAATCTAGGGCAACGAATAATGGATTTGCTGACGTCAGGGAAAGGGAGTTGGACGTCATTGATGAGGAAATCAAAAACAGGGTATAAATGGAGGTGAGGGTCGGAGGAGAGAAGGAGAGGGTACATGTCGAGAATGCGGCCGAGAGAAGAGCGAGAGATGCCGAAGGAAATGAGGCAGTTTTCGACGGATTGGAGAGTTTGGAGAGAAGATGAGCGAAATTGGGGGTTTTTTAAGAGGGCTTTAAGGGAGTTGACGTTTAGGGATTCGAGGTAGAGGAGTTTGCGTCGGAATTGAAGGCCTGTGTCAGTGGTGGAGAGAGAAAGTGAGGGTGTTTGGAGAGGTTTAAGAGGGGAGAAGAAGAGATGGGGTTTTTGGTGGGAGATGGAGATGGAGATGGAGGTGGAGGTGGTGGTGAGTCGTGGTATCATCTTTCAAGCTGCATTTGGGACTTGGGATGGACTCGGTACGATATCAATTCTCTAAAGTCTAAACTGGTTCATTATCAAGTTGGGAATTTGGGATTGATTTGGGGTTGGATCTTATATAGTATCCAAATTAGTTTGGGTTGGGTCATTTTTAAATTCGATGGATTAAGGGTCAGGTATTGTCGAGTTGGGATATATTAAGATCATATTATTCTATATATTGGGTTATTGTTGGGTTCGAGTTGATTTCGACGAGCATGATATTTGGCATTGAATTATCTTGGATCGGATTATATATGTTTTCGGTTCGATCTTAGATTTGGCCCTATTTAACTAGGGTTATATTCGGACTATATGTTCTCGAAATTGGTCATTATCGGGTTGTTTTCGGCTGAAATATGTTATGATATTCATCTTGGTTTATCTCATTAATTCGAGTCATTATCTCCTTACCAAATAATTATTGGTATCTAGTTATTATTGGCTCGGCAGTTCCTTATAGCTTCTTTTATGAAATTACGTCACCTAATTGAACTAAAATAAATTTTAGTATTTCGGCTCTTGACAAGTATTCAGATTTTCTTCTACCACAAATACCTTAAATACATGACCTCAAAAAATAAAGGAAAATTTTCTCAGTTACCCCTAAAATTTGACATAATTCACAAATTACCCCACATTTGAGAAATTCTTCAAATACCCCTAAATTTTGACTTTTTTCTCAAAATATCCTTTTTGACGAAGCCCTAATGCCATTAGTTTTTTCAATATCTCTCCTTAATTTTCTCTCTCTCCATCCACTTTCTTCCATTGATGACATTCTAAACCTCTAAGTTTTCTCTCTCCTCCCACCTTCACGTCTTTCTCTCTCTTTCCAATCTTTATCTTCCTGAAGCTGCCATGTTGTTATCTCTTTCCTTCTTGCTATTGCTCGTCGGCGCTGCTGCTGCCATTGTTCTAATCTACCATTGTTGGCGTTACTGCTGCTGTCACCATTACTGCTCTTCCTTTTGTCGTCGCTTTTGTTGCACAGTTGATGGTGGTGATGTCATTGTTGCGCGGTTGTTGTTGTGTTGATGCGCTGCTACTATCCCTTCTTTTTCTCTCCTTTGGCTAAGTTGTAGTTCTGTCGCTACCTACTATTGTTGCTCGAGGTCAGGTGGTGCTACCCAGTGGCGGATCCAGGAATTTCCTGATGGTGGTTCACCATTAGTTACCATCAAATATAATCTAATAAGATCTCACATAACTATATTTATCATCAAGTACAAATCACAAGAGATAATCAAAGTCATGTATATAAATAATGTCAAAAATCAAAACGAATCGTCTTAAAAATCTGGAAAAAATATTGTGTAACACAATCAATCTCAATTTAGAAACACAATCATCTTATTTCAGATGCGTGCCTGATTCTTTTTATTTTTCAAGCATAAATTATAGCCTTTTTAGACATCAATAGGGGTAAAATTTTGACAATTAGACATTTTTTTAGGCAAATTTCAAAGGATAAAACCCTATTACTTAACCTATAGCTCGTTTTACTAATATTTTTAATTATTATTTCTTTTAGATTTTTATAATTAAACTTGATGAATCATAAAAGAATATTAAGTGCATTTATTTATAATTTCTTATGTCATATTAGTTAAATCATGATTGTAACACAATCAAAAGAAATGTTTTGCTATATTTGAGTTTGAATTTTTTTTTGTTGTAGTTGATTTACTAATGAGTAATTAAATAAATTTATAAGGAGACACCATAACTCTCCCCTTCCTTTATATAATATATATCATGTCACTACTCACTAGTCTATCACCCACTAGGCCAAATCTTTACTATCCAATTTACTTTAAAATTTCAATCATGATTCATGAGTACCAAATTTAGGCATTCTCCTCAAAGAGTAAAAAGAATTTGGACCCACTAAATTAAAAAATAAAATAAAAACCCAACCCTATAAGGCTATAACAATACAAATACCAACAACAAGTACGTGGCCCATTTCTATCCCTAACCCAAATCACCCCCCACCCCACTCTCTCTCTCTCTAAACCCAAAATCACCCCCACCCCATCCACTCTCTCTATCTGATCTCTCATTCTCTCTCCTCTTCTTCATCAAATTGACATGCTTCTTCTCTCATCATCTTCTTTCTTCTGTAAATTCTGCAATTTTACTATATGATTGAAGAGAGATATTGGCAAAATAATGGAGAAATCAAGAGGCACATTAATGGTGGCCATTGTTCTTATGCTCTTTTTTTTTTTTTTAATGGTGGTGCACGTGCACCATGGTGTTATATACTGCATCCGCCACTGGTGCTACCATCATTCAACCACCGTGGTTTTGCCGTTTGTCGGTCCCTTGCATTTGTCTGCTACCACTATGAGATGGTTCTGGTGGTGATAGAAGATGAAGATGGAGAATGAGATGAGAGAAAATCATGGAGGTGGGAGAAGAGAAATCTTGGAGTTTAGATAGTTATTGGTGGAGGATGGTGGGAGTAGAGAGATAGAAAAACATAGCGGCGTCAGGGCTTCGTCAATAGTAAGGGTATTTTGAGCAAAAGCAAAGTTGAGGAGTATATAAAGAATTCTACAAATACAAAGGGCAATTCAGAATTACGTCAAAACTTAGGGTTAGGGCCTGAGGGGTATATGAAGAAATTTCCCTTATAGATATATTAGTGACATATTTAACATGAGCTTGCGTATTTAGGGAACTTGGAGGGGGGTGCCTTGGTTTCGTAAATCATACTGATAATTAAATTGGCTATAAATTTTTTTTTTTTGCTAAGTAATATTAATAACTCGTTTTTTTAAGGGGGGTAGAATGTGATAGAATTTCACGCTTTTTACCAATTTTTATGAGATTTTATGCTTATTTTGGCGATTTGCACATGTTGGTGCAAAATAAATAGATTCTCCACATAGAAATTAAAAATGTGATCAAGAGAAACGCAAATGAGTTTTATATTAAAGTTGTTAAAGTGTGCACATGAGTAGCACAAATATTTTTCAAATGAAAATTTAGATCGGATTTTTCGAAATATGGAGTTTTGTGTCAAGTTTCGGCTTTTAAAAGGGTAGACTGTAATCCCCCGTAAATTTATAGATTTTATAAATATATTTTAGTATATATATTTATTTATATTTAAATATAATTTACTTTAAAATAATTTATTTATTTAAAAGGTTGACTATTTTGAAAGTCAAAGGAATTATTTTAAGGATTTAAGGAAGTTAAGGCATGCTTTGAAAAATATCTAAAATATTATTTGGATTTGAAAAAGGAATTTAAACAGGCTTGAGGAATCTAAATACTAATTGGACTAGGAAAAGGGACTTCTAGTGATGTTAGGAGTTTTATTCATCAATCCTATTCATCCTTCAACTCTACTTAAAACCCAATTCCCTTTTCCTAAGCCTAAAAGGAAAACCTACATATAAATACTTTAAACCCAAATATTTTACCCACACAAATTTTCCCTCTCCTCCCTCTCTCACTCAAAAAACTGGCCACGCACTCTTTTCTTTTCCTATCCTTCACTTTTATTTCCTCTTTCTCTTATTTTCTTCTCTTCCAAGAAATAATTTCTTCTTCAACAAGAAATCCACTTCACTCCACACCACCACCGCCGACCACCACAACTGTTCCGGCAGCTGCTGACTTGGTTCCGCCGGCGCCCTCTTCTTTGTTCTTTTTTCTTGTGTTGGTTTGATTACTTTTCTTCTTCCTCAAGTTTTGATTAAAAATAATATTTTCATGTTTTATTTTAGTACTAATTATGATTAGAAGCTTTAATCTATTGTTTAATGATGAATCTATTATTACATAAATTATGTATTGAAAGAATAAAAATTCAAATTTGATTATTATGTTTAAATTAGAATTTTAATTATCAAAGCATGGATTTTTATGGTGTTAAAGATTGAAAAATCATAGTAGCATGTTATAAACTATGAAATTGATTAAAGTTATGAATTTAAGCATGTTTAAGTATGTTTAAAGGGAGTTTTAATAAACTATAAGTTGCTGAAATTTTAGAAAGGTTGTTATTAATGGAGTTTTATGGATTTTAATGACTAATATAGTAGTACTATGCTATAGGGAATATAAGTAATCAAAGTTTTAATGTTAAAAACAACTTTTAAATATTCCTAAAGGAGATCTAAAGTATATTAAAGTTGATGGAATTTATTTAGAGTATTGATTATAAATTTAAAGTTCTCTGTAGGCGACTTCTAAAGTTGTTTAAGTGGCCTATCAATTTGTCTGCACAAGGTACATACATACCTATGTGCTGTTTGATGTAGTATCATGATGATTTTAGGAAGGAAAGTTATGTAATATCATGTATAGGAACTTTGTGAGTTCATATATGATTGCTATTATGATTGAATTTTACATGTTTTATGCCTGTGTGCGAACATGTTAAGTATGAGATTTAATTATGAGGTTTGTATCATGTTTGTATGGAAGATTGATGCAATCATGTTGGTTGGGAACTTTATTTATTAATTCACATTGGGGAATCAATATATTTATTAGTCGGATCATGATTGAATCATGTGTTTCCTTATATTATTATTTTCATCACTACTCTATGAGGACCGTGGGCCTTATTTGATAAGTTGGTAATTTATACCTTTGAAAGGTAAGTTGGTTGTTGGTTAGATTCAACAAATAAGAAGGATTGGGTTAAAGAAGGAATTGTAACCTTGGGTTGTAAGTTGTACGATCACTTATTTAATTCTAAGATAAAAGAAATAAAGTTGTGGATGTTTGATTATATTTTATCTGTGCTGTTTGTGTGTCATGACAAGTAATAATTGGTAAATCATGTAAAGTGAAACTTGGATAGTAATAAACTTTGAATTGGTGCATGTCTGA
The DNA here is from genome assembly GCF_026745355.1 of Beta vulgaris subsp. vulgaris. Taxonomy (NCBI): domain Eukaryota; kingdom Viridiplantae; phylum Streptophyta; class Magnoliopsida; order Caryophyllales; family Amaranthaceae; genus Beta; species Beta vulgaris. Next base: position 9,292,446 of record NC_079206.1, read on the forward strand.
AGTTGGACAATCAGGAGTTAGGGTATATGGTGAGCGTGCCATGGCTTTTTTTGAGAATCCGATTGATCACCGTTCCTATTTTTATCTAAAAGATTCCTCGATATCGTAGATAATTTGGAATACGGAGTCGCACCCGTATTTCGTATTCCTAGGTGAAGGCTGGTTTTTAGTTTACTAATAGAAAAAAAAACCTTATCTATCACTTATTAACAAATTCACTAGCACTAGTGGAAAAATGAAGAAGGGCTGCGCTAAAAAAGGCATGTAGGGCTGCGCTTTTTGACAGCAGCCCTTTCAGTCGCAGCCCTTCACTTTTTAAGTAGGGCTGCGCTTTAAGCTAGAAGGGCTGCGCTAGTTAGGAAAAAGCGCAGCCCTTCTAGCCCAGAAGGGCTGCGCTAGTTAGGAAAAAGCGCAGCCCTTCTGGGCTAGAAGGGCTGCGCTAGTTAGGAAAAAGCGCAGCCCTTCTAGCCCAGAAAGGCTGCGCTAGTTAGGAAATTAAACAGAAGAGAAGAGAAACGAAACGAAAATACTAAACCCAAAACAATAAAAAGAATGAAACGAAAATGAAAAAAAGGAACAAAAACTAATATACAAAGAGAAGTATACAATAAGTATACAAGAAAATTAATCAAAACAAAGATGAAAATACAAGAAATTATATACAAAGAGAAGTATAAAGCAAGAACATTAATCAAAATAAACAAAGAGAAGTATACAAGAACAACATTAATCAAATAAACAAGAGAAGTATACAAGAACATTAATCAAAACAAAGAGAAGTATACAAGAACATTAATCAAAACAAAGAGAAGTATACAAGAACATTAATCAAAATATATAAACAAGAGAAGTATACAAGAACATTATAGATCTGAAAATACAAGAACTACCTCAAACATTAACCCTAATAATGTTTAAATACATAAAACAAAACCCTAATACATAATTAAGGAAAAAAAAATCGGAAAAAACTTAAAATGCCTATTTGGAGCCTTAAACGAACTCGGATGGCTTAAAAAGCCTAAACATTACGGCATAGCCGTAAGTTTGACTTGTTGGCCCGTTCCGCTTCCGAAAAGGTATCACAATAGGCAATCGGACTCCGTTGCCATGTTTAGTGCAAATCATTTCAAGGTTTTTGTCGCAAATGTTTATGGGAGTTTTTGAGAGAGAAGAGAGGATGAGAGAGAAGAGAGGAAAGGAATAATGAGGGACGTGAGAGAGGAGAGAGAATGAGGGATATATATTTGACGAATCCCGCTCAATATTTCAAAGCCCGCGATTCCGAAATTTCAAATTTTTTCAGGAAGGGCTGCGCTTATTTAAAAAAGCGCAGCCCTACTAAGCAGAAGGGCTGCGCTTTTTAAAAAAGCGCAACCCTTCACTTAGTAGGGCTGCGCTTTTTTAAAAGCGCAGCCCTTCTTACCTACAGAAGGGCTGCGCTAATTTAAAAAAGCGCAGCCCTACTAGTGAAGGGCTGCGCTTTTTTTAAAAAGCGCAGCCCTTCTGCTTAGTAGGGCTGCGCTTTTTTAAATAAGCGCAGCCCTTCACTAGTAGGGCTGCGCTTTTACGAAAAGCGCAGCCCTTCCTGCGCAGCCCTTTATGTTTTTTCCCCTAGTGTAGGGGAAAAAAAAGAAAGGGTTGCGCTTTCCCTAAAAGCGCAGCCCTACTAGTGAAGGGCTGCACTTTTCTTCAAAAGCGCAGCCCTACATAGCAGAAGGGCTGCGCTTTTCCTAAAAGCGCAACCCTACTAAGTGAAGGGCTGCGCTTTTTAAAAAAGCGCAGCCTTTCGGCTATGTAGGGCTGCGCTTTTGAAGAAAAGCGCACTTCTTAAAAAAATTTGAAATAAAAAAGTTCGCGGGCTTCAAATATTAAGCGGGCTTCGTCAAATATATTATCCCTCATTCTTTCTCCTCTCTCACGTCCTTCATCCCTTTTCTCCTTCTCTCACGTCCCTCCTCCCTTTCCTACTTCTCTCTCATCCTCTCTTCTCTCTCAAAAACTCCCAGACACGTTGCGACAAAAACCTTGAAACGATTTGCACTAATGATGCCGACGGAGTCCGATTGCCTATTGTGATACCTTTTCGGAAGCGGAACGGGCCAACAAGTCAAACTTACGGCTATGCCGTAATGTTTAGGCTTTTTAAGCCATCCGAGTTCGTTTAAGGCTCCAAATAGGCATTTTAAGTTTTTCCGATTTTTTTTCCTTAATTATGTATTAGGGTTTTGTTTTATGTATTTAAACATTATTAGGGTTAATGTTTGGAGGTAGTTCTTGTATTTTCAGATCTATAATTTCTTAATCTTTGTTTTGATTAATGTTCTTGTATTTTCAGATCTATAATTTCTTCTCTTCCATATATTAGTTTTTGTTCCTTTTCGTTTCGTTCTTTTTTTTGTTTTGGGTTTAGTTGCATTGTAGATCTATAATTTCTTCTCTTCTGTATATTTGGATTTAGTTGCATTGTAGATCTATAATTTCTTCTCTTCTGGATTTGGATGGTTTACTTTAAAGTTTAATGGAAATGTTAAAATTCAGAAAATGTGAGATTAATAGTAAAAAATGTCGAAAAAAAAAAAATTTTAATTTTTTTTGGTAGGAAGGGCTGCGCTTTTACCTAAAAAGCGCAGCCCTTCTAAGCTTTAAGGGCTGCGCTTTTACCTAAAAAGCGCAGCCCTTCCTTGTGAAGGGTTGCGCTTGTCTAGCGCAGCCCTACTTAAAAAGTGAAGGGCTGCTATTGAAAGGGCTGCTGTCAAAAAGCGCAGTCCTACAGGCCTTTTTCAACGCAACCCTTCTTCATTTTTCCACTAATGATTCGATTTTCGTAAAATCGCATTTGAAAATCAACATAAAAAATGTGAGGGAAAGATGATAGGACAATCTGATGCAGTCCTTTTGTGGACCGCATCAGATTTTAGAAACTGATGCGGTTCTTTTGTGGACCGCATCAGATTTCATTCCATAAAACAAGCAGCCCACGAGCGGTCCCCTAACTCATTTCTAACCCAACAAATGCGCGGCCCAACTTCGTTTCTCTTTCTTCTAACCCTAAATCCCATCTAACCCTTATTTCCGACCCCTAACTCATTTCTAACCCTCTCTCATTTCTCTCTCTTCTAACCCTAAATCCATCTAAACCCCCAACTCATCTCTCAATCTTACGCCCTCCTTCCTCCTCCCTCCTCAACGATGAACCGGTGACTTTTTCTTTTTTCATTTTTAATCTTTGCCACTTTTTGTCAAATATTTGACATTTCCACCATGCGACTTTCCTTCATCATTAACCACGAACCGCAACAACAATCGAAGAGAAGAATGTAGCGAATTTATGCGCCGCCTTTAATGTAACTTATGTGCCATCGTCGTTTTCGCGCCGCCGCATGCAGATATGACTCGCCGACGTTTTGGCGCAGCCGAATGCAGCGAATTTCGACGGAGGTTTCATCCTTCGCCGTCTTCATTTTGCAAATCTTCGTGTAATTCCAGATCTAGTTAGATTTTGTTTTTATAATTTTCGTCCACAGTTCATTTTTTCTTTCATTTACTTTAATTTACGTTTTTAGTTAGATCTATTTTTTTTTTTTCGTTCATTTTCTATAATTTATGTTTTTAGTTAGATTTAGCTCGTTTTTTTAAAAACAATTTTGTTCATTTTCTGTAATTTATGTTTTTAGTTAGATTTAGTTTGCTTTTTTAAAAAAAATTTGTTCATTTTGTAATTTATGTTTTTTAGTTACATCTATTTTTTTTTTTTTGGAAATTTTTGTAATTTATACTTTTGGTTCTGAAATTCCAAACCTTCCTACTTTCTTTTTGTAATTTTCGTTTTTTTTCATTGTTGAATTGGAATTGTGTATGCATTTTTTCAGGTATATATATGTATTGTTATTGTATATATACGTATATATATGTTTTTTGGTATACAAATCTGTTTTTTTTTAATATATATGTATTATTATTGTTAAAGGCTTAAAGCAAGCAACTTTTGGTATGAAAGTGGTTGCAGAGCTGCAACCTGCAGGTCTGCAACTTTTTTTTGGACATAAATTCTAAGAATCTCATGCGGTTTTTAGGTGAAAACCGCATCAGTTAAGGTGATTAACTGATGCGATTTTCCTTCAGAACCACATCAGTAAATCACTTACTAACCCGGATTTGGACCGGATCAGTAGATAAATGGGATCTGTTGCGTGCCCACCTGATGCGGACCAAAACCGCATCAGTAAGCCCAATTTTGACTGCATCAGATGGGCTTTTTTCCACCAATGGTTAGACAACTCGGTCCAATGACTATTCCATTAAAGTAATAAAAAAGTTGTTAAAGTTTAGTTTAGTAAAAGTTATTTATAAATTATTATGCTGTTATTTATCCCTGCTTAATATTTATTAGTATTATGTTAGGAATTTTTATTTATTATAATGTAGTACTTAGCTTTGCTGACTACGTGCTTTGTTTGCACGTGTTGATCATGGCTTTGCCTTATTGATCCTATGATGATCCATTCTCGGTGAGCAGTTTCTCTAGTACATTGACATCTACAAGTATGCAGATGATGCATCATGGGGTTTCGGGAATGGAGAGCTTGTTAGCATATTGATTTATTTACTGTTTTATAGTAGATACATTTATATTCAAGTTTGGTTTGAAGTTAACATTAACATTGTTGTTTGGTTTAAATTACTTTATTTTTTTTATATTTCAATTCTAAAGTTTAGTTATATGTTTTCCGCTCCAAAATTATGAATAAGCTGATACATTATCATACAGGCGATAATGCTTTGATGATTCTCTAATTTTATATTTGAAACGTAGTTTTTTGGAAAAGTATTCTTAGGCTTCAACATAAACTTCATGAATCCATTTGACCCACAAGTCATCCTGTTTGGTAGTGACAACCCAAACCTATTTTGTTAGTGCATCTTTGTTCTAAATTAAAGTTGGATCTGCCTCACCCCTAACCACCCTCTTACTTTGGAGTACAAATCTTCTGCCATGCTATGTTTCGTGGCTTCCTACTTTATTGCTCACTAGGAGTGTTCATGGATGGTTAACCGTCCCGAAACAATATTTCGGTTTGCTCTTTTTGCGAACCGTAACCGTTTAGACCGGTCATCACCTAAGCGGTTAACCGTTTTTTCGGTACAGTTTTGCGGTTAACCATTAACCGTTATTTAAGTTATACTATTATATTTTACTTAATGTACATATATATTTTTAATTTTTTTTTTTGCATATATTTCAATATTATATATACTCTAATATAAAATGTATTATAAAGTGGATAATAAATCAATTGGAAAACATAGCTAACACTAAGAATTCACTTAATTTCCTAATTATAGTGTTTATATTAGTACTAGAGTTTCCAAATAATTACATACTTCCTCTAATTGTTGTAACTTCAACAAATATTAGAATTAATGTAATTGTTTGAAAATGCTCACAATAATTAAATAGAGAAAAAAAATATTTCGGTATTTCGGTTAACCGTTTACTCAAAAAGCATAACCATAACCGTACCGTTTAACCGTTAATTTTACCGGTTCGGTAACCGTACCGTTAAAACTTTTTTTTATCGGTACACTAACCACCCATTTAGACTGTTTTTCGGTATTTCGGTATGGTATTTTGGTTTCGATTTTTTTATGAACACCCCTATTGCTCACCACTCTATAGAAAATATATGTAAATTTTCTCAATCTCCTTCAAAATAAACTTGGGCATAATGAAAATATGTGCCCAATAGATGTGTATGCTGAGCAGAATTGAGTTAATGAGCTAAAGTCTAGCAGCATAGGAAAGATCCCTACGACTCCAAACTTTGATTCTTGCTCCCATATTCTCTATAATATCATTACATTCAGTTTTAGTAATCTTCCTAGAGCATATAGGAACTTTAAGATACTTGAAGGGGAAATTACTATGATTGAATCTTGAAACATTTTGTAAAATATTATAAGTTCAATAATATTATTTGCAACTCGGTTTTTTCACCAAATACCCCTGACAAATTTTTTTATTCACCAGATACCCCAACTTTTTCAGAATTCACCATATACACCTGACTTTCTAAAAAATACTTACATCAGAATACCCTCAATAACTAACGACGGTTAACTTTGTTAATCAACCATAAAACCCCCTAATTAATCCTAAAACCCTAATTGATCCTAAATAACTACCCTAATTAATCATAAAAATCTTGATTCTCTAATTAACCCTAACTCTCTCGCTCTCCCTAACCCACCACCACAACTTGACCCCAAACCCAAACCCCAACCCCACCAGTCCCCTTCCCCTATACTTCAGATACCGGATATCCATTTCCCTTAACCTTGGACGAAAGCGCCCCTCCCCACACCCCCCTCCCGCAGCCTTCCCCGTCTCTCGAATTCAGCCTCCTCACTCTACTCGACACCGAGTTTCGTTCGATTTACCCCCCCCCCCTCTCTTGAATTCAGCCCTCCCCCTCTCAAACTCTAGATGAATTTTGTTCGATTATTTACAATGTTTGGTTTCAAGAACAATCTAAAAATTTTGGTCCGATTTCAAGAATAAATCTTGAAAATATGGGTCGGTGGAAAGAGGTTGCGGGGATACGAAGGATGGGGAGGGGATGGGGGCTACAGGGGAGGGGGAGGAGGAGGGGCATACGATGCTGCAGGGTAGGGGGAGGGGGAGGCGGGGTCAAGGGAAGGGGAGGGGGCTGCATGGGAGGGGGACTGGTGTTGTGGGGCTGGTGGAGTTAGGATTGAGGGTTAGGTGGTGGTGGTTAGGAAGAGAGAGTTAAGATTAATTAGAGAATTAGGTTTTTAAGCTTAATTAGGATTTCTAGGCTTAATTAGAGTTTATTAGGGTTCATTAAGGTTTTTTAGAATGAATTAAGATTAATGACTAATGGAATTAACCGCTGTTAGTCATTCAAAGTATTCTGATGTATTTTTTATAAAGTCAGGGGTATATGGTAAATTCTAAAAAAAATTGAATATTTAGTGAATAAAATTTTTTATGAGAAATATTTGGTGAAAACGTTTGCAACTTACACCCATAAACAAATTAAACGGATAATATACTTAATTGTGAGTTGGTTAAACAATGCGACAACTAGTAGTCCCACCCGCGGTCTGCTAATTCTAGTTGGTTTCCTAAACCAAAATAGTATATTAATGTACAATACGTTTTAGATCCCGTGACAGTTTCTTGTAGTTCTTTTTTTTTTTTTTTTTTTTGACGAGAGTTTCTTGTAGTTCTTGGCATATACTCATACGTAGTTTAGTTTGTTTATAGAATTTAGATCACTTTCTGTAGCTAATTATGGGGAGCATTTTTCGCCCCTATATTGGCAATTGGCATCATCTACCAACTATGGTAGTATTAATGTATTATTTGGCGGTCAACTTGTCAAAAAAAGAGTCTTGACTCTTGAGGCAGTCTCTATTGGTAGCATATTTGTTTCCTACTGTAAATCTATAAATAATGTTGCCATACGCATCCTTTAGTTCTATATGTCCGTATCACCTGGAGTTGTATCCCAAATCCCAATTATAATTATTAAGATTTATCATTCCATTATACTAGGACTTTGTCCACTTTTCTGCTTTTAGTGGCAAACCTAGAGAAGTACACAGAGGTACAATTGTATCCCCAAATTCAAAAGAAAAATCAGCTAAAAAAAAAAAGTACATGAATTTCGCCTACCGAGTCGGGTCTAATCTTGATCATTACGTTCATGTTTGGTTCGGATCAAATTGATACATGTCATGACCGGTTAACGCGACTTAGTTCGTGTTTGGATTGAATACGATTCAGGTCATATTTGGTAACGAGTCATTTTGGTTTTGGTTACATATCGGATTGGATGCTTTTCAGTCGAACTATATGCGTACGATATCATTCTCTAAACTGGTTCATTATCAAGTTGGGATTGACTTGGTGTTCGATCTTATATAGTATCCAAATTAGTTTGGGTCGGTGTCATTTTCAAATTCGATGAATTAAGGGTCAGGCACTGTCGAGTTGGGATATATTGAGATCATATTGTTCTATAAATTGGGTCATTATCGAGTTCGAGTTGATTACGAGCAGCATAATATTTGGCATTGAATTATCTTGGATTGGATTATATTCGTTTTCGGTTCAGTCTTAGATTTGGCCTATAAAACTAGGGATATATTCGGATTATATGTTCTCGAAATTTGTCATTATCAGGTTGTTTCCCACTGAAATATGTTATGATATTCATCTTGATTTATCTCATTAATTCGAGTCATTATCTCCCTACCAAATCTTATTGGTATCTAGTTAAAATTTGCTCGACGGTTCCTTATAGCTTCGTTTATGAAATTACATCACCATATTTGAACTTAAATAAATTTTACTCCATATTTAAGCTCTTGACAAGTATTCAGATTTCTTCTACCACAAGTAACTTAATTACATGCATGGCCTCAAAAAATAAAGGAAAAAATTTTCTCACCCCTAAAATTTGACATAGTTCTCAAATTACCCTATATTTGAAGAATTCTTCAAATATCCCTAAACTTTGACTTTGTACGCAAAATATCTTTACTATTGATAGAGCCCTAATGCTATTAGGTTTTTCAATCTCTCTCTCCTTCCACTTTCCTCCATTATTGATGACATTCTAATCCTCTAAGCTTTCTCTCTCCTCCCATCTTCATGCTTTTCTCTCTCTTCCCAATCTTCATTATCTTCCTCCAATCGTCATGTTGTTCTCTCTTTCCTTCTAGTTATTGCTAGTTCGGGCGGCTACTACCATCGTTCTTATATGTCGCCGTCGGCGCTGCTGCTGTTGTCACCACAAGTCCACAACTGATCTTCCTCATCTTTTTACCGTCGCTTTTGTTGCACTGTTGATGGTGGTGTTGTCGTTCCTGCGCGGTTGTTGTGTGTTGATCTGCTGCTGCTATCCCTTCTTTTTCTCTCCTCTGGCGAGTTGTTGCTGTTCTGTCGCTACCTGATTTTGTTGCTTTAGGTCAGGTGGTGCTGCCATTGTTCCACTATCGTGGGGTCTGATGTTTGTCGGCCACTTGCATTTGTCCAGCTGCCACTATGAGATGGTTCTGGTCAGTGGCGAATCCAGGAATTGGGCCACGTGGGTTCGGAGTAGTTTAAGTATAAATTGTAAATTAAATTTTACTATTTGGAGTTACATTTTGTTTTTTGAGGGAAAGGAGTTACAATTTTATAAAGAGAAGAAAATTAAACTTTCGATCAATAATTGTACTTTTTTTAAGAGAATCAATAATTGTTTAGTGGAGCTTTCATTCTTGATTATATGATTCTAAAAAAGAATCTAAGTAATTACTTATAGTAAATATAGACTATCAGTTTCTTTACAAACTACAGAGTTATACAAAGTAGCAATCGAGTATCAATTACTAGGACATTTTATATTGAATCAACTTATCGATTAAGTGTTAAAAGTTTATTTTTACATATATATGAAACTTTAACACTAACTAGTACATGAAATATAGTGACTAATTAACAATGAATTAACACTAATAAGTTTTTTGTATTTTAGTTTAACTGATAGTGAGCTCTGCCAATAATTTTGTTTATAAAGTGATGTATAAAATTCTTTCATTTCAAAAATTAATATTTGCACATTTGATTAGTTTATAAATGCACATATAAAATGTCATAGTATATGAACATTAGTCATTTGAATTTTTACACATTTTTTCAGTGCAAATAATATAATAATATGAGTAGTGAATGAAGTAATCAATAAAGTGATTTTTTTTGTAACTAATTTATATAGGGCATGATTAATTGATTGTTTAAGCAAGAAAAATGAAAAGAGAATAAAAAATAAACCAAATTCATTATCTTTTACTATATTTGTACTTGGTGGGACGGAGAGATTTGTAGAGAAAAAGAGAGCTTAAAAATAAAGGAGGATAAAAAAAAGAAAAGAAAAACCAAGTACATAATATAAGAAAGAGAGAAAAGAGAGAACAAAATAAGGAAGTCAAAAAAGAAATAACTGAAGGAAGACAAAAAAGAAAAAATTGAGCATTACCGCTAAGCTACACCGCTTTCAATTTAATATTAATGCCTTGTTGTGTATACAATATTGTTTCCCTTTTTTTTTATACCCAATTTTCCCCTTTTTTTTTTTTGGATCCGCATAGGTTCCACTGAACCCACACTGGATCCGCCACTGATTCTGGTGGTGTGGTAGAAGGTGAAGATGATAATGAGAGGAAAGAGAAAGGCATGGAGGTGGGAGGTGAGAAAAATCTTGGAATTTAAATAGCCATTAGTTGAGGATGGTGGGAGGAGAGAGATAGAAGAACCTAACAATCTTGAGGTTTCGTCAATAATAAGGATATTTTGAGTAGGGGTGTAAGTGGATTGGATTAGATTGGACTTTGAGTCCAATTCCAATCCAATATTTTTTGAGTCCATTCCAATCGAGTTTGATAATTTTTTCTTAAGTCCAAATCCAATCCGATTATTATATTACTTTTTCCCCCAATTTAGATTCAATGATTCAAAACGTTTTCTCATAATTGAATTTGAAAAATTAAGTTCATTATATCCATTCCATAAAATAAGTCACATACATCTTTTATGCTTTATACTAGAATTTTTTGCACGCGATGCGTGCTTCAATTTTTTATCGAAACAGAAACTCGATTTTCTTCGGCGTAAGAGTCAAAATTTGAACATTAGACATATGAAGTATAATTGTTTTTAGTTGCAAAATTTGATTGGTTTAGTTTCTGTCACTTAAGTCTCTCACCATTCTTTTTTTTTTACTTTTCAAAGTTAAATTCTAAGAACAAAATAGACATTTTATTGAATTTATTTATGATTTCTAATATTATAATTTTTTAGTTGATTTTTGAATTAAGTATAGTTGTAGTTTGTGAGTGATTGTTATAATTATATTTTTGGTATTTTGTAAGTAGCCACCTTTGATTTGTAAGTAAATTTGAAATTAGAATGGGAAGGGGGTAACATAGTCTCTTCATTCGGGGACACCATAGCTCCCCCCCTCCCTTATATAATAGAGATATGTTGTACTTTAATTCTTGAATGATATTTTACATAAACCTTTTTACCTTGATATTTAATCGCTATTATATAATAGAAAAAGATAGGTCCAAATATATGTAAAACTTTTATTATATATAGGAAACACTATAAAAAAGTAATAATTTTTTTCATTGTCTAACTTCTAAATTCTGATTTCACTACAAATACACCTCTATTTTTTATCATGGCTCACCATTAATTGTGAATGGTTCTTGAGAATAGTGATTTGTAAGTAATTTTTGTAAATGTTTTTGTATGAATTCACGTTCTAGGTTATTAGTTTTAGTTTGTATGTTAATTTTAAGTTAAAGAAAGTTTCCTGATTATTTCAGTGATTTGCGTGATTTTTATAACGTGATTTTCTCACTTGTATGAGTGATTTGTAAAGTTTCTTCTTTTAAGTGATTTGTGAGTGAGTGTTGTAAATTAATTTGCGGTAGTTTTCTTTGAGTGTCGATTTCGATTTTGACATTCCTTTTGTAATTTAGAAAGGGAAGGGGGGCAAAGTAGGCATTTCAAAAGAGGACACCATTGCTCCCCCCTTCCCTTATATAATAGAGATATATAGATATTAAATATATATACATGATATATATAAATATTAAATATAAAAATACTTTTGGATTGAACTTGATTTATTGGACTCCAAAGAAGTGAGTCGAAATCCAGTCCGAAAATATTTGGACTCGAAAATTTGAGTCTGGGTCCAGTACAAAAAAAATTAAGTCCAATCCAGTCCGATGAATTTGGACTAGACTGGATTGGACTCTGAGATATTCGCAGTCCGCTTACACCTCTAATGTTGAGTGAAAACAAATTTCAGGAATATACAAAGAATTATTCAAATATAAAAGGTAATTTGAAAATTACGTCAAAATTTAGGTTAGGGTATATGAGGAAATTTTCCTTATCGATATATTAGTGACATACCCCATCCGTTTCTTTTTAATCTACATACTATCCTTTTTAGTCTTTTTTTTTAATATATACACTGTTGTTTTTTCTATTTTTAGTAACATATCACATCTACTTTCTCCTCTTTTTTCACCCATGTCATTCACTTTTAATATTTTAACCTACTCTTTTGTTTCTCTCTCTACATTTTCAGTTTCTCTCTCTACATTTTCAATTTCCCTCTCATACCGTCATACTTTTGTACTTCCTCCTTGATTATCCCCAAAAGGAAGTGAGTAAATTAAAAAAAATAGGGGGAATATTATTTAATATGAGCTTGCTCATTTAGGGAACTTGGGGATGCCTTGGATTCGTAAATCATGATAATACATAAATTAGCCTTAAAGAATTTGCCAAAACATTACTGTAAAATATTAGTTCAATAATATTATTTGCAACTTGCATTGATATATAAACAAATTAAACGGATAATATAATTGCGAGTTGGTTAAACAATGAGACAACTAGTAGTTGTATATCATTATCCACCTGTGGTCTGCTAAATCAAGTTGTTTAACTAAACCAAAATAGTATACTTATGTATAGACCATAGTACGTTTTAATTCCTGTGACAGTTTCTTGTAGTTCTTGCATAAACTCATACATTGTTTATATATAAAAAAAAAGACTAGATGCACACTAACTTAGTGTGTAGTAATTGATATTAACTTCATATATTAGGTTTATTTTATAGAGATATAATGAACTTATATACAATATAGTGGATTTTATTAACAAAAACATATAGTGAAATTATATGCAATAGAGTGAACGATTTAATTTTAATAATATTTTAACATACAAGAAGATGTAGTCGTGTAGTAAGTATTAAGTATTGTGACACGTGCTTTAACATATAGAAATATGTAGTTTCTGCATGATATAACGAGTCTGAATGATATAGTGAGTTTCTGCACGATATTGTGAGTTTATGCACGATATGGTGAGTGTCAGAATGATAAGTGGATTGTTCAAAAATGATGTTGTTATGTTTCAGAATGATATAGTGAATTTCTGAATAATATAGTGGATTGTTTAGAAATGATTTTAGTTTCTGCATGATATAATATGTTTCTGAATGATATAGTGAGTTTCTGCTTGATATAGTGGGTTTCTGCATCATATAGTGGGTTTCTAAATAATATAATGGATTGTTCGTAAATTGATATGTGCTTTTAGCATGGTGAGTGTACACTAATGTTAATGGGAAACGCGTTTACACAGTCGGCTGGCATTGTTTATAGAATTTAGATCACTTTCTGTAGCTAACTATGGGGCGCATTTTTGTCCCCTATATTGGCATTATCTACCAAATATGGTAGTATTATTTGGCGATCAGCTTGAGTCTTGACTCTTGAGGTAGCATATTTGTTTCCTACTATAAATCTATAAATAGTATTGACATAAGCATCCTATTATTATAGTTCTATATGTCTGTATCACCGATTCACCGGGAGTTGTATCCCAATTGTATTATTAAGATTTATCAATTGACAATTATCACTCCATTATACTAGGACTTTGTCCAATTTTCTACAAGTTGCTTCCATAAAATAAGACAATGTTTAGGTGCATAAGACTCACACTCCTCATCTATATGCTTATGTATAGAGTTTGCGATGAAACAGTATGAAAAAGATATAGAATCAATACGAATATAAGATGATTATCTCGATGATTAGGAGACATATGAGAAAGCGTAATTATTAACAGGGGTGAAGCCATAACTTTGTATTTACGGGGTCGAAACTCTATATATACACAACTAAATCTATTTACGGGGGGCCGAAACTCTATATATATACAACTAAATCTTTAAATTATATACAGTTTTAGGGAAGTTAGTTAAGCATAAATAGAAGTCTTAAAATTTCGACCGGGGCCGCGGCCTCCTAGGCCCCTCAAAAGTTTCGCCCCTGATTATGAATACCGCGGATCCAGCATTCTTAATTTGGTGGGGCACTGTTTTTGAGAACCATCTAAAATTTTGTCATTTTGACGCTCCTTTCATTTTTTAACCAATAAAAATAACAATCATGTTTTCACATCTCCAGCCTGCACGTTTAACCATTAATATTAATTATTTGTACAAAAATTTATACAAAGTAATATATATATCTAATGTCATATATTGAGACAAATCCGACGCATCTTAGATAACAGTATTTGTTTCTATATAGAGTACTACTATTATTTCAAAAATCTTTACTAAGAGAAAATACTCCATATAAATAGCTTACAAAACCAAATATTGCAATTTTTTGTAAAAGAAGCGAGACTTTTTTTAAAAAAATTCATAGTTACAAATTTTGAATTTGATACAAAATTATAAGAGATGACAACTTTGACAATATTGAAGTGAAAGAAAAAAACTAAAACTAAAAAAAGGAAGAGTAACAAAAGGAAAAAGAGAAGAATTCATGATGCAACATCTAAAAAATGAAAAGACAAACAATTAAAGAAGTTGCTGCTAGAATACAGATTCGAACACGGGACTTGAGTAACATAACTAGTTATTAGGCCCGGGCTACTCCCCAGGTAAGAAAAAAAATTCATTTATTAATATAATATTTTATAATAATAACACTAAATACAACTTAGCCTAGTGGTTAAAAGTTTAATATATGTACTTGAGGTCTCGGCATCAAACCCTATACTATGCAATTTCTTAATTTTTTTTATTGTACATGGATTACATGAACTAAAACTCCCTAGGAAGAGCGCCACGTGGCACAGTTTCTTGTTTTCGTACGCCTTTTAATATATTTGTATAGATTACTTTACCCAAACGCATCAACCACTGGAGCAGAGCTCAATTTGTAATAAAAAAGGACGCGAAATTTACTTTACCCAGAAATACGGTCAGACTTAGAAAAACAGAATTTTGATATTTTGGTGGGGCACGTGCCACCCAGGTCCCCACATAGATCCGCCTCTGCCTATAATACGAAGTACTTACTCTTCTTTTTCTCTCCTTGATACCAAATTCATGCTCAGGCATCACCAAATGGTTATGAACTACTACGTTTGTAGGTGTAGGCTATGCTCCAACTATTTATAATTTTCATTATTAAAATTTTATTTTAAAATGCTGTTATCAAAAATAATTTAGTTTAGTGGTTAACACTTTAGTATATAATAAACTTGAAGTCATGGGATCAAATTTTATATAATGCATTTTTTTTTGTTATATATCAATCATGTGTAGAAAAAATGAAAAGCATCACGTGGCGCCGTTCTCAACCAATATGAATTAGCATCTGGGCTGAAAAATTAATTATGAAAAATAGAAAGTCTCTTTTAGAAGAGGAGCGACTATTGAACAAAAAGAGGAGTTAATGAGAATTCTTCATTGGATAATATTATATGTAAAGGGATAAGGCAGTTGCCTACGCAGCTGCATACACTATTTGGCTCAAGCAACTTCTTGCTGACATTGGCCATTTTCTCCGTCGTCCTATGATTGTCTATTGTGATAATGTCTCTGCTACTTATTATCTCACTGCTAACCCAGTTCATCATGATCGTAGCAAACATATTGATGTCGACTATCACTTTGTTCGAGAAATGGTTGCCAAGAGAGGACTTATTATTCGACGTGTTCATACTCAGTCTCAGGTTGCAGACATTTTTACTAAGGGCCTATCTACTGACTTGTTTACTAAACATCGTACCAATCTATCCGTAGTTTCACCCCATAAAGATTGAGGAGGTGTATTGGATAATATTATATGTAATTATATTGTAAAGGGTAGAATGATACTTTACTAGTCATAGGTCTGTATTGTAAACATTATAAATATTGAATGTCAGGTTAACCTACATCAGGTTAACACAATTATTTCCCACACTTGTACATTCTTAACATGTATCAAGTGGAGAAACATGAGAAATACCTTCATATCCTCTCTATTGTAGGCAGACTTGGACATGGATCGGTCCTGTTCACGGGCTCTGTCCGCGGGGTTGGGGCCTAAAATTTCCAGATTTCGTCCATGGGTATGCGAGACGGGCTCGTGTCTCTTGCGATCCTGGCCCATGTTTCATGTTGTTTTTTTGGATTATTCTTAGCAGTTTTAGACTAAAAAACAAAGAAAAGGGGTTTGCGGGCCAACCCATATACCATATGGGCGGGTTCGTGCTAGACCGGGCTTGAAATAAAATTTATTGATTGTGGTATACCCATGACCTACGTAGAGGACAACCAGTCAAGCCTCGAGCGGGATCAGACCAGAAAAGGAGACCCGATTTACATACGATTCCAAGTTTGGGTAGTATTTTGTCGGACGCAGTACCTGATGGGTACTCGGTATATCCGGTTTCGGGTCTGGGTACCGGTAGAACTGGATTTGGGACTAGTTACCCGGTACGTGAATTGGTTTTTGGCATATGTGAGGTTGTCATATGACACATATATAATTAAGTAAAAAATTAGTAAGCCTTTAGGCCCATTTAACTTTTTTTTTTAATTTTATAGCTCAATCGGCCCATTTTGTATGTTGTTAAACTGGAAGCTGGGTACCCAGTTATGGATCTAATACCTAACGATTCTAAGTATAGGTCCAAAAATTTAGTACCCGATTTGACTAGTTCCAATTCCAGTATTTTGGAATCCGCTAGTTTCGAGTCCGAGTATACGAAATTCTGTCGGGTACCCGGTTATGCTCATTCCTAGACGTTTGTGCACTCAATTGTTACCCACGCATGCTCTACTCCATCACTGTTACTTAATCGACGATGATCTATGCCATGGGGTTGTGGGCACTCTAAACTTCAGGCCACACAATCTCCAAATGCCCGCGCTTGGTGGATATTTGGCGAGACTCAAGTTGTGCAGCTATGTGTAGATGCATCTCTTATTTGCCTATGTGTGAGGTGATTGAGAGTTGGAAAAGTTTGGAAAAAAAAAGGCGCTCATAAAAGGTGTTTTTTTCGGCTTAATTGGGTTATTTGGGGTGAGAGGAACCGGATGGAATTCCAAGACACTTGGACACCTTCCATGTGCTTTTAGTTTGTGCTAACAGGCTTGTAGAGGAGTATAACAATTACTCTATACCCATCTATTCGAAAATAGTTGCTAAGGCTATGGGAACCTCGACGAAGTGGTCCCTCTGCCTGCAGGTATTGTAAAATTGAATGTTGATGTCTCTATTGCAGTGGATGGATGGGTGGGTATGCGGGTGGCGGCTCGTGATAATATTGTTTTGTTTACAACGACTAGGCGGAATAAGGCCTTCTGGAGCCTGAAAATAGCGAAAGCAAAAGCGATTGAAATGGCAGTAAGGTTGGGCAAGCGCTCTGGGTCCAAGCATGTCATTTTTGAATCAGACTTCCAATTTGTTATTAATCGATTATCGAAGAGTGCTACTTATCCTCGGATCTTGATACCATCTTGCATAATGTTCTTTTCTCTTCTACTTCTTTTTCTTCTATTTGTTGGTCTCATGTTAAGCGTAACGGTAATTTTGTAGCGCATAGTTTTTTTGGTTTTGAACAAATTTGGAAAAATCATGCTCCTTTGGAGGTGGCGCCCTATGTATCTATGGATGCTTTTATTCTTTCTTAATACTAGCTTGGCTTTTTCCCTAAAAAAAACAAAGTTAGACCCTTAAAGGTTGCGGAAGATCTCCGGTATGATTGGACGAAAAAAATTCCAATAACTATGATTTGAACATCAACTATTTTCTTTTAATACCACAAATACAAGATTTTTTTTGATGCAATCAAATACAAGATGAGAGCAAGAATATCGGTAGTCTGGAGCACCGAGTCTCAGCGCAGACTTTGGTGAGTCTGCCTCCAGACTACCGATATTTGGACTAAATGGAATGATGAGTCTGGGAATGAGTTTTGGTTTCCCAAACTCAATCTCAGACTTGGTTGTGGGTTTTTGGTAGAATAAATGTTATCTAAAATAATATGTTCAACTTTTGCTAGAGAGTCTGGAGTGAGTATGAAGATAAAGTGTAAAACTGGAATGAGTCTGGAGTGAGTCTGAAAAATAAAAAGTATATAAAAATTAGTGGAAAGCTGTGGCACATTCTGAAGATTGGATTTGGGTCTGAGGGATAAACTCATCCTGAACGTAGCTATTTGGACAATTATCATAAAGAAGTAAAAGTTGGACTCTAAAATGAGCACCTGTCTAATAAAGGGTTATCTACAATCAAGACAAGATTGGAATTTTTCTAAAAATTGATCGGTTGATGTTGCTAGTTCAAAGTTGCTATAGAGGAATATGGAATACAAGTAGCTTTTAAATTTGGTCCATATTATATACTTCTATGTAGCATCAGGGCATCACAATAACACATGGTAAGAACGTCTAACTGCCCATGAACAAGCCAAGGCATGAAATTTCTTAGATGGACATTTTATATACAATAAGAAAAATCTAATAGTATTTAAGATATGCATATGAAATTAAAAATCGGAATTTCGAATCAATCTAAATTAGTAGAATTTCATATTCCATCTACGAGGCTAAAAATCATCCAATTAGGCAATATGGCGTGTGCTAAGCGGATGAAAAGAGGGAATAAAACAAAGAGAATTATAATCCAAGCCATTATTAGTGGAAGAGTGTTCAATAAAGTGATAATATGGTTTTGTACATGTGAAAATGATTCAGAATCTTGATTAAAATTAACAGGGTAATGTTATATGTAGCCCTTAGGGTTATATATAAGTATTAAATACATTTCTTTAAATGGAAACAGTTTGAGAATTCAAGACACATTTTCACATCAATTGAGGCAATAAATGCTTGATTTAATATTTTATTTCCATTTTAAGCACCTTATACATAGCCCTAAGGGCTATGTACTCCCTCTGTCTTTTTTTATTTGCTACAAGCACTTTTTCACAAAGACCAAGGAGGGAGTGGGGACCATTGACATAAATGGAATTAACAAAAAAGCAAATAGGTTAAATTGTGGGACCTATGTATTATATATGGAAACATTTACAAAATCAAGAAAGGAGTGATGGCAAATTTGTAAATAAAGTGTGGGACCTATGTACTATATATGGAAATATTTGCAAATGTAGCAAATAAATTGAAACACCCCTAAATGGCAAAATGTAGCAAATAAAAAAAGACGGAGGGAGTATATCATTTTCCAAATTAACACTTACAATTAACAACCACACACTTGTCAAAAAAAAAAAAAAAAAAAAAAACAACCACACAAAAGATATGACATGAAATCAGATTTTATGTATTCTTATCTTTGTGACATCACTTTCATCTTTTGTTTGATTACATGATCATTACTCCTATGGCTTCTGTACCATTCAACTGAAGAACCTCATTCTTTCACTGAGGTTTACATGATTTACTTATTTACCCCCAGCCACTAGGTTAGTTGAATTAGAAGAAATTTTGTTTTGGCCTAAAATCTTTGAGAGCATACTTTCGCTTTAGTTTTCGTTTTCGAGCATAAACACATGTATTTACTATTTTATATTCAGGTGTACCATGCGTTTTCTACGCAGGGGCGGATCCAGGATTTAGAATTTGGTGGGGCACCAAATTACAAAAGAAAAATCATAATATCATATTTTAAAACAATGCAACACTTTAACTTTCACAAACTTAATAAATAATATTAAGTATTCAATACTATCTTCATTTTTAATATAATAAATATATTGACTTTCACATTCACCAATAGATGCAACTTTTATTTCAATTTGTTACTAAAGTTTATAAGAAGCTGATATAAATTTATTTAATGTAGATAGAAATCAAAACAAAATTTTAATATTAAATTTTTTTTTTAAGTATTTGCAAATAAATCTTGCCTTATAATTAATATATTTGAATAATGTCGAAAGTAAAATTGTTGCATTTATTTGTAAATGAAAGAAAAAGTAATCGTTATATCACAAACAAAAAATAATGGTTAAAATTAGAGCTAGAATTCAGGGAGATGGATACTATTTAAAATATACAATGAAGATCCAGAATGGAGAACAAAAAAAATGCTATAATAGAGAAGAGAAAGAGTAAGAAGTTAAAAAAAAAAAAAGCAAAAAAGAAAGAAAAGAAAAAAGAAAAAAGGAAAAAAAAAAAAAAAAAAGAAAGCAAAAAGTGCAGGTAGGGGAAGTCGAACCTGCGTGGGGCGGCAACAACAAATATTACATGTTACTAAGAGAACCACTGGACCAAGTTGCATTATATGTCATTTTTTACGCGCATTTTAATTTTAACCTATTGTAAAATCTGCTTGACCGTTAAAAGTAAAAAGAATCTGATTTTTTTTTGGTGGGGCACGTGCCACCCAGGACCCTTAATAGGTCTGCCCCTGTTTCTACGCCTTGGTATATATCATGTGTTTTGTACATCCAAGTGTCTAAGAAAAGTTGTATTCGAGTCTAGATTCTCATATAAGGGAAGATCTTCTATGGTACTTTTATGGTTGCAATACTGTTTTTGGTTGCTTTAGGGTACGTTCTATTCACCTGGATAACCCTGAACTGAACTTATCTGAATGAACTTAGGGCATGTTCTCCCCAGCTTATTTTCAGTTCAGTTCAGTTCAATTCAGTTCAGTTCAGATCAGTTCATTTCAGATCAGTTCAGTTCAGTTCAGCTCTTGACAATACTTTTACTCTCACATATCACTATTCATTTCAGTTCAGTTCAATTCAGTTCAGTTCAGTTCAGATCAGTTTAGTACAATTCAGTTCAGTTCAGTTCAATTCAGTTCAGTCCAGCTGTTTTATACCGAATAGAACATGCCCTTATTGGACATGAACTGATACAATATGTAAAGAAGGTGTCTAAGATCTTGGCTATCTCATATCGGAAGTTGAGGAGAACGAAACCTTCTTTATTAAGAGGTAGATACTACCTCAACCTAGTAGAGGCCTTTTGGGTAGGATTTCGATCCTGCACCAAAGTAAATCCTTGCGGGCTAGGACCCAATAGTGGTGTCCTACCGTCGATAGGTGGTATTATTTTATTTGGCAGAGAAAGAGTGTGGGCCAATAGTTAAAAGATAGAATGATTAAAATAATAGTGGATCATATCCCAAAATAGAAGTGTAAAGAGTATTTTGGAATAGATAAAAAAGAAAACTGTGAAGAGCATTCTTGAACGGAGTGAGTAGTAATTATTAGTTATCTCTTATGATTAACATTTTTTAAAAAAAGTACTATTTATATGATTGCCTATTCACAAATTTCACCATTAATATATCTAATAATGTTGCATTGATTTCATAAAGCACTAGCTAGTAGAAAATCAATTAATAACATTTTTATTTTTCATTATTATTAGTAACGAAAACATGTTATCTCTAGTTATTTAAAGACGAATTGCAAAATATTATGATTACAATGATTATTATTGTTAACCTTATTTGACCATGATTATAATAATTTTTTTAATAATAACACAATCAACTAATAATAATATGAGTACTAAAATAATAGATAATAATGCAAATATAATACTATATATCATAGTGGTACTTTAATTAAAAAATTAAATAATAACATATCAGTTAATAGTAATATGAATAATAAAATAATAAACAATATTACAAATATAATAATCATAATGGTACTTTAATTAAAATTTATTGATCATTGGCTATATGGACCTCATTGAAACTTATTGCACCTGATTAGACCTGATAAACTTATTGTACCTGATTGGAGTTTATTGGACCTGATTGGAACTTATTGCCCAGATTGGACCTAATGATTGAAACTTATCTGAACTAAACAGATTGGACCTGATTGGAAATTATTGTCCAGATTGGACCTGATTGAAACTTATCTGAACTGAACTGATTGGACCTGAAGTGGACCTATTGAACCTGATTGGAACTTATTGTACCTGATTGAAATTTATTGACCTGCTTATTGGCCTGATTGGAACTTATTAGACCTTATTAAACCTGATTGAAACTTATTTGACGTTATTTAACAAAAAAGTTGATGAGTAATAATATAAATATTACCCCTAGCATAAATGATATCCCTCATTTATTATCAGTTTATCACATAATAATCATTAAAATTTATCCTTAAAAAAATAGTAATTATTAGTTATCTCTTATGATTAACATTTTAACAAAAAAATACTATTTATATGCTTGCTTATACACAAGTTTCACAACTAATATATCTAATAGTGTTGCTTTGATTTCATGAAGCACTAGTAGGAAATCAATTAAGAACATTTATATCTTTCATTATTATTAATAACGAAAACATATTATATCTAGTTATTTAAAGACAAAATATTATAATTATGATGATTATTATTGTGAACTTTATATGATCATGATTATAATATTTTTTAATAATAACATAATCAGCCAATAGTAATATGAGTAATAAAATAATATGTAATAATACAAATATAGTACTATATAATCATAACACTACTTTAATTAATTTTTTTTAATAATAATATATCTGTTAATCGTAATATGAATAATAAAATAATATACAATATTACAGATATAATACTAAATAATAATCACAGTGATACTTTAATTAAAATTTTAATTTAAACTTTTTTATCATTGACTATTTGGACCTTATCGAAACTTAGTGGACCTGATTAGACTTGATTGGAACTTATTGTCCTGATTGGACCTGATTGAAACCTATATGAACTGAATTGAAATGATTGGACCTGAAATTTTATTAAGGTGAAAAGAACGCAATCTTAGTCTGTGCTTTTCATGAGCAAGAATAAATAAAACAAATGAAGTAACAAAATCACAATAAATTTTAATGTATTAATCATTGAAAAGAAAAAATTGTTACTCCATTTATAAAGGTGGTGTACTTTGCAATTGTCTCCTCACAATATTGTGATTATTGGTGACTAGTACAAATCCAGATGAAAGTAGCGACAAATGAATGATGGAGAAAGTAGTATAATATGGTTGAAGGCGAAAATTCATAGTCCTCACACAGAAAAGTATAGGGGAGAATCAAAACCAAATTAAATCCATATATTGCAAAAGGCTACGAATGCCCATAACGTGCTATAATATACCCCTATCTATAAGGTATAATCCTTTGTTAATCATGCACATACATACATGTACGAAGAGTGAGTGAGGTTGAGTTGGTGTAATAGTGACATCGTTTCACACCTCATATTCTTGAGGTTTAGGGATTAAATTTTATGAGACTTATTTGAGAATTCCCCTTACCTCCCTCAAATGAACCTTCATCTTACTTAATCTAAATACAAAATTTAAAAATGACTTGTAATTTTTTTTGATGTGACAAGTAAATACTCCCTCTGTTTTTTTTATCTTTCTCACTTTCCTATGCACATCTTCCAATACACATATTTGAACTAAAATATCTTTCATTATGTATTAGTAAAAATTATAACGACTGAATATTAATAATGTACTAATTGAGACGAATCAAACAAGACCCCACATGACTATATTTTTTCTTATAAATTGAAAAAAAATTAAGAAGATTCTCTCTAAACTATGAATAGTGTCAAGATTCTAAGTGAGAATGATAAAAAAAAAAACAGAGGGAGTAAGTAATATAGTAATTTGAGTTTGTCTTGTAAGAGACCGCCTACTTTTAAATTAAAATTAGGCAATGGTAAGCCCAATATCAAAGCCCAATAGTGACTAGGTTAATTTATTTCGGTGACTAGTTTAATCCATTTAGTTACTAGGTCTACTTTTATATTAAAATTAGACCGTCTCTTTTAATAATTTTTGTAGTAATTTAATAATATAATGATAATCATCTACTATTTGATGAAATTAGCTTTCTCACACACCCTTATTAATTTAAAAGTTAGTACAGAGAGATCATATACATTCTCGTAACAATTCAACTATTATGAAAGATCTTTGCGTAATATTGGCAAAGATTTTTTTGACGGGGCCAAACCTAAATGATGAGTACTATATTTACATGATTTTGCCAACTAAATTATTTGACATCCACTCAATAAAATTATTTTGGTCAGAGTAATATGACATAGTTTCAAAGTTCAAACTCATGGAGTGGCATTTACTTGTAGAAGTATATTAGACATGGTGTATATAAGAACAGTGGATGTAGAGTAATAACTAGGAATGATAACGGGTCGGACTTGGACCGGATATGTATAATGCGACTCCGACCCTATAAGAAATCGGATGTTAAATATGAGTCCAGCCCCGACATTCGAGTCAGACCCGACTTAAAATCTGAACATCCGACTCCGACCCGACTTGAAATTCGGACATCCGACTTAAAATTCGAACATCTGAACACGATCCGACTTATTTTTCTGCCAATTTTTTATAATAAAATAGTCTTTTATAATACAATAATTTAATCATAATTTATTCTAATCATAAATAAGAAAAAAAGATTGATTGACTCAAAGTCGGATTCGGATGTCGGATTATTTTATGAGACCCTCATCCGACTCCGAGTCGGATATTTTAAACGGAGTCGGAGCCCGATTACTTTTTTGTCAGAATCGACTCGGATTTTTCCTTCGGATCGGAGTGGACTAGGGTCTGAAAGTCTAGATATGTATTGACCCCTTGTGTGAACAAGTTGACTAAAAATTCTTGTGTAAGTTACATTGAGTCTTGAGTGTGAGCTCTACTTGTTCGATTATTCTCTTCAAGCCTTATCTTGTGCTGGCCACACTCCATTCTAACCACACGACAAAATATCTCTATTAAGCATAATTCCAACGTCAAGTCTAACTATGAAGGCTCTTCCTATCTCTCCCACTAGCTCATAGTCTTCCAAACAAAGTATTCTTATAATTATTTTTAGTAACTTCATACCAACTAAATTTATCTATATAAGTTTACATAATCATCAAAGAACAAATACTCACAAAAAAGAAAGAAAAAAAAAGAAAGTGAAGTATTATTTAAATTTTAGGACAGACAGGAAGGACAATGCCCATGTTTGGTTAGTGTTTCTCGTTCAAGAACAATTAATCATAACTTTATGAAAGTGAGAAGGTAGGTGTTCTTCTTAAAGGATCTTATTACATTTTTAAGGTAAGAACACCCCTTAGCTTCAACTTTACTATAAGCTTAAAGTTTGATAAATACTACTGTGTAGTGTAACGTAATCTGATCTAATCTGAACTTATTTTTTTTCCAGTAAAGCGCGTAGTTTTGAGAGGACCATAGTAGAAATGGCGGAGGAGAAAAAAGAGCAAGAGATGAAGAGGGAAGATGAGGTTGAAAATGAATCAGATGAGGTTGTAACAATAGCAAGAGTGCCACCATGGACAAAACAGATAACAGTAAGAGGAGTTGTAACAAGTGCAATCATTGGGGTGATTTACAGCATCATTGCAATGAAGCTGAACCTTACTACTGGGCTTAGCCCTAATCTAAATGTCTCCGCTGCTCTTCTTGCCTTTGTTTTCATTAGAGCATGGAATCAAATCCTCAAGAAAGCTGGGTTTTCTCCTGCTCCATTCACTAAGCAAGAAAACACCATGATTCAGACTTGTGCAGTTGCTTGCTATAGCATAGCCATTGGAGGTCTAAAGTCCCTCTATCTATCTATCTATTTCTGCACTTGTTTTTCACAGTCATATCTTTGATCATTAATATCTCTAATTACGCATTAGCACATGTAATGAAAAGCTGGTATTTTGAAAATTTACATTGAAACGAATCTACTAACATCCTACATGAGTATGGTCAAAATTACGGCTCTAAGATCAAGATATTACAAATGGGAACATCAAAATGGAATAGTGGAAATATTATAAGCCGAAATCAGATTTATAATCATTTTCTTTGCTAACAGGTGGATTTGGGTCTTACCTATTGGGATTAAACAAGAAGACATATGAGTTAGCTGGAGTTAACACAGAAGGGAATTCTCCTACAAGTTACAAAGATCTAAAAGTTGGCTGGATGACTGCTTATCTTTTCATCGTTTGTTTTGTTGGTCTCTTTGTGTTGACCCCCTTACGCAAGGTAAAACTTGCATTTTGCTGATAGGAAAGAAACTGCTATCTTGTATATATAGTATACTCCTATGTACTAATAGAAGTTTTAACTTTGGTATGTGTAGATTTTGATAGTTGACTACCAGTTGGTTTTTCCAAGTGGTATGGCAACTGCAGTGCTCATAAATGGATTTCATACAAGGGGAGATAAAATGGCAAAGTATGCACATAACTCATAGCTCAAGCGGGCAATTCGATGGTTTCCAATTCGAGGCTTTTTTAAGTTAACCAAACAAGCACTTAGACTAAAGCTCATTTTTATTTGATGGATTGTGATTGATCAGGAAACAAGTACGCGGATTTCTGAAATACTTTTCCATGAGCTTCTTATGGGGTTTTTTCCAATGGTTTTTTAATGGTAAAGGGAACTGTGGATTCATGCAGTTCCCTACCTTTGGACTGCAAGCTTGGAAGCAAACGTAATCTTCTTTCCTACATCACTCTTTCAACTTAATCAGCATATAATTATTTCAGCTGAATGTTGATCAGACTTTCATTTTCTATTGCAGGTTTTACTTTGATTTTAGCATGACTTATGTTGGAACAGGGATGATTTGCTCTCATCTAGTGAGCCTGTCTTTGCTCTTTGGAGCTGTGCTTTCATGGGGACTAATGTGGCCTCTCATTAGCAAGTTGAAAGGAGATTGGTTCCCTGAAAACATATCAGAAGAAAGCATGCAGGGTTTGAATGGCTATAAGGTGACTAAATTCACACCTGACAACTGATCACTAATCATTCCCTAACAAACCTACAAACTTTGTCATATTAGTGTGCTTTGCTTCGTTTACAAGAACGCGTGTTTGACAGGTGTTTATTTCCATTGCTCTCATTTTTGGAGATGGTTTCTACAACTTCTTCAAAGTACTGATTATTATCCTCATAAATGTTCGTGGTAGAATGAAACAAAAACCAATCCAGAATACAGGTAACTTGTGCACATCTAAATAGTTCAACTAACCTAGAGTATCAAGCTTATCTTAGTCTAGTGCTAAGATTTTCCCTGGGCCAGACCTGTTTGATTACTGTCTCAAAAAACGAAAATAAAAAGTTCAATTAAAGAGTCTTTGTGAAATGTATGAAGTTGAACTAAGGTCTATATGCTTTTGCATTGCAGAGACAAATGGCCAAGACAAAGCTCCTAAGATCACAAAGCAGAATGAGGTGTTCGTCAGGGAAAGCATACCAATGTGGGTAGCAGGAAGTGGTTACATCTTCTTCGCTATCATAACCGTCATTGCCCTCCCAATAATGTTTCCCGAAATCAAATGGTACTTTGTTGTTGTAGCCTACATTCTTGCTCCGGCTTTAGCCTTCTGCAATGCCTATGGAGCCGGCCTAACAGACATGAAC
Organism: Beta vulgaris subsp. vulgaris; assembly: GCF_026745355.1. Taxonomy (NCBI): domain Eukaryota; kingdom Viridiplantae; phylum Streptophyta; class Magnoliopsida; order Caryophyllales; family Amaranthaceae; genus Beta; species Beta vulgaris. The sequence continues at coordinate 9,319,815 of NC_079206.1, forward strand.
ATGGCATACAACTACGGCAAGGTAGCTCTCTTTATATTAGCAGGCCTAACAGGGAAGAAATATGGTGTGGTAGCGGGACTTGTAGGTGCAGGATTGATCAAATCAATGGCCTTAGTTTCTTGTACTTTGATGCAAGACCTTAAAACAGGTCATATGACCTTAACATCCCCGCGAGCAATGCTTGTAAGTCAAGGCATTGGGACAGTCATTGGATGTATAGTGACCCCTCTTAGCTTCTTTCTGTTTTACAAGGCATTTGATGTAGGAAACCCAAATGGAGAATACAAAGCTCCTTATGCTTTAATATATAGGAACATGGCAATCTTAGGAGTTGAAGGCTTCTCTGCTTTACCGCGGCATTGTTTGGAGCTTTGCTGTGGTTTCTTTGTGTTTGCCATTGTTGCTGACTTGATAAGAGATCTTGCTCCTTCAAAGATTGGAAGATTGATGCCGCTTCCTATGGTGATGGCGGTTCCGTTTCTAGTAGGTGGATACTTTGCCATTGACATGTGTGTTGGAAGTTTAGTGGTGTTTGTATGGAACAAGATTGATTCTAAGCAATCTGAGTTGATGGTTCCTGCTGTGGCTTCTGGTTTGATTTGTGGGGAAGGACTCTGGTCTCTTCCAGCTTCTTTTCTTGCTTTAGCTAATGTTAATCCTCCTATTTGTATGACTTTTTTGCCTTCCAAGACATAGGATATTCTGCCATACTCCTTTCTTAACTTTTCCTTTCCAGGAGTTGCCACATTATGTATCTATGGAGGTACACACTTTTTTTTTCTTCCTCCATCTCAACTTCACAATTACTTACAATAATGTATACTACTAATTTTCCATTGAGATTGCCTTATTGCTTGGGGAACTTCTATAACTTCTAAATACTATTGTAGACTTGTAGTAGTTTGGTTAGAAGTAGAAATATCATTTCCTGAAAAGTTACAAAGTTTCATTTCTTGAGAAGGACCAAAGTTAACTTCTAGTAGGAAGACAATTTCACTTGTAATTACTTTTGTAAGAAGGGACATAGGAAGTTATTGTAAACCAAACAACTATGTGAGAGCTGCAAAGATTTTATGGTGTCACCCATTTATAATGTCACTTGAAAATCTTGCTAAAATTAAGAGTATGTTTTTTTCAACTTAAGTTTTAAAAAATAGAGTCTGAAGCATAAGTGCAGATAAGGTAAATTAAAGAAGAAATAAATTCAAATGAATTAAGATAAACTTATAAAGTTCAAACAGGACCATGCCGACTTCAACTAAATCAGTATTGTATAATCGTAAATCAATTTTAATGTTAAAAAATCATGTTCACCAACAAAAATCGTTATTAAGTAAAAAAAAAATCAATTGCAATCAGTTATCTACGTATGAGAAAACACTAGAGAATCAACATATTGTTCCAATCGATAAAAAATAATTTGATCAAAATAAATTAGAGATCGCCACTGGTGCAGGGTGGGTGGGCTGGTCCGTGAGTCCTAATGGGTCGGGCTGAGATTTCACGGCCCAGGACCGGACCGTAAAATTCACGGTTTGGGTGGGCTAGTCCACGGGCTGAAAAATCTTTGCCCACACCGGTCTGCTGCCGGTTTTCACGATTCGTGGGCCTAGCGAGCTGGTGGCTTAGCCGGTCGGCATGCATGGGATTTTTTTTTTTTCAAAGTTATATAATCATTTATTATTGTTACATAAAACCTTTATATTATTTAAAATATATACAATTATTAATATTAATGAATAATTTCATTATTTTTGAATTTGATTGAATTATAATATATGCAATTTGATTAAAATATATATAATTTGATTAAAATATACACAATTTGGTTGAATAATTACTTGGAATGGGCTGGTTCGGTTCATGGGTTGGGTTGGACCGCTTTCGTGGACCGAACCGGGCAGTACCCATCAATTTCAGAGTTTGAGGTGTGCTGGATAGGGCTTTTCGCTGACTCATCTCACACGATCCAAGAGGCGGGCTGGGCTGGATTGGCCCGCACGGTTGGGCATCTCTAAAATAAATCAGTTTCGTTCAATATAAATTGGTTTGAATGAGTAAAATAAGCGCTTCAGTAAAATACTGATAAAATGAATAGCGCCTAAGGCTCCATTTGTTTTAGAGGAAAACGTTTTCCCAGAAAATAATTTTCTCCATTTTCTATTGTTTGGTTGGATAAGGGACTTCAAAACGAAAACTAAGGTGAAAAAACGTTTTTCATCCCTATGTAAATATTTTTTTCCAAGATTTAAAGGGAAACCATTTTCCTCCACTCTCATTCCGGACATCTCCATTTTCCCTTCTTAGCTTAAATACTTAAGGAGTAGTTTTTCATCGAACCAAACGAAGCAAAACTAATACTTCATTTGCATTTTCTACGGACAATGTTTTTCTATGTAAATCATTTTCCAAAAAAATGTTTTACGATTAAACCTAATGGATCTTAAGTTAAATTTACGTGAAAAGAACGCAACCAAAACTTTTGGCGTATGGGCTCAACCTTAATCCATCTATATTCGTAGTCGCTTACAGAATCCCAAGTTGCTAAATGATTATCCTTCTGTAGCTAAGTTACAACTCACAGCTTAAGTCAACCGCACAACAATACTCCTAACAACACGTGATTTGATTCTATCTTTTTATAGTTTACTTATTCTCAAATCTCAAGTTCAATACATTTGAAAAGTCATCAAGAGTCTAACTAATTACTAGATATACTTAAAAAAAGACGAGATATGACAATCATTTCACTATAAATTTTCATAACAAAATAAAAGCATGAGAATTGTCGGGCAAATTTGATCAGGATCACCCAGAAAACCAAGAAAGTACAGTTTAAGTTTCCACTGCAGAAACTATTCCCCCATTATAATAAGCTTTATATATCCGAAAATTCATGGGGGAAGAGATTGCAGAGAGAGATATACAGAGGGAAACAATGGAAGTAGAACAACAGGTCGAGTCCGAATTCGAGTCGAAAAAGAAAGTCCCGCCATGGAATAAACAGATTACGTTACGAGGTTTGATTGCAAGTACAATCATAGGGGTTATTAACTGCATCATTATAATGAGGATAAGCCTAACAACTGGTTTGAGTCCCAACTTAAATGTTTCGGTTGCTCTTCTCGCCTTCGTCTTCATTCAATCATGGACCAAGATTCTTGAGAAAACCTCATTTTCCTCAGTTCCATTCACAAGACAGGAGAATACCATGATTCAAACTTGTGCTGTTGCTTGCTACAGCATAGCTATTTCAGGTATTAAATTGCAATGTTCGTCTTGCTACATCTTTATGATCATAAAACACTATCTAACAGGCTTTTCTTCAGAAATTTTGATTCTAAAACGCCCAAGTATATGTCAGAACTGTCTCTGATTTTCGCTGCTCGGCTTACCTGTGTTTTTCCTGTTTGATTGCTTTGCAGGTGGGTTCGGGTCATACATATTGGCATTAAACAAGAAGACGTATGAGCTTGCCGGAGTAAACACACCAGGGAATTCTCCAGGAAGTTACAAGGAGTTAGAACTTGGATGGATGATTGGTTATAACTTGCTTGTTTGTTTTGTTGGACTTTTTGTGTTGATCCCACTTCGAAAGGTAAGTTAGCAACACAAATTTTCTTCCTTTCACACTGTTAGTTGAATAAAATAGTCCCTTTCTGAAGTTCAATCTTGATGTATTGTAATTTGTAGATATTGATAGTTGACTACAAGTTACCATTCCCAAGTGGCTTGGCAACTGCTGTCCTCATAAATGGATTTCATTCAAGGAGAGATAAACTGTCAAGGTAGCTCTACCATCTCTGTTATCTAGGAAGTAAAGACTAATAAGCTCTACATAAGTATACCAATTTTTCCCCTTCAATTTAACCATTCATATTACAATATTTCCCTAAGTGATCATTGTAACCAATTAAGTAAATTCACCTTTTCATTATTTTATTAGGTGTTTTGATAACACATGTTTATATGTTAAACAAAAAAGGAATAGTTCTCCTATATCATTGTCGCCAAGGCCCTAACCAAGATTAAGAAGTATCTTCTGAACATTGATCGAAACTCATGCCTCCTTATGAACATTGTTTATGAATATGATAAAAACCTTGAATTACTGTTCTACCAGATCTTATGAACATCGATTAGTGTGCAATTCGCTGAGCGAAAAAGATAGAGGCTGTTCGACAAATTCATCAAACGTCTGCACATTGTTTACAGGGAGCAGGTGCGAGGTTTCATAAAGTACTTCTCATTAAGCTTTCTCTGGGGTTTTTTCCAGTGGTTTTTCACTGGATCAGGAAACTGCGGATTCAGCCAGTTCCCAACATTTGGACTTCAAGCTTGGAAACAATCGTAATTGACTAATTTCTTCCCCCCTCCTCAAACTCTAATCATTTCCTCTACAAAAACACTATAAAACCACATTCTTGCTTGATTAGTCTGATTTACTACTTTCTGCACATATTACTGCAGATTTTACTTCGATTTCAGTCTGACATATATCGGCACAGGAATGATTTGTTCTCATCTTGTTAATCTGTCTTGCCTATTGGGAGCTGTGATCTCATGGGGAATTATGTGGCCAATCATTAGTAAACTTCAAGGAGATTGGTTCCCTGCAGATTTACCAGGTTACAGCATGCAAGGCTTGAATGGCTACAAGGTTACTTTCTCTACCACACAGCTCTATCACCTCCGCCACTATACATACTCTTACGCCATTTGAACAATTGGATCCATAATTTAAATATGTTGTCTCAATTATGAAATGATTAACCAGTCATTTTGACACTTTATTGATACTACCCAATAAAACTCATGTCTATTAAAGACCTAATCCAATAAATTACACTAATTAACTTGACTTAACACTTGATGCCACTAGGTTACCTGTTCATTAACCAGGTCTACACCTCAAATCTCTGTTTTTCTGAATATCTTGAGTACGAAAACATCTCGATTGTTCCACATCTTGATTCTAACAGGATTATCGCTTGCAGGTGTTTATCTCCATTGCTCTCATTGTTGGTGACGGGCTATACATCTTCCTTAAAGTAATTTATATCATCTTGAAAAATGTTCTCGGTAGAAAGGACAAGATCCTTAATACAGGTAAACTTCTTCATAAAGAAATTCAATCTTGAAAATGGTATTTCCTTAATACTATTTTCTTTGAGTAAACTTTGCTCTAGAAATCTCTAGGAAATTCCTACTCTAATGCACAGTGGATTTGTTTCTATTGCAGATGATAATGATCAAACCATAACTCCTATGCTTCATAAACAAAATGAGCTTTTTACAAGAGAAAAAATTCCAATGTGGATCACAGGCGCTGGCTACATCCCACTCTCCATCATCTCCACTATTGTGATACCTTTCATGTTTCCCCAGGTTAAATGGTACTATGTCATCATAGCATACATTCTATCTCCAATACTATCATTTGCAAATGCATATGGAGCTGGTTTGACTGATCAAAACATGGCATACAATTATGGGAAAGTGGCCATATTCATTCTCGCAGCTCTTGCTGGGAAAGACAATGGTGTAGTAGCCGGGCTTGTCGGGTGTGGCGTGATCAAGTCAGTTGCCTATGTTTCATGCTCTCTAATGCAAGATTTCAAGACGGGCCATATGACCCTATCATCCCCTCGGTCAATGCTCCTTAGCCAGGCAGTTGGGACAGCAATTGGATGTGTTGCAGCCTCTCTCTGCTTCTCCCTGTTCTACCACGCATTTGACGTGGGAAACCCTACTGGAGAATATAAAGCACCTTATGCCCTAATCTACAGGAACATGGCAATTTTAGGGGTTGAAGGATTCTCGGCACTTCCTCGCCATTGTTTGGAGCTCTGCTATGGGTTTTTTGCACTGGCTGTGGGACTTAACGTGCTAAGAGACGTGCTACCATCTAAGATCGGAAAGTGGACCCCACTTCCGATGGTTATGGCTGTACCATTTCTGGTAGGTGGATACTTCGCCATTGATATGTGTGTTGGAAGCTTGATAGTCTTTCTGTTGCATAAACTTAATCCCAAGAAGGCTGAGTTGATGACTCCAGTTATTGCTTCAGGTTTTATTTGCGGGGAAGGGCTTTGGAGCCTCCCTGCTTCTCTTCTGGCTTTAGCTAAAGTTAATCCTCCAATTTGCATGAAATTTTTGGCCTCCTAAGGGTTAGCATATGAAGAAGAAAATAATGTTCAGCTCTCGGAGTCTGCATTCTCTTTATATTTGTGAATTGTGGGTTTGTGACAATGGAGGGAATCAACTTTATTTTTACACATTACACATTTACACCCAAGGATGTCGCTTATCTAGTGGGGTATGCAAATTGACCCGCAACAGAAAGCTCCTCAAAGAGGACCTCAATTTTTCTATATAGTCTAAGGTAAAACCGTAAAAGCAAAGCCCATTGTTTTTCTTTCATCCCACAAGTTCTACTTAGTGTTCATAAAATTTTAAATTGAGAAAATTGGCATGAATTATATTGTGGAATGTATTTATCTTTTCGATTGTGTCATTTCTCAATTTTGTGAGCTCAAATGGTTTGATAGTAGCACAAAGCCACCCATTCTTGAGACGACCCTATTACCATGTAACATTTACTTTCAGAAAGCAACTAAGAAAGATAATAATCAAGTTTCATTTGGGGAGGAGACCGAAAAATTAGAAACGCGTGCCAAAAGTGAGCATCAAAACTTGTTTCACTATATCCAAAAAGTAGAAAACCAGATTCTGCCACCACAGGCTACATGAGAGACATTTATTTGACAAAATATTCGGCAACCAGTTTCCAGATAAATTAAATAGATTTCCTCAGGAAATTCTTCATAATATACATTGATTTCTGTGACTGAACAAATCTATGCTACACAAATGCTGTAAAACCCCCAATTAATGGGGTAAAGAAAGCACACCAACACTACAATTGATACATTTAACATAGGCTAATCATCCAGTGATAACACCAGCCAGAACATCACTCTTACCTCGAGCAAAAATTGTGTAAACTAAACGAATTGCATCCAGCCAACCATCCAAAGATTCCCATGAGTCCGCTACCTAAAATGTCCAAAGACAGGATAGCAGTGTTACTGAACCAAAATTTTTCCACTTATCATCATTACTAACTGAACAGCTAGGCTCCTGAGGGGAAGAAGAAAGAACCAAGAAATGTATAGAAATTCCAGATATAAGTAAGAGAAGTAACTACCAAGTAAACAGGTCCACTGATTGTGTCAATGGAGAGTCCGGCTCCAGGTGGCAAAGTGAGATCAGCACATGCTGACACCGAAACAATATCAGGAATGTCAACTTTGACAGCTCTGTTTTTCATATTCGCTCCATCTGCTGGCTTGCCGGAAAGACTTTGCCGTGACGTCTTTTGTTCAGATACAAGCTGCATTAACAAGTAACAGTTCAGTGAGAAACATTACTTTCAACCATCCATTAGATGGCATAATGGTTATCAACATAGCTCCATGAACTAAACCATACCCGAGGCCTGTACAAGGTTATGCGATATCTCTCTTCATATAATGGAGATATTTTCTAAATAAATCAATCTTAAGTGTTAAGTCACACCCGACAATAGCTAGGTTCCCATAAGTATATATAAAAAGAAAGCCAATACATGACTTCCTGAATCTGATAATAAAAAATCTTTTATTTCAAAAAAACTGACAAAAATAGAATAAATATAAGGCAAATTTTCAAAAAACTACCTTATATAACAAATTTCTTTCAATATACTACCATTTTATATTTATAGTTAGTATTAATCATTAACTAATTGCCCCCTTATAGGTTGCTAGCGAGGAATGACGAGACAAATGAGAGGGAATGAAAGAAAAATACCTTGTGGTGAACCCATTGTTGGTGGTTAAACCTCATTAACATTAAAATGGTAGTATATTGAAAGAAATTTGTTATGTAAGGTATTTTTCTGAAAGAAAATTTTTAAAAGGTAGTTTTTTAAAAAAAAATTGGTTGTAAAAGGTAGTTTTATGAAATTTTCCTAAATATAAATATATATACTAATAGTTCATTGTTTTAGTCTTTTATTTTTATATTTCATTAGTTTTGTCTTCTCTTTTCTTTTTTTTTTATAGCCCATAATTCAGTCTAGTTTTGTCAATTCTTTCATTTGTAAGAAATCCCCACCATCAAATTCTAAACAAAATTAACACAATAGACAATGTCTGGCTATATAATGCTCTAACCGCTATGTCCCTTCAAAACAAATGAAAATGCTCTAAACGCTATGTGACTGATTTGTCAGAGATTTCAAGCAGACAGCAAAGAGCCTTAAGTCAGTATATGAACTCATATTAATATAGCCTGTGCAAACATCTGACGTCGTTGAGCAGTCGGTCACTTTCATTCCCCAGATAAGAGATTTAAATTACCTGATAAAGGCCCTCATGGTTAAGGACAAATTGTGTTCGCTTCCAATCACTGTGAGGAGCAATTGGATTGCCTGGAGGAGGTGCTGTGAGATATCCCACTTTAAGATAAGGCAAAGGTAACTGTAACAAAAGTAACAGAATTATGTTTAGATTATGTCATAACTAAATAGTCAATAAGAACAATGTCAATGCCTTAGTCCCAAAAGATGGGTCCGGCTGCATAAACCAAGAAATTATCTCTTGTGGTCATTCACAAAGATCATCTTCTTCCATTGAATTCTATCTAGTGTTATGTGCTCCAGCGCAAATGCCTTTTCTCATTTTCATTTTTAACTCAAACTGCTTGCATATAAATAATACAGGATGGGCAGATTACGGGTAATGTCAAAAGTCATACTAAAGAGAAACAGAAGGAGGAAGTATATGATAACTCATTATAAAATATAGATGGCTGGCTAGAGTACCTATTGTCTATTGAGAAATGGAACTTGGAGAGGGTCAAAGTATCACTTACATAACTATATAATTGCAAAATGCAGTTTCAAGAAACAAAGTATGAACTCTCAGCCATGTAATATACTGAAATGTATCAAGAATTTCACACATTCTGTTAAGCTTATGCAAAATAAAACTTCTTACCATTGAACGGACTAGCCTCAGTGCACTGCGATAGACCTACAAATTAAGGAAAACAAAACTCTGTGTCACAGATAGAGTTCAACAACAAACTAGGAAAAAGAAACAAATCTATGCGCAATTGTTTACATTAGGAATACTTTCTTTTAATGCACATATTTGAGCATTCTAAGTGCGTGCTATATCAGGAGAAAGGATGACAAAGTGCAAGAATCAGAGAATATACAGCCACAGCAGATCTAAGAAGGGTAAGGTATATGCAGCCTTATCCCAGAAAAAAAGAGCAGAAAGTTATCAAGAAGATATAACATGAGGATCCCAAAAAAGAGGGAGGGGGGGGGGGAGAGAGATCAAGAGGGCATACTGAGTAATTTGGCTTCAATGCGTGAGCAGCTGCAATATAGACAGCGCACTGACTATATAAGTCATTAGGTGAAACATCTTCAGGGCCAACTGATCCCCCGATCCTTAGCAAGTCCTCAGCTAAGCCATACTGCAAAACCAGAAGATTATACATAACTCACCTATGCATCCAACAGGCTCAGTGACTATATATATTTCCCTTCTACTGACATGTCTGTGCACAAAAATAAGAGAAAGAAGAAGGCAGCACTGGACAAGTAGACATGCAAAAATTGCTAAAACAGAAAAAATAATCAAGGACTAACCAACACAGTGCCGAGGTTGTAGATAGCCCTATGAAAGTCAAACTGCAACTGAATTGCTGCACGGAACTGCATTATAGTGTGGAACAGAGAATCAGAACACTGATAAGAGTTTCAACAATTTTCATATATTATATGACAAATAAAAGCATTAGACAATTTTGGGTTCATCCAAGGACATCTTTTTGCACCTTACTAATTGCTGTCTTAACAATGTTGTGCTTTTCCTTTGCAGGAACTATTGCACTGAGTTCCTGTATCACAAAACATCCAAAGTGAATGCCAAAGTCTGTGAACAATACCTTTCTACGGTAAAAAAAAAGAAAAAACATAACCCACTTTCCCACCCTTTCCCCTCCTTTATCTCTCACTACAAGTATCAAGATGATATATTACCTGCAATGCAAGTCCCCAGTTGTTGAGCGCCTGGAAAGAGACAATAAGATTATTACACAGACAACAATGAAAAAGAAAAATCTTAAATGGTCGAAATGACAATAATATATACCAACAATTCAGTGTTACAAAAACATGGTTCAAAAGCATACAATTTTCTCTGAATAAGAATCAAAAAGAAAAAGATATACCTGGGGACTATTCCAATTCAACTGCACCGCTCTTTCATAGTGTTTTGTGGCCTGAAAAGAAGACAACAAAGTAAGATGGCGTACCTACACTTCAATAAAATCAGGAGCCTCGACAATCTAATTTCATAAGTCTAAACTATGTGTAAATCTTTCCCAAGTACCAAAATAGTTGAGGCGATGCATCAATTGTGTCCTAGGTACATGTCTAACACTAAGTTAATACTTACAGCATTTGCCATGTAAACAACTCATATTGCTAATTAGCTGTGCTTCAGAGGTTTATGATCAAGATGGCTTTTAGAAATGATAGGATAAATTGATAACAGACAACAAGACAGGCGCAAATTAGAGAGACTAGAATTTTAGCATATAAATAAGACCTAAAAATAAGCAATCCAGGCTTCCCACCAAAATTAAGTGTTTCAATTTCATCATCAGATTGAGAAACTATAAGATAGGTAGATGGACGTTACTGAAGGATGGGCAACATACGATTCGGAGTAAATTGTACAAAACAAATGTGCAAGATTCTAAGTCTTAAGAGCAGCTATGATACTAGGCTACTAGCATCCTCCAGATAGAGTCCTTGTCTCCTTGAACTAAAAGCATCAATTGCAGGTCTTCTAAAGTACAGAGGTGGGGTCCAACACTCCAACTTGATTAGATCTTCAACTTGTGGAATGTTACTAATAGCCTGATGCCCATAACAAGCCTGGGTCCAGGTATCAAAAGACTATGATTATATCAACCACACCCAATAGATAGTATAAGCAAACGATGACAGATGCAGACTGCATAGCAGACAGTTACATAAGTAGGGACAAAGTAATTTATCATATAGAAGGAAAGATTTTGCACCTGCTTCCACAAGTCTTCAGCCTCCTTTGTACGACCGCGCATTCTTGCTCGATCAGAAATAGCAATGGCCCAATTATAATAAGCCTGCATATTATATTAATAAATTATCCAACAATGTAATGGAAGGCCGCATAGCATATCCCACTGCCAGATCCAAGATTAGGTGGGGAAGCTTGAGCCATGTACCACAAACACCTTTCCCAGGCACAATAGGAAAGGCGAAACCAAAACCTCACTTGTCTAATGACCAACTACTGAATATTATTTAATAAAGCATACATACATCATGAAGGGTGGGACATAGACAAGTAGCTTCATCGTACTTTTTGCAAGCCTCCTCGAGCAGTGCATCTTTGGAAGGTGAAGCAGAATCGGGATCAACATTATCTGCACTTTCCTGAACACCAATACACATCATAAACAAGAAGTGCTCATTAGAAAAATAACCAGATGCTATACCATCCCAATCATGACCTAAGACACCATGTGCTAGCAAATTCGAATTTGGTACACAGTCCTAGACTCCGGTCCAGTCGGATACTTTTGAGTCTTTGAGACTATTTAACAGCACAATACTGAATATACAACAAAGTAATGGAGAATAAAGACAAACTAAATTTCGCATGAACTCTCATGTAGCCCCCCAAGAATTGAGATATTTAGTTAATCACTAACAACAAAGCACAACTCTAATGAGAAAACACGAGGACACAAAGTGATCAAGGATCAAACTAAAACCTGAAGCACCAAAGCCCAGTTGTAGAGGGCATCGTGATCTCCTGGATTTTTCTCTATCGCACTAGCATACCTGCATTGTGGTCAGAAAAGGTTACTACTCCACCGAGTCGCGCATATTCGAAAGAAGGGAACAAATTCTAATCAGCCCCCGAAACTTAAACGGCTCCAAGGAAAACGTCTTTGCATGCTACAATATAGAGATAGAATCTAATTCCATTACAATAATTGTAGCTCCAAGTAGCCCACTGAAAATCATACCTCCTGGCAGCATATGTAAGAATCTTTTGGCGAGATCGTCCTTCCTCATCAACACCCGATACACTGTTGATAAGTTCCATAGCGGCATGGTTCTGGTATGAATTGTCTTCGCTGACAATAACAAATTTTGACAAAATTTAAGTTTGCTGCTATTAATTGTTAAATATTCTGCATGTTTGCTCAATAAGTGAAATTATATTAATTTGTGAAGGTCTTCTCCCTTATATTCTCTATCTTATTTCTGCATTGGCCTTCTTTTTATCCCTTATATGAGCACGAAGGGGAACGAAGGGCCCGATGAGTTCAAAACCAGATTGGACTGAAGTGAATTTGTCTGAACTGAATTGAACTCAATTGAACTGAATTTGCCTGAATTTGTTTGAACTGAACTGAATGAAAACTTTGAGAGAAAACTAACTGAATGGAATTTTCCTAAAATTGAACTGAATTTTCATTTGTTCAGTCCAAAAGAACAGAGCCTAACTAGAAGCCTTTCCACTGATAAGCTTATGTCTCAGACCTTCTTCACTCTCAACCTATCCAAACAACATAGAAAGTGGGGTCACGGTTTCTATAGTTTACTTTCTTGTGTTGTTTGCTACTATGAAGGGCGCACCATGCGGCATGTAGTGATGCCCTTTCCCTTGTTACTTTTTGTTCTTTAATCCCTTCTATTTTACAATCTTGCACATAGAATTCTATGGAACATATACAAAAAGCACCAAACATGAAAATAGCACTTCTTTTACAATAAGTGGCAATTGCTTAAGATCATTCCATAAGCATCACACTAGCAATCTACCAAGCAAAACCATAGAGTTAAGGTCCTTCGGAAAAATTAGAGAGACAAACCACATATCCTCAATGGACAGTCATCTACTCCCTTCCCCATCCTACTATAATCAGCCACATTCGGCTTTTGAGGTCAAAACACTTTAATTTGACCTCTAATTTCCTAAAGACTATTGAGTTCAATACAACACACTCTTACTAGTTACTATTCATCTCCACAAATATGTTCACAGGAAACTCTTTCCATACACTTTTCTCATGGACATTGATAAACACCAATGCTAGAAAACTAAGTCAATTGTCGCGTATTTTTGCACCACAGGAGCATTCTAGATTCAGTTCTCCTGCCGATAAAGCGGATTAATTACCTCATAGCGGTAAAAAAAAAAGGCCCCAACGCACCACACTAAGATAAAATTGAACACACTTGAGATGATCCAAAACTAGGACTAATTTTCCAGGTTTTCAGCAAATCAATTACAGCTAATTGTGTCATAAAAATCAAAATTATAGTAGCACACCATACAATTAACCGAAATTAAACCACAAATATATGAAATTATTGTCAGAAGAGAGAGAAGAACCTAAAAGGAGAAGCGGAATCAGGAGCAACAGGAGTAGAATTATTCGATTGACTTTGATCTCCTTTCAATCCATTCAGCAATTCTCGCATCGTAAAAGTTTTGCTTCCTTCATCTTTCTTCAGTTCAGATTGACCTGTTGATTCGCCGGAGACGACGTCGTTTGATCCGGAAGGAAGAGACTCAGGTTCGGGTACCTCGTGCTTCGGATCCTTATCCGAAGCAACAGGCTCAAGTACGGCTTCAACGGCGTCGTTTGATTCCTCAATGACACCGTTTTGCTGTGTATCTGTCGTCGATTCTAATACAGCGTGTTGATGCTCGGACTCTTCCGACGGAACCGCCATTGATTGAAGCTTCGAGATTTGATTGATTTCGGAAATACAGATGATGAATGGAAGAAGAGGAGAGAAGGTCTGAATTTTTAAATTTTTTATGTTGTATCACAAGGTGAAGGAAAGGTAGCGAGATCTGTCCACAGTAAGACAGTTTTTTTGGCTTTTTTGCAGTCACAAAACTAACTATGCAAGAATGTTTTCGGAAAATAAAAATTGACGATGTAAGAATATGTATGTTTCTGGTTTCCCTCCTTCACCTTTTTTTTTTTTTTGTTCTTTTTTCTTTTTTCTTTTTTCTTTTTTCATGTCACCAAATAAGAATATGATCTTTTGAATTTATGATAAATTCATTTTACTTCATACTCTCTCGGTTCAAACTCCAAAAGAACATGACCTAATTTTATAACTAAGTTAAATAGGACATACGACTATACGAGTCCTTATGTAAATCAAATTTGATCATGGACTTATAAATATCACATCTACTCGACTTTCTGTTGTAATAATAGAGTTTTATTTCATCCAATACCCCAAAAGATAGTAATGAAACTATACCTACCAACTTTCAGTTTCTACTATATTATTTATGAAAAGAAATAGGATTAATGACAAAATAATATGAAAAATAGGTAATGGACTTTCTCTTTAATATTTGCAATCATGGATGGAAGTAATTTGCCAAAGATTATAAGAATTTATGAAATAATATAGGATTAATGACAAAATAATTTGCAATCTTGTAAATGCATTTTATTCTTTTCTCTATGGCATTAATAATTTAAAACTAAAATAAAGGACATTTTGTTAGAAATATTTGAGTTGTAATAATTGAACTTATCTAATCTGAACTTATTTTTTCTGATCTGATTTGATCTGATTTACAAGATCTTATCTTTTAGATTTTTCTCAATATATAAGAAAAAATATAGTCATGTGGGGTCTTGTTTGATTCGTCTCAATGAGTAGTTTATTAATATTCAATTATTATAATTTTTACTAATATGTAATGAAATATATTTAATAGTAATAATGATTTTTAAATATAAGCATGATCTGATCTGATCTGATCTGATTGGATCTGACATAAGCAAAAATAAGGTGAACTGAACATAGCCTTAGTGTGCACCCGATCCATTTCACATGAGTTGTAATGATCAGTTTTTGCCGCGTTCAGTCTTCCACTCTTTCTTCTCTCTCTTCTCATAACTTCTCTTTCCTTCTCTTTCCTCTGATAACTTCTTCTAACTTTGTTCTCTTATAACTTTTGCATGTTCTCTCTCATAAATTAACTTCTTCATTTTCTTTGTGCATGTTCTCTCTCATAAATTAACTTCTTCATTTTCTCTCTCATAACGTCTTCATTTTCTCCATGTTCTTACTATGCCTTTCAGTTTTTTCGTTCATTTTCTGTTTAATTTTGAAATAATATACTTCATCCGTTTCGAATCAAATGCAACAAATCCACTTTTACGCATGTCGAGGCATTATTTTAAGCACAAATATCTATAATCTAATTACATACAAGTAAAAATTTTAAAAATTACGTTTTATGAAAGTATGTCACGGGAATAATCTAACAAGATCCTACTTGACTATGTTTTTCATTATGTATAAATCATAAATCTTAGTTAAAGTGAAAAGTGTGAATAGTGAAAAAGTAGAATTATTGCATTTAATTCGAAACGGATGAAGTAGTGTATTTTGACAGGATAGTGTTTTGCTGAGTTTTTTTGGTGTGTGTTTTGCATGATATAGTGTATATTGACATGATATAATATATTTTAAAAAGATATGATGTGTTTTGACATGATAGTGTTTTGCCCTTTTTTCGACATGATAGTGTTTTGCCCTTTTTTCGACATGATAATGTTGCATGACATAATGTATATGGACATGATAGTGTATATAGAAATGATATAATGTGTTTTGACATAATATAGTGTATTTTGAAATGATAGTATTTTGGTGTGTTTTTTTTTTTTGGCATGATAGTATTGCATGATATAGTGTATACTGACATGGTATAGTATGTTTTGACATGATATAGTGTATGTTTATTCTGAACAATTATTTTTGTATTATTGAAGATAGAGAAAATAGCAGGTTTTGGTAAGTAGGAGCGAGTAATTTGTAACGGGTCACGTGTCTAAGCCTGGTGCTGTGGCCTATGGTACATAGTATTTTTAATGTGAATCAAATCCATGCAAGTCGGATTATAGTTTCAAAGTCCCAACAAAAAACTAGAAACTTTCTAATTTCAACAATTTTGTTTTTACGTTTTTAAAGAAAACCTGAAAATCAGATACATAAGAATTACGATAGAGTAGAGAGTTAGAGACCTTAAAAGTGTGAGGATTTTGACAATAATGAACAAGCTACACAGACAAATAGGTACTTAAGACTTAAGATGAGGGTATGTAGAAAGACTACAATTCTTACCAGTTTCACTGATTTTGGAATTCCGCCTCTATCGCTGTAAAGTGAAGCGCGGGCAGTAGTACATAGACAAATTCCAAAATCAAGAAGCATACAGAGTACAGACAGAGGTGATGTATCACAGTATCGTTATGAAGTGCTTTTCTTTGCAAAGCATCATCTAATGGATACATAATCCCGATTTTTGGTTAAGGGGAGAGGGAGATCCTCCAACCAAAATACAACATACAAATAAGAATATAAAAAAAAAGTAACCAAAAACAGTGTCCCCAACCCAAATTTAGGGTGCAGTTAAATCTTATCATGCAAAGTCACCACCAAGTCATGAGCATCATCCAGAAGCTTCCAGACATCTAAACTTCCAGCCATGTTATTACACTCTCTTATTATTTCATCCATGCTGCTGTATTTCTCTAGTATTAGCTTCCTTCTCTGCAACACGCATGCCGCTACAGCATAGAGAAGTAGATCTTCAGTGGGCGGAGCTCTTAGCCGCATTTTCCCCCATGCAGACTTGCTGATCCCGGCTCTGATGGCTGCCTGATCAGCCCACATAACCTCCCACAAGCAAAGTGTTTGCTCGAAAGTCAACTCCCTTCTAAAAAGAACCACCACCATTCTATACACAAAGAAACAGTCTTCTGCTTGAAGCTTCTCTAAATGTCTATATAAATGGGAGTCCTTACATTTGATGATCTTGGATATAAGACCCAGCTGTCTTCTGATTCCCACCTCGTCAAGCCGGAAGTTGTGTCTTGCTTTTTTCATGAAACCAACAAAGCACCAGAATGCTTCATGGTCCTCCTCTATGACCGATATGATTGGCGAGAGAAGATCACTCATCCCTTGGCAGTAGCCAGTCTCAGGATCGTACAGGGCGTAAGCTTCAAGGACGGAAACAAGACGTGTAGCATGGTATATCATGCATGGTTCTAAGTGTTCATAATCTTTCAAGCCAACTTTCTCTGCTTGTTGCTTAGCTTTGGCTTCTGATACTGCAGCCTGTGAGGGGCTGTATATGATCCATTCAGGATTTGAACGCAGAGCATCAACACGAATAATCCTCTGCCACGTGGAAAAATCTTCAGATGAGTAAAAAGTCATCCCGCTCTGGGCTTTTGAAGGAGAGGAAAGTGTGTTCTCATCTGGATCATTTCCTTCAAATTCTTCAGCACTAAGAAAAGGTACATTGTTACCGTCTTCAGATGATTCCGAATCAGATGATTCTGAACTGACACCAGAACCCTCCTCGCAGGTCAACACAATCTTTTCACCTTCTTCGAACGAAGAAGCAGAGGGTAAAATCTCAGGATCCCAGATAGGCCCATCAGAGTCTTCTGATGGGTTATCCCCGTCATTTGAAGTTCTAACACTGCTTACATCGTCTGAATCCGGAGTCTCGGAAACTTGACTGAAAAACCCACCACTAACATCATTGCTGTTTTCAGCAGTCTCATTCCTCTTGAAGCTTGCAATTGTGCGTTTTAGAATTCGACGACATTGTCTTCGCAAGGTTTCATATTCTTTCCTGATCAGAGACAATAATCGTTAAACAATGAGAATTACGAAAGGAGAAAGGAGGGAACCATTAACACGAGAATTGCTGAAATACCTTTTCTGTTTTCTAGCAGTGTCTCTTTCCTCCTTTGTGCTGTTCAAGTCATAACTGCTCAAAAGAAGCATGTCAATGTTAAAAAGCTCAAAGTCCATCTAGCACCAAGAATTTAAAGTCCACAAGCTTGAAACACATAGCAGAAAACCAAATACTCTATGCAACTACTTCAAAGATGATAATCAGATTATCAAGACAATAAAATCACTGCAAAGAGGAGCTAGAGAAGATGAAGCTATAAGCGCATATTCATGTTAACGAGAACAGCCTCTCTGCAATTTGCTGGAATTAGGGTTTACTGAGCCTCTTCACAGCTGTTCATGTAAGCTTAATTATATCTCATACTACTCCACTCCACGTCTCCACCCACCACAAGAAGTCTTCTAAAAGGCATTCGGGTAAAGGTACTAGTGGTGGTGAAGACGGGTCAAGTAGATGAGTTTATAACAACAAACAAACCTTCTAAAACTATATGATCAATAACTCTATCAATTCTAAGCAGACACCTAGTAACTTATTGATGGGTCTGTCAAACAAGTACAAAATAAAACTGGATTGTTTCCAAGAGCACCACTTGAAATCCAAAGGATGTTAACTAACTCTACTACTGCAGAGTTGATTCCTAAGAGTAGCAGCATAAGTATATACAGCTACATATTACTTCCTCTAGTTCCAAAATAATAGGCCACATTTAACCTTGTCAATTCTAACTATTACACTCTTTAAGTAATTAACATGATAATCTTAAATAAGTATTTATAAACAAAAGTGCAGCAGCGATGTGTTTACATCATAACTCAATGCATATTTTGACAAATCTATGGTCAAAATTAGCGAGCTTAAACCACCAAACAGGGGACAACAGATATATCATGGCAGTAATTACATGACATAATAAATAAAATTAATCATGAAAAGCACAGTAGATAAAAGTTGCTTGTAGACACAGTAAAGTGCTTGTTGGTGGAGGCATCATTAACAAAGACATGATACAGCTTTTTTTGCCTAGTAGGGACATGAATCAGACTAGTAAATTAGTTAACAAATCAAATCAGATCAAAGCAAACATTCCCAGGGTTAATACAGAAAGTGATGAAACAATTGAATTCTAGTGCCTTGATACTTACACTCCAAGAAGATATGGCCAAACCTCTGCTCTGATACTGGGATCAACACCCTGCATTATCAATACAAAGCATGAGAAATCTGGCAAAAACTTTCACAATCCAATATAGACATGCTGTCATATAAAGCACCACATAGTCCACAAATGACTAGACAAGCAACTTACCCCACTTCTCACTTTCTTCAGAAACTTAACTCCACCATCGGACAGTCTACTATCGGGTCCAAACAAACGTTTCCATTGCTTAGGTAGAAGGGCATGTTTCCTCCTTCGCCTAGACCAAGGCGATTTAAGACTTAACCTGAAGAGTAAAAGACACAAAAGAACCATAAATTTAATTCATAGTATAGATCAAATAAGTATCTATCTTACATTATGAAAGAAAACATTAACTCAAGTGCTACTATCATATTTTATCCTGGAGAAGATGATTTACATCTAAATGTTCCACATTGAAACGGGCACAAAGCATTCAAATTTGATTACCAGTATAAATATGACCACAAAATAGATGCATTCATAAATTCATCAACTATAAGGTGAACAAATGTCCAATCTCAGATATCTAGGACAGCTGGGTAGTTAACATCTATCAGCAATTGGATCAATTGGTAAGGGGATGTTCGATCTTGGGAACGCATCATCAGTTATTAGAAGAGCTTAGCCCCAATTAGGCCTTCCGAATTCAGAAATCAGAATAACCGTAAAATGAAAAGGATGGTTGGGTGGTTCTTGGTGGAGATGGTAGTGGCCGCGATGGCATTCACATGGTAAAACTGTCACCGTGATTTTAGCTCCGGCGTATGTTTCGGTATCATGACTCCCCTAATTCCTAAATGTAATACTAACAAATTAACAATGAGACAGTGATATTGGTTGGTGAAGTTGGTTTGTCAAAAAAGATTTGACCTTCCTAAATCCTAAGTGTCATAGTTCCTCACGAAAATGATAGCGAACAAAACTCCGAATTCAATAGCTCAAAAGGGAAAAAAATAACAATAAAAATAAAAAAAAGGAAGAGTCTAGAAGATCTTTGAATGAGTCTTCTTCCCATCTATGAAACGCGTCAACAGCTCAATATGAAATCTTCATAGGACTGAAGTGATTGATACTTGATAGTACTATGTAGTATGTAGTAATTCATCAACAACAACTTTAAAAAATTAAAATAAAAACCTTGAACAAAATTAGAAATACGTTACTTAGCTCATTTCCACGAATATAGCGGTCAACATAAAACCAAATTAAAGAGTAAAATATATAATTCAACTTAAAAACCTCAGAATTCAATACTAGCATATATTTAAAAAAAATAACTGTAAATTTCCAGATCTCGATCTCAAAATCAGTAATAAAAAACTTACCGATCAGTAGAAACTGGAGAAGAAGAAGATGAATTTGTAACAACAAAAAGCACCGATCTTAAGTGAATCCACGACGAAGAAGATGAAGAAGGTGAAGAAGAAGAAGACGAAGATGACGGCGGCGTAGAAGTATGACTACGCCGTAGAGATCTTAACAAGTGTTTTTGCTCCGTAATCATATCTTAATTACTCACTAATTATCTACTAAACTCTTAATTGATTGAATTTCGTGGTTTCTATTTATGGCATCTGAAAGTAACGGCGGCGGCCACGGCGGCGTAAGCCGAGCCGTGGCCGTCAATAAGCCGACATGAGGTGAGAGAAAGTTGCGCCGCCGGAGAAGGTGGTGGCGCCGAGAGAGGAAGAACGGTTTCGAGTAGTAGCATATGAGATGGAAAAGGGTATTTTCGTCAATTTATTAAGAATGGCATGGTGGAATTGAGTTTACAGACATTTACCAAAACTGAAAACTGAAAACCTTGTCTGGTCGGAAAAATATTAAATACCTGAACTACCCTTTCTCTCTCTTTATTGGGGGTTTTGATGATATTTTGTATTTTCTCTCTCTTGACTATATTTCGGAGATTATATTATATATATATCCGCGGTCGAAAAAGTAGGCGGAGTGGTAATTAGAGAAGTAGCGCATTTTTGGGGGAATTTTAATTTTCTCTTTTCACACACTCGCTACTACCACTTTTATTTTATCATGCGCAGTTCCAAAGACCAAGTGGATTAAATCAACTCTCACTTTCTTTCTTTTTCTTTTCTTTTGCTCTTTTTTATGAAGTTATGTAAAAATCTGCGCGCGATTCTCTAATTTGACAAAGAAAGCTTATGATGAGAATTGAGAGATGGAGTGACTTGGAGGGGCCCAATAAGTCTGAGGCTTCTCCCACTCCCACTCCCACCCAATTTTTGACTTGAAAATGGATGTTTTTATTCGTCGGAAGCCCTACGTTATTACAAGTACAAGGTTGCTCTTTTGTGCTTCATGTGTCTTTTACTAGAATTTATCTCCACCGTCTTTTCTTGGCCCATTGTTATGTGTTAGCCCAATTGTTATAAGAATATAAGCATTTTGGTCTTCATTTGGTAAGACTTAATATTGTGGATTTGTGCCTTGTGGTAATGGTTATTGTAATACTCTTGAGCTAATAGATGTTCTATTATTAGAAGGTCTGGTTGAATACTGGTCCAATCGATTTAGTGGAATAGGACTTCAAAAATTTGGGGCCAAATTTGGTTGGCAAATGGAAGCAGAAAAAGAAAAAATATTAGAAATTATGTAACTCATCCGTAAGAATAGGACTTTTCATCTTCTTCACTTATCATTCCACAATTCTCTTTCCTTTTCATAAACTAAAATTTCTAAAAAATCATGATATTATTCAACGTTGGATATAAAAATTAATTATCACTCTCTTTATCAAGAAATCATCTCATTTCCAATTTTAGTTTTCGCCAAAAAAAGGCTCAATTTCATTACTCCTTCCATATTTCCAATTCTCCTCAAGAACATCAATAATGAAGATTTCTAACAGGAATAATTGTTTTTGCTATTTATTTGTGGTTTAGATTCAATTCCTCTCAACTCATATCCAATAAATCGATTTCTTTTATCATCCAAGAAAAAGATTCAAACGTTAGTTTACGAATTACAATGCGGGAAAAATAAAGTCTTCAAGTTTGATTGTGGGAAGTCCAAAGATGAAAAATCAAGAATTTATGGGCTAATTTGTTATCAAAGTTTTCAATTTTAAGGTAATTTCACTTTCTTTTATGCCTAGTAGAGATTTATAGCAATTATGAAACTTTATAATTTGAAATTAAAATTTAAAGTATGTAATTCTTAGGATTTTTATTTTCGATTTCATGATTTGCTTGTTTGCAATTTTGCTTAATTGTTTTTTTCATTTTTGCAATTCTCCCTAGTCCCTAGTGTTAATGATAATAGACGTTACTGTTGTATCACCAAACCTGGAGAAAATTGATTTATAAACAAGTTTGGGATTAATAAAACTCAAACTTTGGATTTATGAATTTTTCTTATGAGTAAATCTAAATCATCAATGGTTAAAGTGAAGTATGTGAATGGTGCAAAAGTATAGAGCGCAGATAAAACAAAAATAATATAGAGAATAGTATTAGTTTAAAAAATTTGAAAGGTTTGATCGTTTATTTTTCTTTTTGTTTGATTATTTCATTATTATTCCTCATAATTTTGACAAGCAGGATAATGTATTGTAGATATTGAGGGGGTGGGGAATCGAAAGGATGACCAAGAGCGCAATTAAGGGAAATTTTGTTATATACTTCCTTTATTTAGAAATAATTGTACCAATTTATGTTTTATTTGACGGATTTCAAACATCAATATCTTTAATTAAAAAATATACATGGAAACGAATCTAAGATTCCATATGATTAGATCCCATATGATTATGTTTTTCCTAAAATATAAATCACCAAAGACCATCAAAGTGTAAGATGTAAATAGTAAAATGCTATGCAAATGGTGCAATAATTTCAAAACGGGAGAAGTATTACGGTGCTTTACCTTTTTACGTTACTTTCTGTGTGCTACAGTTTTCCCATACAACTTTTATCATACACCTGATGTACTATGAACATGATACATCCAATACTATTTTCTTGCTTATTGCTCATTTGAAAAACTACAAATTACCAACAATTGCATAATGGTGAAAGCTCCAAATAAGCAAAAAAAATAGTAATGGGTGTATGATAATGAATAGTACTTTTTCCGTGATATTATAAACCCTTGAATTCATGGATAACTAGTTCAATTGAAAATATCTTATGAGGATGTTATGTAAGATTTGATCTAATCTTGTCTGTAACATTTACTTTTGTAACTCTCTATAAAACTAAATTTTGTATTATTTAGTAAGAAAATGAAGACAAAGAAAGCATTCGTTTTTAAAATTGTTACCTTTTCTTTTTAGACCATTTCTATTTAATTGTTAAATTTACACTTTTATTCTTATATGGTAATTAACATGTTGTAACAAGGATAGGAGTTAGCTCAAGTAGGTAGAGCACTCCCCCCTTGGCCCCTGAGGTCAGGGGTTCAATCCTTACCCCTAGCATTATGGGGTTAGCCCTTGGGCTGACTTAATTTTCTAATAATAATAATAAAAATTAACATGTCGCAACAAATTTGTACATTTTTCCAACTCATATGTCCCACCATCCATTTTATTAGTCCACTCAAATACTTCCCAACTACCCCATTTTCCCTCTCCTCTAATATTTTAATGGTTCTTTTATATATATTTCCAAAAGTTAATTATGCTTTTGTCGTACTTCTCTTATGCCTTTTTTAAAATTGCTTTGGTTGATCTCTTCCAAAATGAAATGTAATAATCATTTGTAAATGAAGGGAGTATTTAGTAACAAAGGGAGATGTAATTTCAGAAGCAGATTTTTTTTTGAGGGGCACAAACACATTATTTTAGTTGTGGACAAGATAGTCGAGATCCTTTTTTGGTTTTATCTCTATTATATAAGTTAAGTGGAGCTATGGTGTCTCCCAACAAAATGTCTTTTTTTATCCTTAATTAAATATATATATATTTAATTGGATATTCAGATTTTGTACAATTATATCCTTTCCTAATTTAAAGATTGGTCGAAAATTCCAATAATTAACTAAATAAGCATTAACAAAGTAAATTGACCATAATGAGAAAAATGATTACTCAATAAAAAAAATTACAAATTTAATTTGACTACAAAATTCTATATCTAAATGTTTATCTCAGTTTCTAAAAACTTTATAGATTACAGTAGTTTGTATAACAATAATTATAAATCACACTTTTATAATTATATTTTGATAAAAATTTATTAAGAATAGATTCAAACAATCGACGTACGTGCATAGAAGACTATAAACAAAAGAATGAATTGCCTTGGAAAATAATGTTTTAACCTAGAAAGTCCAGAGTAGACGTTAATCATGTTTTGTTTTGGCCTCTAACGGAGATAGGAATTAGGAAATATGCAATGCATCAGGTTGATCGGCCTTTTGTTGCAAGCAATCATAAGTGTTCTATTTGTCCATCAATTGTTCCTTTCATTTCTTTTATTAGAATGATGCAAGTCAAGGGATTGTCCATATATATACTAGTAATCTTCTATACACGCGATGCGTGCATTGATTATTTAGGTCTATTCTTAATAAATTTCATCAAAATATAATTATAAAAGTGTGATTTATGATTATTGTTATACAAATTATTGTAATCTACGAAGTTTTTAAAAATTGAGATAAACATTAGATGTAAAGTTTGGTAGTCAAATTAAATTTGTAATCTTTCTTATTGAGTAACTATTTTTCTCATTATGTCAAATTACTTTGTTAATGCTTATTTAGTTTATTATTGGAATTTTTGACCCATCTTTAAATTAGAAAAGGATATAATTGTACAAAATCTAAATATCCAATTAAATATATATATATTTAGCTAAGGATAAAAAAGACATTTCATTAGGGGACACAATTGCTCCCCCTTGACTTATATATATTTGCAAAAATTTTAAAAATTACATATTAATAAAAGGAATAATTGATTCTAATACTACAATCTTTGACCGATTAATTTTTAATAAACCAACCTTTCTATTATTTCTGAATAATACAACCTTTATACCCTATTTATTTCTAGTATCCGGTCAAAAAAAAAAAAAAAATTATTTCTAGTAAGTCAAAATAACTTAAAAACATCTAAAATTTTAACACTTGACATTAGAAGTAGGGGCTTGGAGGCAAGGGAAGGGGAAAATCGACGAGATTGTAAATGTTGCTTACAAAATAATCTGATCATCAACACGTCAAAGCCCGTTAGAAGCAAATACCGTCAAAAGGTTGCATTATTCAAGAATAATTGAAAGACTGACTTATCAAAAATTAATCGGTTAAAGATTGTGTTATTAGAATCAATTATGCCTTAATAAAATACATGTTATGATGAATCTAACAAGATCCCACATGATTATATTTTCATCCGCGTATAAATCACAAATGATGGTCAAAGTGAAATTTGTGGATAGTGTAAAATATCAAAGTGTAACTATTAAAATGAAACAGAGGGAGTATGAGTTATGACCATTGCTATGCCGAGATTGGAGTGTAAGTGAATTATCTAGATTAAACTTTGTCAAATCCAAATCCAGTTAAAAGTATTTTGGACTCGAGAAATTGAGTCCACAACTGATTCGAATATTTTTTAAGTCCAGTCCAGTCCAGTTTAAACTAGTTCAATAATTTTTTCTTTAGTCTGAACCCAGTCCAGTCCGATTATTATATTTTTTTTTCCGATTTAGATTCCATGATTCACAATATTTTCTCATAATTGAATTTGAAAATTTAATCTCATTATATCCATTCCATAAAAATAAATAACATACATCTTTTATATTATATATAAATATTAAATACCTATTATAAATAAATATTAAATACCTATCATATATAAAAATATTTTTGGACTGTACTAGACTTATTGGACTCCGAAGGAGTGAGTCCAAATCCAGACCGAAAATATTTGGACTAGAAATTTGAGTACAAGTCCAGTCCGAAAAATTGCAGTCTAGTCCAGTCCAACAAGTTTGGAATGGACTGGATTGGACTCTGGATTTTTCGCACTTCGCTTACCCCCATATAGGTCTGCAATTACAACAATACTATATGAGACTTAACTATTTTGTATATTTTTGATATCGTTGTTTCATATGCTTTCTCTGTTTTTGTAATTGCACCATTTCGTTATTGGCATTATATTAACAAACTTTATTAACATATCTCACATCATTATATATATAAGAATAAACATAATTAAGTGAGGTGTTGTTAGATTCGTCTATGTATAGGATTTAACATATCAAATTTTTATAACATTTATTTATATATAATTATAGATATTAGCGTTAAAAAATATATCTTGACAAACGCAAATTAAGAAATGGTGCAATTAAAAAAAAGTAAAACTTGTTTTTATAAGGAGGTATATTGTTCTTTGTTTGATATGGTAAGACTCCTTAACATAGAGCCCTAGAGGTTATGTCGTTGATCACAATATAATAAAAGTTTACAAGTTTTAAAAAAATAAATAAAATTTACAAGAATAAAATTCAATCTATTTATATATAGGCAAAATTGATCTCAACACCCAGAACTATAGCGCGGGTGTACCAAACAACCCCAACTGTAGCTTATAGCCAGAACACCCCAAATTACTGATATGGGTGTAATATGTACTATAGATGAGGTCGTGTCTATCATTCTCGTCGAATTCTCTCCCATTTCTTATTTTCTTCTACTTTAACCTTTTTTTTTTTACTTAAAGAAAAAAAGGCGAGTCCTTTCATTTTCTGCTTCCTCAACTAAACACAAAGACTTTTTTCCCGAACTTCCCTCTTACTTTCTCAAATTCCCTCTTTCTTCCCAAATGAACCCTAAATTAAAGAGTAAAATCCGCATAACACCAACGAGCTCAGCTTCATCTTCAAGTTTCAAGAAGAATTCAAAAAATCAGTTTAGGTAATGGTAGGATTTACTATCGACATCGATTGCCTGCAATAGTCCAAACTACCTGGAATCACAATCAAGGAAAACACTTCTATGACTGCCTGATACATAGCAATTGACTTATAGTCCGTGAGAATTCCGGTTACCAACCTCCTTTATGGTACGGACTACACACATGTCCGTACTTTAGGGGTGATCTGGCTATAAGTCGTGTAAACGCAGCTAGTGGCAGCAAGTGTTTTTGGAGTTTTCAATCCTTGGTGTATTTCGAATCTGCTGGCTCAATATACACAGCCCTAGATATTACAAAGTCAAGTGCCACATGGGCCTAAGTTACACCCAATTCATATACATGACAAAGGAGCCCAAGGCTAATACATACATAGCAAATATAAACTATACACGCACATAATCCAACACCCCCCCCCAAGTTGGAGCATGGGGATTACTAATGCCCAACTTGCCTAACAAATGCAAAAATTGGCGGGTGCCAAGTGCCTTGGTGAAGATGTCGGCCAGTTGCTCTGTAGTAGAGACATGAGAAGTAGTAATAAGACCAGCATGAATAGCGTCGCGAATGAAGTGGCAATCAACCTCAATATGTTTAGTCCGTTCATGGAAGACCGGATTTTGAGCAATATAAAGAGCAGACTTACTGTCACAGAAAAGAGAACAAGCACCAGAAGAAGTAACTCCAAGGCTGCGGAGAAGCGCACAGAGCCACTTAAGTTCAGCAGTCACATCTGCCATGGAGCGATACTCAGCCTCTGCAGAGGAGCGGGAAACAGCATGTTGCTTGCGAGTCTTCCAAGAAATGGGTGATGGACCAAGGAAGACCATCCAACCGGTAACGGAGCGACGAGTCAAGGGGCAGCTAGCCCAATCAGAATCACACCAAGCACTCAATTGCAGATCAGAGGAAGAAGATAAAACAATGCCTTGGCCAGGAGACCCTTTCAAATAACGAACAACCCGAAGAGCGGCATCCCAATGCTGTTGGCGAGGCTCATGCATGAGCTGAGCAAGCACATGAACTACATAAGCCAAGTCAGGGCGAGTGAAGGCTAAGTAAATGAGACGACCCACAAGTCGCCGATATTGGGCAATATTCGAATAGAGAGAACCATCCGCACGAGCCAAGTTATGATTTTGTTCGAGAGGGGTATCCGCGGGTCGAGCCCCCAAAAGACCCGTTTCAGAGATAATATCCAGAGCATACTTGCGTTGGGACAAGAAAAACCCGTCAGGCCCACGAGCAACCTCAATACCAAGAAAATATTTCAGGAGACCGAGATCCTTCATGTGAAAACACTCACCAAGATAGGCTTTAAAATTAGATAGAGAAGTGGAATCATTGCCAGAAATAATGAGATCATCAACATAGATGAGAACATTGAGCCGAACAGAGCCACGACAATAGGTGAAGAGAGAGTAATCAGAGTAAGACTGAGAAAACCCATACTGGCGCAGAGAGGTAGCAGGTTTTGCAAACCAACACCGAGGAGCCTGACGAAGCCCATAGAGAGATTTTTGAAGCTTGCAAACTTGACTAGGATAGCTAGTAGAAAAACCGGGGGGAGGCTTCATATACACCTCTTCATCCAGATCACCATGAAGAAAGGCGTTATGAACATCCATCTGATGAACGTCCCAGTTGTGAGCAGCAGCTACTACAAGAAAGGCCCGAACAGTCACCACCTTAGCCACAGGAGCAAAGGTCTCATTATAGTTAATCCCCTCCACCTGATGGTTGCCCAAAATAACCAAGCGAGCTTTGAGACGTTCAACGCTGCCATCAGAATTATATTTGATTTTGTACACCCACTTGAAGTTGCAACCAAGAGCTTTCTTCCCCGGAGGAAGAGATGTCATAATCCAGGTTTTATTATCCTCCAAAGCACTAATCTCCTTCTGCATCGCCTCCCTCCAGCCAGAAAACTCCATAGCTTGTTTAAAACTGGCTGGTTCAACACCCTCATCAACTGCAGCAAGAAAAGCACGGTGGCGCAGAGAAAAATTATCACAATTCACAACATGAGCTATAGAGTAAGGAGTAGTACCTGAGGGACTCGGAGTATGTAATGAACCTGGAGGGGGGCTTATCACATCCACAGAATGCACCACATAATCTTTTAACAACACATTGGGCTGTTTGGCACGATGGCCACGGCCCATAGGAGGAGTATCATCAGAAATAGCATCACAAGAGGGGTTAATAGTATCAAGAGAAGACCCAGAAGAAGTAGGAACACACGGCCCAAGTTCGGTGGTAGACGTTGGGCCAGACGCGGGCAAGGTAGGCGCTGGACCCAACGGGGAAACAGGCGCGGAATCCGTGGGACGAGACACGACAGTGGGGGAGCTGGGCTCAGCAGGGTCTGGGCTAGGCTCAGCAGCGTCTGGGCTAATATTTGGGCCAGGAGAGGAAGGTGGGCTGTCAGTAGAAAAAGGCAACATTTGTGGGTCATCCGAGAGAGAAGAAAAAGGGTCAGAAGAAGGAATAGTGGAGGTAGGAAGAGAAGAAGAAGAGGAAGAGGTAATGTAGGGAAAAGAGGTTTCAAAAAAATGAACATCACGTGACACAAACATGTCCCCAGTCTCCAAGTCATAAACTTTCCACCCTTTCTTCCCAGTAGAGTACCCAAGAAACACACATTTGCGACCCCTAGGAGCAAACTTATCCCTTTTGGCTTTTTGATTATGAGCAAAGCATAAACACCCAAAGACAGGTAAAAGATCAAAATCAGGAGCATGCCCAAATATCATCTCATATGGTGTTTTATTCCCCAAGACACCAGAAGGAGTACGATTAATCAAATGCACAGCTGTGAGAACACATTCACCCCAAAACTCAACAGGCAAGTTAGCCTGAAACATCAAAGCTCGACCCACATTCAAAATATGACGGTGTTTCCGCTCAACCCTCCCATTTTGTTTAGGAGTCCCAGTACAAGAAGTTTGAAAAATAATCCCACTTTGGGTAAAGAACTCGTGCATACAATTAAACTCAGTCCCATTATCACTCCTAACAATCTTAACAGTGGCATCAAATTAACGAGAGATCAAGGCAAAGAAAGAATGAAAATAGTGATCAACCTTAGTTTTATTTCGCAACAAATACACCCACACAGCACGTGAGTAATCATCAACAATAGTCATAAAATAAACAGCTCCACAGGAGGAGGGTACACTATATGGCCCCCACAAGTCACAATGTATCATCTCAAACAAACAACTAGCTTTATTCAAACTAATAGGAAAACTCTCACGTGTCTGTTTAGCCATGGGACAAACATCACAAACACTATTCAATTTCTTCTTAGAAGTACTAGATAATATAGCAGGAAGCATCTTCACAACTCTCTCCGAAGGGTGACCTAACCTTTGATGCCACAAGTCAAAGTCACTTATGCCAGGAACACCAACTGCTTGCACCATAGCCACCTTGCGGAAGAAGTAAAGCCCCCCTCGCCGTTCACCTGCTCTAATCAGAGTCCCTGAAGGTCGGTCCTGTATAGCACATAAAGAAGGAGTGAATTGGACAACACATCAATTATCAGACACCAAAAGAGAAACAGAGATCAAATTGCAATGAAATGCAGGAACAAACAACATCACGCAAAACAAGACAATCTGTAAGATACACATCCCCTTCCTGGGTAGCCATGACCGAATTGCCATTGGGGAGACCCACAGGACGACCTTGAACATCACGCACATTGCTCAAGAGAGAGAATGTGCCAGTAATATGATGCGAGGCCCCCGTGTCGATAATCCACTCCGTAGCACATGTCTCACCTGTCATGCGCTCAGCCGAAGGTTGTTCTTTGTAGTTCATAAGTGTCATAAGAGCCTCCACTTGCTCGGGAGTCAAGCTAGCAAGCGGAAGTCCTCGTCCATCGGGTGTATCAAAAACTCCATCAGCTACGGCATGGGCCCGAACAGCCCCCCCTGCACTACGCGGCCCAGCAGTCGACCCCGAAGCTCCAGCCTGCCCAGCAGGCCCAGTAGCACCTCCATCAGTACGTGTCGAAGACCCAGCGACACCCCCATCTCAACGAGCAGATTGACGAGCCCGGATACGCTCCTCATACCAAGCCGGATTGCCATGGATTTTAAAGCACGTGCCAATCTCGTGCCCTTTTTGTTTACAGTGAGAACATGTCAGTTTACTCTTATCAACCCTCTCAAATTTCCCCCGCACACGCTCACCTTGCGCATAGAAGGCATGAACGTTTTCGGTGCTAGTTCGCCCACTTGCCAAGGCCCTCGAGCGCTCTTCCTGCACAAGCGATTGATAGGCTCGGTTAATGTCGCCTAAAGGCTGCTGTGAGAGTAAGTTGGTCCTCACCGCACCATAGTTCTTACCATCCAATCCGATCAGAAACTGGTGAAAAATCTCACCGTCTCGGTCTTTCGACAGTTTCAACGCCAAATCACATTCGCATTTCTTGCACGCACAAGTAGGGAATGGCTTCAACCGTGCCAATTCATCATAAAGTCCCATAAGTTTCGTGTAATAAGCGTCAATAGTCATGGTCTCAGTTTGTTTCCAGTCCGTAATGGCTGCCTTTATTTGTTGAATGCGGGGTCCGTTGGCAACACAAAACCTCCGCTCAAGGTAATCCCACAAATCTTTCGCGTTCTCATGTAAGGGTATAGTGGCTGCAATTTTTGGTTCCATACTCCGCAACATCCATGACACAATCATGGAGTGAACCGTATCCCAGTCAAGAAGAGCGATAGATTCGCTTGGTTTTGTAATCGTGCCATCGACGAAACCGAACTTCCGCCTTGCACGAAGCGAGAGAGTCATCGCTCTCGCCCAACTCACATAGTTTTCCCTAGTGAAAACAACATGAGTAATTAATCATGTTTCCGGGCTGATCACCGGAGCCCAGAAAATATGGCGACGAAGAATTCACCGTCCATTCAGTCTTCGCTCCTGCAATAACCTTTTTTTCGTCTCCCATCGCGACAAACGGAATCCGGCGGTTCACGCGGGTGATGCGAAAATTTCGACGAGATGAAGAGAAAAAGTCCGACGAGTACCGGTTATAATTCCGGCTCTGATACCATGTAAACGCAACTAGTGGCAGCAAGTGTTTTTGGAGTTTTCAATCCTTGGTGTATTTCGTATCTGCTGGCTCAATATATACAACCCTAGATATTACAAAGTCAAGTGCCACATGGGCCTAAGTTACACCCAATTCATATACATGACAAAGGAGCCTAAGGCTAATACATACATAGCAAATATAAACTATACACGCACATAATCCAACATACTTGGGACTATCATGGTGCACTGCGCTAAATTTTTGTCATTTATATATGAATAGACAAAAAACTCTCATATAGAGACTTGAGAGAGAAGAAAGTTTGCTTTAAACACAAGAACGAGGAAACATTCAAGTTGAAATTGGACGAGAGATGGTCTCGTCGATCACCGGTGATGAGTAAGAAATATTAAGGCTAAGGGCCTAAGGCCACCGATGAGCCAACAAATGTAACAAATTAAGTTGTTTTGCATTGAGTTTCCTTAGAGAGAGATATTTTGAGAAACCATAGGCAAGGCAGTTGTTAAACTTGAATTTTGCTATTAGTTGGTTGGGACTTGGGATTGCTTAGTTGCAAAGTTTGTCTCACTTCACCTTCATACTTTAAGACTTGTAGTTTAATACGCAATCTTACTCATGTGGAACCCACAAGCTTCATTGAAATTAAAAAAAATGAAAATGGCAATGAAAAAAGGTACAAAAATCCTGTTACAACTCCATCTTTCATTAATCAACTACTAATTCAATTTACTATCCATTTAAAGGCTATTGATCAAACTGGATATTCAATAAGTATCTGTTATTAACCAAGACTACCTCTTGGTAGTTGGAAGAAAAATAACAATTGAATCCCCACCCTACGACGTTAAATAGCCTATAATGAAGCTAGGTCTTGTTCTTTTAGAATGAGAAAAACTCAATTGAATTGAATTAACTGAACTGAATTAAATTGAGAGAAA
The DNA here is from genome assembly GCF_026745355.1 of Beta vulgaris subsp. vulgaris. NCBI lineage: Eukaryota > Viridiplantae > Streptophyta > Magnoliopsida > Caryophyllales > Amaranthaceae > Beta > Beta vulgaris. The sequence continues at coordinate 9,352,786 of NC_079206.1, forward strand.
CTAAATTATAGAGAAAAACTGAACTGAACTGAAAATAAATCCAAAAAACATGACTTTAATTGATCCTGTAACTTTAACATACATCATAATGACCATTGAGCATCTCAACATCTCTTTCTATACAATATACACTAGGACTAGCTAGTAAAGCACTCTGATCCTTGCCACCCATAACAATAGTACTTCTTTCGTTTTTTAAAGTATAATATAACTTTTGCACAATATATATTATTCAATGCAATAATTTGATCATCAATATCTTTAATAGTTTTGTAATTTGTATAAGTAAAAATTATAAAAAGCTGATATTATGATCAAAATAAGACGAATCAAACAACATCCACTTGTCAATTTTTTTCTTATACATTTATAAAATAATATGGAATAAAGTTGGTAGATAAATAGTACTCCCTCCGTTTCAAAATATAAGACACGCACGATGTTCGAGATCGAATTTTGATCGTGAATTACTCTAAATATATGTGAATAACAAATTTTAAAAAATAATGTTATTATAGTATTTTCCAGGACGAATCCAACCGTATAATTTTTATAATTTTTATTTATCATATTTGAAAAATATTTATGATCAAAGCAAATTTTCGTAAAACGTACCTGCTTTATATTTTGAAATAGGAGTAGTTATTATACAAATATTGCATTCTTAAAAGAACGGAACTTGTATGTTGTATGATAAGTCCTAGACAAATATCTTTAATTTGTCCCAAAAAATGGGTATTAGGTGAACAACCTATTTTAATGACATGTATTAATTCGTTCAACTTCCTTCCACCCAACTATCTCATTCCACACTACTAGAAATACCCCTTCTTCCCTAGTATCATTCTTCACATCCCTCAAACACCAACACAAAACTAAACAAGAAAAAGCAGCAAAAAAATGGCAAGTAGCAACAGCAGCAGCCTACAGGTGAAAGACGTGCGAGAAGGGGCTGAGATAGTGTATGGTGCAGAAGAGTGCCAAAAGAGCTCATTTGCGCTGCTAGAAGAATTGGGATTTCCCAAAGGTGTGATGCCATTGAAGGATCTTGTTGAGTGTGGAAGAGTACGCGAAACTGGGTTTGTATGGATGAAACAAAAAGCTCCATCAGAACATACATTTGAATCCATTAAAACTGAGGTGAGCTATGCTACTGAAGTTACTTGTTATGTTGAGAAAGGAAAGATGAAGAAGATGACTGGTGTAAAAAGTAAACAGCTACTTTTATGGGTTGCTATTACTGAGATGAGTGTTGATGAACCTTGTTCTGGTAAGATTCACTTTAAGAGTGTTGTTGGTATTGGTAAATCTTTCCCTATTACTGCTTATATGACTGAGGAAGAGAAGGCCAAATATTTGGAGAATAAGAAACCTTGATTATCAGAAGGTTGCTTTCTTTTGAAACAATATGATGCATTGCACTTGGTTATAATTTTCTACAAGAATAATTAAGATGGTATTCTATATTTTACTATGTTTATATTTGTAACTTGCCCTAGACATCGCGAAAATTTGCATATTGTATGGAACATTTTCTGATCGTTGTCGATTGGCCAGTATTTTTTAATTCTATGTATAATCAATTTCCATGTATTTGTTCTTTGCTTCTTGGAAATTATATATAGATTGATGAAGCTTTTAAGGAGTATTGTAAAATGTTGTTCAAAAATTGATGCAAAGGATTGAGTACATCCTTATTTGATATTCATAACATAAATGTAATGTCATATGCTAATGCAAATAGAAGGAGAGAAAATATGGGCCAGATGGGTGGATCGGAATACATTTCAATGGAACTGGCGCTAGTAACTCACCCAAATTTTAAAATAATGAAGGAATGAAGTTTATACAATATCTAATTGTACACTTTTACAGTTTGATAAATCATGGGTCGCAATTGTATACAAACCTAGTGAATAATTATCCTAAAGAAGGCAATGGATATGAAATATTAATTATTTACTCATTTTTCATATTAAACAATATAATTCACATGTGAATTATGCCAAGGATATAAGTTTTTTTTGGAATCAATGTAGTTTTTTTTTTTACCTCGAATTTCTCTAAAAAGATTGGTGATTTGAAATACTCCATTCATCTAACAAAAGGTTACGATATGATATTGTAATGTGAACTAACGGTGTTATAGTGATAGCTACATAAATCCACATGAATTTAAGTTCTTTTTTGGTAAACCAAGTTATTATACTTCATTCATTGAATTCGTTTTAAACTATTCTATATACTTAATTAGCTTTTTACCGAGGAAAAGGTACAAACATATGGAAAAGACTCAAGAGAGATGCAAAGTATGAGTAAGGAGAGAAAAAAGTTGATCACTATGATTTTGGTACGAGGAATAAGATCATATCTATTTTCTTAATTAATGGTTGAAAATGCATAAAGATTAAAGGCTAGTTAATTAGAAGAGATGTTTTAAAACCTTATTTTTTTTAAAAGCTTATAATGTGTCATAATTTCAAGGTATGTAGAAACTGACTGAAACAACAGAGAGAATCTTGGTCCTTGATAGTTAATACTAACCAGACAAACCAAGCCAATAATCTCACAATAATGCCTTGTTTGGTTGTATATAGGAAGTCATACTTTCTAGGAAGTTATTTTTTTCATGTATTTGAAATTTCTAGGAAGTGTAAAATTGTGTTTGGTTGATAATGGGAAGTAGAACTTCCTATTACCTAGGGGGACCTAGGTAAGTAACTTCCTCCATTTTGGAGGAAGTAGAACTTCCTAGGAAGTGCAAATTTCCATGATTTTGTCAACCAAACAACTTCATATACTTCTATTTTCTAGGAATTTGCACTTCCCATGATTTGTTTTGTCAATTAAACAAGGCCTAAATTAGGACAAGTCTGACTTCCATTGTTAGGCAGACTTGTCGGTAAACTTGTTAGGTATGAGCGCATGAGCTACCAACAATCTTTATAAAGTGTTAGCTCGGTAAACCTAACACTCCATGTATGAAATATTCATAAGCCCATCATTACCTACCACTTAAGAGCCCAGTCCCCTAGAGTACTCAAACGAGGTCTAGCACTGCCCTATATGAGTTTGGGCTGTTATTTTGAACAAAAACCTGAATAATACAAGGCTTAGGCTATGTTCAGTTCACCTGAAATTTTCTGATCTGAACTTATCTGATCTGATCTGATCTGATCTGAACTTATTTTTTCTGATCTGATCTGATCTGAACTTATTTTTTCTGATCTGATCTGAACTTATTTTTTCTAATCTGATCTGATCTGATCTGATCTGATCTGATCTGAACTTATTTTTTCAACAAGATCTTATCTTTTATAAAATATATTATTACTATTATATTATTACTTTGTAAATCATTATTATGCAATACATTATAAGATATTCTTTATAGTGTTACTATTATTATCATTTTATTTCTATTACAACTTTTATACAACTTTTATTATTAATAATAATTATTATTTATTATCATTATTATAAGAACAACAATAATAATTATAATCATAATTATTATTATTACTAAAAATAATTATATAACTCAAGTCATTATTTTATAAGAGCACTTATACAATGTTTCACACTTTCCCTTAAAAAAAAGTTTCACACTTGAGAAGTCGGCAAACTGAACTCTTTTTTTTCCATATAAAATAGAACAAGATATACAAACAACTATGACTTGAGCAAAAATAAATAAATATCGTGCAACTTCAAAAGCTAGAGAGATTTGAAATTCGGTAGGAAGAGGTATAACCGAATCTAAATTTATAATTTGTATCTCACACTTAGCTTATTTTGAAATGTAATCCGAACATAGTAGTTTCGTTGTCATGAATTTGAGATATCATATTTTATATATTTCTTATTTTGCGTCAATCTTATGTTCTTAACACGTGGCTTTTAATTTTCTATTATTTAATAACAACAAAATAACTTAATATAATAATAACAATGACATTTATAATGGTAACAAGAAGATTAATAATAAGTACCAATATTAACAATTAATAAGTACAACAACAACAATAATAATAATTCTTTTGAACAAATGTACTAGTAAATAATAATACCCCCTTTGTATTTTTTTTTATCTTTGTCACTTAGAATCTTGACACTATTCACAATAAGAGATAATCTTTTAGATTTTTCTCAATATATAAGAAAAAATATAGTTATGTGGGGTCTTGTTTGATTCGTCTCAATGAGTACTTTATTAATATTCAATTATTATAATTTTTATTAATATGTAGTGAAAGATATTTAATAATAATAAGTTTTTAAATATAAGCATGATATGATCTGAACTTATTTTTTCTGATCTGATCTGATCTGAACTTATTTTTTCTGATCTGATCTGATCTGAACTTATTTTTTCTGATCTGATCTGATCTGATTAGATCTGAAATAAGCAAAAATAAGGTGAACTGAACATAGCCTTAATTGGTTGAAGCTCTCTCCCCCCTATAAAGTTATAACAATTATTTGATTCTTGTCGGGGATTCTTAAATTCCCCCACTTAAAAAATATTCATCTTACCTTTAAAAAAAATACTGATACAACACGTCGACTTGATATTACATGGGCTCTTCTTTTAAAATTGGCTCGAGCTCCACATGAATTTTTCTTTATCATTGTCAAGCTCTCAATCCTAATTATAAATACTCCATGTTATCTATAAATGACTAGTGGACCTTAGTCTAGCTGAGGCATGGTAAATCAAACATTCCTATAGATTTAGAATTTACACCCATATTATCTATACTAATATATCAAAAGGCGTGCCTAAGCGAGAAACGGTGCCACGTGGCGCTCTCCCTAAGGGAGTTTTACTCCATGTAATCCACAACAATAAAAAAAATTAGAAATTGCATAGCGTAAGGTTTGATCCCGGAACCTCAAGAACATACACTAATAAAGTCTTAACCACTAGACCAAATAATATTTAGTGTTATCATCTTAAATTATAATTTTAATAAATGAAAATTTTCCGTACCCGGGGCATAGCCCGGGCCTAATAACTAGTTTCCTCTTTAAAAGATCTCCTTATGCAATCAATGAGATATCTATCCTACTCATACCCGTACATACATCAATAATATAAAGAACCCATGTGTGGATGATTAATCCAACCACTATAATGATTGTTTCATCCCTCAATTTCCACCCACTTTAATTTCATTTCATTTATCACATAACTGTGATCATTAATTAAATTAATATTATCGTAATATATATTCAACATATGTGTTATCAAAGAGAAAAACCATGTCTAAACTTGAAGTCCTCAACCCTCATAATTTATTGGTCTAACATTTATAAGTCACATACTTACAAGTGTAAGAAGGAAACATAAGAGGATCTCTATCTTATTAGTCAGGAAAATTCGACTTTATCATCCATCTATTAACTAAACAAGCTTAGTATTATACATTATAATAATTGTACTCCCAAAGCAAAGGAGATTATCTTGTCTAGAGTTAAATAATAGACATAAGAACTCTTCAGCCAACATATAAAACAAAAATTATTAAAAGAGACGATATAATTTTAATATAAAAGTAAACCTAGTTACTAAATGGATTAAACTAGTCACCGAAAGAAATTAGAGAACGTATTGTGTCGGACTCGTCCGACCATAATCTTTGGTCGGACGACTTTCAGGTGGTTCCAATTTTTTTTCAGTTAGTCTTAATTTTTTTTCATGTAGTCATTTTTTTCCAGGTAATCTTCATTTTTTTTCAGTTAATCCATTATTTCTTTCAGTTGACCCATTATTTCTTTCAGTTGGTCCATTATTTGTTTCAGTTGGTATACATATTACGAAACAAAGTCCAACTGAAAGAAAACAAAGTCCAACTGAAAGAAAACAAAGTCCAACTGAAAAAAAACAAAACACTAACCTCTGCTTTCTCTCACTTTCTCCTTCTTCTTCATTATTAAACAACAAGCTGAGATAGAATTTGTAGGAAAGAGAGAAGGAGAATTTTATTCTTTGAATCATCTGAATCTCACAGCAAGCTGAGAAATATATGCAGAGAGTAACTCAATTTCTTCTTTTTCTTATGAAGGACCTCACATTCACATTACATTCTGAAGAATAAACCCATCTCTTTTTCTTCTTCTTCTTGATAGTTCCATCTTCCTTCGCCCCATTTTCTTCTGCAGCAATATGCGCTTCTCTTGAGTTTCAGGTAGTCTTCATTTTTTTTTTCAGGTAGTCTTCATTTTTTTTCAGTTCGTCCATTATTTCTTTTAGTTAGCCCATTATTTCTTTCAGTTGGTCTATTATTTGTTTCAGTTGGTATACATATTACGAAACAAAGTTCAACTGAAACAAAACAAAGTCCAACTGAAACAAAACAAAGTCCAACTGAAACAAAAAAAAATCCAACTGAAACAAAAAAAAGTCCAACTGAAAGTCTGAAACAAAACAAAGTCCAACTGAAACAAAACAAAGTCCAACTGAAACAAAAGAAAGTCCAACTGAAAATGGAAAATAGGAAAAGAATGAAGACTGAACATCATTTTCTCTCCTCCCCTCACCTCTGCTTCGCTGCAATCTCTTTCACAAAATTTTTATCACATTCAAAAGTCAGACCACTCCCCTATTTGATTTGGAGTTCATCTCTTTCTCTTAAAAATTTTCCCTTCTTTTTTGTTGTAATTATCCCATTCAAATTCGTCTTCTTCATCAATGTCTTCATGAGGTCTTTTTGATTTCAGAGTTATTCCCATTCTTTTGGAAGCTTGGCTATATTACTTTTTTTTTTTGTTTTCACTCGTTATTATTCCATTCGCTTTTCTCCGGACGAACTTAGCAATAGCTCAACTTCATCAATGTTCCAGGTCCTATTGCAGCTATTCCTTTTTCTTGTGACTGAGATTGTCACTGAATCAAAGAACTTAGCAATAGCTCAACTTTCCAAAACCTAGATTGAAACAGATGATGAGGAGAGAGAAAGAGGCGCCGAGTGGAGTGGAGTTTCTGAAATTCAAATTCTGAAAAGTGGCTTTCTTCAATATGAGAGAAGTAGGGGTACTCACTCTGCGTAACAAAACAAATTAAAATTGTACACTACTGGGCAGCCCGTCTGACAATATGTATTGGGTCAGACGGTCTGATCCAATACTTTCACAAGAAATTAACTTAGTCATTATTAGGCTAAATCTCTTTATAATATTGGACTTACCATTACCTAATTTTAATTTAAAAGTAGGCGGTCTCTTACAAGACAAACGGAATATAAAACTATCCCACGTTGAAACACTAAAAAAAAAAGAGTATGACGTGGACAAACGAAACCCACTCATTCGTCCATTTCTAGTTAATTTGTTTGATAGTAGCAACTCCCTTCAACTACTACTTACCCACATAATCCACCAACCACAATGGCCCGTCTCGATTCTCATTCACTCTTCCGTTTCCGCCACATTCCTTCGACTCTCACCACCACCAACCACCGTCACCACCTCCACGTCACCAAATCCGAGGTGTCATCTACTGACCCAATGTCAAAAACACTTCAAATTCATCCGTCATTAGAAGTCCTCGGAGGTGGTCGTGACAAATATTTACCCGCTATAGTCAAGAATTTGGAGCACCCGTACAACCCGTTTCCGGTAATCGGGTGGAACCGACACGTGGAGACTATATTCGCAGCGTTTTTCCGGTCACTCCCAGAAGTTAAGTTCCGGCGTGAGTGTTTACGGACTACAGATGGTGGTACTGTTGCTCTTGATTGGGTTGCCGGTGATCATCGACAACTTGATCCTCTATCTCCCATCTTAATTTTGCTGGTAAGTTCAATTAATTATTCTTTGAAAAAAATTACTTTAATAAGTTAATCTTTGCGCATTCTGCTGAAAATAAGTGAATCTTTCAATACTTTTGTTTTAAATGAGTTAATTACAATGTCATCCTATTAAAATATGACACTTATAATAATTTCAACTTAGATACAAAGTTAACTTATTATTTTAAGATAATTAAGAGATTGACTTATTTTGAAAAGATCAACCAAAAGTTGATTCATTGAAACTATTTTTCGTCAAGCATATTTTCTGTTGAAATTCACTTTATTTTCATTTGAAATTTGTATAATTTAGCAATACAAAATCTTATGTAAGACTGTCTTATCACCAAAGACATGGTAACTTGTTGTGAATTAAAGGGGTCACTTGTAATAGAAGTGATGCTCTAGGTGACCCAATATCTTAATGTGGAACCCCATGATTGGTGTGTCACGTTAGTTGTCTCATATTGGAGGGAGAGGAGCTACTCCTATTATTGTCAATTGGTTTTAGTAGGTGGATCGAACTCTTCTCCTCCTTATTGGTTGTCTAAGCCCATTTATTTCCCTAGGGAAACAAATTGCTTATGAAAAAATCACTAGGGAAAAAGCAATAATCTGTTTCAATATGTAAAATTGAGTTTTGATTAGTATAAGTCAGTTTTAATTGATGAATGTCACTTTATATTGGCTCAATTAAGTAAAATTTAGTTGAATGTGTATCATTAGTTCATTACCATTTGTGACTTGCGTTGGGCGAAAAAAGGATCTTAAGAGGCTTAGTAGAAGTGGATCGAGTTATGGAGAACTGGGAATGAAAATTCACATTGCCAAATTCGAATTGCAATCTTTTGACATTTAAGAATAGAGCTTTTCTAACTCCGTCAATGGTAAACTAATTCTTAGGAGAGTTTTTCATTTTCATGGAGTTGGTTGAGAGTCAATGTGTCTACCATTGAATATGAGATGAGTAAGAAATAAGCTATGTAGCTAAAAGATGGGATAAGTAAACTAATTCCTATTTGTTACCAATCTTACACTAGAATGTATGCTAATTTGTGTCACCCGAGACTAAGTCTCCCAGATGAACACATGAAATCTAGTTTCTGGTTTTCGGATTCTCACTTGAATCTGCATTTGGTGAGAATATTCTTCATAATGGAATTGGAAACTGAAGAGGAGGTGGTGCTGTATTATAGTAGGGAATAGCTGGCCATTTTCTCGAGAGAAAGAGGATATTTTAGTAAATTTGTCATTTACTCTCTCCATCTTCAGTTACTTCTTATGTTTGGTTTAGCTCATAAGTGAGAGTGAATTTGGTATGGCCAACTAAGTAACAAATTACGGGAAGGGAAGGTAACAAGTTAGGGGAGTCCATTACCGTTCACCACCAAGTAGTAATGAATTGAGGAGGTACTGTCTCTTGGACCCCAAGCCCAAAAATGTTGAAGTAAAATGCTCTCAGTAGATAATAATAGTACTTGATCATGTGTTAAAATGACAATTGGTTGAAGTAATGGAAGACGGAGGTAATTCCTGGTAGCTAATTTCGACTCCCATTTCAACTGTTTGAATTCCAAACTCCTAGTATTGCCATCTAATAAATGCCTTGTCAGGGTAATCTTGGAGCTTTCTTGCTTAATATAGCTTGTAGAAAAGTGTTTGATGTTGTGAATGATGACGAAGAGTATCTGATTAGAGAATACACTGTGCAGCCAGGTCTTACTGGAGGCAGTGGTGATACATATGTAAGACACATGTTAACTAGGGTCAGGAAACTAGGCTGGCGAGTGGTTGTCTTCAATAGTCGTGGGTGTGGCAATAGCCCCGTCACGTCTCCTCAGGTAAACATCCCTGCTCATCGCCTTCACCCCCAACCCCCCACCCGGAAGAAAAAAGAAAGAAAGAAAAGATTGACAGAGCAGAAATTGAAAAGATAAAGGGTTGATATGGGCAGTTTTATTCAGCATCATTCACCGGGGATCTTACTGAAGTGATTACACATGTCAGTGGTAGATATCCCAAATCCAAAGTGTATGCTGCCGGCTGGTCTCTTGGAGCTAATATTCTTGTTCGTTACTTGGGTCAGGTATAATTTCTTTTCCTGTCCACTTTAAATCGCTAAGATGATGTTGTTTCCTTATTAATTTTTAAGTGACTGTCTCAATATATTATTATTCATGCATTAGGATCTTATCATATTACATTATTTTCTTAAATATTCAGACTTGTGTGTCCTCACTCCTCAGGTATGGTGTTTACAGTAGCACCCAGTGTACTATGTCTGGGGAGATTAAGAAGTATGTAGCCATAAGACAAATCTGTCAATAGATATGACTGTTGTATGTAGTATCCAAAAGAAGCGCGCACTGATGAGATTATTGGATGTGTCTCTTCTCCATTCTTTCGTTTTCTTTGTCTTCCCACTTTCAGCCCAATAGTCCCAAGCTAACACGATGTGTCTTTGTTGTGCAACTGTTTGACTGGAGATCTTGTTTGTTTGAAGGCTCCTTTCAATAGATGTAGGTTCCCTAAAGAACCTTATGCCAGAAGTTCCTTGAAAAGCACATATAAACTTATGTGACTGAATCATGAAAGTTTGTTACTTTCAGAGCTACTTGGATAGTATACCTTTGTTTTCTTTGCCGAGCTTCTGACATAGATCTTATAAATGCTCACCATTTGTGCTGTTCAGTGATACTATTTGAATTTTTTTGGATCTTCTCAGTTTCCACTCTCTAATTATTTTGTTGTGCTTTCTTAGGAATCCCATAATTGCTCCCTCGCTGGAGCTGTGTCCCTGTGTAACCCTTTCAATCTGCCAATTGCAGATGAGGACTTCCGGAAAGGATTCAACAATATATATGACAAAGCGCTAGCAAACAGTCTTCGGAAAATATTCAAGAAGTAATGACCTCATGCAATTTTAACTCTCTTTTTTGCTATTGATTGTTTCATTTGCTTTTGGGGGGGGGGGGTAGGGTATGTTACTTGCACTCTTCATTTTACCTCAAGTACCAGTGTCAGATCCTCAACACTCCAACGTGGGTATGGAGACTCCGACACTTCATTCTGTGCCAAATTTGTTTTTAAAATTAGCCGAATTAGACACTTGGACAAGTACCCGTATCCACATGAGTCCCGGAGTTACGGTAACATAGATTTGAGCTATTCTGCTTGTTTATTGTCGTAATTTCTGTTTAATAGTTTTCTTGCTCCTCAGGCATGTCACTCTTTTTGAAGACATTGGTGGAGAGTATAATATACCAATGGCTGCAAATGCCAAGACTGTTAAGGAGTTTGATGAAGGAATGACTCGAGGTCAATACTTTTCTCATCTGAATTTTGTACCATAAATCTTCTCTTTGTATTCATGTATAGTTTGCTTATCTATATCTAAAACACTTTGCAGTATCTTTTGGATTCACGTCAGCTGATGACTACTACTTGCATTCAAGCAGTGCAGATTCAATTAAACATGTTTGTACACCATTGCTTTGTATTCAGGTAGTGGATCTGGTGTTTTGTTAACCACAATTTTCTTGCATCTGTATATGTCATGCCTTAGAAACTTCCTATCAACTTAGTTTTAAATAACAGATAAAGTGTTGGGCATCCGAGTTTTCTATCAGCATTCAGACAAGAAGTAAACGAAGGGTAATTGTGAAAATCTTGAGATATTGCCTTGGCCGAAAATTACTGCAAGTCTATATTACAGGAACTCTTCATTTTACCTCAAATACCCATGTTGGATCCTCGACACTTTGAAATGGGCATGTATCATTTGAAGAACCATTTTGGGCCAAAATCATGATTTTTTTCTGGTAAAATAGCAGAATTGGACACTTGGACACATATCAACGTTTAACATGTTTACCCTAGATTGTGTAACATATCTACATCTACCTGCAAGTGTAAAGTGTTACTTGTAGTTGTACTAGTGAAAAAGGAGTGCATTCCACAGAAGTATATTCCTTGTCAAACACATGAATTATGAGAGTTGGAATTTAGACGAGGATAGTAGAGAATACTCTTTTCTAGACTTCATATACAATCTCAAGCATCCTTTTTTGAATGTTATGCAGGCTGCAAATGATCCCATTGCTCCAGCCAGGGGAATTCCTCGCAAAGACATTGAGGTTTGTGTTTTCCTATCCAGTAATTTCATTTAATTTTTGGGTTGAAGGTGTGTTGATTGTATTTATTCTTAGCTCCTTGCCAAAGGTGTTGGATTGCATCGCTTTGATTTGTTAGTTTTAGATTTTCCTTTGTGTCCATATGTAGTCAACTAGTCATCATAAACTTGCCCAGAGATGCATGTCTTGAAGTAATCTGCCAAGAAACATCATATGGTTTCTAGTTGTTCCATTTTTATAGTCAGTTAAGGTTGTTTGGTGTGCTCTCTCTGTTTGTTATGAATTATGCATGCTATGAGATATTATCCGAGAGCTCAAAATTTTAAATATGCTAGATATTTGATGAGAACAAATATGAAATTTTGTACTATGTTTTCCATTGCACAAATATTTTGATACTGTGAATTGTCAAATAACTATATTATAATGCTGACACCCCAAATCTAAAGGTTGACAAATGAATTTACTAGTTGCTTTTTATCTAGTACTTTGGTTTTGTTTAGCTTGAAAGGAGAATTTTGAGTTTATACTGTTGATCAGAATGTCTATGGTCTGAACTATGCTTTCCTGGTCTCTATTAGGAAAATCAGAACTGTCTATTAATTGTTACCCCGAAGGGCGGCCATTTGGGGTGGGTTGCCGGAAATGAAGCACCATTTGGAGCGCCATGGACAGATCCATGCGTGATAGACTTTTTGCAACATTTAGAAAGGAAATCATCTGAAGCCTTGTCATCGTCTGGCGAATCAAACAGAGCGTCGGCGTGTACAGAGGGCTTGCTAGCAGCGGAAGTGTAGCTCAATTGGTTACTCTTTGTCAATAGTCAATACTACATAACTGCTGTAGTAATATGAGATTGCCATTCTTTCTTGATTGTGTAGATAGTCTATTCCTTCACTAGAATTCCTCTTGAGAAACTCGAAGCATAATTTATTGGTGGGAAATTAACCCTGCGAGGATTGTATGCTTTGTTCATTTTCAATCCATGAAATGTTGATATAAGAGCAGCATATATGACTTGTTTTTACTCTTGATCGTAAAAACTTCGACAAGTCTTATTGCTTTTGCCTGAATTTTTGGCAGGAATACATTTCCTAGAAGACTGAATCTTCTGATTTTCTTTTGTCTGGATTGTAAACGGTGGAAAGTAGTTCTTTTGAAGGTGGAAAATAGCTCTTTCATTAATGAAATACATTTCCTTTTCAGCGGAAGGAACAACAAATTTTACTCCTGTGTTACCTTTCTCCTCTTTTCTCACCACAATCTCGTGTCCATCTCACCCCTTTAGACACAAAAGTGTCTTGGGGTAGGCTACAAGGGTCTCTTAATACTTTTTTTTCCCTTCTCGCCATAGTTCTTTCACTTAAACTTGCTAGGGTAAGGAAGGAAGGGGGGGGGGGGGGGAGTTGCCCCGACCTGGTCACTTCAATTCCCTTTGTGAGGAAACAAGACTATTTTGTCGAGTTCCTTAGAGAGTTGTCTCGCGTCTATAGGTATTCAAAATTACAAACACATGTAAAACTTCATCTGCTCCTACTGCTTTGTTTCTTTTACTTTTTATTTGGATTGAGTAAATACATAGTTTTGTCTTTAATGTGTGGGGTCAGGAAAAGAAAATGTAAAATATTAACATTGTAAAAATTGCCTAATTAGGATTATAGCAATTTTTCTATATCAAACAAAAAAGAAAAGTAGAATATATACTAGTTTTGTAGAGGATGAGGGATAACTCAGTTGGTTAGAGCTCCCATCCCGATTTTAGGAGATCATGGGATCGATTCTCGTCCCCGTCCTTGTGACTCTCTATACATCTAAAACAAAAATAGCATTCTAGGGACATAAAAAGTATTATACATATTACATATTTAATCCGACTCTTAATAGACTTTACATTTACTTTTTGTGTACTTTTCAAAGCATGCATTTGACCGTCCATAGCTTCAATTATATTTCCTTGGAAGTTAGCATTAGATAGATTTCCTACGAAGTTCTACTTCTCACAAAATGGGAAAAATGACATATCTAACCTCATTAGGTAAGTAGCATTTCACATAGGGATTCCAACTTTATTCCTATGTCAAGGAAACAATATTGCTAATTTTCAAGAAAGTGAGAAAAAATAGGAACTGCAACCCAACAATAATATGTCTACTCAAAAACTTATGTGAATATAGATAAGTTAGAAAATATCCTATATGGCATCTTTATCAAAAGACATTTTGTACAAGTCAATCCATGACGTAGTATCCTCCTATAAGTAATAGGTCTCACTACAATCATCCTTATATATCTTTAAAAGGAAAAACATATGGTCATTACAAGCGCCAATCACACAATTTTAAATATCAAATTAAAGTAACATTAAATACGCATCCATTAATCCAATGAAAAATTTGATTCTTTTCTCAAACTAAACATCAAGCAAATTAATTTCGAATTTTTTTCTTTGGTTAACAATTCCAAATAATTGAAAGGCAAAAGATCCGGGCATATTAAGTGATACAATTTCAATTTGTGAATTTACCTATAGAGCCATAAATAATTTGTTATAGAATAATTCAGATTTCAGGGCAATATTGTAGAAACCCAAAAACTACTTTACCAAAATGTGTCACATGTGCCTCCTGACTCCTAATATGATGACTTAATGAATGAAATTTCAACAAATTGTGCGTGAAAGAGGATAAGGAAGAGGGATGATGGGCGAAGTTCCTGTCATCGATGACTAAGGACTTATGATCAGCTTTCCTAAATCACATTTGGAACAAAATTAAGTAGAAATCATTTAAATAATGATAGGTATAATTTGTAGTAAAGAGCTTTTACATCTATATTTCACCGCGTAACTTGTACCAAAGAGACAAAGTACACAGAATTAGGGGGAGTATTAAACGATTTCTATATGTTTAAGATCATCTAATTAATAACTAAACTTGATTTTTGGGCAAAAATAATAATTTATATCAATAACATGTCACTTAGTATATAAATTAATTTAAAGGGGTTGATACGAGGTGTTCTAAAAATACTCTTTATATTCTTTATTGTTCTTCCTATTTTGAATTTTTTGCCTCTAAACAAAATTTCAAATAATTAGGGGTGAAGTCAATCAGTCATACTCGGTTAAGGAGGAGGGTCAAGTATATTTTTTTTTATTATAACATTGTGAAGTACAATTTTACTAGAATTCCTACTTTTCTTTTATTTGAACCTCGTTTATATTATAGATACAGTTGGACTACCGGGGACATTATGATTTTTTTTAGGCAGCTTGTGTGGTTCACTTCACACTGAATAAAGCAATAGAAAATCAGAAAAATTAGGACTGGTGCAATCAATATAAAAGGTGCACTATCTTACCATAAATATTCCATAAAGATGTGAACAATAATCCTCCAACTGTTTCCTTCTATAGCAAAAGTATATTCTAAAATGACAATAAAATGCATACACCAGAAAATAAAACCACTAATTTTGAGAATCTTATCAGTATTAACCAGCCCACATAAGTTTGTCGCGTGTCTCAAGTTATCAGTGGGCCCATATTAACGTCGGTGTTTGTAGTCACTTTTATTTCCGATAAGATGTTCAGTAATCCTTGTTCGCAGTGACGAGTGAATATGTCCCTACATCCTTGGATCATTGCAAAATCCATGTCAATATTTATCCTTTTTTTTTAATTAACTACTAAATACTAATAAACGATTTTGATACTATCCATATGTGTCCTCTAAATAATGACATAGAATTAGTTCCCACTCACTTGGAAATATCGGAATAATGCGTGTGTACAGGTTAAGTTCGTGTATTCGTGTAATAGTCATCTAAATTGATCTAGAACTTTTAAGTTAGGTTTGATGTAATCTATTTTGTTTTTTCTGGAGAGTTGTTATCATTTTTTTTTTTTTTTTTTTTTTTTGGTGAAATATGGAAACATTAATTACTTAACTTGTCTTGCCAAAAAGGCTAATACAGTCCGAAGACAAAAGTTCTCTACAATAGTTAGGGATAAGGGGAATTAGCCTAACTACATTAGAGGGGTCCGTCCTATTACAATGCTTCTTAGCTATGGCATCCGCAACTTGGTTGTCTTGTCGCTTAATAAACGTGATCTTCATCTGCTTGAAGTAATTTCTGAGCTCCCTGCAATCATGTACAATGTCACTCAAATCATCCAATAGAAAACAGTCGGAATTGATCCTGTCGACCGCTTGCTTGCAATCCGAGTGCATGACAAGGTAAGGTATATTAGCCTCACTTGCAACTCGCAACCCAGTATAGATAGCTAGAAGTTCTGCATGCAAAACGTTAGAAGCATAGATACATTTATGAAAGCCCATTATCCAAACACCCTTATCATTTCTAATTAATCCTGCAACACTAGCTTTAATCTCAATTGTGACAAAGGAGGCATCAACATTCACATGGACAAACAGAGGCTTAACATTTTCCCAGCTATATAGAGGACTAGATACCACAGTTTGGGGGGTGTGAGGGGTGTTTGCAAATTTCCATGCGTGTACAAAAGCACTCTTCATTGTGTGATTTGGGGATCTACGGGCCTGACTTTCGAAAATGTATTTATTGCGGGTTTTCCATATCTCAAAACATACAAAAGGGAAGACCACGCTCCAACTCAGCCCCCTCATCTCATGAGAACAACTAAGGTTTTCCTGTAGCCACTTCCCAATGTTCATGACATCCCAGAAAGTTGGAGGTGGATGAATCACCTCCCAAACCGAGGCTGCGTAGCTACAGTCGCGAAGAGCGTGTAGAGAGTTTTCCTCGAAGTTAGGGCAGAAGGTACACGAAGATGAAGATATAATCTGTCGCGTGCTCAGGAGGGCTTTGTGAGGAATGCGATCCCACCATAGTAACCAAATAAAGAATTTTAGCTTCGGAATAGTGTTGCACTTCCATAACCATTCACATCCTATATGAGGCGCTCTACTCTTCACAAGGGCTTGATATGCAAGGGTTAGGGAGAACTTGTTTTTGACAATAAGGGTGGAGTTGCAAGAATCTAATTTATGGAAGTCTATGGGGGTGCTTTTAATTCTTTCCGAAAGGAAATCCGGGAGTGAGAAGGACAAGCCACTCAGATCCCAGGAATTATCTTTGATAATGTCATTGACTTTGAGGTTTATTTCATTTTGATGGAACGGTGCCTGGATGAAATTCATTAGAGGGCCTATCCCCAGCCAATTATCTCTCCATAAATCTATTAAAGACCCATCTCCCACTTTCCACACTACATTTTCTTTAAGCAACTGATTCCCATACCTAACATTCTTCCAAACTTGGGATCCCTTAGTAAAGGCAATGGTATAATGGTCCCTAACATATTTTGACTCAATACATTCCTTGGCTAAGCTTTTTGGGCCCGAGGTTAGTTTCCACCCTAATTTTGCCATTAAAGCAATGTTCAGATCTAGGTGACTCCGAATCCCTAATCCTCCCTGATCCTTAGGCAGGAAAGTGTGCTTTTGCCCTACCAAATGCAGTTTCTGTTTTCCTTCACTATCTCCCCACAAAAAGTTGTTACAAAGCTGGTCTAGCTCCTTCAGGGTAGCCTTTGGTAACACCATGGCTTGCATATAATAGGACGCAATGGTATTCATGGATGACTTAATGAGAGTTAGCTTTCCTGCTCGAGAGAGAAATTTGGTTTTCCACATTCCTAATTTTCTTCTAACCTTATCCACTATGAACTGCACCTCACGTTTACTAGGACGTCTATGAGAGAGTGGAAGGCCTAGGTATAACCCTAAGTTGTCACTCTCCTTCACATTTAATGTATCCTGGAAAAGGTCCTTGTGCTCTTGACACGTGTTGGGGGAGAAAATGAGACGGCTCTTATGTTCATTTACTTTTTCACCTGAGATTTTAGAAAAAACATCTAGAATTTCTCTTAGCTTAAAAGCGGTGCCTTCGTCTACCCTACCAAAAATCAAAAGATCATCCGCAAAAAGAAGGTGAGAGATAGGCACTTTTTTCTTTCCTATCCAAAAGGGGGTCCAAGACTTCTCTATACACGCCTGGTTTATTAGGCCAGTAAGGAATTCCAGGCAAATGTTAAAAATGAAAGGAGACATATCATTACTACTAGCTTTTTATACACATGTTTGCGTCAATTTGCTTAGGTTTTATTTAAATAATTTTAAAAATGTAATTTATAATCATGATAAAGTGTTTAGAAATTGCAATAAATATTTAGTTGTAAACAAAGTTGTTAAAATCGAGATTCTAGTTTGAATCGGAAACGACCTTTACAATCGAGTCGTAGAATCGTAAGATTCTGCAAACACGTATAATCAAAATACTGCACTCAATCTTCATTGAATATGCTAAAATTATACGAACCAAGCTTATTTGGTGGAGGTGGTGGGGAACTCACCTTGTGACTTGGAGGTCACAAGTTCGAACCTCCTATTGGATAATATTATATGTGTAAAGGGATAATATTATATTGTAAAGGGTAGAAGGGTACTTTCATAGTCATAGGTCTGTATTGTAAACACTAACACAATTATTTCTCACTCTTGTACATGGTATCACAGCCAAGGATTTTCTAAAAAAAAAAAAAAGAAATTAAATTAATTTTTTTTCCACAAAATTTTACACGTGACAATTTTTTTTTCCCCTTTCACGTTCTTCTTCTTGTTCTTGGGCATGGCTTCCAACCTTTCCGCTGCATCTGCTGCCATGTCGCAGCCCCTGCCGGCGCCGTCATCTGCCGCTCCGACGCTCTCGTCGGTGTCCGCCTCCACCGCCGCGACCCCGGTCGCCTCCGCCGGCCCACAGCCCCACGCTTCCACCAGCGTCTCGCGGCTTCCTTTTTCTGGCTTCGAGTTTTCTCAGCCTTGGACTGCCGGACTTTCTGCCGCGCCACTATTCCCGTCGCCGCCTGCCACTGCCGCGACGACGTCCGCCTATTCCGGCCAGCAGCCAAGCGCTGCCACATTCTTCTCACGCACAGCCGCCATGTACTTCGGCCTTGACGCCGCCTCACCAGGCTCCTCCTCCCGCACACCTCTGCGACATCCGCCTGGTTTTATGGCGCCCCAAACCACCACCGCAGATGTTCCCGGCAACCTCCCCACCACCAAACTTTGGTTTACATCAACTTTCGGCTCCGAATCTTAGTAATTTGGTAACAATCACTCTTTCTTCCCCTGAAGATTATTTATTATGGAAAACCCAAATTACTTGTTTATTACTTTCCCATAATCTGCTTGGTATGGTTGATGGTTCTGCTCTTATTCCCCCTGCAGCTGTTCTTGATGAACATGGTGTTTCTCTTCCTAATAATCAGTTCTATGAATATTTGCGTATAGATCAACAAATAAAATCTTGGATTTTTGTCGCACTCTCTAGGGATGTTTTTGTAGATGTGCATGATTTATCTACTTCTGTGGAAATTTGGACTCGATTACAGACTAGATTTATGCATGCTAGTATGGCCAGATCAATGGAATTAAAGGGCCGTCTTACTCGTATTAAAAAGACTGCTTCTCAGACCATGGATGGATATTTATGTGAGATTAAGGTGATTGCTGATTCCCTTGCTGCTATTCAATGTCCTGTGTCGAACCAGGATTTAGTGCAGTATACTCTTTTTGGTTTAGATCGTGATTCTGAGTACGATCATATATTACTACCCTCTTGCATTATCCATTCCCAATTAGTTTTGATGATTTGCGTCCCAAGTTGTTACTGCATGAACAAAGATTGATAAATTCTAAAGATGCATCTGATCCATCGTCCCTTCATGCCTTACTTGCCGTTAAATCTACTGGTACTGGTTCAAATTCCTCCTCCCAGAATAATTCTGGAGGGAGAAATCGGGGAAGGAATAACAGAAACAGAGGTGGTAATAATAATCGTGGGGGCAACAATGCTCGAAATAATAATGGTGGGAATGGTGGAAACAACAATAATCGTGACCCTGGAGGAAACAACAACAACAATGGTAATCGGGGACGCTCAAATGGTATAAGTAAATTTTCTAACTTGTCATCCTATAGTATGCCTTGCCTAGATTATATTACTAATAATTTGTCGTCTGCAGGGAGTAATTCATCAAATAGTAACAATGTTACCTCTACCCCTACTTCCGATACATGTGGTTTGTGTTGGTTTCCAGGTCACCAAGCTGCCTACTGTCCCCAGTGTTTCAATCATAGCTTTGTTCCCTCCTCCTCAGAAAGTGTCACTCGAGCCTTCGCTGCACTGTCTGTTGGTGGTGAAGCTAATGGCTCAGTTTGGTACCCGGATTCGGGAGCTGCCTCTCACATGACTCATCAGGATGGTACGTACTCTATTAAAACTCCTTATACTGGGTTTAGTTCTGTTGTAGTTGGTAATGGTACCTTACTCCCAATTAAAAGTACTGGTAATTTAACTTTAAAAACTGTAAGTCGTCCCCTCCGCCTTTCATCTGTCTGTCATGTCCCTAATTTGAAACATAATCTTTTATCAGTTAACAAGTTGTGTCATGAAAATGATTGTGTTGTGAGTTTTGATAAAAATTCTGTTTATGTTAAGGACCAGATAACGGGGGAAGTTCTGCTTCAGGGAACCAGTAAACAAGGTGTCTACCCTCTTCAGCCTAGCATTGTCCCTCCTGAGCCTTCAGTTCCTGCTTTCCTAGCCATTAAGGAGTCGGGTGACGTGTGGCATGCTCGCCTGGGTCATACATCTTCTAGCATTATAGGAAAATTATGTTCCAATAAATATATCACATGTACCTCTAAATTTCATGATGATTGTGTAGGCTGTAAGTTAGGAAAGATACATCGTTTACCTTTTGATTCTGTTGAACATCTTTTTACATATCCATTATATAAAATTCATAGTGATCTTTGGCAATCTCCTGTTTTGTCAAATCAATTATTTCGATATTATGTGGTGTTTGTTGATGATTTTTCACGCTATTCCTGGATTTATCCATTACGTCGAAAATCGGAAATTTATTCAAAATTCCTTATGTTTCAAAAGATGGTTGAAAATATTTTTAATTGCAAAATTAAAATATTTCAAAGTGATGGAGGAAGGGAATTTGACAATTCTCCTCTTCTTCAACATTTTTCTGACAATGGTATTATTTTTCAAAAATCTTGTCCCTACACTCCAGCTCAAAACGGTGTTGCAGAACGCAAACATCGTCATATCATTGAAATGGCTCGTACTATGATTATTCATTCTGACTTTCCTGCGGAATTTTGGGTTGATGCATCATATACTGCCACTTACACTATTAATAGATTACCCAGCTCGGTTTTAGGGGGTGTTTCACCTTTTGAAAAATTATTTCATCGTCCTCCTTCCTATCACTTTTTGAAAACATTTGGATGTGAATGCTTTCCTTTGTTTCCGAATTCTAAAAATCACAAACTGCAACCTAAATCGAAAACTTGTGTTTTTATTGGATATGCATTGGAATATAAAGGGTATCGATGTTTTGATCCTACTATCCAAAAAGTCTACACTAGTCGTCATGTCCTTTCTCATGAACATAAATTTCCGTATCGAGATCTAGTTGGCTCAGCGACACATGTCCCTTATAGTTCCCCTTTGGTGCTCACTTTTGACTTGAATTTGACTAATGTTGCTCATGTGTCTAATGTCTCATCCCCCCCTCCCGTCTGTCGTGTTGTGACGTCTGCTTCGTCCGCTACCGAGCCTCGGCTCGCTGGGCAGCCTGCTGGGTCATCATCTCCTGCAGCCTCGCCAGTTCGCTCAGCAGCTTCAGTAGCTGCGTCACCCGCTTCAGCGATTTTTGCTGCGTCGCCACGTCCCTTGGTCGATGGCTCGCCAGCTCTCGCTGGGTCGCCGAGTGCCCCGACTTCTTCGCCCGAGTCCCTTCGACTCGAGTCTCCCCTCACGGTGTCTCCCCCACCCTCCTCGCCTAGTCCGTCTTCCCCAGTTGTGAATCATCACCCCATGGTTACCCGTCTTAAAGATGGAGTGGCTAAACCACGTGTCTTAATAAACTTAAATACTGAAATTGTTGAGTCTGAACCCACTAATTTCAAACAAGCTTCTAAAGACTCACGTTGGCGTCAAGCTATGTTAGATGAATATAATGCTTTGATTAAAAATGACACATGGGAGTTGGTATCTCGCAACTATGATAAGAATCTGCTTGGTTGTAAGTGGGTTTATAGGATTAAATATCATTCTGACGGTTCTGTGGAGCGGTTCAAAGCCAGACATGTTGTTTTTGGCAATCATCAGCAGGCAGGTATTGATTACTTTGAAAGCTTTAGTCCTGTTGTTAAACCTACTACTGTACGCTTGGTTCTTACTATTGTTGTTTCTCTTAAATGGTCTATTCGTCAGTTAGATGTCAAAAATGCATTTCTTCATGGTTTCCTTAATGAAGAGGTTTATATGCATCAACC
The DNA here is from genome assembly GCF_026745355.1 of Beta vulgaris subsp. vulgaris. Classification (NCBI taxonomy): domain Eukaryota; kingdom Viridiplantae; phylum Streptophyta; class Magnoliopsida; order Caryophyllales; family Amaranthaceae; genus Beta; species Beta vulgaris. The sequence goes on from NC_079206.1 coordinate 9,375,118, forward strand.
TTCGGGTTTTATTCATCCATCTAAACCTACTCATATTTGTCGTCTCCGTAAGTCCATTTATGGTTTGAAACAGGCTCCTAGAGCCTGGTTCTCCAGGTTTAGCAACTTTCTTTTATCTATTGGTTTCAAGTGCAGCAGTTGTGACACTTCTATGTTCACTCTCAAATATCGTGGTCATCTCTTTATTCTTCTATTATATGTTGATGACATTGTCCTTACTGGTAGTAGTCCTCCTCTTATTGCCAAATTCATTTATGTTCTTTCTTCTCAATTTGCTATGAAGGATTTAGGGGATCTTCATTACTTCTTAGGTGTGCAGGTTGTGCGTACTCCCTCCGGTTTATTTTTGTCTCAACACAAGTATGTCTCTGATTTACTCCGTAAATTCCATCTTCATACTGTTAAACCAGTTACCACTCCTGTTGTCTCTAGAGTAACATTGTCTCTGCTTGATGGAGAACTTCTTGTTGATCCCACAGATTATCTTAGTATGGTTGGTGCATTGCAGTACTTAACTATGACTCGTCCTGATATTGCTTATGCTGTTAATATGGTGTCTCAGTTTATGCATGCTCCTCGTACTACTCACCTTCATGTTATGAAAAGAATTTTCAGATATCTGCAGGGCACTCTGGATTATGGACTTTATTTATATAGCAGCAGTTCTCCTACTGTTGTTATTGCCTATTCTGATGCAGATTGGGCAGGATGTCCTGACACTCGGCGTTCTACTACTGGCTATGCTGTTTTTCTTGGGAAGAATTTAATTTCCTGGCGTTCTAAAAAGCAACCTACTGTCTCCAAGTCCTCCACTGAAGCTGAATACAGGGCCATTGCCTACACAGCTGCAGAAACCATTTGGCTCAAGCAACTTCTTGCTGACATTGGCCATTTTCTCCGTCGTCCTGTGATTGTCTATTGCGACAATGTCTCTGCTACTTATCTCACTGCTAATCCAGTTCATCATGATCGTAGCAAACATATCGATGTTGACTATCACTTTGTTAGAGAAATGGTTGTCAAGGGAGGACTTATTGTTCGACATGTTCCTACTCAGTCTCTGGTTGCAGACATCTTTACTAAAGGCCTTTCTACTGACTTATTTACTAAACATCGTATCAATCTATCCGTTGTTTCACCCCGTAAAGATTGAGGGGGTGTATTGGATAATATTATATGTGTAAAGGGATAATATTATATTGTAAAGGGTAGAAGGGTACTTTCATAGTCATAGGTCTGTATTGTAAACACTATATATATTGAATGTCAGGTTAACCTACAACAGGTTAACACAATTATTTCTCACTCTTGTACACCCCCCACTACCTACTTATGCTTGGGGATAGAAATTCCCTTATATCCCCCTACTCTCAGGTCTAGTAGAGTTTTTCTTCTTACCCGGGTCCCTAGTGGGGGCCAAAAAAAGAAACGATGCGTGCGTTAATTTCAAAACTTGTTATTTTGTTATGTACTTCACTAAATACTATAATTATAAATACACTTAATATATGAGAGATTAATAGTTGGGTTATGCTATATGCAACCCTTAGGGTTGCATATAAGACATAAATACACTACTTAAAATGAAGATAAGTTGTGAATTTATGGAAATTTTTGCATCAACCGATGTAATAAATGGTCAATTAATGCAACTTATTTCCATTTTTAGCTTCTTATATGCAGCCCTTAGGGTTGCATATAGCTTTTTCCTTAATAGTTAGATGAATTGAAATATATTAATTCGCTAACGTAAAAAACTAACAAACGTTGTGAGTGATTTTTTAATATTATTTTTTTGTAAATGAATTATGAACAAAAAGAATAGACATAAAGAATTCCATTAAGATATGATATGAAAGTAGAATTTCTTTTATTTTCAATGGTGGGTAGAAGGTTTTTTGATTGAGTGAGTAAGTTAGAAAAATGATTGTTTTCTTCATTTTTTTCCATGAATAACTCAATCAAAATGCAATAAAAAAAAGTGTATGTTATGCTTAATGTCTTTAGTTTGATCTGTCTTAATTCTACCCTTTATTTGAGTAGTTTTTCTTGAGTTGGTTTGACTGAATTAAATAGTATCAAAGGTAATAAGTGTTTCATACTTTTCGATCAGGTGCACGTCATATATAAATACCATTTTCTCTTATAAAAAAAAGTCAAGATATTTTGTCCATTTAATTTTTTTGGTTGAATTATTTGACGCATATACCTTTTTTAACTTTTTTGGAATGGTAAGTTGAAATGAGAAAGGGTTTTTTTTAATTATTCTCTTTTGTATTTTTTTTTCATTTCATTAAATCATAAAGGGTAATTTAGTATTTTCAAAGGAGGACACCATCTTCCTTCCCCTTCCCTTATATAATACTAGCTTTTTCTGCACGCTATGCGTGCAGTGATATTTTTAGGCATAACTATTACTCGGTACTAAAAGAAATGAAAAATAAAATTATGAAAGTACGTTTCTACGTTCACCTTCATTTGGTGAGTAAGAAGTATTTAAATACTTACAAATAGTATCTAAAAACATTTTTAAAGTAACTATAAGTGATAAAATTGCATATCCAAGTAATGAAACAACTGGATTTTTTTTGGAGTTTGTATGTGTGATTAATTTTGAATATGAGTTGTCTTTGTAATGAGAATGCCATTTTTTTATTGTCTGTGGTATTAATTTTCCATAAGTTCTTGATTACGAATTTTTTTAGTTGATTGGATCTAAATTTGATTTGATTTAATCTTTTTTATTGGCAAGTTTATTTTTAGAGTTTGTATTTGTGATTAATTTTGAATATGAGTTGCCTTTGTAATGAGAATAATGCCATTTTTTTTATGGGTTTTTCTACATAGTACCCTTGTGTTTTAAGAAATTCTATGTTGTACCCGACGTTTTTGAAATTTCCATGTTATATCCTTAAGATTTCTTAATGTTACCTATAATACCTTTATACACGATATTAAATAATAGATTTTGGGACTTTCTTACCCTGTGGGGATAGATTATGATTTTTTAGCCTTGTTAGTTGACTGAGGTTTGGGATATGATTTGATAAATTGAAAACTAAGTAAGGTTTGGAGTAGGATTTTCTATTAGTAAGGGTATTTGTGTGACGTTTAGAAAGTTTAGGTGTACAATGTGGAGAGTTCAAAAAAGCTAGGTAAAACTTAGAATTTCGAAAAACACAGAGGGCATTACGTAGAAAAACCCTTTTTTTATTGTCTGTGGTATTATTTTTCTATAAGTTATTGATTACGAATTTATTGGATCTAAATTTAATTTGATTGAATCTTTTTTATTGCTGGCAAGTTTATGTAATTGAAAATTATATGAGTTGATTGGGTTTAATAGAGATTTGGTTGAATTTTTTTTGGTAAGTTTATTTGTCTAATGGTTTTATATTGTGGAGGGGTGAATATGTAAATTCAAAAGAGGACACCATTGCTCCCCCCTTGGCTTATATAATAGAGATAGATTTAATTTTTTGATTGAATTATTTGACGCATATACCTTAATTTTTTAAACTTTAATTTTTTAGAATGCTAAGTTGAAATGAGAAAGGGGTTTTTAAAATTATTCTCTTTTGTATTTCATTTCATTAAATATTAAGGATAATTTAGTATTTTCAAAGAAGGACATAGGCGGAGTTAGTTGGTTCTCTCTCTAGTTTTCTAGAGAGAGTTTGTTCCCTCTAGGTTTTTCCTTGGGAGGGTTTCTTCCTAGCCTCCGCGGTTAGGGTTCTCACTTTTTTAAAGCTTTCTCCTTCCTTCTTTCTTCCTCTCTCTTCTTCCTTCATCCTTTTCTTAGGGGCTACCACTGGTGTCTTAACCAGTGGTAAGCCCCGAAAAATCCTATTTATTTGCTTTCAATAAAAGTTCCCATCTTTTAGATGGTGATTTTTTCTAGTATGTTGATTGTGTTGGTTTTTGAAGAATTAGGGTTTCACACTTAACTTCATGAAATTATGGAAAGACTATTGGAGTACGTTTCATCCCAAAATTTCCGCATCTGCAGATCGTATGCCGAACCAGAGCGAACTCACAGATTGCATTGCTTCAGATGAAGATTTTTATTAAGGCAAAATTAAGTCAAATTTGCGATGTTTACAATTCTAGGGTGATATGTATTTCTATTAGAATTTTATGTTTTTCAGAAATGGCTTGTAAGTGCCGTTTGGCGAAATATTAATGAAATCCCTTTTCTTTCCGTCAAAAAAAAAAAGAAGGACATCATCTTCCTCCCCCCTTCGCTTATATAATAGAGATTATTTACTTTGTTAGCATGATTTAAATTTGCAAGGTCTTCGCTAGTCTACAAAAATGTATAGAATCGTCTAGAATCGTGAATCGATTTGTTTACCATATTTTGAATCGTAATATCGTAACATTTTAAGATTTGAATCGTGATTTTAATGACTTTGGTTGTAAAGTCTTATTGTCAAATTAAATTTGTAAAAGTTTTTTTTTTTATTGAGTAACGATTTTTTTCATTATATTAAGTTACTTTGTTAATGCTTATTGAGTTTATTATTGAAATTTTAATAGGAGACACCAATACACACCATGACCCTATGTCTAAATTAAGAAAGGATATAATAGTAGAAAAATCTGAATATGCAATTATATATTTAGTTAAGGACAAAATAAACTTTTCATAGGGAGTCAATGTAACTCCCTCACTTATATAATAGAGATTGTTGATTTGCCTAATAAATATATATATAAATGAATGATCTATATTTAATAGTTTTAATCTTTAATGTCTTTAATTATTTAATTACTATAAATTTGATTTTTTGTAATATATTGAAACTAATCTAGCAACATCTTCATATCGGTTAGTTGTGTCCCAATTATTGTGAAAACAAATTAAGCCTTTTTTTGATAAACTTTTTATTACGTTAAGTAACTTTTTTTTTTTTTTTAAAGAGACGTTCAGTAACTCATTCATCTAATTTTTCTCCCTAAGTTTTAGCTTTTGTACTCTAAGTTGTGTCAGACTCTTTCAATATGACAAATTGAGACAAAGAAGATACTTTTTTTTAATAAATTGTGTGCAACTATTTCTTAAATGCTAAGGGTCTGTTCTCCCCAGCTTATTTTCAGTTCAGTTCAGTTCAGTTCAATTCAGCTCAGTTCAGTTCAGTTCAGTTCAGTTCAGTTCAGCTCTTGCCAATACTTTTACTCTCACATATCACTATTCATTTCAGTTCAGTTCAGTTCAGTTCAGATCAATTCAGATCAGTTCAGTTCAGTTCAGATCAGTTCAGTTCAATTCAGTTCAATTCAGTTCAATTCAGTTCAGTTCAATTCAGTTCAATTCAGTTCATTCAGTTCAGTTCAGTTCAGCTGTTTTATGCCGAAAAGAACAGGCCCTAAGTTTATCCCGGTTTACATTTACATAATATGATAAAAAAGGTATATGTATAACGTTTATTACTAATAGGATCCTTGCGAAACCATTTATCATGCATATACCGAGATTGTGCCTAGGAGCTAGGACTAGGAGTACTTTAGGGGAGTACATTCCCTTACCTTTCACTCCCCCTACAATTGAAGTATATAACCTGCTAACTTGGATTAGTTTGACTTGTAAAATTTATAAATTGATAGAGCACTTCATTTTACTTGTCTTTTAAAAAAAAGGAAAAATTCTCAGTAGCAGCTATTAATGGTAGCCAAAAAAATTTGATTATCAAAAATAGCCTTGAGGTTTTGACTATACTTGTAATGTCACATTTACAACGATTTTCCGTTAAAACTAAAGAGTTATTTTTTTAACTAAGTATAGTTCTGTAAGCTAGAATGATATAAGTTTCATTAATAAAATCTATTTTGCCTTTAATTCATGTCTTATTAAAAACCTATGTCACTTGATTCTACAAAACATATGAACAAAAGAAAGTTTATCAAGGACAATTTATATTATTTTAGACACTAGAAACCTTGATTACGAAGAAAACAACCTTCTTAATAATTGTTTATGGCAAAAAATAGTGGTTAATAAAATATTTTCAAGAATAGCCAAAACCTCAGCTATTTATGAAAATCAAACTTTTTTTGACAACTAATGATACAAAGTCAAAATAAAAGGTTACAACTGATGATTTTTTTTTAAAAAAATTCATCACGCATCTATATTGTTCCTCTTTGAAAGGGGCTTTGAAGCTTAACTACTTCTGTATACAATACTGAATAGACGAAGCTATCATTGATTGTCAAAAGTATGGATCTCCCACCGAACCATTTCCACCGTCCACTTTGTCGATCATGTACACCTGCAAAGACACACACAAAAGCAAATACATACTCCACTACAAATTCACAATCCTATGGAAAAAAATCAAACCAATTACATACGATTCTAACGATGGTTTATTGGAAAATCAATTATTAATAGATGGAATAGCTCGTTAGACTTATGTTGTATTCTCTAATCCTGAAATAAGGTGATTTGATATGATCTAAACTAAATATATCTACTTTGATCATATGGTCTTCTCATATATAGTTTAATTGAGTTTTAACCATAATTTTTCATGCTAATTTTGATAAGAAAATGAATTTCATATGATGAGATCTTGGAGTTGTTTGGCAATCGGCTGTTGGCTGGGTTAGTTGGCTTGTTTGACTGGCTGTAAGCATTGGCACGGTATATATTGGCTTTTTGAGTTGGTTGTTCAAGCCAGCTGTTTGCAAAAGTGTTTGGTAAAATTAGTTGTGGCTATTTGTTGTTCATTAGAGAGTTTTTGGGCCAACAAGCCAATCCAAAAAGCTACTCCGGACAACTTTTGTATTTTGGCTTAAAAGTCAGCTTTTCAGCTAACCAAAAAGCCAATAACCAAACACTTTTTTTGGCTGTTTGACTAAATTGAAAAGCCCAAAGCAAATGAAAAAGCCATTTACCAAACATGATCCTTGTTAAATTCATCGCAATATGTATTTCTCAATAACCTAATTGTCATAAATTTTCCTAATACAAAATCAAATATATTTATATTGGTAATAAGTATATGGGCGTAAGAAATTAAGAATTAAGGTTGGCCTAATTGGTGACGGTACTCCGGGCCTGTTCTCTTCGGCATAAAACAGCTGAACTGAACTGAACTGAACTGAATTGAACTGAACTGAATTGAACTGAATTGAACTGATCTGAACTGAACTGATCTGATCTGAACTGAACTGAATTGAACTGAACTGAACTGAACTGAAATTAATAGTGATATGTGAGAGTAAAAGTATTGTCAAGAGCTGAACTGAACTGAACTGAATTGAACTGGTCTGAACTGAACTGATTTGATCTGAACTGAATTGAACTGAACTGAACTGAATTGAACTGAACTGAATTGAACTGAACTGAACTGAACTGAACTGAAAATAAGCTGGGGAGAACAGGCCCTCCTTCCATTCCTATAATAGGGGTTATTATGATTCTTGCCCATTACAATGTGGAATCTCCAATTTTTCCCGATTTGTAATGAATCTTCATCTTATCCCAAAAAATTTCAAAAATAAGAAAGTTCATTAATTTATTTTTTCCAGGTTTGGTCTAATCTAATTTGATACTAACAAGCAATAAGTATTTTGTTTCTACAATAATGTGAAACAAACATTTATTTTTACGAAAAACTCACGATATGAACATAACTTTTTTTTTTTTTTTTTTTTTGGCGACAAGAGCAAACAGGCGAATTAAACTAATTTACCTAGCCTAGCCGCTATTGCTAAATTGTGCGCTACGACAAGATCTTCTCTACGAACCTTCTTTATTCCCCATTGAGGAACTCTCCGACACAGAGCCCTGAAATCATACATAATTGTGGCGATCTCAACTGGTTGATGAAGACTTTTTGTTGCACGGACAACCTCCGTTGAATCTGAATGAACTTGTATATTGCGGATTCCTTTTGAGTAAGCTTCGTAGAGTCTCCGATACACTGCGAGAGCTTCAGTTTGTAGAGAAGAAGAAGCTGAAACTATGGCGTTACCCTCAAAAATCTTTTCACCATTCATATAGGCCGTCCACCCTATTCCCGCTCTCGGATAGTTTAGCTTATGTCTCTTCCAAGCTCCATCTACCAAAACTTTGCATGCTTCTTGTTGATCAGTATATAGAATGGGTGAGACCCTCTGATGGGAGTCAGACTCAGATAAACCCCCCTTAAATTGATGTCCTTTTATTCTATTACTTTCGTCAAATTCTTCGAGAAGGATGTTCTTCTTTTGTAGTATAACAGACGGGTGTTCGAATAAACTCTTAAACACAACATTATTTCTATAAAGCCAGATTGACCAGAGAGTAGTAACAAACTCTCTTACCCTCTCGGATTTTAATCCGTCTTCTCGCCAAAAAAGTTGTAAAAAATTCCGGATCCAATCTTCAATCGGAATGTATTCACTTGACCGAGTATTAATTCCAAGTGCAGAAGCAGACCATATTCGAGAAGAAATATCACAGTCTCTGAACAGGTGCCTTTCATCCTCTGGAAATTGATGGCATATGCTGCAGTTAACACTGAGGGAATGTTGCGCTTTGCTAAGTTACACTTGATGGCTAGGGCTTTTTGGAGAAGTCTCCAGATAAAAATCTTCCATTTGGGTCTAAGATCAGAAGCCCAGAGTTTACTCCAAAACTTCCTTTTAGTACAAGAGGATTCAAGGCCTCCTCGCAGCCCAAGAAGGAATGCGTAAGCATCCTTTACTCTAAAATCCCCATGCTTAGACTCACTCCATGCAAAGTAATCTTGAATATGCTCCTTAGGAATGTAGGTTGTCAGGATCCTAATAGACGATTCTGGCATAAACAGCTTCCAGATGAGCTCAGAGTTCCACTTTTTTTGATTAGTTACCATTAAATCCTTAACGGTGCGAATCCCACTCTCTTGCAAATGAATTCCAGGTTTAAGCTTGATGGGATCTCCTCTTACCCAATTATCTTCCAGTATTATGGTGTCCGAACCATCTCCTATTATTTTAGTGAACCCTCCCACACAATCTTGAATAGCCCTGCAGAGGCCCCTAAATCCCCAGGAGGCTCTCACTAATTTTGACTTATTGAGGGTCAAGCTGACTGGGGATGCCTTATATTTTGCTATATACAATTGGGATATCAGAGTGTGACTTGAGTTATGAATTCTGGCTGCTTGCTTTGCAAGTAACGATTTGTTAAAGAGATGAACGTTTCTTATACCTAATCCTCCGCTACTTTAGGTAGTTCCAGAGTTGACTTTCCTTTCCAGTAGATCGGTTTTTTTTCACTGGTACCAGCCCACAGAAATCTTGCGAAAATGGAGTTCAACTTATCTGCTGTAATCTTTGGAATGAGGAAAGTGCTGAGAATGTTGAGGCTGAGCATAGAGAGGACGCTGTTAATCAGGATGACTCGCCCGGCAAGCGAGAGGGATAGACTGTGCCAACTTGACAGCTTTTTTTCAACCTTCTCTACTAAAGGATTGAACATTCTGGAGTTCCTGCCATTCACTTCGATGTTTGCACCTAAATATTTCCCAAGTGAGTCTGCAGTTGGGGTGTTTACTAAATTTCGCATCTGTTGACGACAATTTTGAGGCGTATTCGGACTGAACATAATAAGGGACTTATGATAGTTGATGACTTCCCCTGATAATCTGCTGAATTTCGACAAGATGCTCTTCACTCCATCACAAGATTTTGGATTTGCTTTGAAGAAAATTAGAGAGTCATCTGCAAAAAAAAGGTGAGACACTGAGGGACCCATTCTGGTTATCTTAAGTCCTTCAAAGGATTTGTCAGCCATTCCTTTAGTTAACATTCTAGACAGTACATCCATAACGAGAATAAAAAGATATGAGGATAATGGGTCTCCCTGTCTTGGGCCGCAAGTAGGTGTGAATCTAGAAGTAGGCTCTCCATTGACAATGATTGAGTATGACACTGTAGTTACGCACTGCATAATCCAATGACGGCACTTATTTGGGATTCTCATTTGCGACAATAACCAATCCAAGAAGTCCCAATCTACTTTGTCATAGGCCTTAAACATGTCGATCTTTAGAGCCGCCAGGTGTTGTTTGCCTTTTATGTGCTGTTTGATATTATTGACCAATTCATGAGCGATTAAACAATTGTCAACCATGATTCTCCCGGGAACGAAGGCATTTTGGAATGGTGAAATCAACTCCTTCAATATTGGTTTAAGACGGTTGGAAATGACCTTTGATATGATTTTATAAATGACATTACATAGGCTTATGGGACGAAATTGACTTGCTTCTTCCGGTCTTTCTGTCTTTGGAATGAGGCAGATGTTGGTGTAATTCCATTCCCTGAGCATGTACCCTGAAGAGAAGAAATGAGAGACCGCTTTCCAAACGTCATTACCCACCGTTGACCAGTATTGCTGATAAAACAGTGCTGGAATACCGTATGGCCCCGATGCCTTAAGGCTTCCCATTTGAAATACTACTAGTTTCACTTCCTCAAACGTGACTGACTTTGTCAAAGAATTTTGCTGTTCGTCAGATAATTGTGGTATCAAACTCCGTATTGTGGAAAGCTCCTCCCAATATTCACTGCCATGATGACGCCTTGATAGATCTGAGCAAAGTATTCCATCATCTCCATTTGGATTGCCTTTTGATCTGATATCCAGGTTCCCGCAGCTGACTTAATCATAAGAATTTCATTGCGCTTTCTTCTACTCTTTGCTTTTCTGAAGAACCATTTAATATCTGAATCTTCCCATGCTCTATACTTACTTTTGACCCTTTGTTGCCAATATTTCACCTGTAAAGTCAATTTCTCCCTTGCTGATTTCACTACCTCCTCATCCTGAGCTCCTCCATTGAAACACAGAAGATTTGCTTGGGCTTCGCCACACTGATCTAGACACTCTTCCCAACTAATATTATTATTCCTCTTGAACTCTTGACACCATTTGAACAGTCGATATCTTATGTGACGACATTTTTGGGCGACCCGAAACATTGGGGATCCGTTAACTTGGGAATGCCATAACTCGTTAATAATTTGCGAGATTTCCTTCCAAGCTTCCATTTTAATTGGGGATCTTCTACGTTCTTGAGGCGGGGAAGTGTGAAGAAGGATAGGACTATGATCTGATATTAGTATAGGTAGGTTTAGGGTTATTGCTTCTGGATTGTTTTGGATCCAATTTTTGAGGCATACACTCTATCCAGCCTCTCATAAATTCTATTATCAGCTGATCTATTATTACACCAGGTATAAGATTGACCCTGATAGCTGAGCTCTGTTAGCCTCAAATTCCTTCTCCAGTTAGCGAATTGCTCTCTTCCTGGGATTACTTCTGAGCCCCCCAATTTTTGATTTAGAAATTCTACCTGATTAAAGTCTCCTAGAACTACGTAATCTAGCTTATTTTGCGTTATACATTGTGTGATACTATCCCACACCACACCCCTTGACTCTACATAAGGCGATCCGTACAGCAAAATAAGGTTCCATTTATATATTACATTATCTACTACATCCTTTATAATACAGTCAAAGTGATTAGCAGAACTACCATAAACATTTATATCTACATCATTATGCCAAAAGACCGCCAGTCCTCCCATGTTATTTATAGCGTCAACAGAGGCTGCTCCTGAATACCCAAAATACGCAGCTAGCTTATATATATCAGTGGCGGTAGACTTAGTTTCTGACAGGAACAATATGTTAGGAGAGAATTTGCGGACAAGCCAGCTCAGAAAAGGAATTGTAGGGGAGTCCGCTGATTTTAGACCCCTACAATTCCATGCCAATATCTTCATGGGGCGTCCGGAGACTGTTTAGGCCCAGTCTCGAAGCCATCCTCACCGAAAAACACCATGTGCTTAAATTTCTTAAATTTGCGCATGATTTCTTGTCGTTTGTCAGCAATCCATTTATGCAAATCCAACGTTACCTCATTAATGAAACTTTCAAGAATTGGTTCAAATTCTTCAAATTTTCTTTTTTTATCACATACCAATGCTTGAACTACTACTCGTTTGGGCTTAGGAGGTCGGCCCGATCCACGCCGAGGAGGTTCCATCACATTTTCCCAGCATCATTTAAATTGTTTTCAATGTTGGGCTTAATGTTAGTTTTAGTAACAGAAGGTGGAAATTCCTCTAACCGTGGCTCAGTTGGGCTTACCTTCTCCTTACCTTGTGAACTCCCATCTGGAATCAGCTGGTTCTTAATCTCCATCACTTCTATTTCACTTGGCTCCTTACTCCCAGACATAAAAACCTCATTACTTGGCACGGTGACAGCAGCAGAGAGTGCGTCATGTTGCTGAATGGGAACTTCAACCAACGTTTCCGTCTTAGTCTTCGCGGCATACAAGAACCTCCGAAAGTTCATCGAACTTTCTTTTGCGCGATAAAAAACTTCTTCCTCTGCTGACGCCATTAATGGTGGTTGAGAATTCGACCAGCACGGAAAAATGCGAAGATCAGCAAACTCCGCAGAAGGGAGCCCTGCAACTGCCGAGTGGAATGAGCTAGACGAGCCGGTTTGCAATGAAGAATGAGAGCCTGGTAAAAGGAGAGGAGTTTGAGGGGAATGAGCTGAATTTGATTCCTGCAGAAGAGTTTGAAGCTCGCCCCAATTTATGGATTCACTTAGAGAATAAGGATCAGCATAAAAGTTTCCCGCATATAAAGCATCATCTGAGTTAAAGTAGGATGACAAGCTGTTAGGTGCTAGCGAGTTGTCCCACGAGTTTCCAACGTCATTGATATTGACGTAGTTCAAGTTGTTTTCATGAGGGAATAAGTCAGGTAGGTTTTCGAAAAGTACTGGAGTATTAAACTGAGAGTTGTTAACTTCTTCTGTAGGTTGAGTGTGATGTGTATTAAGTTGGGAGTGAGAAGGTTGGGTAATAGAGTTTGAAGAGTGAGGAGATGAATGATTAGAATCCATATTGACTTGGGTGTTTTCATGTGAGGAAAGGGAGTTAAAATTTTTTGGTGAAGAGAGAGAATGTGTAGAAGTATTTATGGTGTTTTTATTAAGAGGAAGGAACGACCTGATTTGGAAAGGTTTAGCTAAATAAAATGAGTTTAGATCATTATTCCTTACATGATAAGCATTAAAATGAGGAGAGAGAGTGAAATTATGGGCTGGTACTCTTACTTCAGCCGACTTACTGGCTATTGCGTCATTTGGCTTCAGTGCATTAAATGCACTGAACTTATTTCCCGCATTTTTCTTGCGTTTCTTTTTGAAGGAAGGTGGTTTAACTGGAATGACATTTTTGCCCTTAGTTTGCCGCGTTATTTTATGATGTATCGAGTTGGACCCGAAGTCTTGACCCTCACAATACTTGGCCTGTTGTCTAAATTGATGCTGTCGTGCTCCATGTGCATTGGGCCTCATGGATGGGCCTGACTTCCCGCTAGCGTTACTGTCTTCATGACCTCTAGGAGATACATGACCCGAGGACGCATTGTGCATTTCTTCATCAATAGGGTGGTTATCATCGTCACCTCCACTATCATTATCCGAGCTACTACTTGATGAGTAGCCCATTGGTGTCCTCCTTGGCTCATCTAATTTGACTATCGTTGCCAGGAACTCTGGGGAGGGAGGGAGCCCTATTATTTTATTCGAGTACAACGATGCGTCAGGACTCCCAAACATTACAGGGGAATCGGGAATACTTGCCTTTGAAATAGCTTTTTCTATGGACTTCTTTGCTTTTTCCCATGAAACGGAACATATCGAGCTTTTATGACCTATCTTGCCACATCTCTTGCAGAAGATATAAACTCCCTCATATCTGAGATCTATCCAAATTGACCTTCCTTCTTGCATTTCAAGGTACATCCCTGGTATTAAAGGGGATTTTACTTTTATCCAGACCAACGCCCGAAAGTGCTTTTTGAGACCAGGTTGGCCTGATGCTTCATCATAATAGAGAACTTTCCCTATTCGAGAGTAAATGAGATTTGCCAGAGCTTTGGAGCATATAACCAGAGGAAGACCTTCTATTTTAATCCATAACGCCGATCCGAGAAATTGAAGGACTTGAAAGAATCAAGAGGTTTCCATGCTTTTATGATAAGCATATATAGCTCCTTTGAAATTCATTGTATCATAGAGCCCTAGAATATCTGACCTATCTTGTGGCTCACGGCAATGGAAGAAGAAAAGAAAATTTTCTTTCTTGACTGAAATGCGGTCTCTTGTAAACCATGAATCCACCCAATCTTGCACTTGTTGGACTGAAAAGTCTCGATTATCAAGAAATTTCCCTACTAAGACCATTGAAACATCTTGAGGTCGCGAACTGAAATGTTCGATAGGGGTTTTTAGCATAGGGCCGTGTTTCCTATGCCAAACAACAAAATTTGATGTAGATTGAGATTGCTCCATTTAGGATGATCACTATAACGGATTAAGACATGAGAGATAAAGGCTAAAATGGATTATGATTGAAATTGAAGAGCAATAGGATTGTTTAGATTTTGAGTTGAATGCAATGGTACGTTGGAACTAAGATGGCTAATGAAACAGTAGAATAAATTGGTAGAGAGAGAATTAGTTTGAGAGAAATTTATTTCTAGAGAGAGAACCTCTCGTTTTTTTATTGTGTGGGTATGAACATAACTTATTTGTAAGGTTTATCAACATACTTTTTAGTTGATTAACGCCTAAAGCAAAATTACTGTTATTACTTACCCAAGGGCGACGATCGAAATACTATGTTAAATGTTAGATGGATCCTACATGATGGACCAAAAGTTTCATACTTCATCCGTTTTGAAATAGATGAAACACTTCTTTATGTAAGAGCTTTTTAAAAGAAGTATTTCATTTATTTCACAATAGAATAATTTTTGTCACAATCTTCTTATTATATGCATCTATTATTAGGGAGTTTCAAATATCATCTTATGAATATAGAACCAGGGTTGTATAATAGCTAGCTGCTAGGTATCTAAACCTGACTTATGTTCCTTTTTATATATAAAAAAAATACTAACTTTCATATAATCTTTCTGTCTTTTTTTACTTGCTATATTTTTGATAAATAAATGTCTCTTATTACTTGCTACACTTCTTTATCTGGTAATCATGACCCACCAAAAAATATCAATATATATTTTCCTTTTTTTTGTCATCTTCCTACCGATGATTTTCAAATATTTGTAATTTTCCCATAAAACTAAGTCCCTACCACACTTTTGCTCATTTTCTAAATGTTTGTGCCCACAACAATATAACAAGTAATTAAAGATGGGGGAATTATCATCAAAGACATGTATGGACTTGCATGCACAATGCATAACTTTCTAAAGACACGTATTACTCTCTTCATTTTCGAAAGATATTCCTATCAATACTTTATTCTCTATTTGGTAATAACAAGTCTTCTATGCAGTTGGCCGGCTACACAATTAACAACCATGTGCCATCAAAAATAAACAACCATAGCGTGAAAAAAAACTAACTATATTAAGACATTAGTAACCAAACCATAATCCTAAATAAGTGCAAAAATTCCCTAACAAGAGACATATATAATATGTAAAAATCTTAATTAAATATAATAAGTAAAAATCTTAATTAAATATAATTATAAGTAACCACCAAGTCCCTAACAAGAGACATAAGAAACCCTAGATCACCAACAATCACAGTCTTTAACAGTCATATTTTCTTTTCTATTTAGATATACAAAAAGGACTCTCTTTTACAATCTCTTTGCTTTGGCTTGGTATCCCATCCGTTGGTATAATAAATAAAAAGAATTTTATAAAATAAAGAAAGTACTAGCTTATCTAATCTATGGAACTAGTATCATATAAAAGCTATAATAAAAGCTATAAAAAAACCAATAGAAATAACTCACGAGACACCATATCTTATCTATTGAGTATCTTAAACCCAATAGAATTAATTCTCGAGACAATATATCTTATCATAGAAGTTAAGAAGACAATTGGAATCCATCAATTAATTATGAGATATACTAGTAATGTTGCCTTTAAAGAATAATGCACGTGATAAATAAGGAAAGTTGGTGATTGGGTTGAATTAGAAGCTAGGTCTTACGAAACCTTTTTATTAACTATTGATAATTTTGTTTGTAATTATCAAACTCTAAGGAATTTCATATAACTAATCAACTATATAACTTTTTACCCATTATTTCAAACTTGCAACTTCTTTTTTGGTTTACAGAACAAATCGTATTGGGGCAAACTGCTGATAAGTGGGGCTATTTTTGAAATTTAAATAGGATTAATTACAACAATCTTTCATCCTTGTGCAAAATTACCTTTATGAAGTGCAAATAATCCTTTGGAGTTGAGAATAGGTTTCTAGAATGTAAAATTTTCTCATTAACAACTTCACTTTTTTTCGGGCTCTGTTGGAGACGCCATGGTAAGATGAAGGACGTTGTCCGACTGTAACCTGTCGTACGTTAACTCGGCTTGGGTTTACGGGCAGACATTTTAAGAGTGAGGGATAGTAAGGGAAACCCTCTCCTAAACTGCCCCTGGTGAGGATCGAAGCCCTAGCCTTGAGGTTGGAACTTGGAAAGTTCTTTACTACCATTAGGTCAAGCTTAGCTTAATTGATTAATTAACAACTTCACTATCTAACCATTCATCTATAAACTTTTTGCCAACAAAAAATACTTGTGAAGTTCTAGGTATCGTACTAAATGGTCGGTCCATATTGCTTACATCATTGAAATTGGATTAAACTCTACTTCTTAATTCTTATACACTTTATTTGGATAGTAATAATATAGAAGAAAAAGGAAGGGGAGACAAAAGGCAGAAGGAGAGGGTAAAGAATGAGAGATGAAAGATGCAGCTTCGTTTTTCCTTCAAGTATTTTCAATATGGGAAGACCTTCCCCCGATCGGTTATCCAAACAAAGAAACTAATTGCCCTCCCTTTTCCTTCCGTCCCTCCCTTGTCTTCAGTTTCTCTTATCCAAAAAATTGTTGATCAAATTTGTAATTGTGTATTATAAATGAAGGAGAACATGATTGGAAAAAGAGGAAAAAACTAATAAACTAGTAGTTTTTTTTTCTTTTCTAAGTAAGGTAATATATTCACATTATAAGTCATTTACAACCTATTCTTTCGTTCTCTTAGTTGGAAAAACCAATTAGGTTGGACCCCCTAAGACTAAGAGAACGAAAACAAAACTATACATTTGTATAACACAAAGTATCTAACCAAAACTTGTCCTTAACTGAAATTTTTCTAGGACACACCAACTGCAGTCTGCTAGTAGCCATCAGCTTAATCTTGTCTAATATTCTCTCAGGCTGCCACACCATCTTGTTCCATATTGCTTCATTCCTCACCCACCATATGTGGAGTACTACTCCATATTACTCCATATTTTGATCCTTACCATCCTTTTCTCCACAATACCATCACAATCAGCCCTTGAAATTTTCCTAGAGATGATGGATACCCCTATGTACTTAAAAGAAAGCTTGCTGTAAGCAAAACCAGAAACATCCTGAATTCTTCTTATATCATCATTGTCCACCCATGCTGTGTAGAAATTGGACTTCTGCTCATTAACTTGCAACCCAGATGTAGCAGAAAAAAGCTTAAAGGCTGATAGGCGTGTCGCGCACCGAACAAAAATAAATAACCTAACTAATCCTCCTAAATATGTAGTAGGGTAAGTCAGAGTCGATCCCACAGAGAGAAAATTGTTTTATTAGCCCTTATGTAATGGTAAGACTAAAGGAGATTAATATCAAGAAGAATGGTGGAATTAAACTATGCTAATCAATATATAAATAAAAGACTCTACAGTTAAATATCCCCACTAGCACGAAGTAATACAAAATAATTCCTACCCCAAACTAATCAATTAAATGTTCACAAGGAAAGTCCACCCTATAAAGTACCATAGACCTCTCCCGAGTATCTATGACTTCTCTAATATGCATTCAAGCCTACTCCCGTGGAATCATGCAAATCAAAGACATTAAACACAACACTTTATCTTCCTAACAATCCATTCTACCTACTCCCGTGGAGAACTTCATGTCCTTAATTGAAATACTCAAATCCGCCAAAATCCAACTCCCGTTGTGATCAAGACAATGGAATTATAACAATACTAGTTATCCCTAATCTAGTATTGGAATATGCACAATCAATTAAAGCAAGAACAATTAACAATTAATATGAGAATTTAAAGAAAAAATTATGAATTAAATCATACTAGGGTTCAACTTAACCATAGATAAAGAAACTAAGGTTTACACTAAAAACTAGAGAGAAAGAGAGGAGAAAACTAAAAACTAAGAATAACGTGAGGGGGGTGAGAGAGAAAAAGAATGAGAACCTATCTAAATATATATTCAATGACCTAATATGACTTGGAAAGTAATTTACAAGATAAGGAAAGTCTTAAATAAATCATTAATAGGCGGATTAGTGATCCGCGCGTACGCGTGGCAGATTCCAGCAGAAACAGTGCAATCTTCCGAAAGGCATAACTCCTTGACTACAAGTCTCCTCGGGGCGTGCTACCTATCGTTGGAAAGATCTTCAAGTCTAGTTTCCAAATCTGGTGGAATTACTCGATTCTAAGAATCACATCAAAAGTTATGATCAGAAGAGTAAACGTGACTCTTTTTCACATTTCTTCTAATGATTTTTCCGCTTCATTTTTGCTCAAACTCGTACTATGACATATCCATACGATCCTTATGCATTGTAACTCCTTTCCAAGTGCTCCTAATCCTCAAGTTTAGCTAATCATAATCCAAATACGTCTTCAATGCCTGAAATTCATCAAAAACAAGAAAACATACCGAATAGAAATAGAAAAACATAACTTAAGAATATAATGCAATAATGAACCTAAATATGAAACTAAATGCTCTAAAATGCAACTAAATGCACCTAAAAACTATATATAAATATGACTTATCAAAGGCCTATAGCATAGTATAAACAACAGGAAAGTTCCAACTACATCACAAAATAATATCATCTGCAAACAACAAGTGATTCAGAGCTTCCTTCTTGCATCTTGGAGGAAAAGTAAAATTTGGATTGTTTAGAATCATCTTCATAAGCTTGGAAATATACTCTTGCCTTAGACACCTTTGGGACTAAAAAAAAATCATGAATACCACCATTCACCATGAGAGTGAATTTAGGTGTTGTAACACATGTCATAACCAGTTTTATAAACTGATTTGGAAACTTTAAAGCATGTAACATCTCCTCAAGAAAAGCCCATTCAATAGTATCCTATGCTTTTTTCATGTCAAGTTTCATAATACAACTTGACTTCACATTATTTTCTACTATGATGCCTAACTAAATCCTGATAAACCATCACATTACGAACAATAATAAATCTTTCTTGAACAAAAGCACCTTGGTTTTTAGAGATTATATCAGGTAAAATTTTACCAAGCCTATTACAAAGCATTTTGGTTATACACTTATACAATGTATTGCAACATGCAATAGGCCTAAACTCCATAACTGAATTAGGACATGTCACTTTAGGCGGAATTAACGTAAGCACTATTACATTAGGCTCCTTTAGTAACTTACATGAAGTAAAGAAATCCAAAGTAAAGAAATCCAAAACAGCCCGAGTCACATATTCACCAACGATAGACTAAGAATCCCTGAAGAAATGGGATTCAAACCCATTTGGGCCTGGTGATTTATCCCCATGGATGTCAAATGAAGCTCCCTTCACCTCCTCATCAGTATAGGGTGCATTAAGTATCTGCAAGTGAACATCATTCACCATTGGACCCATATTCACCTCAATCTCTTTTACATCGACTTTCTGCTCCACTTTTGACCCCAATAGATTTTTATATATAGTAACTCAAAAAAGCATCATTAACCTCTGTCAAATACTCCTTCCACACTCTATTTGAGTCATGGATTTCATAAATAGTGTTTCTAAGGCTTCTCTGCTTAATTGACTCGTGAAACAAGGCTGTATTCTCATCACCTTGTCTAAACCAATTCATCTTAGCTTTCTGAGCTAGAAAAGAAATATAGGCTTTGTGTACTCTCCTATACTCTAACAATACAGCTACTTCCTCATTCCTCACATCAATACTCATAGGTTGTACCTGAAGAGCAGCCTGACATTCTTGCATATGTTTCAAGGCTTGCACTTCCCTACAATGAATGTCTGAAAAACCTTCTTGGTTCAGCTTCTTCAACCCAGTTTTCACAAGCTTCATTTGAGACACCACCCTGAACATTTTACAGCCAACTACATTAACTTCCTAATTTTCCTTAACAATATCCTGAAAAGAAGTGGCTTCACTCCACATATGGAAATATTTAAAAGGTCTCATCCCAAGTTTAATATTGGGATACACAACAACAACAACAACAACAACAACAACAACAACAACAACAACAACAACAACAACAACAACAAGGCAATGTTCAAACCGCCCTTCTGGCGTAAAGTGGGCAACAACATTGGAATAAACATTCTGCTATGCCTGATTCACCATAGCTCTATCCAATTTGCAAAAAACTCTATTCTCACTACTTTGTTTATTATTCCGAGTGAAAAACTTCCAGTATTACACATATCACTCATACCACATTCAATCATATAACTCTGAAGCCTAGCATACTCTTGAGCTCTAACAGTAGCCCCTATCCTTTCCTCTTGATTCATAACACAGTTGAAATCTCCATCATTTAATTTAACCATGGCACCTCTATTCTTTCATTTAACCAACATAGGACCTTCCAACCATCATCCACACCACTACCAGAAAAAATCCACACCACTACCAGTACGAACAACATAGCAATGAATTATCTGACTTGAACAAAATAAGATATTCATAGAAAAACTACCTGGATTCCAAGCAATGACTACTCTACCACCCAGATGATAGGTAGAGTTTAAGCTAAAACACCATCCTTCGAAAACTATTTGGTAACGCACACCCATATTTTGTGGCTTTACCTTAGTTTCTAGGAGACCAACTAAACTAACCTTATTAAATGCTAGTATTTGCTTCTTCACATCCTGTTGTTTTTGTTGGTTGTTGATCCCCATTACATTCCAAATTATAATCCTATCCATGGTCATTAGGAGTTGGGAAACCTCCTAAATTTCCCTAAGAATCATGAATACATTCAACCTATCCCACAACAACCACAACAACATTCAGCACCTCAAAGATATTATGTGTTTCAACAGGTTTTGGACTTGTCAAAATCCTTCTAACTAGATTCTTGACTTCTCTAAACTCATTACCTTCCCGAGTTTCCACCCTTTTTTGCACATTTCCAGCATTATAAATCACTTCCACAGCTTTCTTTGGCCTCCATTCCTTCCTAACTACAGTCTTAACACAGTCCTTTGTCTCATGTCCCATGCCTTTACGAATTCGACACACAATAGGTTTCCATTCATAATGAAAATCCACACAAGTTATATTATCCTGTTCATACACAAAAGAAATGATACCAGGAAATTCCTGATCCATCTTTATTTCCACCATTACTCTAGCATATTGCAACTTATCACGATTTCTCGTAGCGAGATTAATCTTCATCAGCTTGCCAATACTGCCAACGATTTTTCCTAAACAAGATTCCCCCCAATACTTGAAGGCAAGCTTTAACTGAATCCAGGATAGAATGGTCTTAAGCACATTATCTCTACATATATCCATTTTAGCACTCCAAGCCTTCATAATAATAAGTTTCTTATTAAAGAACGGAATAGGATTTCTCAAAACCATATCCCTCTTCTCCATCGATGTGATTCTCACCATGTACATGCCCTTCTTCACCATACCAAGCTTATCAATACTTTGATTCCTCTAAATCCTTTTAAGAAACCCCTCCATTACATGAATTGAAGGGTTAGCCCCCACCACATAGCGGTAAATCAACGAACTCCAATAATCAATTTCATACTCAACATTAGCCATATCAATTTTAATCATTGGAGTAACATTTTCAACTGGATTAACTCTATCATTACCAATTTCAGGATTATCAGGTGAAAAAAGAATTGGTATTAATGGGTCAATCATACCTTCAGCTTGATTGATTCTTCTACTCTGGTCAGGCACCCTCTTCTAAACTGATTTAAATATTGTTTCCATCCATTATGAGAAGTTAACTCTGAGTTGTTCTTGTTGCTGAATATCTCGTATTGAATATCTTGGAGAAATATTTCCTCCTGAATCTCCACCTCAACATCCTCCTTAACTTCCAATAGAGAAACCCCCAAAATCGCATCCATAAATTTTAAAATTTTCGCCTGAAAGTCATAACTTGGACCCTTCCCTTTCTCTTGATGTAATTCCGCTTGAGATGCCTTCGTCTTTGCCTTTGATTTTCTGGCCATAGCTAACTGCGTTCATCGTCCACAGATGAAACTCTAGAGAGAGAAGTGCGCAAATTTTTTTTCCTTACCCATTTTAATAAACTAGTAGTTGATAACTAATATTATAATGACGATTTTAGGTTTGTAGTATATTTTTTTCAAGTTATATATATGCAGTATTGTAGACACAAAATCGTGTCTTCCCATTAAACACCCAAAGATGAAAACATATCGTCGTAATAATTGGACTTGTCCAAAGGAAGAGCGATTTGAAAAGCTAAGCCTAGAATCTTTTTAAGAAGCAGAAATCTATTTATTTGTTTAAAATGATTCTAAACATGTTTTTAAAAGCCAATTAATTATTCATGATGATTAATTATATTTTCAAGCCAATTTTCGTATTCTCAATTAATTATTCTTGATAATTAATTGTATTTCTAATAAATATTAAATTATTCTTAATAATTAATAAATATTTTCTAAAATAAAGGTATTATGAAACTCAGATTTTTAATTACCTTTAAGATAACTGATTGTCGGACTTCAAAAGATATTATTTAATAAAGGATATTAAGAATATTTTAATTTAATATTAAATATAAAAAATCGCTCATATCTTCTTTGTATCCCGCGCATCAGAATGCATACATGCAATACATATGCACTTTACAAAACACTGAAACACAACCAGGCTAGAGTTGTGTCTGACTTAGCAGCCTGCCTGGCACACAGGCTTGCTGCGCTAGATGCACAGTGGTGCACCAGACGCACGGGCTTGCACGGCGGGACACGATCGAGCGTTTGGCGCACGACTATTTCACTCTTCCGCGTGATTTATGGACTTGTTTTCTTATAAATAGACCTATCTTTGACGATTTTGACATAACTTTTCCACGATTTTTGTACTATATGATTCATCATAATTCAGATCCAAAATGCTCTCAAACATCGAATGCTCTCAAACACACATTTGAGCTTCTACTAATTCCATATATTTCAAGTCTGAAGATTGCTTCCTTGTAGATCGTTACACAAGCCCAGAGCGACAAATGTATACTTCTTGAGAGTCAATTCCAATTTAATTCTTATTTTACTGAAAATAATTTGCATGATGTAGATCCTTAAAGGAATTAATGCTCGATCTGTTGTATATTATTCTCTAACCTCTAATATGTTCTTTCTATATGATTCTACGTATTATTTTTGTTCATATGCATGCTTGTCTGCTTTAATACTTTCATCAGTACACATGTATAATCAAAGACCCAAATAAATGTTCTAATGCTAAATTCAGAAAATAATTTGGAAAATTTCGTTAGGTTCCCAGTAATTGATTGCACAAATAACATATCACTAAAAATTAGTCCCTTTCGTGTTTAATGAACCAATGTCGATTAATTTTACATGACATGAAGATATTGCTTGGCTATTTAATTGCCTACATATAGACATAAATCGCATTAGATAGAGGCTAACAACGGAACAATTTGAATCCTGATCTTATACGTACCCTCACCCTCGAAAATCTTTGGTTCATTAACCAATTAAGAAGTCATGACAGAAAAATCTACATTAGATACGTCCCTAAGTCATCCCTATGGTTTTTCAATATCCAATTAGGTTTATTAGTCTTGATTCAAAAATTTGTTAGCGACTTCTTTATAATGAGATAGTCAAATAGATACTAATCCCGACCCATTCAGGCAATAAAAACACACCTGCAAGTATATCAATTATTTAATATGCAAAAAGTTCTAAGTCATCGAAGAATAATAATTTGTTATTAGAAAAAATATAAAAATTGAATAATATTATCAAATTCCGAAGAGTGATCAAAAGTTTCTCTAACATTGTTTTATTATTGTCAGTGGGATGTTCATGTACTAGCCTACTAGGTACTACTCCTCCAATAATGATAGGACCAGACACTTGGATATTTTTGAAAACTAATTACGAGAACATTTTTGATAAATGTTCCTAATAAAACGGGATTCGAGATTTTCTTGGACGGGATCGGATCGAAAAAATTCCGATCCAAGAAAAATCTTTTTTATTTGATTTAAATGTATTTATATATTATATACATTAAAAAGTAATAACAATAATTCTAAAAGAATAAATAATAGCTTTCAAGTTTCTAAATTTTTACCTTTAATTTTTTTTTACTAAAATTATAGAATTCCGGTCCAACCGGTCCAGACCGAAATTTTCCGAGTTTGGACCAAACCGGACCGGTGGACTGAAATCCTGTATTCGGCGGACCGGAATCTCCGGTCTGATTCGGTCCAAATTCCAGTGCAGACCGGTTTGTGCACACCCCTATATGTAAATATATTAATTATTTAATATGTAGAAAGTTCTAACTTATTGAAGAATAATAATTTGTTATTAGATAAAATATAAAGATTGAATAATATAATCAAATTCCGAAGAGTGATCAAAACTCTCTCTAACATTGTTTAACTATTATGAGTGGGATCTGGGATGTTCATGTACTAGGTACTACTCCTCCAATAATGATAGGACCAAACACTTGGATTTTTTTTTAAAATTAATTACGAGAACATTTTGGATAAATGTTCCTAATAAAAGGGAATATTTGAAAGAATATGATTGGTGCATATGGTCTTTGTTTCTCTATACCCGATATATAGTGTGGATAGAAGTGAAATTTTATTTTACTTAAGAATGAAAAAGAAACGATTTACGTCTACGTACCTAATGTATTGGGACATCATAGCAATTACTATTACAATCACTTTCATGGACCATGAAGCTAGCAATAGTTTGATTTTCTTTGAATGACATTTGATTTCTTTCTTTATACTATTTTCGAAAAACTCATTCTAAGAATCATGCCAAACAAAAACGTGTCTAAATTTAGTAAGCAAATAACAAATAAAAAAAGGTTTCATAGTAAAACACATTTTATCATATATCCACCAAATAAATCAAATTTTTATTATAGATAGAATTTATTGTATTAATTCTTAATTACGTACAGAAAAGAGTAACCATTTCTTAGCCAAATCTCCCTTCGATATTGGACTCTATTTAAACACTCAAAACTCCTACGCACCTTAACATACACAAAAACAAAAACAAGAACAACAATAAGAACAAGAACACCCTTCTTCCTCTCTTTCTCATCAAATCTATAGCAATGGCCACCGGAGTTCCCCCAACCACTTCCCTTAATAACACCACCACAATTCACACAAAGAAACGCCCGGGAGACAATGACAATTATGCCCCTACGATCATCACCAAGAAGCCGACGATGTCGGCTTCCGAGGACCCCGTGGCAGCGCTAGCAAGCGCACGGCACGAGTTCGGTGAGCACGGAGGGGTAAACATGTCAATAGAGGCATCCGCCACCTTTACGGTGATGGAGCCTGAAACTATGCGGCGGCTGTTTAACGGGGAACTAGGCCCCGATAGAGACTTTTATATATACAGCCGCCACTTTAACCCTACTGTCCTTAACCTCGGCCGCCTCATGGCGGCCTTGGAAGGGACAGAAGCCGCATACTGCACGGCTAGCGGTATGTCCGCTATCTCATCCGTGCTCCTCCAGCTCGTAGGAGCTGGAGGACACATCGTAGCGTCACAGACGCTATATGGTGGGACTCACGCCCTACTTACTCACTTCCTCCCCCGCGCATGCGGCATCACTACGTCGTTTGTAGACATATGTGATCACGCCGCCATAAAGGCGGCGATCGTGCAGGGGAGGACTAAGGTGGTTTACTTCGAATCGGTGTCGAACCCGACTCTTACGGTGGCGGATATACCTGAGGTGTGTAGGATTGCGCATGATATGGGGGTGGTTGTTGTTGTGGATAATACTTTTGCGCCGGTTGTTATATCGCCGGCACGGCTTGGTGCGGATGTGGTGGTGCATAGCATATCCAAGTATATTAGTGGTGGGGCCGATGTCATTGCAGGTAATTTTGTCACAATGTTTTACCTACCATACATGTGTTGATGTGTATAGGTGTATTGTCATTGTTGTCTGCTTCTATCGCAGTTTAGTCCATGATTTTGAGTTTCAATCTGTTCCTTTTTGTGCTAATTCTGCTATGGTGATGTGCCCATCTCGTAGAAAAAGTTTGGAATTTAGCCTTGAAACTTTTAGAAGATGTGTATCTTATGTGGCCCTAATAATACGAGTGAAAGTTTGTAAAAGCATTCGGTTTAAGGACTAATCCCTACCGTCCTATAAAAGAAAAATATTGACTAATCCCCGTCTTTATTAGTTTACCCGTTTCTTTTGTACAAAGTTTTAAAAGAAACAATGTTGTGGGACATAGAAGGATAGAGAAACTATTAGTTTATGTTAAAGTTGAATATGTGTGACGTAAAGTTAGTGGTCCTATTCAAAAAATAGAAACAAAAGAAATGGGTAAAATAATAAGGGACATTCCAAAAAGAAATACGTGTAAATTAATAAAGACCGGAGGTAGTATATGAGAAATGCTGACATAAATATTCAATAGAATAAGAGCGATTCAAATAGTATAGTAGACCATTAACAAAGTTTTTTTTTTATCCGAGGTATTGGATAAGTATTAAATATATTTTCAAAAACGGTATAATCTTGAAATGAATTCTAAAATCACATATCAATCAATATAATTGATGTTGAGATTCATCTAATATTTCCATTTTTTAATTATTTTATACAACGCTTCAAAGATGCTCATTAACTTTTGCTTTTTAATTTATAAAGATAATGGTATGATATCATAGGTCCTTAGTCTTTAATATTAGCGATCATACTATGAAGTTGAGAATTAACATGGGGATATTGTTCATCAGGCAAAGCGTTAAATATGAAAGACTCAAAAAGTGGTTTCAATTAGTGGACCATAATAATTTGAAATTAATTTTTTATTCATGATAATCTTATCTCACCGTCATCATCATTCCACGTGAGATTCATTAAGCTTTGGGAGGGTATAGATTTCATTTAGTACTCATAACTTTAAAAAGGATTAACATCACTATAGATTTTTCACGGGTTAACTCTATCATGACTATAAAAAGTATTTAAAAAGATAATGGGGGGAAAATTATCTTTGATTGGAAATCTTTTTTAATAAAACTTTAGAAGTTCAATTTTCAAAGTAAAAACTTTTAAAGTATTCTTTGTCAAAAAAAAACAAATCACAAATTTAAACTTTTTGCAAGATGAAACATATCCCTATTTTCCGGTGTAGTTTTTGAGATGTATAAGGGTTGAACTTCTATCTTTCCTTTAACCCAATATTTCCGTTAATTGCAGCATCACCCTTATGCATCTTAAAAATTAATCACATCGAAAAAAGGAAAAATGTTTCATATTGCAAAAAAAAATTAAATTGTTTGTGATTTTTTTTTTTTTGACAAAGAAAGCTGTAAAAGTTTTTTTTTTGTGAAGTTCATTGTTATATATATATTTTTTTTAAAATCTATTACATCCAATGATCCCATAAAAGGCGTTCCTAATTAAAAAATATTACCAGACTTACCACATGATATTATCTTACAATTTTACATTTTTACTCCATTTGTCCACGTACAATTAAAAAAAATTGGTAGAGGTGATCATGGGCCGGGCCGCGGGCAAAAAAAATTGCCCAATGGTCGGGCCGGGCCTAAATTCGGGTCGAATTTTTGTGTCCAAAGCTCGCTATTTCGGGCCGAAATTAGCGGGCTTTGGCGGGCCAAAACGGGCCGGGCCAAAAAATAGACTAAAAAGTCGTATTTGGCTTGCCCAAAGCCCGCCCAAAAGCAAAAAAAAAAATCTAAGCGGGCCCAAAAATTCTGCCCGAAACCCAGCCAAAAAGCGGGCCGGGCCAAAATGATCATCTCTAAAAATTAGTAAATACATTGTATAAGTTTGATCTCACGACTTCAACCTCATATACTGAAGTTTTAATTCTTAACCACTAAATCAAATTATGTTTAGTGTTATCATTTTCATAATAAAATATTAATAAATAAAAATTGTAAATACCTTGAGAAATGAGAATAACCCAAACCTAAAAACTAATTTTCAATTAAAAGCCTCACAATTTTCAATGTCATGTTTTGATAATTAATTTATGAAAAATTATAAATTACACTAATCATGTTCAACATGCGGAAGTGTATATATCTATATATTTTCATTAAAGAAGCGTTGTCAATAGAATATTTCCGTCCCATTGTTCTTTCAATCTTTCTCCATCTGTAAACACATCCGGTCAATATTGTTATTATCTCTAATTCTCTACACAATTTTTTTTAAAAAAAAAAATTGGCTGCAAGCTTTGATTTCCTGACCTCATGATGACAGGATGCAAGAAACTTGTCCATTATTTTAAACAAGATGTTAACTTCTTTAAAAAAAACACAATATAAATATATAACTAGTTATTAAGTCTAGGTTATGCGCCGGGTAAGAAAATTTTCATTATTAATATAATACTTTATAATAATCACACTAAATACAACTTAGCCTAGTGGTTAAAACTTTAGTATATGTACTTGAGGTCTTAAGATCAAACCCTATACTATGCAATTTCTTAATTTTTTTATTGTACATGGATTACATGAACTAAAACTCCCTAAGGAAAACGTCACGTGACACAGTTTCTTGTTTTCGCACGCCTTTTAATATATTTGTATAGATGTCTACACCCAACAACGAAAGAAGACAAACAAATAGGTTTAATCATCAAAGATGATAACATTAAACTTCGTCTCACTCTATTTTATACACCATATATAAGACGTACTATCATAGTGGCGTTATCGTGAAAGTTACTAACTAGCTTAATAGATTAGAGAACATCATTTTTATCACAACGTAATAAAAATTCAAAAAGTCGTGACTTCAGAGGTTAGTAAGAAGTACCGTAACCCTCTAAGAAAAAATGAGGTTAGAAAGAACTGAGTAATATATTGTCTAATTAGATAATTATAACGTATTGGATGCACGCAAGTCCCAAGTTTGCCCATCTTTGTTAAAAAAATAACAAGATAAAAGCAATTCTCTTCTTGATTCTTATATCCATTTTTTGTATTGTTGGAACATCACTATAAAGTGCCTTTTTCTCCCTCAATCAGACTATCATAGAATGTCTCCAGTGCCCTTTTTTCCTTTAATCTTTGGCCACAAAATTTCCAACACTCTGGGCCTATGATATGCTTCTAAGCTCACATTTTCCCCATTTCTTCATTGTATATGCAGATATAGATGTTTGGTTTAGTCAGGATAGAATATAAAATTCGTCTTCTAACTTTCAATTATCAATTTAAATTTTTGATTGAAGTCTTAAGATTATTTTATATTTTTATATTCTATCAACTATATAGGCTACGATATATCGACATCAGAACCATTTCACATTTCTTCACCTTTGCCTGTAGCCAAAAAAAATTATTTTATAATGATAACTATTTTCTATGTTTATTTTTATGTGTAACCGTTTGACTTTCACGTTTGTCAATATATAATTTTAATCGTTGATATCTTTGATTTCCAATCATTAAAAATTATGAAAATTAGATATTGAAAAAATATAAATTGAGAAGAATCTAACAAGATACTACATGAATATGTTTTTCCTTAATTATAAATCACCAAAGATAGTCTAAGTAGAGCTGGTGAATAGTGTAAAAGTCAAACTGTTGAAAGTAAAAAGAAACATAGGAAGTAGTTTTTAGGCTTGAGCTATGCTCTGGGTAATTATAATATTCATTTTTTAACATTTTACTTTATAAATATAACACCAAACATTACTTGGTGTGGTGGTTAACACTTTAGTGTATAAGTTTGAGGTCATGGGATCAAATCTTATAAGATGTCTTTTCTATTTCTTTTTTTTATTCTATGTGTGTTTACATAAAATAAACACTATAAGGAATAGCGCAACGTAACATAGTTCTTTGCTTAGAAAAGCGTATTAATATATTAGTATAGAGTATAGAATTTTTGATTTTTATACTACTTTGACCTTCTATTTTGCTAATATACATAGAATAAATGTAATTATGTAATATGTTGTTGCTTTAACTTTAATGCATATTCTCAATATATTAGAATTTTATTGATTGAATATTAAATATATTAATAGTCAAAATACATGCAGAGAAGCATGAAAGAAAACATGGAAAAATTTCTCAGGTACCCCTAATGTTTGACATAATCTTTAAATTGACCCTCACATTTGAGAAGTTCCTCGTATACCCCTGAACTTTAACATCATGCTCAAAATACCCTTACTAATGACAATTTATAGATAGACGTTAGTCGTTAGGTGGAATATGTACAAACTTGAAGGATCTTTAGTACTGATAGAAGTAGGGAAGATACTTGGGATTTCTGACGGATTGTTCTGCGACACAAATGCTAACAACCTAAAATCTATCAACAGTCCGTCATTAGTAAGAGTATCTTAAGCATAAAATTAAAATTCAAAGGTATTTTAGAAAAAATGCGAGCGACAATTTGAAAATTACGTCAAAATTCATGGATACCTCTGAAGCTTTTCCTAAAAACATTGCAATCGTAAAAACAACAATGAAGTATACCTTAAAAAAGGAAAATATCTTGTTACTTTCTTTATAAAGAAAAAGCTAGCTTCAAAACCTATTTTATGACAAGTTGACAACAAGGTTATGCTAATGATAACCTTACTGCCATGCTTAATATGCAGCAAAACATGATGATGATCACGAGTTTAGGTCGTAGTATTTTGTAAGGAATTCTTGTACTTCCTTTCTTTTTACTCGCTACACTTCTCATTTCACGGACTCCTATGCAATTTTTGGAGAAGAGAGAGGTAGAGACTAAAAAGAAAAGGGACCCATGTGGGAGGAGAGAGATAGAGAGAGTTTATTGCCCAAAAAAAAGTGTAGCAAGTAATGTGAAACTTCCTATAATGGAAAGTGTAGCGAGTAAAAAGAAACGGAGGAAGTATTAGCTTTTCTTTATAAATTTTTTATTGCTATTCAACTTACCTCTAATTACTTTAAATAAGGGGCTCAGTCCAGGGGATTATATGTCTATATGTACACAGTACATGGTACTTCTACTAAAGAGTTTGGTTTATGTAAGATAAACTATTTTGATATTTTGGTTGTTGTAGGTGCTATCTGTGGGCCTGCAAGCTTAGTGAACTCAATGATGGACTTACACCAAGGATCTCTAATGCTACTTGGCCCAACAATGAATGCGAAAGTGGCATTTGAACTCTCAGAAAGAATTCCTCATTTAGGGCTGAGAATGAAAGAGCATTGTGGACGGGCCTTGGAGTTTGCCAAAAGGATGAAGAAATTGGGCCTGAAAGTCATATATCCTGGGCTAGAAGACCATCCACAACACGAGCTATTGAAGTCCATAGGCAACCAACAGTATGGGTTCGGTGGAATCCTTTGCGTGGACATGGAGACTGAAGAGCGGGCCAACAGGCTGATGTACCAACTCCAAAACTGCACCCAATTTGGGTTCATGGCAGTAAGTTTGGGCTACTATGAGACCCTCATGTCGTGCTCCGGTAGCAGCACGAGCAGCGAGATGAGCGAGGAGGAAAAGACTCGAGCCGGAATCTCTCCGGGCCTTGTTAGGATGTCCATTGGGTATAGTGGCACACTCGAACAGAGGTGGGCTCAATTTGAGAAGGCTTTGGCTAGATTGGAGGATATCAAATTTAATGTTAACCACCTATGAACCAAAAGAAACAGTCTTATTGCATATTGTAAGCTCTACCTTATGGAAAACTGTCATTAATATGATGTTGTGAATTTGCTTTTATAAGTATATAGAATTCAACTGTGACAATGTCATCACTATATTTGGCTAAATTTACATATATGCGCTCCACTTTTGTATGTGAGACCTCAGAAGACAAAAGGTTATACGTAATTATATAATGCTCAACTGGTAGTGTAAAAAATGGTGTGATTTGGCAGCAACAATTTTGCGGGGTGATTCGGAGGGGGTTAAAAAGATCCATTTGGTAGGGCAAGTTCATACTTTTCTTCCTAAGCACATGGGAGGGTTAGGTATTAGGAGACATGGAGAGCTGGAGACCTTAATTATACTTTGCTAGCGAAATTAGGATGGAAAATGTTACAAGCAGAAAAGAGTCTTGCTAAGGAGTGTATCACCTCCAAGTATATTCATGAGCATTCTAACTTAGCCTTTAGAAAGGATTCTCAAGTTTGGAAGGATATAGGGCGTAGCTTCCTCTTTCTCATGGAAAATGTTAGATGGAAAGTAGGGGATGTCAAATCCGTTAGTGTTTGGTATGACAATTGGCTAGGAATAGGTGCAATAAGAAATTAGGTCTAAGTACCCTTGATTAAGAAGGAATCCAGTCTTAGGGTGGTTGACCTTATTCAACATAACTCGTGGAACTTAAGGGATATCACATAATTTCTCCCTGAATTCAGACTTGAGCGTATTCTTTTGTTCCCAATGCCCCCTCCCTTAGGTACCAAAGACAAAAGTTGCTCCAAATTTATTGCCCAAGGAGAATTTTCCATTTCCCAAACTTACCTGACCCTTGTCCATCATCGATCTCCAAAGTGGGGTGGAGAATGGGTGTGGAAACTAAATATTAACCCAAAACTTAGGATGTTCTTGTGGCTCCTATGGTGGGACAGATTGCCCACAAACTTTCTACTTTACAATAGGAAAATAACCTCCTCTCCCGTATGTCATTGCTGCCATTTTCGAGAGGAGAGTTATATTCATGTCATGCGAGATTGTTTAAAGGCCCAACCTATGTATATAGGATCTTGTTGATCCACCAGATTTCTTTTGGGCGGCCATGGGGGTGGGGGATTGGATTAGAGAGAGTATTGAGCTTGACAAGGAATTTGAGGGAGTTAGGTAGTTGGTCATGATCCAATTTGTTTGCTTTAAAATTTGGAAGGCCCAAAACTGGTTCATTTTTTATACAACAAATTTCCCCCCTCCCCAAGCAACTCTAAAAAATGCCCTATCACTAGCAAAGGAATTCATTGCCAATTAACAATCTATTGTTACCAAAGCTCTCACCCCGACTGCTCTTCCAGGGCCATGTTTTCCTGAAAATTGTCCACGTGAATGTTGATGTTCTTTTGTAGACATTGAAACCAAGATAAGCATTATTACAGGTGTTATACGTGATAATCATGGTTGTTGGCGTAAGGGTTTTTATTATTTGTCTTATGCCACTAACCTCTTCATGCGGAGCTCTTAGCTATTCGGTAGGGATTACATATGGCAAGTGATGCCGACTTCACCCCATACTATTCTACATTCGGATTGCAAGCAAGTCGTGGACATGATCATCACGGAAACAATGGACTTTGATGGTTCTATAATGAGCTTGTTATGGATTGTAGGGAGTTACAACACTACTTCCAAGTGATGAGAGTTTACAACCAAGTTGCGGATTCACTAGCACATAGTTGTAGGAATAATGGAGAAGCTACTCTTAGGCTCTGTTTGGGGACGCATTTCAGGTGACTTAAATGATAAGGTGCTACAATGTTAAGTCACCTTATATGATTAGTGGTGTTTGGTGGAGGAACTTAAATAAAATTTAAGTCCAAAAATGGACTGAAATTGAGTTGGAGTAAAATATAGCGTCTGAGATCAGGTGCTGAAATTTTTTTTATTTTCTTTTTATCTTTTTAAATCTAAAAGATATTTTCTTAAATATTTAATAACCCTAATACATGCTTAAAGATTATTTTTTGCTTTTCTCCTCAATTCTACCGTCATTCTACAGAGGTTAGAGATCAAAAAAAAATTCAAACTTTCAGTTTTGCAGGTATGTATCATTGATTTATTATGAATAGAGTTGTGATATTTGTTATTATTGATAAAATTATTTTTTTCCCTTTCTTCTCAATTATGCCGTCATTCTTGCTTATATGGTGAAAGCTTGTAATTTTGATGCTTCTCATCAGTTGAATGATTTTAATCTGTTTGCTGCAGCCTACATATATATCACATAGATGTTTAATGTTTGGTTTTTATTGAGTAGTGTTGCCGCATAATTTCCAATAACCTAGGAATATAGATAACAAAAAATTCAGGAAAGTGATAACCAAATTATTGTTGGGATGCTTGCTTCAAAGCGTGCCGCTGAACAAGGCTTTTTCTTTGTTTTGTGTTTCTATGGCATGCATGTCTAATAAGTATGGACTTATGGTCCATCATGTACTGGGAGGTATGAGATATTACTAGTCAACGGTTCATCTTTGAGCAATAATTTGAGTTGGAAAACTGAGGAAGCTAACATAATGGATAATCTTCGATACATCACAATTGCCGAAAAGGAAAAATAAAATAAAAACAGATTTAAGGTAAATCATCATATGCATGCATGTTATGTTACTCTATCATGTCGGTAGTCAGCTTGCATATATATTGGTCCATATAGCATATATGGGGTAAATTATTTTAGTCGTTTATATAATGATAATTCTCTTCTTGCAAATCATTGTGTACTAGTTCAATCTACTTTGTATTTGTGTGTATAATATTTTTTGTAAGTGTCATTAAGAAATATATTCTCGGTTTATGAAAATGTGTGGTAGATGGCAACAACAAATGATGCAAAAGAAGGAAACTATATATGGTCAGATGATGAGATGGTACTCTTCTGTGAAATTTTAATCGCATCTTTTGTGAAAAATGGGCGAGGACAAGGAGTTAAGTGGTCCTTAGTTCAGAAACAGTTGGAGAATGAACTAAGTCGAAAATGTCCAGTAAAATCTTTAAAGAATAAGTATGATTCAATGAAGAGAGATTGGCGGCTTTGGAAGTTCTTGAAAACAGGAGAAACTGGCCTTGGGTGGGATTCAGTGACAGGAAAGATACAAGCCTCAAATGATTGGTGGGAAAAAAAAATTATGGTTAGTATAATTTTCTTTATTTGAATTACACTATAAAAATAAGTATGGTGAATTATAGTAAAAAAAATTTTACACTTTCACTTTTTGTAGGAGAAACGTGAGGTAAAGAAGTTTCGAAATAAAGGATTGCTTCCTGCCATAGAAGATTTATGGAATCAATTATTTCAAGATGGTTATGCTACAGGTGCTAATGTTGTGTCAACTAATATTGATCCATCAAGTATGAAACAGGATGAAAGAAGTGGTGGAGATAAGAATGAGAATAATGTTGATGAACATTGTCATCTCTTAGAATTAATGTTTCTAAAGCATTTCTTTAAATAATAAAAGGACGCTATTGGATGCATTGATGGAACACACATAAATGCATGTATACCCGAGACAGAGCAATTGCGTTATAGAGGGAGAAAAGGAAACCCTACTTTCAATGTCATGGCAACATGTGATTTTGATATGTGTTTCACTTTTATTTCTCTTGGATGGGAAGGATCCGCTCATGACACTCGGGTTTTTCTTCATGCACTTAATACACAAGAACTGAACTTTCCGAAACCCCCAGAAGGTATGAATGTTTTATACATAGTGCTAATGATAAAAATTTAAATTCGTAAATTATTTTAATTTTGATAATTCTATCACAGGTAAGTACTACTTGGTGGACAAAGGATATCCGGACAGAAAAGGCTATTTGGTACCATACCCGAAAACAAGGTACCACAAGGATGAATTCACGAATATGCCACCGACTAATGAAAGAGAAGCCTTTAATCGATCTCATTCATCCCTACGAAGTTGTATTGAGAGATCATTTGGAGTTTTGAAAAAAAGATGGAAAATATTAGGGCAAATG
This sequence comes from Beta vulgaris subsp. vulgaris, assembly GCF_026745355.1. Lineage (NCBI taxonomy): Eukaryota > Viridiplantae > Streptophyta > Magnoliopsida > Caryophyllales > Amaranthaceae > Beta > Beta vulgaris. The sequence goes on from NC_079206.1 coordinate 9,411,182, forward strand.
CCACAATTCAGTGTCGAGACTCAACTTGATGTCATTATGGCCGCTTTTGCCTTGCATAACTACATACGAAAAAATTCTACAGAGGACCTTATCTTTAGAATGGTCGATGAGAATCCTGATTACATGCCTTGTGAAGAACTTCCCGACGTTATCCATGCTAGAAACAATGAAACGTCAAGAGAGACTTCTAAAGAAATGGAAAAAGTTCGTGATGACATTGCTTCTTTGATTTGGAAAGCACAATGATTGTATTTTAAAATAAAGTACAATATATGTTTTATATTAATAATAATTTTATTTCTGCAAAATATAATGATATGTTGATTTAAAATTTCAGCTACAGTCATAAATAATTTTACCAAACAGGTTATGCAATCAGCTAGCTTATCAGTTTCAGCACCTTAACAGTTTCAGCTGCTACCTAATCAGTTTCAGTCACCTTATCAGTTTCAGCTCCATTTCACCTTAATGTAATCGTTTATTTGCCCACCCCCCGATTATTGTAACGAACTATTAACTATGGATTGTAAGAGGTCTTTTGCCATAACTTCTTGATTTAATGTTACCTTTGTTCACCAAATTGGAGTCAATTTTGACATGAATTTTGATAGGATATCATCAATAGGAAGCATTGTGATGTAAGAAAAGACAAAGAGCTTACCGACTCATCAAAACTTTGCACCCGACTGAATATCTTCATGACTCAAGGCACAACTGATGTGATTTCAATCATAAAAACCCTCTTGATCTCACGTTTGATCACAATTAAGGATATGGATTAAGGCTTATTTCGAATTTAGGAAAAACACCTTAAACTGTGGATGAATGGAATGATTTTACACGGTTAAATGATGAATAAGTGTCACTCTAAATCTAATTAAAGATCCAAAATTCTGATCTAAATCTCAAGATTTGTTTCTCAACTCTGAATTGTAAAATAATGTGCAACTCAGTAAGAAATAAACAATGCTTAACTATCAAAATTAATAAACTCATAATCTTATTTTTATTATTGAACCATATATATGCCCCTTATATAGGCAATACGACCATAAAAAGTTAAAAAGGTGTTACCAAAAATAAGCTTAATTAATCTGACTTTTCATATGACCGTGTGAATAAACACTTAATGAAGAAAGTTAGAAACTTTCTACTATTTTATGTTGGGCAAAATGCACACTTTTCTCTCTTGTGTTTATTTCACCAAAATGACGGCAATCATTTCGTACCACTTAGGGATCCTAAACCCTCTTCATATATATACACAAGTTACCTAAACATATAACCTAGAAAAGTTGTCAACATAACAGCTATACAAAAAACAAAAGAAATCTGCTATAGAAAGTGTAGTAGGGGTATAATGCACACCATACAATATTTGCATGAATTACATGTCACCTGGTGGTGACAGAATCAGGTGATATTTTCTTCACTTAAGGACCACTAGCACTTTCATATATAAACACTAACAAAAATCAGAATTTAAATCTTCCTAAAATACTCCTAATAGAACAAGAAAATGAGATAAAACTCCTTGAAACCCAGGTAAATCACACGGCAAAACGTTAATTTCTTGAATTGATCATAAGCTTACTTGTACAAGATGAGAAGCTCACTAAAACCACTACTAAAACTTCCTTGCCATCCAAGTAAATGCTTTATTAATTCCCTTAATCTTTTAACCTTTAAATAAAGACACTTTTTTGTTACATGTAAAACCTTCACTTTTGAGAGTAAAGTAAAATCATACAACGATGCTAAAGAAGCAATAAAGTAATGAAGAAGTTAGAAACAAGCTTGATTTCACATCAACAGCTATGTCCAAGCTCATGTAGATGCTTGAAATATCTTTTAACTATATGTTTAATTATAATTTAACTTGATTCTAATAGTCAAAATTTGCACAATATCTGTGAGAAGCTCAGAACTAATAGCAAAAACTTTTAAAAAAGTGTTTACTTGGTCATGATTTACGAACTCGGGTAGAATTGTAAGATAAATTCAACTTGAAAATAAGAGCTCGAAACTCGGTTTGAGGTCAAATGCAAGTGCTAAGAGCAGAGTCGACTCAGTCGAGCAACCCCAAATTTGAAATCCATCTAGACCGAAATCTAGACTATTTCCATATTTAGCCCATTAGACCTAGGGTGCGTTCTGTTCAACTTAAAAAATTAAGTTTCAGGTCCAATAAGTTCAGATAAGTTCAGATAAGTTCAGATAAGTTGCAATAAGGTCTAATAAGGGCAATAAGTTTCAATAATCTAATAATGTCCAATAAGTTCCAATCAGATAATTCCAATAAGTTCCAATTAGGTCTAATAAGGTCCAATAAGGTCCAAATAGTCAATGTTTAATAAACATTTGTATTATTGTCCATTATTTTGTTATTCATAATTTCATATCACTATTAGCTGATTATGTTATTATTAGAATTTTAATTAAAGTACCACAATGATTATATAGTATTATACTTGTATTAGTGTCTATTAATTTGTATTATTTATTTTTATTATGAATCTATTATTTTATTATTCATATTACTATTAGCTGATTATGTTATTATTAGAATTTTTTATTAAAGTACCACAATGTATATTATTATACTTGTATTATTGTCTATTATATGATTATTCATATTGCTATTAAATAATATTATAATCATGGTCAAATAATTAAGGTTAACAATAATAATAATAATTATAATTACAATATTTTGCAATAATAATTATAATTACATTATTATTATTTATTTGTATTATGTCTATTATTATTTATTATGTCATTATTTTATTATTCATATTAAAATTTTTGCTTTTCTACTAGTGTTTTATAAAATCAAAACAAGACTATTAGATATATTAGTGGTGAAAGTTATGTATAGGCAAATATATAAATAGTAAATTTTTTTGTTAAATTAATTATCATAAGAGATAATTAATAATCATTATTTTTTAAAGGACGAATTATAATAATTATTACTCCATAAAAATTTTGAGGGGTAGTATTTACGTTAGTGGTAATATTTATGTTATTAATGATCAATTTTTTTTGTCTAATAAGGCCAAATAAGTTTCAATAAGGTCTAATAAGTTTCAATCAGGTCCAATAAGGTCTAATAAGTTTCAATCAGGGCCAATAAGGTCTAATAAGTTTCAATAAGGTCAATAAGTTCCAATAAGTTGAATCAGGTCCAATAAGTTCCAATAAGTTGAATCAGGTCCAATCAGGTTTAATAAGTTCCAATAAGTTCAGTTCAGGTTCAATAAATTCAGTTCAGATAAGGTCCAATAAGTTCAGTTCAGGTTCAATAAATTCAGTTCAAATAAGGTCTAATAAGTTCAGAGCCAATAAGTTGAATAGAACGCACCCCTAGCTTGATTGTGATAACAAGTTTGGGAAACTTTTATAGAAAATGCCAAATCAGACGCCGGGGGCCAGAATGGGCCAACACCATACAAATTGGGTTCAACGTCAAACAATATCTTCTTTATCAGCAACTTGCATAACAAATATGGTGAATGTAAACAATGGAGCTTTATGGATAGATCATATTCATAGACCACGTCAGTATCATCATTCATCAATGTATATTCAACGTTCAAATTTGTCATTATAATTACAACTCTAATGATAGCACCAATTTGTGTTGCTCCTTGTTGTCATGGCATGCAAGACCAAATTGAACGGGGAAACAAGAAAACAACCTCCCGAAAATGGAAATTTTTGTTTTTTTCTTCTTATTATATGCATATACTACAAATCTACAATCGACGCCCCTCTTTGCTAGGCAAAGTAGAGACCCTCTTTTATAGGCAATTGTTTACCCATCAATTTCTCATTCCTTTGGTTTGATCTAGTTATTGTAAGTGTAGACAAAGTATATATCTCTATCACTGTATGTAGTATTATTCCAAAAAAAGTTGACACAAATCCGAAAAGACAAAATGTGGAGAAAAGAAATTCAGGCATAAATAGTTTAAATTTTACAAACGAGCACGTCTTGAGTGTAGCATGTTACACCATAACTTATCGTGTAGCATGCATAATGACATCCACTCCAACAAGAATGACATGGACTATACAGATTATGAAATAAATCGTATGTCATGTTGTCTTTTATTTCATGTCATTTGAAATCTTTTTACAAAAGAAATGGTGGCTTGTGAGTTGTTACACCATAAATTATGGTGTAACAGTTAAACTTAAAAATTTGTGTTTGCAATAATACTGCGAGCACATGCCATAATATCGTAAAAGGGTAAAAAAAAAAAAAAAGGTTGACAAGTATGGTTTAATTAATTGCGAAACATGCCAAACTCAAATGCACATAACATCATTCATTTTTCCGTTAGTTTAAGTGAGAAAATACAAGTTTAGAATTATCGAAGTAAGAGGTGTAAAAGTCAAAATTATTTGAAAAATGTAAATAGAGGTGGTCGTTTAAGATAATTTCCCTTATTATAGGAACATATTATTGTTGTAGCTTGTAGCTATGGGTTGTCTTCTTATAATGTTTCTTTAACCTAAAATATCTATTTCAAATGTCAAAACTCAAAACCATGTTCTGTCAATGTATAGTTGGTTAATTAAGGGGAACTAGTTTTTGTCCCGGATCATACCTTCCAATTTTTTTAATGACGTATATTTAAAGTCTTCAAAAATAGAAACATATGTTTTAAAATCATTTTTCCTCCCACAAAGACTAACATGAGCATTATAGTGTAGTTGGTTAGTGCATTAGCATAGCAAATGTGAGGTAATGTGTTCGAGTCATGAAACACACATTTTTATGGTTTAATGTCTCATTTGATTATGTGGAGAAGGGGAGGGTACATGTGACATCATGACATTTATTTGTCTATATATATATATATATATATATATATATATATATATATATATATATATATATATAATTATATATAGGAATGACTTGTGAAAACCACTAGCTAATCCGAAAACTGAAAACAAGCAATCTCAACCGTTAGATTATCCATAGTATAATCTAACGGACGAAATTCACGGATGAGTTTTGAGCACAGCGCGTGCTTTCTCTCATAGCAAAATTCAGATCAAACTTTCTCTCTCCTCTTCTCCTCTTTCTCTCTCCTTCGTTTATCTTAAACTCAGAAAATTTCTCACTCATCCGGTTTCCTCCCCCATTCTTACTCTACCAGATTTCCTTCCTCATTCTCACTCATCCAAATCTCCTCCCTCATTCTCACTCATCCAGATCTCCTCTCTCATTCTCACTGCGTTCTTCGTTGTTCGTCAACCACGCACAACCTACGACATCTTCGTCTTTCCTCTCACTCCTTCTCTTTCGCACACTTTCGGCGCTGTAGAGGTTTCGCTTTCCGGTTCGCCGGCAGATTCCGGTTCGTCGGTGATTTCGTCGTGTTCTTCGCGCAACATCTTCGTTCGTTCGTTCACCGTTACAGATCTTCGTTCGTTCGTTTGGTGATTGAGTTTTTTTTGTTAATAATAATTTCAAAGTTCAATTACTCATTCTTAAACTTGCGAATTGCTAATTTTAGCTCAATTTTTCTCTAGTTGTTTGAAAAATTGTATGTGTTTCGTATTTATTTGTGTTTCAATTGGTTAATTTCAGCTGGATCTTTGTGTTCTTTCGCTATACATTATTTTTTTGATTTTTCCTCTGTTTAAGATCGAAAAAAATTACCTTGTATTGCTTTTGAGTTTTTGAGTTTTCGTATCTTGATTATGGTTTTGTGAGGTAAATATGGATACTTTGTGTTGATAAGGAACTTCAAATTAGGGTTTTCGTGATTTCCTTCTATGTCGCCATTGGAGCTTCAACGCTCAGCTTCGAAGTAGATTTCTGTTTGTTTGATGAACTTTTTTTCAATTTTGATAATTGGTAAAAGTTACCCTTAAAATATATAATAGTTATCCTAAAAGTCTTAAAAGTTACCCTAAAAATGATAATAGTTACTCTTATATTAATAAATAAAGTTACCTTTAAAGTGGTAAAAGTTATCCTAAAAATGGTAAAAGTTACCCTAAAAGTGGTAATAGTTACTCTTATAATAAATAAAGTTGCCCTTGAAATATATAGAACTACCCTTAATATAACAAAGTTACCCCAAAACTGGAAAAAGTTACCCTAAAAGTGTTAAAAGTTACTCTAAAGGGGTTAAAAGTTACCCTTGTTTTCAGTTTTCAGATAAAGAGATGTTTTCAGCGGATCCTACCCCTATATATATATATATATATATATATATATATATATATATGTATATATATATATATATATATGTATATATATATATATATATAATATATATATAATATATATATAATATATATGTAAAAGAAAAAAAAAAACTCCAAGTAAAGAAATTTTTGGTCTCTACGGACCATTCTTGAGTAGTTGAGATCATTAACAAATAACTTTTTAGCAAGTTTATCATGCAAAGAGCACCCGTTCAAATTGTTTTTGGATTAGTATTAACTTATTTTCCCATTTATTTAAGTTGCTGGAACCCAATCCTCCTCCTTATATTTCTTCCTTCGTCTCAAGTGATAGAAATGGGACGGTCTTTTTCCCTAATTTGGCTAAGGTTAAAGAGAGACAATATTCACTTGTTAGACAAAGGCATTGTTTGGTTGACAAAATAAATCATGGAAAGTGCAAATTCCTATGAAGTAGAAGTATATGAAATTGTTTGGTTGGCAAAAGCATGAGAATTTGCACTTCCTAGGAAGTTCTACTTCCTCCAAAATGGAGGAAGTTACTTACCTAGGTCCCCCTACGTAAGTAGAGCTTCCCATAGGAAGTTCTACTTCCCATTATCAACCAAACACAATTTTACACTTTCTAGGAATTTCAAATACATGGAAAAAATAACTTCCTAGGAAGTATGACTTCCTATATACAACCAAACAATGCCAAAGATAATAATAACTTGAGCTTTTAGTTTTGTTTTCCCCATTTTTTCTTGATCATTTTTCGCTTTTGTGGTCTACTGATGGTAATGCTTTATATTAAGCCAAACTAAAAATGATATAATATTTAATTTGTTTTAATCTTTCATATATAATGATCCCTTCAATCTCGTGGTAAGTTGTAATAGTATCTAATTAGCTAAGAGAATAAGATAATTCGTATGAGCCTATATGACAATGAAGATAAATTAATATAGCACGTCAACGAATTTACACTTTGTTGATTGTTGTAATCTACAGCAATCCAGAGAAAATAGGAGAGAATACTTCAGGGAATTTTATTATCGATCTCTCTCTAAACTTTTGTACAGAATTACAGAAGAGAAATGAAATGATTGTAGTTTATATATACTACTACAAAGGACTCAGCAAGATGGTTATAACAACCATGTAACAAACTAACTAACTGTAACTAACTTAAACAGAAAAAGAGAAATAAATATAAATTGTTGCTGAGCTGGAGTTGAGCTACTGAGAGTTGAGAACTGCTGAGCTGGAGTTGCTGAGCTGAGCTGGAGTATTCTCCAATACCCCCCCCCCCTCAAGTTGGGGGTGATTGAGATGAAGGATCAAACATACCCAACTTGGAAAGTAGATCCTTAAAATGAGGAGAAGGCATGGACTTAGTAAAGACATCTGCTAACTGAGAGTGAGTAGGCAAGTAAGTGAGTTGCAAAAGACCTTTTAATACTTTGTCACGAGTAAAGTGACAATCTATTTCGATGTGCTTAGTGCGTTCATGGAACACAGGGTTCCTAGCAATATGAAGGGCACTCTGATTATCACAATGGAGAGAAATAGGCTTCAAGTTTGTTAACCCTAGCTCTTCAAGTAATCTAACAGTCCAAGCTACCTCAGAAGCAGCTGAAGCCATTGCTTTATATTCAGCTTCTGAAGATGATCTGCTAACAGCAGCTTGTTTCTTGGATTTCCAAGAAATGGGTGAATTACCCAAGAGAAGAATATATCCAGTAACTGACCTCCTTGAATCAGAACAGGCTGCCCAATCAGAGTCTGAAAAAGCCTGAAGAGTAAGTGTGTCTGTAGCTTGGAGAAGAATCCCTTGACCAAGAGAATGAGAGAGATATTTGAGAGTATGATGTAAAGCATCCCAATGAGAGCTGCGAGGAGAGTGCATAAATTGACTAAGAGTCTGGACTGTAAAAGCCAAATCAGGCCTAATACAAGTGAGGAAGTTGAGCTTCCCTACAAGAGATCTGTAGACTTCTGGATTAGAGAGCAAATCACCACTATTAGCTTGCAACTTGAGATTTGCAGGGAGAGGAGTAACAACCCTTCTTGAAAGATCAAGACCACATTCAGCTAGGACCTCAGAACTAAACTTTCTTTGACTTAGAAGGAAACCTTCAGGTAGGTAGCCAACCTCAATACCGAAGAAGTAATGTAAGAGTCCCAGATCTTTAATGCCAAAAGTAGAGTGAAGATGTTGCTTGAGCTGAGTAATTGAGAGAGAGTGAGCTAGTAAGAATTATATCATCTACATAGACAGCTGCATATGTAGTATGAGGGACTGAATGTTTGATTAACAAACTGTAATCATTTTTAGATTGATGAAAGCCTTGAGATGTATGTTCACTAACAAGTTTAGCAAACCACTGCCTGGAAGCCTGTTTGAGACCATAGAGTGATTTAAGTAATCTACAAACTTTGTTAGTAGGATTAGGAACTCCATCAGGAACTTTCATATAAACTTCTTTAGAGAGGTCACCATGCAGAAATGCATTATTGACAATTGGTAAAGAGACCATTTTTTGCTAGCAGCAAGAGCTAATAAACATCTAATGGTAGGCATCTTCACCACAGGAGAGAATGTTTCTTCATAATCTATGCCAAATTTCTGATTGTAACCTTTGGCTACAAGCCTTGCTTTACATCTTTCCAATGTACCATCTGCTTTTAATTTGACCTTATACACCCATTTGTTCCCAATTGGCTTTTTATTAGGAGGTAAATCCACTAGATCCCATGTATGATTATCATTGAGTGCCTTGATTTCATTTTGCATAGCAAGAATCCATTCAGGTTTAGTAGCTGCTTCAGAATAACAAGTAGGTTCAGTGAGAGAAATAGAAGTTTGAGAAAGAAAAGATTTGTGAGAAGAAGGAAAATTATTATAGGAAATGAGGTTGCACCAATGACTAGGAAGAGAAGAAGTGTTACAATAATATTGATTTAAGTAAGAAGGAGGCTTATGAAGTCTGGAAGACTGTCTAGGAGCTGCTGGGCTGGGGAAATAAAAGCTGAGATCAACAACTAAGGGAATAGAAGGGTGAGAATCAAGTGCTGGAGATGAAACAGTGGTAGTAGGAGGAGAAGAGCTAGAAATAGGTGAATCAGAAGAAGAAGCTGAGAGTGGTTCTGCAGTAATAGAAGAATGTGTAGGTGATGGTGTTTCCACTTCAGTAGATGAAGGTGGAGGAAAATAATCATCATCAGTGAAGAAATCATAAGTGGAAGAAGTAGTGAATATGGGAGAAGAATGAGAAAGAAGGGAAGGTGAGTGATTAGGAAAGTGCCTTTCATGAAAGATAACATCTCTAGTAATGTGTAGTTTGTGAGTAGAAATATTCCAGACCTTATAGCCTTTCTGAGTAGTTGAATAGCCAAGAAATATGCCAGGAAGTGCACGAGGATCAAATTTAGATCTATGGACTTTGGTTGTAGATAGATAGCACAAACAACCAAAAGTTCTTAAATGATCTAAAGAAGGCACAATTTTATGAAGCTTCTCATAAGGAGTGGTATTATTTAAGCTGGACAGTGGCATCCTATTGATCAAATAGGCTGCACAAAGAACACAATCTCCCCAGAAGTGAGCTGGTACTTTAGATTGGAAAGATAGAGCTCTGGCAGTCTCCAATAGATGCCTATGTTTGCGTTCAACTACTCCATTTTGCTGTGGAGTATCTGCACAACTTGTTTGATGGATAATACCTTGTGAATGAAAAAGGGTTTGCATAGGACCTTCAGTGAATTCTTTAGCATTATCTGACCTGACACAAAGAACTTGTGCAGAAAATTGAGTTTGTACATAAGCAAGAAAAGTAGTCATGATATGAGTAGCATCAGATTTAAACTTCAAAAGATGAATCCAAGTATGTCGAGTATAATCATCTACTATAGTCATAAACTGAGTACAGCCTGAATGAGTTTTGACTCTATAAGGACCCCATAGGTCTATATGTAAAAGTTCAAAAGGCTTAGTGGTTTTGATACTACTATGAGGAAAAGACTTCCTAGAAAGCTTAGCTGCTGGACACACTTGACATATTACATCATGTAAGCATTTACTTACATCACAAGCAGGTAACAAGTGTTTTATTTTTGTAAAAGGTAAGTGACCAAGCCTAAGATGCCACAACTTAGCTTGATCAATAGCAGATAAGAAATGAGTAGTAGTAATAGATTCAGCAACATCAGAACATGAATCTTGAATATGAACTTGATAGAGACCTCCTTGCAATTTACCAAGAAGCATGGATTGCCCTGTCTGGCAATGATCCTGAATGAAACACTGATTATGAGTAAATCTGATAGTACAGTTTAAATCTCTCCAAAGTTGAGGTACAGAAATAAGGTTAAAAGAGAAATCAGGAACATAAAGAACATTGTGGAGCACCAAATTGGTTGTAAGATAAACTGTACCAGTATGAGTAACTGGTACTTTTCTTCCATCAGGGACTGTGATAGTGTTTCTTTGAGAAAGTTCTTTGTAAGTGCTAAACCAAGAGAGTTTAGAACATATGTGGTCTGAAGCTCCACTATCAATCAACCATTGATCATTAAGAGAAGAAATTAAACAACAAGTACCTGAAACTAGAGCATGGCTAGTAGTAGATGCAGTAGGCTCTTCATTGGAAGCTTGTGTAGATGTTTGGTTTTGAATAAGAGACAGCAAATGATGGTATTGCTCCACAGTAATAGTGTCTTGCTTGAATTCTTGACCATCAGAGTGAACTGAAGAAGTAGCTGCAGCTACTTTCTTGTTGTCTTTAAAACCTTTAAAACCAGGTGGAAAACCATTGATCTTGAAGCATCTTTCAAGACTATGACCAGGGATTTTGCAGTGTGTGCAATAATAACTAGAAGCAAGCCTTTTTTTGCCAGTAACATTCTTCTGAGGATAAAACTTCTGAGGATAAGAGTTGTTTGAACTGTTAGAATAGTATGATTGTGGTTGTGGTCTGTAATTTTTGGATCTGTCAGCTGCAAAAGCTATTGGTTCAGAATTAGCAAAGCTAATAATCTCTTTGTGCCTCTCTTCTTGAGCAAAGATTCTATAGGCTTGTGATACTTTAGGCAAAGGTTGTGTCATGAGAACATTGACTCTAACAGTGGAGAACATATCATTCAACTTCATCATGAATTGAATGAGTTTGTGTACTTGATCCCTGGTATGAATCCTCTTAGTGACATTGCAGGTGCATTTGTTACAGGTACAGTAGGGTAGAGGATTTGCATCATGTAATTCATCCCATACAGTTTTCATTTGAGTGTAAAACTCAGATACACTAGCACTTCCTTGATGCATCTCAGATAGTTTCTGCTCAAGTGAATAAACTTGTGCCATAGATGAGTAACCAAAGCGATCTTGGAGATCTTTCCATATCTCTGCAGCAGTACTAAAAAATAGAACACTCTTCTTGATAGTTTGGTCTAGGTTAGTTAGTAACCAAGAAATAACCAAGTCATTGCATCTCTTCCAAGGAGCAAATTCAGCAGAGGTTTCACTAGGAATTGTTAGACTGCCATCAACAAACTGCAGTTTGTTCTTAGCAGGCAAAGTTATCATCATTGATCTTCGCCAATCATTATATCCATCACTATTGAATTTGACAGAAACGATTTGAGCTAAGTTTGAATCGGAAGGATGTATATAGTAAACACTAGAAGGATTTTGATTAGGTGGAAGAGTATTTTCTGAATCATTGTTTGTTTGAGGCATTTTGAATAGAACTATTACTTATCTCAGTTGATAAATGTCAGGTGAATCAGAATGAAAATCAGATAATGGAATTCTCAGAGTTCAAGTAATTCACAAAACTTGAAGAATGTCAGATTAATGAATGAAATCAGATTGATTAGAAACAGAATTCTAAAAAATTATTGAGAAGAAAAAATCACATCAATCAGTTTCAGTGATTTCAGGTAAGGATTTCAATTAGCACAAAAATTTCAGTTCAAGAGATTTGCAAAATAAGCAACTAAGAATCAAGAAATGAAGATCAAGAGTTTCTGATTATAAAACCTGAAAGTATTTTTCCAGAATTTCCAGAATTTCCAGAATCGTTTCTTAATTTTGCGCAGAAGTAGTTTTTAGTGAGCTTTAGTTAGCTCTGATACCATGTTGATTGTTGTAATCTACAGCAATCCAGAGAAAATAGGAGAGAATACTTCAGGGAATTTTATTATCTCTCTCTAAACTTTTGTACAGAATTACAGAAGAGAAATGAAATGATTGTAGTTTATATATACTACTACAAAGGACTCACCAAGATGGTTATAACAACCATGTAACAAACTAACTAACTGTAACTAACTTAAATAGAAAAAGAGAAATAAATATAAACTGTTGCTGAGCTGGAGTTGAGCTACTGAGAGTTGAGAACTGCTGAGCTGGAGTTGCTGAGCTGAGCTGAGCTGGAGTATTCTCCAATATACTTTATTTTTTATAGTAAAGGTTTTATGAGTTGAAATAAATAACAATGTTTGAATATAAAAGTTAGTTAGGCTTAGCTTGTTACAAGTTTTATTACATGCAAGTTTGTTAGAAACACATTAAGGATAGCTTAATGGTGTATATATGTATTAATAAGTAAAATAAGTAATAAACACTAGATTGTAATATTTGAACTATTCAACTAATAACAAAATAACAACTTTTCCCCTCTCTGTTCTTTCTCCCTCTTCCCTGATCTCCACGAACCTCCACTACCTTCAACCTTCAGCCATTTTCAATGACTTTCTTTGATTTCTTTCCACCTTGAACTCTGATTTAAATAAGAGACAAACTATTTTATTTCTTGTTCACTTATGACGCTAACTCCTTCCAATTAGTCAAGGAGTCGAGGAATGTATTAACACACAAGTACTACGAGAAAGTATACTCTCATATTCGGTATGGAGCCACTTTTTCCATACGTACCATTTACTTGATATGATGAGATGTTGCTCAGATATGATAAGATATTGTTAAGATATGATATAAGATTTCAACTAACAAGTCCAAAAAAAATGAAAAACAAAAAATTTATAATTTTTTAGTATTACTTTTATCATAGATTTTACATAAATGCCATGATATTGGCCCATATCGAATATGGGAATATCATTGCTCCATGTACTACTAGTAGCTAGGCTTTGTTACACTAAATTTTTGTACAATATATATATCAGCCAAACCAACTAAAACACTAATGTTTGATATTACATCACCTAAGCCTAGAATAGACTTTAACAGTTAAAGGATTTGCCATTTCACATGACAATTTCATGACTTCATTGAGAGTTACAGAATTGTGATGACATTGTGTCCACACAAATTCATGCAGTAAAGTCCCCACCCAATAAGTAACAGTTGTCAACCCGAGTGCCTTACCGGGGCATGATCGCCTACCCGACCCGAAAGGTGCCAACCTAAGATCCGAACCCATCACCGAAAAGTCTACATTATCCACAAATCTTTCAGGGTAAAACCTAAGCGGGTCAGCCCATATTTGGGGGTCCCGGGCTATAGCCCACATGTTCACCATGGCAGTTGTTCCTGCTGGAATGTGATACCCATCAAGGGTTGTATCATTTATTGCCAGACGGGCCCATGACAGAAGTGGGCCTGGTGGGTGTAATCTGAGAACTTCTTTGATCATAGCCTGTAAGTAGCCCAATGAAGGGATATCGGCTTCTATCAACGGTCTTGATTTGCCTACTACCCTGTCTAGCTCATCTTGGACCTTTGATTGGATGTCAGGATGAAGTACCATCCTTGCTAATATCCACTCTATTAACACTGCCACTGTATCAGTTCCTCTGAATATCATCTCCTGTCATTCATATTTGAATTATAAGTTGAACGGAAAATAATTTAAATTATTGAAGGTTCTTTTGTCTTTCATCTTATTATCACATACTACTATAAATAATTATAAATACTAGGGTAAATATATTCAATAAAAACATATCTAATACTTGCAAGACTTTAAACATTAATACTATTTGCTTCTTATTTGTAAATGTTATAAAATGTTGAATTGTTGATAGCTTTTCAATTGTGCATTAATATCGATCCAACAATTTTTACATGATAATAACGTTTTCCATAAATTATTGGGTGTAGCCGTTACATCATACATTATGGTGTCAAAACGCAAAAAATCACGGTTTCTTTTGCAAAAAACTCAAATGACATAAAATAAATAGCAAAAGGACATGAATTCATGTCATTATTTATATAGTCCATGTGATTTTTGTTGAAGTCTATGACATTATGTATATGTGAGGTTTTGTTATAACACGATAAGTTATTGTGTAACACGTTACACCAAGACATATTCTAATAGTTTATATATTTGCAAAAAAATTAGAATCAGTGCTAATATATAAATAATATAGAAGTCCAAGTATAGTAAATATTTAGACAAGAAATGATATTTAAAAATTATTTTAATAGATAGTAACGCTATTAATTTAACCCTATTAGGGAAAAAAATAAGGCTACCAATTGACAATAAACATTACTTTTTTCGGTCGATGAGACCCACTTTTGATGTTCCCGCACCAACCAACCTCATCCTCCCCCACCAAAAGTTTTTATTTAGCATCTTGTAACTATGAGAACTACTTGCATTATTTTTCGATCATGATTATTTACTCTTTGGTAGCCCATCTTATTCTTGCTTTAATTTAATAACTTAATGTTTTTTTTTTTAGGAAAAAAGTATTTAAAAAGGTGGTCACTGACCCTCACTCCAATTGCATAAGTTAATAAAATGATAGAAATTAAAGATTTAGTTGTCATGATTACTTCGATTCATAATCAAGTATGCTTAGGATCTAGGGATTAGGGTATCTAATGTACTCGTACTCTGTAGCTATGTTGAAAAGCCCCTGAACACCTTCTTAACAAAACTAGATGTAAAAGAAAATTCTTTCCTTTAGGTAAAAGTTTACATGTTGAAATTTTAATTGTAACTTACTCTTTTTTAAGTAAGATTTTCATCTCTGCTTTTCTTTACTAAAAAATTAACCTTTTTTTTCTCAACTTTTAAGAAATCAACTACTAATAAATAATAATACGTGACTGAACTTGTTTTTGTAATATTCTGTCAAATTAATATTCCTATATATTTTTATCCGTGCTACTTAACTAGTATACCTATTTATAATACCAATTTAGCTAATTTGGCCCCCAAAATATTTTTTTTTGCCCCTACTGGGGACCCGAGTAAGAAGAAGGACCCTACGTCAGCACCTTGCTCAGGTCAATTAGTCCAGCTACACAGGTCAACGCTTGAGAGTAGGGAGGGATAGAAGGGAATTCCTACTCCTAAGCATAAGTAGGTAGTAAGGTTCGAATTTGTAACTTGGAAGTCACAAGGTGAGTTCCCCACCACCTCCACCAAACAAGCTTGGTTATTTGGCCCCCAAAATGAGAAGAGCTAGAAACCATTTCTTCAGTTGATTAAGTCTAGAGAAGTATATATATATATACACTTATGACTTACCCAAAGAACAGCTACCATATCACCATCTGACAACTTATCAGGTCCATCAAGGGACAGTAGAACATCTACAAGATCTTGATCATCATCGGAGTCACCAAACACTTGCTTATGCTTCCTAACTTGGTGCTCGGAAATAATCCCATTAACAAACCGATTAACCCGAGGAACGAGCCCCGAGCATCTTTCTCGGATCCCTTGAAGATCTAAGGAACCAAACAAAGGAAAATAATCCGACCAATTAAGCTTCCCTAGCAACTCGTATCCTTCTTGTACGAGTTGACTTAGCTGTATGGCTTCCTGATTCAGGGAGGCGGTCACCAAGTCGTACCGCCTCCCGAACACGGACTCCATCATGTTAGTCAGGGATGCTAGTTTCAGCATTTCCCTGACACAAAACGGTGATGTCGTACATTCACCATTATTATTGTTATTGTTGTTATTAATAATTTCCACCATTTGAGAGGCTATTTCAGCTCTTTGTCTTTGTCCAAAACTGATCTGTTTAGGACAGAACATATGGGTGGCTGCAATCCTACGTAGCGTTCTCCAGTAAACGCCGTATGGGGCGAACCCCATCGCACGGTTGAACATCAAGTTGTAAGCAGATTCCTTGATAGGACGATCAGCAAACACCGAACTGCAGAGGATGTCCTTTGCAACTTCGTGATTGCATGTGATCACAACACGAGTGTCTCCTAGGCTGAAGGCCATGAGCCGCCTAGCTCCTAGGAGGTTAGCCATGGCTGTCAGTTTATGATGTGACAAGCCCATCATTAAGTTCATGCTTCCTATGAGGGGATAACCCCGAGGTCCCGGTGGTCGAGCCGAGGTTGTTGGTGGGCTGAGTTTGTGGCGGAATTTTCCCCAAGCCGGACCACCGGGTTCGACCCAGTAGAGCAAGGCCAGGGCTAACCAAGATAAAAATAGGAGGAAGGAAAGGAAAAGAATGGGTTGTGGAGATAAAGAGGTGCATTTGGAAATGAGGGCTAATAACCATAAGCTCTCACTTTGGGTTTCCATTGGTTTTGGAGTGTTTTTTTGGGGGTTTCTATTTATGGCTTAATTCAGATGTTAGAAGGTGGGTATATATAGAGGGAGTGATTACTAGGAACATGATTACATGAACATGGAAATATTATGTTATTTGATGATTTTATAATTTTTATTTTCTTTTGATAAGCTAAGGTAAGGAGAAAGAGAATCTATCCCAACATCTCATGAAATCGAGAGGAAAGCTCTAAACTGTTGCACTATACACTTGTGATTTTTTAGTTTGTGAAGATAAAGAAATGCAACTATCCTTTTATTAAATAGTGAAAATGGTAAGGTCTAAGGTTTTACTATTTCTAGTTTGATAATTATAAGTATAGAAATGATCAAGGTTTAAGTCTTATATTTGTATATGGTTAGGCATGGAATGTGGTTCCTCCTTTACATATACTCCCTCCGTCCCAATTTATTTGCTACATTTTATCATTTAGGTGTGTCTGTTAAATTAGAGAGAGAAGGGAGAGAAATATATGATTTGTTATTATTGCTTGTTTTATATCATAAAGATTACAACCCTTTATATAGAGAAACATAGCATAAATTTAACCTAACACAACTTAACCTAATGGGCTATGGCCCAATACTCCTCACCCCCTCCCGCAATCGTAACGGCAGTAACACGAACGTTACGATTGGACAATCACAATTATTAGGAAAAAAAAACTCAAATTCTTCAAATTCTCAAATCTTCAATGTAAAAACCTTGTCTCAAGGTACAAGGAGAACCCATAAATCGTGTTTCACGACACACAGAGAGCCAAAACATGTCTCACAATCTGTTTTGAAACAGATCTGAAATTGAGACCAAAGAACCAATTTTTGTGAAAATTGTGATGGAATGATCATCATCACAGAAACAAAAGAACAAATATTTCGATGGAATGAACATCATCGATATTTTGAAGAAACTAGTCTGTTTTGAAACAAATTTGAAGGAAAACCAAACAATAAACCTTAAACCATTAAAAAAAAATTAAGTCTCACATGAGCAAAAAGCATCACCATCATGACTTCGTAATTCACCATATGATGCAATATGATTATGCATCACCATGGGTACCTTGCTGTTGAAATCTAAGCATCTAACCCAAGCTTCCGTAAATTTTTTTTTTTTTTTTCGGGAAAGATTTTTCCACCGGTGGGTTAAAAATTTAAACCCACCGGCAGGGAAGAAAGGTTTGTAGATGATTTCAAGATCTAACTGGCTCTTGATACCATGTTAAATTAGAGAGAGAAGGGAGAGAAATATATGATTTGTTATTATTGCTTGTTTTATATCATAAAGATTACAACCCTTTATATAGAGAAACATAGCATAAATTTAACCTAACACAACTTAACCTAATGGGTTATAGCCCAATACTCCTAACAGTGTCCCAATTTATTTGCTACATTTTCAAATATTTTCATATATAGTACATAGGTCCCACACTTTATTTACAAATTTGCCATCACTCCCTCCTTGGTTTTTGTAAATATTTCCATATATAGTACATAGGTCCCACAATTTACCTATTTGCTTTTTTGTTAATTCTTGTTATGGCAATGGTCCTCACTTCCTCCTTGGTCTTTGTGATAAATGTAGCAAATAAATTGGAACGAAGGGAGTAAGTCTTATATTATGACACGTTTAATTGATAGTCGTTAATAAAAAGTGGTAATGGGAATAAATTTTCAGTATAATGTTACAAGGAAAGTACCTTTAAATCTCCATGGGGAGGCAATTTCGACCCACAAGTTTGTGTTTTTTCTCCGCGAGGAAGAATCTCATTCCTAAGCTTGTGTTTTTTCTTCAAGGGGAAGCATTTTTCATTACAACTCATTAATTACCACCTACAAGGTGGTATTGGATGTGAATGAAAATTTAAGAAGAAAAATAGAAACTTTAGGATGAATTAGCTACCATGCAAATGATTAAATGAACAATGGTTTTCTTCACAAATTTACATATAAATTCATTTCCATTTTATTATCACCAATTACAACCAATTACCAGGTAGACCATTTTTTTTCCTATGCTAACATTTCTGAGATGAAATCACAAGATGAGGCTTACCTTGACCTGGAAGATATAGAACCTTTTGCCGCGAATAAGGATGATGTAAATAAGATCGTTGCGATGTGGGAGAGTCACTGTCTTAAAAGACGATTTCGCGCTAGACCCCGGTGCAAGTAAAATCACCGCGATAGGCCTCTCGGATTAGCACAACACCATAGATCGTGTGCACTCACAAGCCACAGTTAGAGATCAGAACATTGCCCGGTCAGAGAGAAAAGGTTTTGAGAGTGTGTTTAGGGTTTTCTATGCGTGTTAACTGAAGAGATCGGAAGAACCGGATTATATAAGATGAAGAAATTAATGAAAATATGGAGAGGCTAAAATAAGGGAAGTAATCAAGGGAGAAATCTCGTATGGAACGGCTAAGAATCACGCTAATAACGACACGACGAGATTCTTGCAATTAGTGGCAAGTAGAATTACCGCGATAGCCCTCTAGGATTAGCACAACACCGTAGATTGTGTGCACTCACAAGCCATAGTTAGAGATCAGAACATTTGGTTTTGAGAGTGTGTTTAGGTTTTTCTGTGCATGTTAACTGAAGGGAAGAACCGTATTATATAAGATGAACAAATTAATGAAAAAATGGAGAGGCTAAAAATAAGGGAAGTAATTAAGGGAGAAATCTCGTATGGAACGGCTAAGAATCACGCTAATAATGACACGACGAGATTCTTGCAATTAGTGGCAAGTAGAATTACCGCGATAGCCCTCTAGGATTAGCACAACACCGTAGATTGTGTGCACTCACAAGCCACAGTTAGAGATCAGAACATTTGGTTTTGAGAGTGTGTTTAGGTTTTTCTGTGCATGTTAACTGAAGGGAAGAACCATATTATATAAGATGAACAAATTAATGAAAAAATGGAGAGGCTAAAAATAAGGGAAGTAATTAAGGGAGAAATCTCGTATAGAACGGCTAAGAATCACGCTAATAATGACACGACGAGATTCTTGCAATTAGTGGCAAGTAGAATTACCGCGATAGCCCTCTAGGATTAGCACAACACCATAGATTGTGTGCACTCACAAGCCACAGTTAGAGATCAGAACATTACCCAGTGTCAGAGAGAAAAGGTTTTGAGAGTGTGTTTAGGTTTTTCTGTGCATGTTAACTGAAGGGAAGAACCGTATTATATAAGATGAACAAATTAATGAAAAAATGGAGAGGCTAAAAATAAGGAAAGTAATCAAGGGAGAA
Source organism: Beta vulgaris subsp. vulgaris (assembly GCF_026745355.1). Taxonomy (NCBI): domain Eukaryota; kingdom Viridiplantae; phylum Streptophyta; class Magnoliopsida; order Caryophyllales; family Amaranthaceae; genus Beta; species Beta vulgaris. The sequence continues at coordinate 9,431,203 of NC_079206.1, forward strand.
ATCTCGTATGAAACGGCTAAGAATCACGCTAATAACGACACGACGAGATTATTGCAATTAGCGGTAAGTCAAAACTGAGTGGGATCCTAAAAGGACCACCGCCGCCCACGCTCGCCACGATCCCCACCGACGCGTGAGCGTGTGTGGTTACCAATCCTTTTAGCCCATTATCAAACAAGATGTTCTAATGTACTTTCCCATATAAACAAAAGAGATACTTGATATTTCTTCCATGTGGGATAAGGGATATTTCTTACTTTGAGCATTGTTGAACTTTCGACAGCTTTTTGTATGCAACAATTAATATAAGTTCACTTTATTTACTTATTTTATCCTATGATTTACATCCATAAAATATAAGGTAGTAATCTAGAGGTATAATATAGTAAGTAAAGCTTGAATAAAGCAAATTTCATCGTAGTTGATTGTGTTGTATATATCCTTCATTATGAAAAAAGTGAAACATATCTCTGTATTATGTGAGAGCTTTTGAGAAAAAAGTTTCACTTATTTTAAAATGGAGAAAGTATTAGAAAGTGGTAAGAAAACCAAAATATATGCTACTCCATCCAGGGTCGGCCCTGGACCAGGGAACCCTCCCAGAACCCGTAATTTTATTCACAAACCTTTTATAAAAAAAGGAAAATTTTTGAAAAAAAAACCTTTAAATTAAAAGGTTCAATTTTGCGAAAAAAGCCTTATAAAGCCTTATTTGCAAAAAGAAACCACAAACTTAATTTTTCTTGCAAGAAGACACCTATTCTCATTTTTCGATGTGCTTTTTCTCAATTTCGAAGCTAATCCTTCTATCTTTCTTTAACCCTCTATTTCCATAACTACAGCACCACCCCTATGCATCTCAAAAATCACAATGGAAAAAGGGAATAGGTTTCATCTTTCAAGAGAAATTAAGTTTGTAATTTTTTCGCAAAGAATGCTTTAAAAGGTTTTTTCTCGCAAAAATGAACTTTCAAAAGGTTTTTTTTTTTTACAAATTGGTAAGAAAACCAAAATATATATTCTACTCCATCCAGGGTCGACCCTGGACCAGGGAACCCTCCCAGAGCCCATAATTTTATTCACCAACCTTTTATAAAAAAAGGAAAAAATTTCAAAAATAACCTTTAAAAGGTTCAATTTTGCGAAAAAAAGCCTTATAAAGCATGATTTGTAGAAAGAAACCACAAACTTAATTTTTCTTGCAAGAAGACACCTATTCCCATTTTCTGATGTGTTTTTTTTCAATTCCGAAGCTAATCCTTCCATCTTTCTTTAACCCTCTACTTCTATAACTACAGCACCACCCATATGCATCTCAAAAACCACACTGGGAAAAGGAAATAGGTTTCATCTTACAAGAGAAATTAAGTTTGAAGTTTTTTTTCGCAAAGAATGCTTTAAGGTTTTTTCTCGCAAAATTGAACTTTCAAAAGTTTTTTTTTTACAAATTTTAAAATAACAAAAAAAACGCTTGCTTGCAGTAATGCGGAGTATCAAACCGGTTCCTCTGTTGCCTCTTTCACTCTACCTCTATCCATATTACAATCTTGTCAGTCCCCATAAAATTTTCAACAAATCTCTTGCAGGCGAGTTGCAGCCTGCAATCCGAACTGAGGACGGGTTTTTGGGGTTGGCTCACCCTCGCGGGCAACCCTTCGTCCCGGCCATTGTAGCATGTGTGTCTCCCAAGGCGTAAGGGGCATGATGACTTGATGTCATCCTCACTTTCCTCCGGCTTATCACCGGGGGCTTTCCAGATTATCAGCTATTTAATCTCTCTTTTCTATTTTTATCTCATTTGAATCCCATTTGTTACCCAAATTATAATCTTCAAAATTCAATGGGATGGAAAAACTGGTATCTTGCTTTTACTTCGTATTTTACAGTTGTTCAAAAAGTCTATTATTTTATGTTTTCAATTTCTCATAAACTTACAAAAAGACATAGTTTTGCAATTAGGAATTTTCGTTACTTGATGGCTTCCAACCAAAACATTGTCGGAACAAGTACTTGTAAGAATATCCAGTAGTCTTGGTTTAGAATAAAGGAACACATCCCTAATAACTTGATCCAAGCCCTAATTTGCCTTATCCCAAGATAGTCCCCTCCCCTCAAATTGTTGACGGCCGATAAGCCTCTATAACACTTCTTATAAACTTGTGACTAAAATCTTGGTGAATAGAATGAAACATCTCATTGCTACGTGGATATCCCCAAATCAAAATAGTTTCACCAAAGGGAGAGGGTCGGATGTGAATCTTGTTGTTGCTATTGAGGTACTATACTCTATGAACAAGAAAAAGGGGAAATTTGGGTGGTTTGCGCTAAAGGTTGACCTAGAAAAAGCTTATGATGACCGTATGAATGGAGTTTCATGAGAGAGTACCTAATTGACTTAAAGCTGGACACCTTGTCCATAAATCTCATTATGGATTGCATTTCCCATGCTTCCTCCTCTATTCTCATTAATAGGAAAAGATCTTACCCTTTCGCGCATTCTTGAGGTCTAAGACAAGGGGACTCTATGTCCCCGTACCTTTTTAATACTAGCCTTCTTTGCATGCGATGCGTGTGTGAATTATTTTGGCGATTATTATTAAATTTCATCTAAATATAATTTTGAAGGATGTAATTTACAATCATCATTAGTTCTAATTAAATATCATGTGGTGTAAATACAAAATATAAAAATCAGTTGATGAAGAAGCTATTTTCTTAGTATTTTTATTACTTGTTAATGGATGTTAATTGGTATTGTTATTGCATTTCAACGTTTAGATAAAATTAAAATTTTATGTCTTTGGTTTTGTAATTGATTTGAAAACTACTTTAGTTATGTTAATTTGTTTTCCATCATTTACTTTTTCTTTCACTACACATATTTTTATGAGTTTTTTTACCTACTTTGAACTTCCTTTGATATACATATTATAAATTAGAAAGGGTTATGATTGAGGAAAATCTCGAAATTTTAATAGGTAATATTTTTTATTAAATGAAGGGTTAAAAAGTCTTTTCAAAGAGGGACACCATAACGTTCCCCTTGACTTATATAATAGAGAGATACGTGTTAATGTATTGTCTAATTAGATTAATCAAGCATGTGTATAAAAAGAATGGACTCCATTTTGGGTAGGTCGGCAGATTGTTCCAATTTCTCACCTTTTGTTTGCAGACGACCTATTACTTTTTGGGGGGATGGATGAGAATACTACTTTTGCATTGAAGAATATTCTTAAAAGATTTTTCCAGGTCACAAGACAAAAAATCAATGAGGATAAAAGTCAACTTATTTTCTCCCCTAACACAACTGAAGAGCATAAAACCCTTTTTCAAGACACTCTCTCTATCGATAAAAATAAAAATCTAGGGATGTACCTTGGTCTCCCCTTCTTACACAAGTGGCCTCAAAAAGTGAGATCCATTTTATCATTGACAAAATAAAAGGATGTATGGCTTCATGGAAAACTAAGTTTCTGTCAAAAGCGGCGCACTTGTGTCTAATCTCCTCCATCCTGAATATGATATCAGAGTACTATATGCAAGCAACATACCTGCCTGCCTCCTTTCATGCTAAGCTAGATAAAATTTGTAGAGATTTCTTGTGGGGAAGTTCGGATGACAAAAGGAAACTTTGCTTAGTGTCTAAAGAAAGGATCTCCTTCCTTAAGTCGTTAGGAGGCTTGGGAATTAGAAATCATAAACATCTTAACATGGCATATATATCCAATTTAGCATGGAAGTTAAGCTAGAGGTAAGATAGTTTGGCTTCTAAATGTATCATTTTCAAGTATATTCATCCAAACTATGTTACCAAGGCAAAAAAAATGGATCCACTCTGTGGAAGGGTTTAGATACAGGATGGAATCTTCTTAATGAGCATACCGCTTGGAGTATAGGGGATGGAAAAATATATCATTTGGTGGGATAAGTGGGTAGATGGTAAAAAACCTAGATCATATGCTATAGGGCCTCTCACTCAAATGGAAAATGACTTAAGTGTAAAAGATATAGTTGTTCATGAACAATGGAATTTCCAAAGCTTAACCTTGGACCTACCACCATGCATGGATGGTTGATACAATTAGTAGTCCCCCCCGACCTACCACCACGCATGGATGGTTGATACAATTAGTAACCCCCCCCCCCCCGGGCCTAGTTCATCATATTGTGCAGTTCATCTCAAATTTTCTCGCCCATAAGGGTTTCTCACTTGCTCACCCCTATGAGGCCTCCCGTGCTCCAGTCATCAAAACTTCGGATAGGAAGTTTATCATGATCTGGAAATGCCCTACTCTTCCCAGAATTAAATTATTCCTATGTCTTTTGTCATTAGGACGAATCCCCTCTTGCTCTCATTTATACCGACGCACCATTATCTCGTCTCCTCTGTTCCCTAGGTGTCATAAAGAGGAAGAACATGATTTCCATGCCATATTTAATTGTTCATGTTATGTGTGCAACCTGTTTCGGCCTTCACTCCTCTGTCACCGTTGTTAGAGAAGATCAAATGAGTGGTAAAAGGAAAATATCAAGTCGAAAAATGTCTATAGGGGTGTCTTGTGGAGTATTTGCTTTCCATTCATCTATTTTAAAATCTGGAAGGATAGAAATGATTTGGTTTTTCGAATGGAGGATGAAGAGAGACTATATATATACACATATGTACGTATGTGTGTACGTACGTAGGTGTGTGCATTATAGGTAACTACGTACGTACGTACATACGTATGTACATACGTGTGTACGTACGTACGTATGTATGCATGCATGTATGTATGTATGCATGCATGTATGTATGTATGTATGTATGTATGTATGTAACTGTCTAGAGATCATTTAGGACTAAAAATGCAAAAAAAAAAAAAATGTCACAAGGGCTACAATTTTCATCAAAACCGCAACCCTTAATTTGTAAAAAAAAGGCCATGATTTAGGCCCAAAATCGCAGCCCTTCTAGATTGGTAATGTTGCGGTTTTTTGCCCAAGGGCTGCTACGTCAAGGGCTACGGGCCAAAAACGTAGCACTTTGGGCTATTTTGACCATAACCCTTGACCTTTTTTCCCCAAGTATGTGGTGCATCTATACTAATATATTAAAAGGCGTGCGTAAACCAGGAACGGTGCCACGTGGCGCTCTCCCTAGGGAGTTTTAGATCATGTAATCCATGTACAATAAAAAAATTAGAAATTGCATAGTATAGGTTTTGATCCCGTGACCTCAAGTTCATGCACTAAAGTTTTAACCACTAAACCAAGTAGTACTTAGTGCTATTATATCAAAGTACAATATTAATAAATGAAAATTTTCTTACCCGGGGCATAGCCCGGGCCTAATAACTAGTTGCATTTTATAAGAAAATTTGTTGATGAAAACACAATTTAACGGGTAAACTTAATTCAAAACCAAGATATAAATGATTTGGTTGATAACATCAATCATTCTTAGCAATGTTTTTGAATTGGAACACTAACTTCCTTAAAAGTAAATTAAGCTTGGCTAGACTTAGGTAATTACTTCACCATCTCTTTAAACATGAAAAAGAACAAGAACGAGATTACCGACTAATTCTACAATGTTATGAATAATTCTTTTTAGAGTTTGTCTTAGGTGTAAATGTTACACCATAATTTATTGTATAACAAAATCTCACACATACATAATGACATGAAATCTAATAAAAATAACATGAACTATACAAATAATGACATGATATTTAATGTCACTTTACTGTTTATCTCGGCTCATTTGATTTTTTTTTACAATAGAGTCGTGTTTTTTTTATTGTTACACCATAAGTTATGGTGTAACTGTAGTTATACCCAAGAATTTGTGATCCTTTTAAAAGGTTGAGATGTGTTTGATCAATGTCTAAGTTATATTGAAATATACTTTATCTGTTTTTTTATAGTTGTTTTATTTTGACTCGGCATGGATATGCCAACCGTAATAAGTTGACCTTCAATAATATCTTTATTTTTGTAATTTTAAAAATTATAAATACTACTTTTTCTTGGTTCCTATTTATTGTTCCTTTTTACATTTTATTCAAGAGAGAAAAAAGTCAAAGTAGGAAGAGTAAATAGGAACGAAAATAGTATATTTTGAAAAGATATATCAAGAAGATTGGATCCAATAAGATATAACATGATTATGAGTCCTTTGTATTCACCTTATTTTCAGTCCTTATAAGAAAAAAAAGGTACCTTTAAGTTCAAATAAGGTATAATAACAATTAATAAGGTCTAATACGCACAATTCAGCAAGAAAAATGTTCGATAAGCTTACAAAATAAGTTAAGATAAATTCAAATAAGAACAAGTAAGTTAACATAAGTTCAGCTAAATAAAGATAAGTTGAAAAGAATCGGATCCTATGTTTTCCATTATGTATAAATGACAATTGATGGTCAAAGTGAATCTGATGAATGTCAAAAGTCAAAGGGAACAACTAAAAGCCGGAGGAAGTAACTTCAATAATTATCAAACTTTTTAATAACAACAGGTTCACTGAAATTATGAAATATAAGCATCATATTATGGGTCGGAGGAGACGAAGACTCAAGAGTATTAGTTCAGATGAGGTTGAAGCGGAAACTAAAGCTATAGAATTGAATGTCAAACGATAAATGATAATGGCCTCGCACGGCTTGACAATATCGCTAAAGCCACCATTAACACAGAAGGTGACATAACCTTTTTGATTAGTCTTCATCGCCCATTTCCCCAGCCCGGCCAACCTATGGTCAATTTCGCTTTACCCTTTCGTTTCAAAGGTTGGGAATATTTTGCATTTCATTATCATGCATATAATATTGAGGCCTCAGGGCACTAACTAGGGAGTACAAGTTAGTGTGAGTATCCAGGACTAGTTAGTTCGAGCTTAGCTGCTTAAGTTTCATCTCGACCCTTTCCCTCTTTAGTTTTTTGCACTGTTAGCATATCTGACGAGTTTACACATAGAGTTTTATTGGAAGAGAATTTAACTATATACTTCCTCCGTTTCTCATGTTGAACAAGGGCAATATAACAAATAAACATTGTACATTTAGATATGTCTTCAAGAATGTAGTATAATACTGTTATTTTCTTATAAATTTCAGCCACATGAAATGACAATAATTAATAGTCAAAGTTCGACTTCAAATTTCTTGCATGCCTTATATCAAAAAGCAGTATTTAACAATAAACAGAGTAAATTACTAATTGTACTAATTTTTGTAATTGTTTGGTTGACATTAAGAAGCATGTCGAGTGAAAAATTTTGTGAATATGTATAGTTGTTTGGTTGATAAAAACACTTTCTTTTGGGACAGAGATAGAAACACATATTGACAATCGTTGATCATCTATTTCTTAGATAGAAACATATATTGACATAACCTAGTTCTCTAAAGGTAAGTGAGACTTTTCATGAGAATTTCTACCTCCAAAACTTAACCAAACTATATACAATTCCTACTGAAAGTTCCTTGGTATTGAAATAAAATTCTAGGAAGTTACAACCCTTAGGTCAACCGTTTGACCAACTATATGTTAGTCATTTTTCCATCCTATTCGAGCTGGTATTCTTTTACAACTTTAAGATATGTGTATGTTATCGTTGTCTTGTACATAATCTTCAATTGACCAGTGGACATATAAACCTTGTGAGATTGCCTATATCCCAAAGCCAATCAATAATAGGTAAATTAGAGTGCCCACTAGTGTAATCATTTTTGTTGTTAAGTGTAAAAAGCTTATAATAGTCTCAAATCAAGTAGCTCTTAATGATAGTACTCTAGGAAAAATCTCAGATATCATGAAAAAGTTCGAGGAGCTACTGTATCCATTGCCAATTAATGTTAGAGTAACAAACCTCTTTTAAACTTGTAAATGTTAGTTATGTAAATTAAATATGATAATATTTAATTTAGTGAGTTGTTATGTAAAGATTGCTTAGTTAGGAAAATATCTTTCTGTTTCCTAAACTCATGCATGACTCACGCATGGTTGTTGTAACCTACTGTATATATGCCTCTCTTGTAAAGTTAATAGGCAAGGAATATAATTCTTTCATGGTATCAGATTAGGGTTGCGATTCCTATTCCGCTGCGCCAACCCTTGCCCACTCTTCTGCCGCCGTCATTTATTCCACACGCCTCCATGGCCGGTGGTCCTAAAACGGCATCTCCTTCTTCCTCCTCCTCCCCTTCTCCTCTTCACACTCTAAATCATGCAAATATCAAACACAACCTTCCTAGCACCCTAGATATGGAGAACGTGCAATATTCCACGTGGGCGGAATTGTTCAAAATTCATGCGCGTTCTAGTCGTGTTATTCACCATATTATTCCATCTTCCACAATCAAGGCTCCCTCTACTGATGAAGAAAAGGAAGAATGGGCTACGGTGGATGCAACGGTGTTGAAATGGATTTACGCCACCATTTCTGAGGATCTCCTCAACACCATATTGGAGCCTGATTCTACGGCACAAGCGGCTTGGGAGCGACTACGAGATATATTCCAGGATAATAAAACATCTCGGGCAGTCACTCTTGAGCAGGAGTTCTCTATAATGCTTCTGCCTACTGTCAACGCTTGAAGATGCTTTCTGATCAACTCAAGAACGTTGGCGCGCCGGTTTCTAACAACCGGCTTGTATTGCAGATGGTGGCTGGGCTAACCGAGGCTTATCATGGCGTGGGAACCTTGTTACGTCAAAGCGACCCGCTTCCTCCCTTCTATCAGGCTAGATCCATGTTAGTCTTAGAGGAAGCTGGGTTACAAAAACGGGCTGCTCTTTCTTCCTCCTCCTCGGCGCTGGTGGCCGGAACTCCTGAGAGTTCTTCAAATGACACCTCTGGATCGCACCGCTCGAATAACTCCAAGAAAAATCATAACCGGAAAAATAATGGTGGCCGGCATTCTGGTCAACGCGGTTGTCAACGGGGTGGTGGCCGGACTGGGGGACAGATTTCCGGTGGCGGCGGTGGTCGGCCACCCTGGCAGCAGTCATCGGGAGGGGGTGCGTGGCCTGCTGCTGGGTCTGCGTACCCTCCTTATGGTACGTGGGGGGGGGGGGGGTGCATGGCCTTATGCATGGGCTGTACCTCCCTGCCCCTATCCCACATCTTCATGGGCCAGGCCCACTTCTGTAACAAGACCGCAGCAGCCAGCAGCTTCTGGGCCAGGTGTTTTGGGGTCCAGACCTCAAGCTTATGTTGCAGACTCTTCTACTACACCCACGGACATAGAGGCCGCAATGCATACTCTTGGGCTTACTCCACCGGATCCAAATTGGTACATGGACATGGGTGCTACCTCCCACATGACCTCCTCGCAAGGTAATCTCTCGTCTTATTTTAATTTGAGCAAAAATGATGGTATACTTGTTGGAAATGGCCATACTATTCCTATTTGTGGTTATGGTGACTCACACTTGCCTTCCCCTAACCCTCCCTTAGCTCTCAAAAATGTTCTTCATGCACCTAAAATTATTAAAAATTTGGTCTCTGTTCGAAAATTTACTTCTGATAATTCTGTGACTGTTGAATTTGATCCCTTTGGGTTTTCTGTGAAGGATTTTCAGACGGGGAAGCCATTAATGAGATGTGAGAGTCGGGGGTCACTTTATCCCATCACTTCTGCTTTCAATAAACAAGCTCCTCTTGCTTCTAGCTTTGCTGCACTTGCACCATCTCTGTGGCATGCTCGGTTGGGTCATCCGGGAGCTCCTATTCTAGATAGTCTTAGGCAAAATCATCTTATTGAATGTAATAAACTTAGTAATTCTACTGTTTGTTACTCTTGTCCTCTTGGGAAACACGTTAAGTTGCCTTTTGTTGCGTCTACTTCTACTACTGTGATGCCTTTTGATATTATTCATTGTGATCTATGGACATCTCCTGTTTTAAGCTCTGTTGGTCATCGTTATTATTTGGTTGTTGTGGATGATTTTTCTGATTTTGTGTGGACATTTCCGTTATCCAAAAAATCTCATGTTTATTCCACGTTTCTCAAATTTCATGCCTATGTCCGTACTCAGTTTGAACGGGAAATTAAAAATATTCAATGTGATAATGGACGGGAATTTGATAATGAGCCTTTTTGGAAATTTTGTGACACACATGGTCTTTCTTTCCGTCTCTCATGTCCATATACTTCATCTCAAAATGGCAAAGCTGAGCGGAAAATACGTACCATAAATAATATGGTTCGCACTCTTCTTGCTCATGCTTCTCTTCCCTCCACCTTTTGGCATCACGCATTACAAATGGCTACTTATCTTCTCAATATACTCCCACATAAGAAACTCGACTATCACTCTCCCCTACAAATTCTTTTCCAAAAAGACCCCTCTTATTCTCATTTGCGAGTGCTTGGGTGCTTATGCTTTCCTCTTATTCCTTCCACCACTATCCATAAACTTCAGGCTCGTTCCGTTCCATGTGTGTTTTTGGGTTATCCATCCAATCATCGGGGTTATAAATGTTATGATTTATCATCTAACAAAATTATAATTTGTCGCCATGTCACGTTTGATGAATTGACATTTCCTTTTGCTGCATTGCATACCCCTCCTGCCACATTATATGATTTTCTGAGCCCCCCTTCTCCTTTGGACTTGCCTGCCCTCCCCACACCACAAATTCCCACTACACATTCGTCTGGGCCTACGGCCAGCTCTGACCCACGCTCCGTGCCCTCTCCTGGGCTACGTCTCGTAGCTGGGCCCGCCTCCCCTTGGACCCGCGTCCTGCCCAGCTCCATTTGTCTTCTCCTGACCCGCGTCCCATCACTGGGCCTGCCTCCCCCCTGGGCCAGCCTTCTCCCACCCATACTCATAATTCCCTCCCTCCTTCACCTACTGCCTCTCCTAGTGCACCATCTCCCATTCATTCCACAGCCTCTCCTACTCCTTCTGGTCCCGTCACACGCAGTAAACATGGAATTTTTAAACCCAAGCAAATTATTTCTCTTAATTCTGTTGTTGCTCGTTCTCCTATCCCTAAGAACCCTGTGTGTGCTCTCCGTGACCCAAATTGGAAAATGGCTATGGATGACGAATTTAATGCTCTTATTAAAAATAAGACGTGGGAGTTGGTGCCCCGTCCATCTGATACTAATATTATTAGATCTATGTGGATTTTTGCTCATAAGGTTAATGCTGACGGTTCTTTTGAGCGGTATAAGGCTCGTCTTGTAGGTGATGGCAAAACTCAACAGGTGGGCATTGATTGTGGTGAGACGTTTAGCCCTGTGGTCAAGCCTGCTACTATTCGCACAGTGCTGAGTTTGGCTTTGTCCAAAGGGTGGGATCTTCATCAGTTGGATGTGAAGAATGCTTTCTTGCATGGTGACCTTAATGAGACAGTATATATGCATCAGCCATTGGGTTACAGGGATCCTCAGTTTCCGAATCATGTGTGTTTGCTCAAGAAATCATTATATGGCCTCAAACAGGCCCCTCGGGCATGGTATCGCCGTTTTGCTGATTATGTGTCTCGCATTGGTTTCAGTAACAGCAGGTCTGATAATTCTTTGTTTATTTATCGTCGAGGTAATGACACAGCCTATCTCCTACTTTATGTCGATGATATTATTTTGACTGCTTCGTCTACTGTGCTGCGGCAATCTATTATGTCTCTTCTGGGATCTGAATTTGCCATGAAGGACTTGGGTCCTTTGCATTATTTTTTGGGTATTGCTGTCACTCGTCATGCAGGGGGTCTCTTTCTCTCTCAGCGGAAGTACGCTGAGGATATTATTGAGCGTGCAGGCATGTCCGCCTGTAAGCCCTCTCCTACTCCTGTTGACACTAAACCCAAGCTCAGTAGTCAATCTGAGGTTGCTTGTTCCGATCCTTCTCTCTATCGGAGCTTGGCCGGTGCTTTGCAGTATTTGACTTTCACTCGCCCTGATATCTCATATGCAGTGCAGCAGATTTGCTTATTCATGCATCAGCCAATGGAGGCCCATATGCAGGCTCTGAAACGTATTGTTCGTTATGTTAAGGGGACTTTGGCACATGGTCTTCACCTGTATCCCTCCTCAGTTTCCACTCTCGTTTCATATACTGATGCAGATTGGGGTGGTTGTCCCGATACCAGACGCTCTACTTCTGGTTACTGTGTGTTTTTGGGTGATAATCTCATATCTTGGTCCTCCAAGAGACAAGCTACTCTCTCCCGTTCGAGCGCCGAATCCGAGTACCGGGGGGTGGCTAATGTGGTTTCCGAGTCATGTTGGATACGTAATTTGCTTCTTGAGCTGCATTGTCCTATGAAAAAGGCCACTCTGGTGTATTGTGATAATGTGAGTGCTATTTATTTGTCCGGCAATCCTGTTCAGCATCAACGCACTAAACACATTGAAATGGATATTCATTTTGTTCGCGAAAAAGTGGCTCGTGGTGAAGTTCGCGTGTTACATGCTCCTTCCCGCTACCAGATTGCCGATATTTTCACAAAGGGACTCCCATTGATTCTCTTTGAAGATTTTAGGGACAGTCTCAGCGTTCGTCCTCCTCCCGTTTCGACTGCGGGGGTGTGTTAGTTATGTAAATTAAATATGATAATATTTAATTTAGTGAGTTGTTATGTAAAGATTGCTTAGTTAGGAAAATATCTTTCTGTTTCCTAAACTCATGCATGACTCACGCATGGTTGTTGTAACCTACTGTATATATGCCTCTCTTGTAAAGTTAATAGGCAAGGAATATAATTCTTTCAGTAAATAGTCGAACTCTTCTCCCTAGTTATTTCAAATCTATAAATTTTCATATTCTATCTGAAATTCAATAATCTATTTTCATGTATAGAGAAAGACCTAGATCTAGGAAAACTCAAAATGATAAAGAAAACCTACTGCAAGTCCAACGTATAGATAATATTCGGAAAAATGGAAGATAACTTCATGCTGTTACAGCTCACTCATATGATAGGTCAAATACTTTGGCTTAATAATTGATTAGTTTCTCTTGCACAGATGGGAAGAAGTATGGGATTTACTTTGCAAAGAGTAAGAATCGAACTCTCGTCACAAAGATGAAGGAGGATCTCCAATCAACTGGGCAACTACGTAAACTTTATTATCCCTTACTTTGTTTGGTTGTTGTCAGCGAAGGAGTTCATACACTGTTGACTGTTGAATATCTTTCGTGGTCTTTGTATCCTTAGACGCGTGTTAGGATTACCAAATTGGTATTAAAATATGGATGGTTTGCCATTGTCGCTTTTAATTAGAGCAACTAGACAACTACTACGATGATAATTAAGCATATAAATGTAGCAATGCCAACAAGTACACTCGGATCTTATCAGTGTAGTAGAAGCATATACCGTACTTAACAATCTCCTCCGTTGCAACCTTTTTTTATTGGTATAATATATAAACTCCCTGAAATGGTTAATACGTAGAAAAAGTCAAACATTGACTATTTACAAGTTCTGTAATCTGTTGTAATATTAGTGTACAATGTATAAAAAGAAAGGGGAACGAAGATATATGATTATAAACTTTTATAAATAAATATTACGAGGAAATTATCGGAAAATTTTGAAATTTTGTGTCAAAAATAAGAAGCGAGTTTAAGGACTCTACACTTTTCAATAGTGTGCAACTGTTTATGTCAAAAGACCAGTTCAACTAAAAGCTTAAACTGATGGTTGAGGCCCCATGAATAGATCTATACTCTATTACGCCCCCTCACGCAAGAGCCCTTTGGGCTTGAAGTGTGGATGCAGCACAGGCCTCCATCATACCTGGCGCTAAATATTCCACTGAAAGAGGAGGATGGATGAGATTGGAACCCGTGACCTTTTTGTCAAGCTGGCTCTTGATACCATGTCAAAGGACCAATTCAACCAAAAGCTTAAGCTGATGGTTGAGGCCCCAGGAATAGATCTATACTCTATTTGTATAATCCATCAACTAACTACAATAATCATGGCAAAGTTTTAGGAAAAAATAGTCTAATAGCTATATTAGGACTCGTTTGGTTACCGTTGGAACTTAATTTTCATGGGAAGTCTTATTTCATGGGAAGTACATTTCCTTGTCTATTTCCTAGGAAGCGCCTTTGGGTGTTTGGTTGAGCATAGGAATTCGTAATTTGACACACGAATTTCTAATCACCAAGGGCAAGTGTTGGTGATTAAATGTCCTACACTTCATAGGAATTTCCATTTCCTTATAAATTCTATTTCTCATGAATTTCCTATTTCCTGACTACCAAACAACTATCCTATTTTGTACTTCCTAAGAAATCCAAATTCCAGTGAAATTTGAGGTGAACCAAACGACCTCTTATCAATTAGTGAAAAAAATAAAAATAAAAGTAATTAAATTTTAATAATAAATAGTAAAAGTTAAAAACAATTCATATAGATATCTTAAAAGTTGAATAGTTATAATAAAATAATTGAAGTTCAAAAAAAGGTCATTGGTTAGATCAGACCGAAAATATTTGGTCAGGATGACTGACACAAGACTAGCTCAATAATCTTTTCATATACTTCAATACAAACATTTGAGTATCAAGATCTTTAAGCATGTATCTAAGAGATCTAAAAAAAGTATAATCTAAAACTTCCACTCATTAATCTTTGCATATAATAGGAGAAAAATATTGTTGAAGTTCACAAATTTTCGCACATAAAAAAATAGTAGTTGCAGATATAGATGTGATACGGGAATACGACGATTCAAAATAATTGAATTATTTGTTTTTTATTTATTGGTCCTAAATTATTTTACAATTCAAGATTGCGGGTACAATCAGAGATTGATTTTATATATATTTACCGAGTTATGTGCAAAACAAATAAGTTTTAATTAATTTTTAGTATTTTAGTCTGTTAACTTAGTTAAAATGTAACTATTATTAAATTTTTATTTTCAAAATTTTAATTATATTGGTTAGGTTTCTTGTTACTCAATAACCCTATATTAAAAGAACATTGTATATTCAATTCAAAAATCTACTTGGGCATTTAATCTAAAAAATATTCATTTGAATTATTTGAGTGTTAGGAGTGACATTCAACCTTTACTTTTAATTCGGGGGTAAATAAAATTATTGCTTAGTAACTACTTCGATTGGAAGTAATATAAGGGAATCAAAACCCTAATTAACTAACCAAAAGTGATATTTTGATTACCTTATAATTATCTGATTACATACCGATCAGTAGCAAAATCTATATTATATAAGTCAAGAGGGGAGGACTTAATGTCCACCCTCTTTTACAACTATATCGTCAACTAACAAAAACAATTGCACCGTCTCAAATTTATTTGTTTATTTAAAAAAACAATAGAAAAAAATAAGGTGAACTTTGTGAACACTTTTTCGTATATGTTATTACGCAATTGAGCTTTTTTCTATGCTTTCAGATGCATCACATGCATATAATGCTAGTATTAACTATAAAGAAACATATGGAGAGAAACTTGCTTGTGCATCTTACCTCATAAAGTTCTCTCTCTTCACCCCCCACCCCAAAAGCAAACCCTAGAAAACTAATCCTTCGCAGGCTTGCTTGTAGCCGTAGGGTAGCCGGCGAGCCTGCTTCTTGTCCTTTTATTCATCTTCGTCCCCAAGCCTAGCCTCGTTTGTCTTCCCCTCTCTCGTTTCCTTCCTTTGTCCCGTCATCCTTTCCCTAGTTGCCCCCTCCCTTTGTTCTCTCCGTCGTGTCCCCTCCTTTGTTGCGCCGGGTTTCGTGCGCTTTCCTTCCCCTTCCTTGGTATTGTAAGTCCCCTTTTTTCCCTCCCCCGGTTTTGTGAGTCTCCCTTCCCTTACCCCAATTTAGCGAGTCTCCCATTCCTTTTTCCCCGGTATCGTAAGTCTGTGTAACACCTCGATAATTCTCTTTTTCTAGAAAATACTTTATAATATAAAACCTTAGAGAATTACCCAGGCATTATCGCCCGTGTGATAACGTTTCGGCTTACTCAGAATTTTGCAGCGGAAAACAACTTATTAAAAATCAACTTTATTAAAACTTATGAAACCAAAAACAATGTCAGAAACTAAACACACCAACTTAAAACTATTGTCTGAAAACATAAGCTCCTAGAAAACAACTTAAATGGTTCTAATAATACAAGAGTCTCTCCATTCCAGATTCCCAATGATATGCATCTTCGAACCTGTAATGTCAATGTCGTCTCAACTTTGCTCCCCCGAAGGATCACCACAGGATCAATAGGCAAAGCCATGATCACAAACACAGACAAGCACGTAATCAGCAAAGTTAAGTACTACATATCAGACACAAATAATCCTAAACATGATACTACAAAAATAACTTGCAGGAACAATTAATAATATAAGTAAATATAATCTGCAGACAACTTTTACTGAACTAAACTTAAACTAACTTTTAACACTTAAATGGAATAGTTATTAGGACGAGTTGTCTTGCCTACTAAGATGAAATGGGGGCGCGACTCCGCATTTCAGAGTGACCTGCGATATCGAGGAACCTTTGAAATAAAAGAGGGATGGTGATCAACCCATTCCTAGAAAAGCTATGGCACGCTCACCATAACCCCAACCCTTATGTCCAACACTAGACGTGCACTAGTCTAAAGTCTATAATCTATTCTCGTTTCACTTTACGTTGAATATATTTTATTATTTGTGTTGACACCACAACAAGCAAATAACACACAATTTATAATCACACAATCATAAAAGAATTCCTTTTTATCTTTGGATTAACAAGTGATCACAACTTATCAACCAAGACTCCTTTACTTTCTTTTTAAACCTTTACCAACTTACTTGTTGAACCTAGCCAACAATAAACTTTACCTTTATATAGGTAGAACTTGTAACTTACCAAATAAACCACGGTTCTTATAAGATAATAACAATACTCAAGAATTCATGTAAAACATGATTCAATCTTACTTACATTAATTCACTCACGAATTAATACATAAACTTGACTTATCTGCTTGCATCAAACTTCCATACAAACATTAATAATCATAACACTTCTAGTTTACATGTAGCACACAGGCAAATAACATGTAAAACAATTCCAATAACTCATATAAATGAACAACAGAGTCCTATACATGATACTAATAAATAAAACATCCTTAAAGCATGTTTCTAAATCATATAGCACGTAGACAATGTACGTACCTTGTATAAACAAATCTGTAGGCCACTTTTACGCTCTAAAAGTCTCCCATACGAATTCTCCGCCTAGAAAATAAAATAATGAAATAAATACCTTGAACTAAAAATTTACAGCAACTTTAAAAACGACCCAAACCCCTTAAACGTGTTTTAAAATCGTTTTTACGTATCAAACTTTCGTTATTTTTAATCCTAGTATGTACAACTATTCTAGTGATTAAAAATCATTTAAAACCCTTAAAATACTTATTTTCTGAAATTACAGCATTCATAAAATTTTATAAATCTTCTGAAAATATATTTAATACATATAAAATTATATGCTAACCAAATCTCATGATTTATTTTTTATAAATATAGTTTCTAGTGATTAAAAACCCAAAAAACTATATCTTTCATAATAAAAACTGAAAATAACTTAATATAATAAAATCTGGAATTTATTATACTATTATGCATGATAGCCGAAATATTTTTTTAAGCATATAAACAATAATTTAAATCATAATCATGCTAATTAATAATAAAATAATATAAAAACTAATACTTTAATGGAATCTTAGAGAAGAAGAAAAGAAAAACAACCACAACAATGGAGAAGGAAGGGCCGAACAGTAGCAGCCATGGGAGCAAGGGATCCGGCGGTCAATTTCGGTCCTCAAGAAGCAATCGTGACGTTTCTTGTTCAACAAGAAACGTTACTTGGAGAAGAAGAAACAAACTTTTGAGAGAAAATCAAAGATGGCGCACAAAGGAGAAGAGAGAGAAGGAAGGGCGACGAGTGAGAGAGAAAAAGGAGAGAGAGTCACGTGGAAGAGGAGAGAGAAATAAAGTGTAGGGTAAAATTTTGGGTTTGTAGGATATTTAAATAGAGGTTTTTCCTTTTGGGCTTAGGAAAAGAGATTTTAATAAATAAAACTTTGATGACTAATAAGATGGGCTCATTAACTTTAGTCATCAAATAATCCTTTCCCTTTTTATCACTTTTGGGCTTTCGATTTCCATTAAGCTTTCTTTTCAAATATGCTTTTAATAATTAAAACTCTTATTAAAACATGCTTAATTAAAACATTACAAATTTTATTAAGCTATTAAAAATATTTTTAGTTGACTTTTAAAATAGTCAACCCTTTTTAAAAGTCAAATCATTTTCCAAACTCATTTGGATTTAAATATAACTACATAAATACCTTAATATATTTATGAAAATCCTTTAAAATTGTGGGGGATTACAGTCTTCCTTCCCCTTCCCTGGTTTCATGAGTCTCCCTTTCCCCTTCCCCGATTTTGAGAGTCTCCCATTTCCCCTACCCTTGTGTCATTGTCCCCTAGGGTTGGTTGTGTTCCACTGGAGGTTTACAGTCGGAGACCAGCAAGGCTTATTATCGCTAGTGGAACAAGGCCTACTGCTGGGTTGTATTGCCTTCATGTATTAAGTTACGTTAATTTTGTCAAAGCAAGGCGTTAGTGTTATGAAACTGGTGCTCGATTATTTGGTTTGTTTAGTATTTGTTCTATGATTTAGCTTTAATTCAAGTTTATCCAGATCCAATTGTCCTTGTCATTTTTTTATGGTTATGCTTGGGTGTTAGTTAATGGTAATCAGTGGGAATTTGAAGGTTCTTGGTTTCCTATGACAAAGGAAGATCTAGGAAACCTGGTCGATGGAGCCAATGTTCCTAGAGCTGAACGTGGTTTGGTCTATGCAGCTTTAGGGTATCAAGGGTTGGGTAAGATGATAGGAAGTTTTTACATCAGATTTGTTGTGCGTCAATTTTCTAGGTATCGATTGCAAGGTTGGATCTTTAAATCAGTAAGTTGGGCGAATTTCAAAATTTTAATTCGGCCCAAGTTCTCGTGATTACTTCCATCGTCATCACATTCAAAAAATGCATCTTGTGGGAGACCCTCCAATTAGCTTTGTGGCAAGTTACGACCTACACGCATTTTCGTTTCGCCAGTCCAATGAGACTAAACTCTGAATACCCTCACAGCAGGGTCAGAAGTCATCAAAGGACGTGACTTCCTTGTTACTTGACTCAATAGAATCCCATGAGGATATTATTCTTCAAGGACCTTGGGATGTATCATCTAATGGACATTGGAGTCTATTAGATGAAAAATGTGGCAAACTGGCAATCTATCTCTGAGGATCATCAGGGTCTCGTATCTTAATAGGTTCCTTTTCATATCATGTCTTATTCTCCAGGACATATAATCCAACCCTACCTATCATCACTAATAGACCTGGGCATGGGTCGGACTTAGGGAAATGGCGGGCCGTGCCGGGCTTGAAATTTTCAGATTTTGTTCATGGCCCGGCCCAGGCTCACGGGCCCGTGGGCCGGGCTCGTACGTCTTGCAGGCCTATCCCGTGTTTCATGTTGTTTTTTTGTATTTTTGACAGTTTTAGGCTAAAAAACAAAGGAAAGAAGCGTTCGGCCCACGCGGGCTCGTGCCGGTGCGGGCCTGAAATAAAATTTCTTGACCGTGACAGGCCCGTGGCCCATGTAGCGGACAACGGGCCGGCCCGCGTGCTGGGCCGGCCCATGCACACCTCTAATCACTGAGGACAAGTTTCATTTGTACTAGACAAATTATAGTTTGTTTTTTCTTCATAGTGTATGTAAGAGCCACTGGAGCTCACTTTAGTTTCCGTTTGCTCTATGTTGTATGTTTGGTTATATTAATATTAGGTTGTACTATCCTGTCAAAAAAAAAAAATATTAGGTTGTACTTTTGCTTTTAATTAATGCAAATTTATTGATGTAAAAAAAAAAGGGGGGGTTTTGTCAGAAAGGACCTAATAAAAAATACAAGTTTTGTGGGGAAGGACCTAATAAAAAAAATTTTGTCTAAAAGGATCTAATAAAATACTTCCGATTGTGAATAGGAACCACTTATTAATTTCCGACCAAATTTACCATTTACCGACGTTGACCTCTTTTTTACCCCTAGTTGACTCTTTAATGTTTTGTTCCTATTTTAACTGAGCCAAACATATTAAATTCTCACACTTTCCTCCCAACAGCGCAATCTCCATTGAAGGGAAGCATCAACCTATTCGATCTTATCCTGCAACCTTCATCAAATCATCGAAGGTATGTTTTGCTCTTCAAATTTTTCTCTCTCAATGTTTAAGGGTTTTTGAAATTTATGGCTCATATTATACGTTTTTCCCAAAATCGCAAATTAGGGTTCTTAATTTTACGGTAATTTCTCTTCTCCTCCTAATTTTACTTTAATAGAAACATAACATTAAAGAGTCAACTAGGAGTAAAAAAAGGGTCAACGCCGGTAAATGGTAAATTTGGTCGGAAATTCATAAAGTGGTTCCTATTCACAATAGAAAGTATTTTATTAGGTCATTTTTGACAAAAAAAAATTTATTTAGGTCCTTCCCCATAAAACTTGTATTTTATTAGTTCTATTCTGACAAAAAAACCCAAAAAAATTATAAAGAAACATAAATGCCATGTATTTCTTCTATACGCCATAAGGTTTAGTAACTATGGAGATCTTGAAGAATCAATTTCAAGTTGTACTTGTTTCTATTCTCTATAAGGGACAGTGTAACTGTATATCTGTATATACTACAACTAAAACAGAATCATAAGTAAACTATGGACATCACCAAAGGACAACAATGAGTTCTTGTGTACACCGTATATTACCATTGAAGCAACTATGTGCAAGTTAATCATCAGTGAATCTGATTTTGGTGATTTATTATTTAATACAGAGCATGTTGTTCCAGTTGTGCAATATAGAAGTAATTGAATTCTAGTACTGGAATTATTGGACATAGGATCAGTCAAAGTCGTTTGGTGAATTATAAATTCAGTTTTTGGAATTGGATTCCATAAATGTACGAGAACTTCTCTTTTAATTAGTACGATAAGGTTAATGCCAATAAAGACAATGACTGCCAATAATCTATGCCAAGTTGAAGAAAACTTATGCTAGGGCTACATTTAAAAAGAAAATTCAAGTGAATTCCGCACGCTAAAATGGTTTTGAAAGAAATATTAAATTTACCATCATTCTGAACCACAAAATTTTTTGTTGTCCTTCTAAAATATCATCTTAATGATTGGTGCTAAACAACTCATAAGAAAGGCTTCATACTATAGCGAAAAATATGATATCAACCACCAGTCTTGCATATCAATAGTTCAAATTATATCCATCGTGAAATTAATTATATACGATTGAAAACTTTTAGATAATGTAAATTAGGCAGTTTACTATTCAACTTATTAATCTTATGGTTTCATATTTATTGAATTTCACTATTTCAACCAATTTTTTCAGACTACTACTATGATGTACCTTCTATTGTTTTGTTTTTTTTTTTGGGTACATAAATGAAAGTTAGGACACCCTTCTCTCAAGGGAGACCCTAACGAATCTAGAAGAACTAATTTGTTTAACAAAGGTTCCGTAGAGATATTCACGTCGACCGAGGCAGCGGAACTAGTATGACCTTTTTTTGATAGAAGATCTGCTACCCAATTAGCTTCTTGAAAAATATGCTTGATGGTATAGAATCTAAAATGACGAAGCAATTGTCGAATGTCATCAATTAGGGTTTGGATAGTCCAGGGGCAATTATAATGCCCTTCCAGCACTCTTATAACTACTTGATTATCTCCTTCAATATATAGATCTTGAATATGTTGTTGAATAGCAAGTATCAGTCCATTTCTTAAGCCCCAGGCTTTAGCAACGAGAGCTGAGGTTTGGCCAAATCGATAAACTTGAGCGGCCACAAGAAGATCCGCGGAGTTGCGAATGGCAACACCGGCAGCGGCTGATGAGTCAATAACTGAACCATCAAAGTTGAGCTTGAAGCAACTGGAGGGGGGAGGCTGCCAGCTAACTACGATGGGAGTAGGGGACCTTCTATTGTTATATTGCTTCTGAATTACCAATACGTATAGCTTTTGAGGTTTTGACTTTTGATTACTATTTGAGCTAGCTACGTGGGTCCCCGAACAGCAAAGTCCTTCCCACTACTTATGGCTTGAACTCGAAATACCTTGTGTAGTTGGATTAATCTCGAGTATTTGATATGATGAAAAATGTTGGAGATTTAGAGTATTGTATAAGATTTAATTAATGATGTGTTATTTGAGTAGATTGATTATGATGTCGTAACTTAATAACATATGATTTATAATGCTATGAAAGTCGTTGGTAAGCTGACACGTTTACGTTGTTGCACGACTTAAGGGAT
This sequence comes from Beta vulgaris subsp. vulgaris, assembly GCF_026745355.1. NCBI lineage: Eukaryota > Viridiplantae > Streptophyta > Magnoliopsida > Caryophyllales > Amaranthaceae > Beta > Beta vulgaris. The sequence goes on from NC_079206.1 coordinate 9,453,581, forward strand.
TCGTCGAGGCAGAGGGAGGCTTGCACCACACGAGCTACGTCGCACCTCACAACCCAAGCCACAATAGCAGGCCAAAAGTGTTGGGTCTAGACGGCGGGAATTGGTCGTGGCTCGCGACTAGGTGTCACACCTTGCGACCTGCTGGGTTGTCTAGCTCGCGACGAGCATCACGACGTTTTCCTAATCTCGTGTTGCTTCATGTTCTTTCGCGTGTTTCTCACGATTACTCAAGGCATTGTTTCGGTGTTTTTGAGATGTAATAGCATCTCTTTATATGGGAACTCCTAATCTTTTGGTGTCCAAACTCTTTATCCAAAATACCCCTAATAACCAAACAACATTAGAAACTGTATTCTCTTATTTATTTTTTTAAAGAAAAGGAAAAAAATATTCCTACAACTACAAAGCAGTTACATTTGCACCAATAAAAACAAAAAATAGAACAATATACTTGAATGACGATTAAATTAAAAAACTTCCACAAAATTACCTACACACGATGTCACACACGCATCGCGTGCAAAATATACTGAGTACTATAAATATGAGGGCACTCATATGATGAATGGTTGTAGACTCTTTCATTTAATTTGTACATAAATCTCTCAAGTTCAAAATCAGAAAATCTTTCATCACTTCAAATATCTCACCAACTCATTTTCAATTGATAATGTTCATAGTTAGCATGACCATTAATGTTTTTTCTTTGTATCTCGGAGGTGACTTTCGTATAAACCCGTGCTATATGAATAGAGGCATCATGCCTAGAAGACTGTGTTCATCTTGAGACCCTTGATATTCGTAATTTCCATAATTGAAAATCCAATAGTAATCATGAAGAAAGGGAATAAACAAAAGTTTATGATGATGTTTTGAATCAAAGGCATAAAACTAATCATATTAACGGGTCAAGTTGCTAGAAGTATGAATCACAATTCGATCTTATAGGTGTAAGTTGAATCCTCTTGCTTCATGAGTTTCTTTGACTAATTACGCTTCTAACAAATTGCATTTGAGGGCTTCGGTATTAATAATAATATTTGTTTCCTCGTTGCGTTCGAGAGTAGCTTTCATATTATCTTCAACATCCTCTAATGATCAAGTTGACCCACTTTAATATTGTATACTCGAGGATAAATGATAAACTAATAGTCTAATAGAGAAATAGGTTATTATGCTTTCACAGGGACTATGAAAGTAATCGATCATATGAACAACAGAACAAACATAGCCCTTCGCTATGAGATAGGGGGCTATTGCTGCTTCATCTTTTAATGTGATAAGATAATAAAAAAGATATAAATACTTCTTTTTAACACAAACAAAAATATGAATAGACATAGACTTTCACCGAGTTGCTAAATTATTCGCTCCACTGGAAACCAGGCCATCTCATGAAATATGGAGGCCCGGCCCTGTGTTATTCATCAAAATGGGGCCCTTCAAAAAAAATCATAAAGAAGAAATTATAATTTTTATTATTATTATTTATCGTAAATCGTTCTTTACCGTTTGATAAATAAACCAAAACTAAAAAAAAAAAATCTAGTAAGATCTTTTATTTAAACAAAGCCATCCTTCTGGCATTCTTTGAAGCGAAATCGTCCACCAAATCTTCGTAATCAACTTTTTCCATAATATTGTTCTCTGTCGCTATCAAGGCTAGTCCGCAGAACGCATATAGGATTTCAGCAATTTCAACTTTGAAAAACTTCTTTCTGCAGATGCAACAGTAACAGGAATAGTCAACATGATTCTATATGCAATAACTAAATTAGGGAAAAAATCAAGATGTTTTACAAACTTTAACATATCTAAAGGACCCAAGTCTTCATTGGGCAAACATTCTTTAATCATTTGCAAGTCGAAATACAATTCAACCCTATCAATATCAGATTGTCCATCTTTTTTCATTGCTTTTTCCAAACCTCTACAATAAGACCTTAGACTCTCATCATCAAAAGAATATATATAGCTTTTTAGAACTAAACAAGAATCCAAAAATATTTTCATATTCCTGATATTGTTCAAATCTCTTATTAAGAGAAACAAGAGCTTGATCAACAATATATAAGAAATAATTAACTCTGAATGATTCTTCTGGAGATTGGGAAGATTGAGAAGCAACAAATGAAGTATTAGTTTAATTCTCATCAAAAAAAAAAACATTTTCTTCTAATGACACACTTTTCACGAAAAATAAGATCAATATCCATTTCGATTGCAATATTTTTTGCTATTTCCAGGGTATCATGAAAATCGCTTTCTCTATATCGCTCAAAAAATGAAACCAACCCTTTTATTTTTTCAATAGCAATATCTATAAGCACATCCTTTGATTGTAAATTCTTACTAACCAAATTAACAGCATATAATATGTCAAACCAGATAATAATTGCCATCAAAAATTCAAAATCACTCAACTCATTTGTCTCTATAGATTTAGCTTCATTTCTTATATTAGAATCATTATCATTTTCTCCTACTTGAATTAAAGTTTCTCTTATTTCGAGCATTTGAAACCTTATAGCTCTAACACTATCGATGCGACTCTCCCAACGAGTGGATGACAATGACTTAGGAGTCAATCATATTACATTGTCTTTTAAAATTTGCCATCTTTTTGTAGAGCATGCAAATATTGTGTAGATACGTTGTATGATACCAAAAAAATCTTTGGCTTTAACACAAGTATTAGCCATATCACACAATGGTAAGTTAAGACTATGACAACGACAAGGAGTATAAAGGGCCCGGGGATTTATATCTAAAAGTTTTTTTTGTACTCCTTGATGTTTTTCCTTCATATTAGATCAATTGTCATAGCCTTGTCCTCGAACATTATCTATATCAAGATTAAGATCTTTCAACCCATTTTGTAAAATATCAAAAAGTCCTTGACCACTTGTATCATTCACATTCAAAAATCCTAAAAAAAGACTCCTCAATTATAATAGAACTCGAAGCAAAGTCAACATATCTGAATATTAAGGACATTTGTTCTTGGTGACTAATATCAGGAGTGCAATCAAGGATTACGGGGAAATACTTTGTTTGTTTTATTTTCTTAATGATTTCAGTTTTAATGGCAGAACCAAGCAAATGTATAATCTCATTTTGAATGTTATGACCAAGATAATGAATATGTATTTCATCATTGCTAATGCGCCTAACATGTTCATGAACAACTAGATCAAACTCTGCCAGCATTTCATTTAAGCCTAAGAAATTACCTTTACTCTTTTGGTATATTTTCTCATTTGAACCACGAAAGGCTAAGTTATGTTTTGTAAGAAATTTTACAACTGAAATTATTCTTACTAAAACCTTTTTCCAATACTCTTCCTCTTTTTTAATCTGTTTTTGAGTCACTTTGTCAATAGTCTCATTCTTTTGAAGTCTTACACGTAAATCATACCAAGTTGCCATATTCTTAAAATGTTCCATACTTGTCTCATGTTCTTTAAGTCTTGTACTAATATGAGACCAATGACCAAAACCTACATTAATTAATTGACCTCTTCCATGACCGTTTTAAAAAACTTTACAGCAAAAACAAAAAACTTTGTCAAGCTCTTTTGAATAAACAAGTCATTCTCTATCACATCTTTCTCCATTGGACAAGATTCTAGTATATAAATTCTTAGAAAATCGCTTAGATAACTTATCTTTAGGACCTTTTATAATAGACAAGTCTCTTTTGGGTCATTTTTCTACTAACACTTTGATCATTTTAGAATTAAGAGCATCCCAATTTCGTGGATCGAATACATCAAGGCCAAATTGATTGTCATTACTTTCATCGAAGCCATGATTATTTTCATTCACAACATTATCATTTTCAATGGGATTATTTTCTTTATTCGGACCATTATGAACATCATTTTCATTACCACCAATATCATTCTCATTCGGCACATTAGCATCAAAAGGTACATTATCTCTATTTAAAGGCACATTGTCATTAGGAATAACACAATCATCCAAGGCTACTTCATCATTCACAACCACATTATTATTACTTTGAGTACCTACATGTGATTCTTTCACAACAAACTTATCAAGAGCTCCTCTTTGTGATTGAGTAAGCTCTTCAATTCTCTTTTTCTTTTTACGCTTTTCATAGCCACAATTATACTTCCTAATTTTGGGAGGCATGATAGAAATAATTAAATTAAAAGATATGCAACAAGAAATACAGAAACAACTTGTACTCCAATCTTTTCAATTTTCTTTTTGCAATCTCATACTTGGAAAATAAAATCTGGTTTAGCAAGAAAACAAAGCAAACTGATTTCTGATTGTATTCAAATTAATAAAGTCTTACACATTATAGAATAATAGAATGTACGACAATACAGAAAAATCAAATATGGCAATACGCTAATACGCAGAATTGAATTACAGTCTACCGATAACAGAATGTACGCAATGCAGTCTAGCGAAAATCAAATCTGGCAGAATTGAATTACAGTCTACATAATTAAAGTCCTACGCATTATAGAATCACATAATGAACCAGAAAATTACAGAATTATTGCAAACAAAGCACGCAAATCATGAAATTGAAAATTGCAGAAAATTAAAATTATAAGAACATTAAGAAGTACATATTATAAATTTTAATTTTAAATTATAAAAATCTAGAATTGTTAAATCAAATCTGGCAGAATTGAATTACAATCTACAGAATTAAGGTCCTAAGCATTATAGAATTACATAATGAACCAGAAAATTACATAATGTACGCAGAAATCAGAACTGTAAACAAAGCACACAAATCATGAAATCGAAAATTGCAGAAAATTAAAATTATAAGAACATTAAGAAGTACATATTATAAATTTTAATTTTAAATTATAAAAATTCAAAATTGCTATTAATCTCTACTAAAAAAATCAAAAAATGGCATAAAAAAGGTTAATTTACCTTAAAAGTGAAGACTTTGATAATAAATTAGCCCACAAATTCTTGATTTTTCACCTTCGAACTCCCACAATCAAATCCGCGACTTTGTTCTTCGACTTCACGTATTGTAATTTTTTGTAAACCAAAGTTCGAAAGTTTTTTTTTGAGGATAAAAGAAATTGAATTCTTGGATATGAGTTGAGTGGGTTTGAATATGAATCGCAAATAAATAACAAAAAAAATTCTTCCCGTTAGATATCTCCGTTTTAGGTGGTGTTCTTGATGGAAGGAGTAATGAAATTCAGAATTTTTTGGCTAAAATTATGGAAATGAGATAATTTTCTGAATAAAGAGAGTGTATTTTAATTTTAATTTGGGAAGTTAGAATAATTTCAGCGATATTTTAGGGATTTGATTTATGAAGATTGAAGAGGAGAGAGAATTGTGGAGAAGAACTGAAGAAGATGGAAAGTAATCTTTCTCTTCTTGAAACTTGTGGGTAGATGCGGTACGGTTATGAATTTTTTTTTCTTTTCTCCTTCCATTAGTCAACCAAAATTGGGACCCAAATTTATGAGGCCCTGTTCCACATAATCGGGTGTACCGGTATTGGGTCGGGCCTGTTGGGAACCCATGGTAATATGAAGAGTCATGTCAGACTGTTACTCTTCGCAAATTAACCCGATTTGGATTCGTGTGCAGACACTTTGAGATTAGGGGGATGGCAAGGAGAAAATCTTTTCCAAAGTACCCCTAGTGTGGTTCGAACTCCAACCTTGAGGTTGGAAGGTCCTTTACTTACAACTAGGTCAAGCTTAGTTTGGTACCGAGTTATTAAATGAGCGCTAAAATTTCCTATTTAAGCCCCAAATACGTATAAAATACTGTATTTGTATACTTTCCATTTGTTTTCTCATTTTCTCCCCTTTCTTCTTCACTTTCCCTCCCCATCTTCTTCCACATCACCACTTGGCACTGGCGCTGACACACCACCACTGCCACACCCTAAATAAGATAACATGACTAATGGTTTCATCAATCATGTTGCAGATGCAAACTAGAAAAATTCCAAGAAAAAAAGATTGATGAGATGGTTGTATAAACATTGAAAGATAAGATATATGAGAGAGGGCTGACACGATTACTAAAAAGCCCTAACAATGCAAGATTGATGTGAGAGAATCATAAACTATGGGGTTTGTTAAACGTCGTCCCAAAATTACTTGAAATCTCCCCAAATCCATTTTTATAGACAATTTTACCCTTCCTCTTTTCCACACCACCCACCACCACCTGTCACCCCCTACAACCACCCGCCATCACCTACCTTAGGCCACCCGCCACCTCCTCCACCCACCTGGAAGCAGCCGATATTTTTTTAGGACGATGGGTTAACGTCCAGCCTACTTATTGAATAATAAGGTACACTAAATACAATCATCCCCCTATATCAAGAAAAGACCAAAAGCTAGAACCTTAAGAAGAAAAAAAAGACGATCAAATCCCTTCTCCAGCAATTCAACAATTGGAGCATCATGCACATCTTACGAGAAGCAAACAATGCCATGAATTGGATAGCTAAAGTTGGTCACCTAATAGAATAAAAATTTTATATTGATGATTGTAATAGCTCAACTCTTCATGATATCCTTGTAAACGATGAATTAGGAGCTCCACTCGTGCGCAGGGTCTCCTAATTTTATTTTTCTTACATCTATAAAAAAAAAAGACAAAATTAAATTAAATTAGGAGCAAGTGCGTCTTGGATGTAACACGTTACGCCATAACTTATTTTCTAACATGCATAATGACATATAGTACTCCAACAAAAATTGTAAGAACGTAAACTGGTAACAAAAGAAGAAGACTTATCTGACAGTCGTGGCGTGAAATAATCACTGTCCTAAAGTTGAATTTTTCCTATAACAACACATGGACTCACAACAATCAACCTCCAGGGATACACGGCTTCTACCTTTCCGGTGTTGACGGAGAAGAAAATTGAGAACGCTCTTGAAGATTGCCCAGAAAAGAGGAGAATAAAGAGAAGAGAAGTTGTATATTCGTGTTTCTTTTTTTCGTCCCCGAGGAATACCAGAACACCGGTATACATAAGAAAAAATGGAGAATCAAATGTGACCAGATCAAGGCTAAAAACATGGAGAAAATGGTCCATAAATGAGGAAGTGAATGGCGACAGATCAAGAGATAAATTAGGGAAAATGGTAAAACTGATTAAATGCTGACAAGTAATTGACCGAAAAAGATAGTTAAGTTAAGTTTATTCCCCAAGGCCCAAGGCCCTGGCTCGAGGCCCTGGCTCAGACCAGGCGCGCGGCGCGCGTGTGGTAACAATACATCACCATATATCCACTAAAAGCCTCATTACCACTCAACTCAAAGGGTTAAGGAAGAGTAATTATGGTTATAAATCTTACTCTTCCCTTCTATTCTTTCAATATGGGACAAAAGATAAAAAATGACTCTTCATATTCTTTTCAAGCAGCTTAGAGTTTCTACTATAAAATCTCCCACATGATTCAAAAGAAGAGAATAGAAAGAAACGAGGCTAAAAAAGGATGATTTGGGCAATAGATACTAGGTTTTGAAGTATCAATATCTTATGGACTTGAATTGACACTCAATGTATACAAAAATGTTGTCTTACTATAGTAATAGGTAGATTTCTTTTTGAACCTTTCACGAGGTTAGCAAAGCATAGTTGTGCACTCAACCTTTTTCAAATCAAGTAACGTTCTCGCAATTGTAATTTAATTGCCCCACAATCTGCCTGGATTTTCATGAATGTTCTAGAGGTCCTAAGCCTTAGGGACTCTCATAGGGGATTGAGCGTAATCCCCACATTCAAATAGGTAAGTTCATCAAGTTTGTCACAAACCACCTTATCAAGGCTATGAATTATTAAGTGCTTTTAGCTCATCCTTACACATACACTACAAAAATTAGAGCATTATAGAAACAAATTATGGCAACAAAAATTTCAATTGTTGATAGATAGCAACATATATTATTTTTTTGTTACCTATTATAAACTGACGTATTTTACTCTAATTTTTCAACAAATAAAAGCAACATATTTTTGATTTGTTGCTATTGGAAACTAGTTGTTTTACTATTTGTTGCTAGATAGCATCGTATTTTCAATTTGTTGTCATATAACAACAAACTACGACAACAAATATTTGGTTTGTTGTCATTAGAAACAATTAATTTTACTATTTGTTGTTAGATGACATCATATTTGCAATTTGTTGTCATTGAGCAACAAATTACGACAACCAATTGTGGCTCTGTTGACATTAGGAACAATTATTTTACTAATGGTTACTAGATGACATCATATTTCCAATTTGTTGTCATTTAGCAACAAATTACCAAAACCAATATTTCATTCGTTGATCACATTAGAAACAATTAATTTTATGATTTGTTGATAGATGACATCATATTTTCATTATGTTGCTATTTAGAAACAAATATGGAAATAGATATTTGATTTGTTATCGTTGGAAACAATATATTTTATTATTTGTTTCTGAAATAACATCAGTTTTTCCTGAAAATGTGTCCCACATCGAAGAAAGATTAGCCAAACTACCACTTTATATGTCAAGAAATTAAATTTCATACACTATTATCAATTTCTATTAGTATCGGTATGCAAATATCATTCATAATTGTAAGTGGATTGACTCTTCTTCTCTTTATTAATATGCATAAATGTATTTATCAAAAGTGTAACTCTATAACAATCAAAAGTTTGTTTCTATTTTAGCAACCAATATCAATAATTTGTTACTAATGTCTAGCAACAAAACATTAATAATTTGTTGCGATAAGTCGCAACAATCATTTATAACTCGTTACTAGAATTGGCAACAAATTCGCCAAATATGGAAACCAACATGACAACAATATTTCAATGGATGCTATGTGGCAACGAAAATGTTTCAGATTTTGTAGCTAAAATCATATGAAAACAAGCCTTTTAATAACAACTATTTTTTGTTTCCAATTTCTTGCTAACGCGAGTTAGCAACAAATTTCTCATGAATATCAACAATTTTTTATTGTTGCTAAATTGATTTATTTTTGTAGTGATATGACAGTAAATAAATACTAACATCATTGTTTATTGATAGGAATGGTAGTAGTATACACATTTGAGTTCTTTTGTGACTTTTTTTTACCTTTTGGATTGAACTTAGGAAAACTTAAGAAGGGTATCCATCACAATTTACTCTACAATAGGCTTAAAACCCATTCCTTGTGCTAACTCTAGGACTTCTCCAAAGGCCTTTAATTTGGTGAGAGGATCAACAATATTCCTCTCCAACTTTATATTTACTCGAGTCACATTTTCTAATTATATTTCTCACAATAGCATTTCTTAAGCGAATTACGCCTTCTCTTTCATTATAGGCTTGATTATTCGCCACCATAATTGTTGCTTATGAAGCACAACGCATGGAAAGTAATGGAGCTTGCTTACACCATAGTGGAATATCAACAACCAAACTCTTAATCTACTCATCAGCTTCTTGTCCTGCCACTTTTCAGTCATTTTATTTAAGCAATAATGTATTATAAACCAATAGGCAAATGAACACTATAAAAGTAAACCATATACAATACATACATGCATGAGGTTAAGATAGCCAAAGAGAAGAATAGCTCAACAAAACTTCTCACATCATTACTTAGGTCGCTACAACTAATCCCATAAAGTCTTCTTCAAGTGTACTCATCTTACATTCCACTACCGTACCCCTGCCTATGGAAATATTGAGTTTCCATCTTTCTGCTGAGCAGTATGTTATATACAATGACCATACTGATCTTGAATCAATACTTGAAAGACCTAACATTGACAAGACCAACTTCTTATCATGGATGGAATGCAACATAAAATATACTTAAGGTAAAAAACTAAGTTATGTAGAGTTTCTGACTAAGTTTGTGTGAAAACAAGATAAGAAAGAGTGGATTATTCCTAGAGGCAAAGGATTCGCAAATAGGAAGGATCTTCCATGTAACTCCAAGTTCTGGTGAGAAGTATTACCTTAGAACATTGCTTAACTTTGTTAAAGGTGCCACTTGCTACGAATATATTATGACAGTTGATGGTGTGTATATCCAACATTCAAAAAGGCTTGATATGCTAGGGGGTTACTTGATGATGACAAGGAGTACATTGATGCAACAATAGAAGCAAACTTTAGAGAATCAGGCCATTATGTAAGAAATCTTTTCAGCATGTTACTCTTATATAGTAGCTTATCAAAGCCTAAGGAAATATGGTATAAGACTTGACATCTACTGTCTAATGACATCCTGTTCAACCAACGTAGGATACATAAAAACCCATGTAGTGTAAACTTACTATGTTTTGTAAACTTAGATTTTTGTATTATTCTTGTAATATAAGTTAGTTTTAATAATCTTTGTTAACATAAAATGCAGCTTTGCAATTAACTGATGAATAGATACAAGCTTTTTGCGCTGGCTGATATTGAAGCTAAACTTCAAAGCATCGGTAGCAACTTTCGTAAATTCACCGAAATGCCTTCTGCAGATGAACTGGTCATTTTTGAAGCACAAAATAAGCTTATCCTTGATGAGCTTTCTTATGATATAACAGCGTTAACAACTGAGCATGATAAGTTATTTTTAGGTTTAACTGATGAGCAAAGAAAGATTTATCATGAAATCATGGATGCCATCTCAGGTACAGAAGGAGGTGTCTTCTTTGTTTACGGACACGGAGGAACATGTAAAACATATATGTGGAGAATGTTATGTGCTGCTATAAGGAAGATGGGTGAAATCGTACTACCGATTTCTTCAAGTGGAATTGCGTCACTACTCCTTCCAAAGGTAGAACGATTCATTCAAGGTTCAGTATACCTTTGAACGTCAGTGAGAACTCCACATGTGTTGGCATTCGGTCAGGGACAGACTTAGCTGCACTATTTATTAAAACAAAGTTTATCATTTGGGATGAAACACCTGTGATGCATAAATACTGTTTTGAAGCATTAGATAGGAGCTTAAAGGACATTATGCGGTCAGTTGATAGTGCTAATTTGCATAAACCTTTTGGTGGAAAAGTCATTGTGTTTACAGGTGATCTTAGGCAAATATTACCGGTCATACCTAAGGGAACCAGATAGGAAATTGTTTTTGCGGCCATCAATTCTTCTTTTTTATGGGCTTCGTGTAAAGTGTTTAAACTTACTCGCAACATGAGAGTGCAAACAAGGCATTCAACCTCTTATATTGAAGAAATAATAGAGTTTTCAGATTTGATACAAAGTGTAGGTGATGGCAATGTTGGAGAGCCGAATGATGGAACATGTGTCATTGATATTAGTGATAATCTTCGTATTAATGGAGGAAAATACCCTATTTCTACAATTATTCATAGCACGTATCCTTGCCTTACAGATCATCTATGGGAAGCAAAGTACTTTCAAGAAAGAGCTATTCTAGCTCCGACAAATGAGATAGTCGAGACAGTTAATGATCATTTGTTGTCTACCATCCTAGAGAGGAAAAAGAATACTTTAGTTCAGATGCAATTAGCAAAGAAGAAAGGAACTTTGTGATCCATGAACTTTATTCAACTGGATTTCTCAATACAATAAAATGTTCGGGCTTACCAAATCACAATATAAGGTTGAATATTGGTGCACCAGTCATGCTTCTAAGGAATATTGATCAAACAACAGGATTGTGTAATGGCACAAGATGATTTATCAGACATTTAGGCAATCGTGTCATTGAGGCTATCGTCATTTCCGACAGCAATGCCGGTGACAAAGTGTTCATCCCAAGAATGACAACTCAAGCCGTCTGATTCAACAAAAATTTCCAATCAAATTTCAAAGAAGACAATTTCCTTCAACAGTGTGTTTTGCTATGATTATTAATAAAAGCCAAGGACAATCCTTAAAGCATGTAGGTTTATATCTTCCAAGACCTGGTTTCAACCATGGTCAATTCTATGTTGCAGTTTCCAGGGTGACGAGTAAAAAAGGACTGAAAATTCTCATTCATGATAAGGAAAAAGATGTATGTACAACTACAAGCAATGTGGTTTATAAAGAAATTTTGGAGAACGTACAAGTTGTAATACATTGAATTATACGATTTGCAATGCACTACTCCTTCCATCCAATAATATAGTTCCCATTTCCACTTTTGGTGTCCCAAAATATAGTTTCCATTTTCATTTTGGGTGTCCCAAAATATAGTTCCATCTCTAGTTCTACATTTTTCCGTAATTTGTCTAGAAAAATCATGTCCCGTCATTTATTTGCTTCTTGAATTTTGTTTTTTCCTTTGTTTATTTAACCAAAATGTTACAATTAATGCTCTTTTACCAATTATTCTCCATACAATATTTATTTAAATAAACAAAAAATCTTTACTATCCCTCATAGATTCTACTTGCATAAATTACCGTGAAAAAGGAAAATGAGAACTATATTTTGGGACGGAGGGAGTTTTTTTAAGTTCTTTACACTTTATTGTTCTTTGTTCAATTACTTTCATAATGCTCAATTAATAAAGCAAACTTAGTTAGTTTGTGAAATCCCCGTACATCATGCACGGATCAAAAGACTAGTTTGATTATTACTTCAATTTAATGAAGAGTCTGTCTTGTAACAGACCGCTTACTTTTAAATTAAAATTAGACAATGGTAAGCCTAATATTAAAAAGTAAATTAACCCAATAGTGATTAAGTTAATTTCTTTCGGTGATTAGTTTAATCATTTAATGACTATGTCTACTTTTATATTAAAACTAGTTATTAGGCCCGGGCTATGGCCCGGATAAGAAAAATTTCATTTATTAATGTTGTACTTTGATATGATAACACTAAATACAACTTGGTCTAGTGGTTAAAACTTTAGTACATGAATTTGAGGTACGGGATCAAAACCTGTAGTCCTGTACTATGTAATTTCTAATTTTTTTAATTGTACATGGATTACATGAACTAAAACTCCCTAGAGAGAGCGCCACGTGGCACCGTCCGTCCGTTCCTGGTTTACGCACGCCTTTTAATATATTAGTATAGATTAGACCGTCTCTTTTAATAATTTTTGTTTAAGGAATAGTGTGAATTTAAGATTAAAATAAATGATTCAAATTACACAAATTAATGAATTATGGTGACTATAAAATCGTCCGTTAATAACGGTTACTTTTGTTTTAGGCCCAATATATGAAATGATAAAGATCACCGGCAAAAGACAAGCCCAAATAAAGAACTTGCTTCATGACATTTTTTTTTTTTTGAAAGATCTTCATGACATTACGACTGTTACTTTGACGGAAGCATCTGAAACTGGTAAGAAGAAGAATTTCTGCGAATTATTTGAGAACAAATCTGCGAAATTGGAAGAAATCGTACATGGATTCAGCACAAAACACAGCTGCAGTAGGAGGAAACAATGGAATTATAAATGCGCAAGGAAACAACAACAACAACAACAGTAGTAACAACGACGGAACAATCTCAGATGATGCGAAGCAAAACCTAAGTGACGTCACCAACTCAATTGACAAAACTTTGGGCCTTCTTCATCAGCTTTACCTTACTGTCTCTTCCTTCAATGTCGCCTCTCAGCTCCCTCTTCTCCAACGCATGTACTCTCTCTCTCCTAAAACCCTAATTTCATTCAATTCTTCATTATTGGAGCAATTTGTTTTTTCCGAAGAATTAGGGTTTTTGCTTTTTGTTCAGAAATTCTTTGGTGATGGAGCTTGATAATATGATGAAATTGTCTAGCAAATGCAATATTCAGATCCCCATGGAGGTTCTCAAGTGAGTCCTTTTTCTCCCTGAATTTTGATTTCTATGTTTTTTCCCCCCCAAATTCAAGATTTGATAATTGATTTAGTTACTGTGATTTTTATGTGTCCTCAGTTTGATTGATGATGGGAAGAATCCAGACGAATTTACAAAGGATGTTCTTAACAGCTGTATTGCGAAAAATCAAATCACCAAAGGCAAAGCTGATGCTTTCAAGGTAGGTTATTTCTCTGTCTCCTTGTTTTATTTTCTTTGGTAATTGATTTGATAGCAATATGACAATTTAGAACTTTCAATTAATTGAAATTCTGCATATATACTGGCTAATTGGAAAATAAGATGTCGAATTTAGTTAAAGTAGGGTAGGATGTTGTTGGAGAAACCTTTGTTCACTTTTTTAAAAATTGTGCTAATATATAGCAAAACCACCACTTGGTGCCTCTGGTTCATTATTTTGCCAATTGGTTTGTCGTAATTGAACTGTCATTACCTTTTGCATTGTTTGAGGAACACCATCCATTTGGGGCGGGGGGATGGGAACGTGCATGGTTATATCGCTTGCTTTGCAAAGAGTTTTTCCCCTTCATCATATACACTTTAGTTTCATATGTTTGACATGAGGAAAATGTTGATTGGTCATGATGGACGCATATGAGTGGATTTTAACTTCCCTCAGAAGAACTATTAAATCGCCTCCAAAATATGACGAATCCTAACTGCATGTTATAGTCAAAAAATACAATTATTTGTCACCTGAAGGTACTACAAAGTATTGATGGGTATTGCAAGCTATACTTGGTCAAGATTGGGAAAAGACAAATGTACTATGCATGTAGTTGCCACTCTTACCTACAGTTATTATTTTTATTTTTTTTAACTATGAAGGCTTTCCCATGATGAAGTATTGGAGCCTGATCATTGAAAAGTTTACGCTAAAACTGCACAATTGTGCCAGCTCTATGGGCTGCTACCACTCAACAATCTAACTTTGAAACATCATGTCTCTGTTCTCAATCAACTAATCAAGTGTATTGGCAATTTGACACTTGGTGGAAAAGCACCTTACCCTAATTTGTTGGAAGAGAGGATTGCAAATTCTTTTAGATAATCATAACCTTACCCAAACTGTAAAAATTTAAAAGCCTATGTATGCTCTTTTATGTAATGTTGCATCTATCAAAACTCATAAGCTGACTGCAAGTTGCTATCAACTAAATTTACAAGTTGCTATCAACTAAATTTACTAAACACTTTTACGCAAACTACTAATGCAATTAGTAGCTCAAAATCAAATTAATTAAATCCTCTCCACTTATAGGCCATCAACCAATTACCAAACATGGCCTATATGTTTCTATCATCTCGTGTTATATATAGCTTCAGCATTTCATCTTCACCTTATGTGCTTGATAATTAGCTTTATCCATGGTTGGCTACTTGTCCATAAATATGTGTGGCTTCAATGAGTTTAGGTATAAAAGTATAGACCAATGATGGTGGGCCTTCTATGTTTATTTGGAACGAGGATATCTAGACATTCCTTTCTCTCCTCCCTCTTTGAGTCTTTCTTTATGCATCACGTATATAAATCTTGTTTCTCTGGAATATGGTTGGCTACTTGTCCATAATTATTTGTGGCTTCAATGAGTTTAGGTATGAAAGTATAGACCAATGATGGTGGACCATCTATGTTTCTTTGGAATGAGGATATCTAGACTTTCCTTTCTCTCCCCCCTCTTTGAGTCTCTCTTTATGCATCACGTATACGAATCTTGTTTCTGATTACTGCTTGAAGGTCAGAATTTTTGAGGATTTATAATGTTGTTATTTGCTTCACAGAGTTTGCGCAAGCATCTGCTTGAAGAACTTGAGCAGGCCTTTCCCTCTGAAGTGGAGGCTTATAGGGATATACGTGCCTCATCTGCTGCTGTAAGTTTGGAAATTGTTATCTCTATGCAAACTAATTTCCCCCAATAATCTGAAATGATGTATTTGATTGACAAATTATATTGAGTAATAAGCTCCCTACATTACTGAGGATTATAACTCCATGCATGTCGTCGCACGAGCATCTTGAATATCAAAGTGTTTCATCAAAGAGTTATTTTGCAATATATGTAAGCAGGATCTAACTGATAGGCTTGATGCAGGAAATGAAAAGGATGGCGCAAGCCCAAAGTGCACTGCCTAATGGAGATGTAAAGGTCAAGAGTGAGCTATAGGTTCTGAGATTGGCATGCAATCAGGTTTTTTTTTCTGTTAGTTTACGTTCTGTGTAGTTTCAAGCTGTGTATTTGAGTATCTACCTTTACTAAAATGTTTATATAGGTAGGTTATCATACAGTGAAGGTCCTTATAGCTTAATTCTCTCTACTTATTCTAATCTTTAACATGAACATATCTTTACTTGTATCTTTTGGTGTGAGTAATACTCTTCACATAATTAATTGTTTTGGAGTTAGTGTACTTTTATACACCATACGTAAGATTGTGACAAGATTGAGAATTAGCAGCACACTGGATTACGTACATGGTTGTACACAAGTTTGACATGGACTGATGGATTTGTGAGAGCTCTTGTTTTCCATGTCTTATGGTTTATCAACCATGTCTTAGGACTTGTCTGCTGTTGAGGTAGATTAAGGGGTTTATTTTGTTTGTTCAATTTTTATGTTTTACTTTTTGTTGTTGCAACAACTCCAAGTCTGTTTGATAACAATCAACTACTCAGTAACACAGTTAGACAAAAGGGGAATGCGTGTGAACCAGGTTGGTTAGGCAAGCATATATTATTAAGAAGAGTAGCAGGTGTGAATCCTGAAACTATCTCCATCGGGGCTTGTAAAGCACGGGGTTAATAAGTGAAAATCCCAATATGTTGTCCATTGTCGAGGGTAGATTCTTCTAGGCAAACTTTACTGCATAGATTCTCCTTGACGTAACTTGAGGTATGTTTTGACAAGGACAAGTAGTGGTTGTAGCTGGTGCAGTAAACAACTAAACATGCTTAGTCATGAACTTTGTGCAAATAGATTCTACTACATTCTGTAGCTGGGTTATATGATGTTGTATGCGCGTTTTCCATGGTAACATGCTTGTGAGACGGGATACCATATGGATAACTCATTGCCAAGTTTCATCCTTAGTTTTAAAAAGCGTGCCCAAGGCGCGCCGCAAGGCGAGCTCAGGCGACAAAACGCCTGGAACAACCCAGGCGAGGCGGGCAACGGTAGGCGCATGGAGGCGTGCGCTTTTTCCACTTTTTCAAGAGGCGTGAGGCGCAGGATGCGTGCACCTTTGGGGATAAGGCACGCGTGGAGGCCACCTCCTCCTTTTAAAAATAAAATTACACGTTTTTAGGTTTTGAAACAGAAAACCATAGAAATAGCATCTACCTCTGCCTTTGCTCTGTGGAAACTGGAAACCCTAGAACATGCATCTGCAGCAGCTGCTGCTTCTCGCCGGCGGTCGTCTGTCGCCGGTGGTCGGCGGTTGTTTGTAGGTCATCTCGTCGCCTCGCCAGTGTTTGGCTGTCGCCGGTAAGTTATCTTCTTCTTTCTTCCTTCATCTTTCATTCGGTCTTCTTCTTTCTCCTTTCTTTATTTGATTTCTAATTTCTTCTTCTTTCCTTTTCATTTCTTCCGTCTTTCTTTTTGTTTATTTCGTCCCCCCCCCCCCCCCTTTTTTTTTAAACCTCTTTCTTTCTTCTCTCTCACTTTTTTTATTGTAGAGGCAGTGAACCAGTGGCTGTATTAGGCTCTGTCCCCCATTACTCTGTTATATATTGTTCCTACATTAATTAGTTTTTGGAATATCATATGAATTGTAGCTCTTTTTTCTAGGAATCATTTGAATTATACCTTGTTGATTGAGAATCTTAAACAGTTTATTGGTGCGATATTTTAACGATAAATATATTTTCTTATATCCTTTTATGGGTCTTTAATATAATATTTATGTTGTTTTAACTATTACAATGTTTCTTTCTTTTATTTTTAAGTTTATTGGCACCAAAGATATGCCTTGTCTACGAGATGCGTGCGCCTTCACCTTGCGCCTTGGTGCGCTTTGCGCCTTGCGCCTCAGTGCACCTCACGCCTTCTAAAGCTAAGGTTTCATCTTAGCCGGCTGAAATGATATTTTTGTGATTGTTTTAAGAACTTGGCTTATTCTTTTACTCTCTGTGAATGTTTCATAATTTGTTCTCTTCTGATTGGGTTTAAAGTGTACTGCATTGGGGAATTCATGGTCAAAGCTACTGATATTAAGAGTTGAAGGCGTAGAGTGCTTCTGATGGAGTGGAGATTATTTTTAAGTTTTTGTTGAATGATGCAGCTGAGCTGTCTGATGAAATGCTGCTTAGAATCCAAATGAAAGATCTTTGTGTTAGGATGTTGATGACTGATGGGTTGGTCCAGATAGAGTACTTTTTAGCTGAAGTCAATATGGAAAGCAAAGAAACTGAAAAGGCTCATATATTATTGCTTTGGTTGGTGGGGCTACTGCAAGAAGAGAAGTACTACGTGATATCACTTTAGCCTACAACTAATACTAAGTGATAGCCCTTACTAACTGATTCTTATAAACTTAAAACAAAAGATTCAGTGTCTTAAATTTTCCCAACAGTGGAATCAGAATTATGTTTGCCGGGTTAGCACTTGATTATCAATTTATCAGACACCTCTTACATCAGCATCTCTTCCCCAGTTGGTTTGTTGGAATTTCCAACAAGAATCAACTGTGTCTTTATTATCTCTGCAGTGTTGTCATGAGATTTGACAACTTTTTTGTGTGAAATTAGCAGTAAACATGTATAATGGCCATTTATTTGTGTATATTTTTGGAAATTTTAACTAGAATAATACAAACTTTGGCCGGTTCTCCCAAAATAATACAACCTTTTGAGAATTTTTAATAATACAAACTACGTACCAACTTTTCCTAGAGTAGGACAAAATTGGATGCAACTTGATATATCCTGGACACGTGTCACTATTTTATTGGTTGGTTTTTCAATTTTAATTTAAACGAAAAAACAAAAAAACCTTTTTTTTTTTTTTGCTTTTCTCTCTTCCTCCTTTCCCTCCAAATCAAGATACTCGACAGATCTCGTTTCAACAGAACTTCCTCCCCCGTTCCCTTCACCAAGCAATGTGGGGACTCCAACTGTCACACCATCACCGGTAGACTCATCCCCCCCACTTAATACAAGTGTACCACCCCATTTCCCACCAGCATCTCATCTTTCAACTCCACTGCCCACAACAACCAGTCCCCCAATTAGTTCACCTCTAAGTGTAGTCGTCTCACCACCATCATCACGAACCAACCCACCACAAGTTTGCCTTCACCACCTGCATTATCTAGCCCAGAAGCCGTGGAAGAGGGCGGAGGCGGAGCACAAGCAGCGGGGGTGGGCTTGGAAGGGGAATGTAGATTGGAGGGGATGAAGGGGGAGGGAGAAGCGTGGAGGGATGCGCGACGAGTGGAGGGAGAGTGTGCGGCGGGGAGGAAATTTCGATCTTGTTGATGTTGGATTGGGGAGGTGGAATGGAAGGGGGTGGGACGGAGGGAGGAAGAGATTTTAAATTCTTAAAATTCTTTTTGAAATTTCTGTTTACCATTTACAGGTTTCAATTTAGATTGACCTACTCTAGGAAAAGTTGATATAAAGTTTGTATTACTTTGAAAAATGCAAAGGTTGTAACATTTTGGGAGAATCGACAAAAGTTTGTATTATTTAAGTTTAATTTTCCTATTCTTTTTGTGTATCTCTGGAAAGGATGGATAATCTATCTGTCTCGACCAGATTTGTTGTGAGAGAACATAGTAGTTGGCAATTCAGAGGTATGTCTATAGTTAATATCTTGTATACCCGTTTTCATTTATTCGTCCTTTTAGCTTGTGGTAAGGTAGTAAGCGTACAAATTAATCATCCTCAAAGGGTGTAATTTCCTTTGGCATGGCCTAAAGCACTGAGGATCTTTGTTGTGCTTGTCAATATGGACTTGGTACAGAAATATTGAAAAATATTGTTCAAGGGAGGAATGTAGTCTATGGAAAGAAGGGTTTAATCATGTGGCTATAAAAGGGGATAGGTTAAGGATCTTTGTGACTGCAGAGGAAGGAAAGGCTTATTATAAAGTATCATAGGAACAATTTCAATCAGGTGTTGGTTTCCACTTCTGCTTTTAATCTTACTACTAATTTTTCTTTGATGAAGCTGAGTCCTGGGTGAAAATGGAGACTAGAATGTGATTTTTTTTAACTAATAGAAGGAAAAATCCATCCATGTGTGTAGAGTTCAAGCAAGAAAAGAATGCAGAGTATAACACCACGGAGCAGATATTATAGTCACCTCCAAAGAAATAAGAGCATTTATTGTAGTTGCTGTTGACGGAGCTAAAGCATGGAGAGAGGAGAGGGAGTTTTTGAGAGAACTTGGGGAGAAACTCAAGCTGTTGAGGATTTTTCACTCTGTCCTCCAAGCTTCTAAGCTATACTCTTGCATACATTGTAAACAGCGTAAGACCAATGAGTACAAAAAATTTGATGCCTCTTAATGAAGCTTGCCACAAGGAAAAGTCAATGAAGCATATTACATTTGTTGGCTCAGCTTATTCATCAACCTCACATGTGAACTGAATCCCACATAATGGTTATGTTTTAAATTGCTTATACTAGTGATCAATTAGGGGGATATATGGTAATTTTACTAGGTAAATGTATTAGGCAGAAGGTCATTCTGAAACATAGTAAAGGTCAACAACTTCCTCATGGTCTCATCAGAGATAAAGAGACCAGTTAAAGTAACACAGCGACTTAAGCTTATGAGCAAATCCAAGATAGTGAAATTGTGATCTTAGAATTTCTGTGTAGACAGTTTTGGTTATATAATAGCCAGTTGTCAGTATCAAATTATAAGTTTTAGTCTTCTTTTCATGGGTATTTATTTAAGTTCTTAATTACTATCTGGTGGATATTGCTTAAGGCCTATGAGCTATAGTGTAGAAGTGTCAAGGATTTGTTCCCCAGACCAGAAAAGTGTATGCCTGCAACAAAAAAGTAATATTTCATGTAGGTTGTGGGATGAGGTGGGTTGTCCACCTGCTTCTTTAGATCATTTACAGGTCCAGTATGTGAGTTTGGGAAGGTATACCCAATTTGTACCTCTGCTGTTGGTGATTTGGCTGGAGAGGATAAGATCCTTTCAGGATTGCATCCTGTTAGGCTTCTTTGTTTTAAGTACGTTGTGATCTTACCTTCTCTCTTGATTGGTGCTTATTGAGGCTTTCCTTTCCCATGTCTATCTCAGATGTAATACATGTAACATGATTGCTCTTTACCCCCGTTTTGCTTGATTTTGAAAGTGGTGTATATGCATTTTGGTTGACTGTCGTAGACTTATTGGGAGAGAATAAAAAGAAGTTCTATATAATGGCAGTGAGATGTGGATCACAAGGTGAAGTGTGTCACAAGCAGAGAAGAATGACGTGATCACCTAGATATCCTGCTCTTTCTGGAATGTGCTTTAATCTAATGAATATCCTGCTGCTTTTGTTTTGGAGTGAGTTTCACATTTTCTGCAATATATATCTTGTACTGCTCGTGTATCATTGTAAGTATTAATTAACTAACCTCAAGTCAATTTATCTTTTGTAGTTGATAGCTGGTGTTTGAGATGAGATGAGACGAGACTTAGAAAATAAACTCTTTTGTGTATGTATGAACTATGAACTATGAACTAGTACCATCTATGTTGATGTTGTGTTACTCTTAACTCTTTATTTTGTGTTTATGCATCTGTACTAGCTCTTTTGTGTATGTATGAATAGCTAGTACCATGTATGTTGATGTTACGTTAAACTCTTATTTAGTGTTATGCATATGTACAAAGGTATATAATTCTTTTCCACACTCCTCAGTTTTCACCCACATAATATAATTATTTTGAACCGCACATTTGTAGAGAAAAAATTTAAATAGAGAGGAGAAATTGTGTCATATATGCTCACTAATGGGCTTGAGATTGGCATACAGGTCAATGCAAAGCGCACATATGTATACACACTAACATACATGCACACACGTGTCTATATATATTTAAGTGTTTGTAATGTGAATAGCACATGCAAATAGTCTTTAAAAATCAGAAATATAATTTCTGTGTCCTTGCAGCTCCATCGATTTTAGGACAATGTTCCCATGTTCAAATGTTGAGTCATTACGTGTTTGACACTTGACAGTTTATCTTGTACCGACTCTCATATCCTTGTCCAAGTAAGATAGCCTTGATGGGTTCTTGTTTCCATTCTTTCTCGTTTTTGTTTTTTGGTTTTGGGGTCAGGGGTTGCATTGGGCAGTACTGGATAGAACCATTTCATGTTTGTTACAAAGATAGAGTTTTGATGATCCAACCACTACGTATATTGCTGCTTGCTTCAAAGCTTCTAAACCTAGAATCTGTATATGGAAGTTATTATAAAGTATAGTTTAATTTTAACATCCATGACTGTATCAAGTCCAGAAATCCCACCAGTCTAATACACAATTATGCTCACTAAGATAGGTTACTTCTAGGCTGCTGTGGTTACTAAATGATGCTAATGAGCCATCTGTAGATCCTATCATGTTAATGTTTTCCTGGATGTCTATCTCCTGCCCAATCTTAAATCCTTCGGTCTTGGCCTCGTTTAAAATCTTCTCGTGATTGTAATCTTCTGGCCGAGCTACGTCCATCTGTGCTGACCCTAAAGAAACAGATTCTCCATTGCTGCTGCATGTACCTGGAGTTGAGTCAGTTGTGCTGTCTTTGGGCCATTCTTTCAAATCCTTTAGTCTCTGCAGCTGCTTAAAAGATAGAAGAATGAAGGTACATACTGGATGTTAGTACATGAATTCTTGTCTTTTTTAAGGTTAAGTTCAGATTATACGTACCTCGATGACCAAACACTGATTGTCTCTCTTAAGAGCCTCGAACTCAGAGGCGAGACTGTCATAGCGAGCTTTCAAGACGCTGTAATCATGCTCTGTCTGCTTTGACTTAGTTCGAGCTCTCCTGTTCTGGAACCAAACACTAACCTGACGTGGATCGAGTTCGAGCTGGTTAGCAATCTGCTGCTTTGTTTTTGACCCGGGCCTTGCTTCTGAGCTAAACATTGATTCTAAGGATTGAACTTGCCTGTCACTAAATCTTCTCTTGTTGTTCTTGTTTGTTTGCATATCCACTTCAGGATTAAAGTCCATACCTGTTGATCATTTGGGATTTTTGTTGTGCTTTGGCTTTGAAGTTGGCATAACAAAATTCTGTTGCTGACAGCAATTTATAGGCTTTTGGGATATGGTGTAACTTTTGGATAAAGAGTGTAAATTCCAGGAAATTCTGGTTGTGATGGATATAGATTATAGGTGTATTTTCGGCAATCAGTTGAATTTGTGATTGGTGTGAACCCATGAATTTAGGGGTTTCACAGCATATATAATTTTTTCACTAGGGTTTGGGGCCCTTGATTGTGATGTTGGTGCGGTGTCATATGAGATTTTAGTGGAGTGAAGAATCTTGTTGGGAACTCCCTTATAAAACTGTTGGTAATCATTTGAATTTTGATAACTCAAACTTTGGGAAACCTTGGATTAAGAAATTAGTTTATGGTAAGAGCAAGTGTTTGGAAAGAACAGAAAGAGATCCATAGTGAAGGAGACTTTAGGACACTTGAAAATATGAAGTGAAAAAATGTATATGAGACGGAGGGAGTATTTGCAAATTGAATGTGTTGCTACCTATCAAGTCTTTTTATTTTCGAATATATTACATAGGAGTAATGGTATCGCTCCCCACCTCATATCCCTGAAGTCTAGGGATTAAATCTCATGGGATTCATTTGAGGATTCCCTTTATTCACCCTTAAATTAGTCTATTTCATCTTACCTTAAAAAAAAAATATTACATAAATGAACAAGCCTAAGATATAAAATTTTATTTATCAGGTATCTCTTTTTACTGGAGTAGATCATGCTTAGGAGAAACTACGGTCAAGCATTGTCAAATGAACTGATAACATGTGCTTAAGTTTGCATGATAGGAACTTTAATCCCAGCTCTAAGGTGTGGGGGGGGGGGGGTGGTATGTCTCTATCTCTTGAATAGAAGAAGTCAAGAAAAAGTCATGTCAAGTTTTACAGAACATTGACATTAACAGTGTAACTTTAGAAATCAGCGGTCACTTTAAACTGAATTGATATATCTGACAATGACTCAATCCGGTTGAGCTGTCAGGTATATTGTTTTCTGAGTTATCGACACTTGTTCCTGGTGACCCAGCAAAGAATTTGGCTCACACCTTCGTCTTCCTGAATCATGGTCCTGCCCTTAAGGACGTCCAGTTGGCGTTTCATCATATGACTATCTGTTCATTTTTGTTTACACTTCGTTCTCTTTTGCTTATCAAGACACCTAACATTTACTACATTTTTATTTTATTTTTGATTTTCTAGGTAGATTAGATGAAGGACTCTACCAGGACAAAGTCTCTCACAAGTCAATGCGGTTCGAGTTATGGGCTAGACACTTTTTTTTTTTGTGGGGTGGGGGGGTGAATGGGGAGTGCAAGGGTAAGGGTAAGGGTAAGGGTAAGGGTAAGGATAAGGGTACTCTTCTCTCATAGTGCTTTAGTGGAGATTGAACGCTCAACCTGAGGTTAGAAGGTTTTGTTCTTTCCACTGGCCAAACTTGGTGTGATTTTGTTTGTATCTGTTCAATGTACATAATGTTTTCATGGCTTATACGTGTTGCATAGCTAATTGACAACATGTTAGCATTGCTTAGACTCTCTGATAGGGCGTTAGTGAAGTTTATCTTTCATATTTTTATTAAAAAAAAATCGTTCACTGGTAATGACTAAGATCGCTTGGTCTAGTAGTCGTAGGATCACAGGTCGCATTAGGCCGTAGGATTCATAGTCTTCCTCCTACTTTCAAGGGTGTGCTGTTGTGTTTGGGCCGTGCGTGAGGCATTGATGAAATTTTTGCTTTTTTTGTTACAAGTAAAAAATAGGTCTTTCACAATAACTAAGGTTATTTAGTCTACTTTGAATATTGTAGTTTACAGGTGCAAGGTTCTTAGTCTTCCTTCTACTATGGGGTGTGTTTTGTCAAAGCGTGGATTATGCACCAGGGTGCACCATGCTCATTGTGCACCCAAAAAGAACATACCATTTATATAAAAGAACACGAGTTTTTTTCGACAAATTTTCTACTTTAAAAAAGAATATACGACTTAAAATTAAAGAACATGTAAATCTGTATTTATAAAAGAACATAGGTTAGAATGAAAAGAACATATAGTAAATGAACATGTACGCTTAAGGTAAAAGAACATGTACCTTTTAAATTCAAATTTGAAAAAGGAATATTTAGTTGCAAAATTTAAGGAAACAAATAACAATAATTTTTTAAAATTATAGACTCTAAAAATGATAAAACTACGTAGTTTAGAAGAGGGTGCACCATGCTCTACGTGTACTTGGGTGCATGTACTTATTTGCGGTGTTTTGTAAATTTGATCTGAGTTGATATGTGAGTGGTTCCATTCAATAGAGTTTCCTCTTATCGTCTGAAACTAAGATTGTGTCGCTGACAATGAGTTCACTTGATTATTTGGAAAGGATTCACATTACAGGCTTCATAATATTGCTTTTAGTTCATTGAGTCTCTTATTCTTCTCCCCACTTCATACTTCATAGGCTTGCTTGAAGCTAGATTGGATTACCAGTGGCAGGTTCAATTTAGGGTGCGTTCTCTTACTTTTATAAATTAAGGCCTCGTTTGGTTCACATGGGAAGTAATTTTCCATGGGAATTTACATTTCATGGGAAGTATTTTCCCTTGTTAATTTCCTAGGAATTAGACTAAGGTGTTGTTTGGTTGGAAGCTAATTCCCTTGGAAATACAAATTCCTAGGAAATACATTATGGGTGTTGTGTTTGGTTGGAGGGAAATGGGAAAAGCATAGGAAATACAAATTCCAAGGGAAATAGAATTTCCCATGAAACATGGGAAATAACTCACCAAGCCCCCCTTGGTGAGTAATTTCCTAGGAAATGCAATTTCCTATGGTGTCAACCAAACAATTTTGTCTAATTCCTAGGAAATTAACAAGGGAAAGAATTTCCCATGAAATATAAATTCCCATGGGAAATTACTTCCCATGTGAACCAAACGATGCCTAAATTGTTTGGTTGCCACCATAGGAAATTGCATTTCCTAGGAAATTACTCACCAAGGGGGGGCTTGGTGAGTGATTTTCCATGTTTCATGGGAAATTCTATTTCCCTTGGAATTTGTATTTCCTATGCTTCTCCCATTTTCCTCCAACCAAACACAACACCCATAATATATTTCCTAGGAATTTGTATTTCTAAGGGAAAATAGCTTCCAACCAAACAACACCTAAGTTTCAAGTTCAATCTGTTCAGTTCTTATAAGTTCAATTTAGTTCAGGTAAGTTTCAATCAGGTCTAATCAGGTCCAACCAGGGCAATATGTTCCAATCGATCCAACTAGCTTTAGTTCAAATAAGTTCTAATCAGGTTCAATAAGGTATAATAAGTTTCAATCAGGTCTAATAAGTTATAATCAGATCAATAAGTTTCAATCAGATTTAATAAGTTGAATAAGGTCAAATTAATTCAGTTTAGATAAATTCAGTTCAATTTAAGGTTATTTAGGTGAATACAAATTACAACGCATCCTTAGTCATGTTCTTCATCTCACCCTCCCAAAGAGAAGTTAGTTCCTAGAGACAATAAGTTCACTTAACGCGTATATACAGTTTATTGAAGATGTGTAAGCTATATAGTGTCTCTATGACGCGACTTGTTGGAGCTCTAATAATTCTTTGGATGAAGTCCAGAAGATTCACATTTCACTCTTCACAATGCTTTAAGCTTTTGCTGAAATTTTGCGTTATATCTTTCGGAAAAACACTTTTGAAAACAATTTGGTGGGTCTGCTACGTAGAAAAGATGATTCTTTCCTCCATTTTTCTTCATCGTGAGCTACAAGATTTATGTAATTGTTTTGCTGTCCGTGGGGTTTATGATAATCCTGCCTTTTTTATTTTTATGATTTTGACTTAGCCTGGACTTGTGAATAAAGGGTTTGCGATGTTTTCGTTGTTTTCTTTTTCTTCATTTTTTTTCTGAAAAGGAAAGAGCACAACTCAATGATCTTATCAAGTTGGAGGTATTTCTGCGAACCAGATTGCTGTTCTTTTGGTTGGTAGAAACAAGGATATGTTTTGTCATTTTCTTTTGTGTGAGGGACGGGCGAGTTGAGGGAGAAATAAGCAAGAAACAGCATTTGGGTACTTTAACTTTAAACACACCTTAGTGCACAAATAGCGCAATTAGGCCATGTTTGATAAATTGTTTTTTTCATTGGTTTTTGGTTTTTCAATTTGATTAAATAACCAAAAAAAAAAAAATGTTGATTATTGACTTTTTGGTTGGTTGAAAAGTTGCATGGAGCAACTTTTTAGATTGATTTTTGGCTTGTTGACACACAAATTTTCTAATAAACAATCAAGACTAAGAACTAATTACCAAACACTTTGCAAACAACCAACTTAAAAAGCTGATATGACAATCATTGCTTCTGGCCAGTCAAACAAGTCTAAACCAGCGAAAAACCAACAACCAACAACTGATTGTCAAACAACCTCTTAATTTTAGTCTTTACCTAAAAACTAAATATTGTTTATACTTTATACCATAACACAAGTTTTTGGTATCAATAAGAAAATGTTGTACGTCTTCATCTTAACATCAGTTTGAATCTATTTAACCTGGGTTATATTGGGTTTCATCATCAACTAGCTTATTGTGCTGGTTCAATGTATATAAGTACATTGAGCTTCGTGTTGGGCTGTGTCAATTCAAGTTTGAGGCCAAAGTCCATATAATTCCAGGCACAATTCAAATTTATGGGTAAGTCTTTTAATAGACCGTCTTATATTAAGACTAATGTGAGACGTGATAATTCACACATGTTTGATTATGGTAACAGTGTAATTTAATTAAACTATAAAAATATTAACTAATTGTAAAAAACAATTTTACCGAATAACTTATAAGGAAATTATGTTAACTAATAAATCAAAACTCATAAAAATGAATCAATAAACCATAATAATCAACCCAAAATCATAATAATCAACCTAAAACCACCATACTCATAACTCAAAATAATAACTTTTGTCCAAACCTATAACTAACAACTGAAAATCAGAGTAAACCATAACTATTTCATATCCACCAAAGATCATATTTTATCTCGAAAATTCTAATGAATAACATGAAAACTATAACTAATAACGTGTAAACAATTACGATAACTAAAAATCAGAACTACTAATCTTAGAATATAACTATTTATCTAGAATCATAACTAATAACGTGGAAACAATTATTAATTACTAAAAACCATAATTGTTAATCTCACAAATGTAACTATTTAACCAGAACAATAACTATTTTACCTGGAAACGATAATTAATTGCCAAAATACCATAACTACTTACCCAAAACATATACCATCTCTTTTCACTATACATGCATCATTTCTCATTTAGATACTATTTATCTATCAAAACTTTGACAATCTTTCTCTCACCATTATGTAAGATATAACAGAGTCAAGTGGGATCTAGTTGAACTTGTCTAAATGCGAGGATTTCAAATATCTATTTTTTTTTATAATTTTACTTATACACAATTATAGATATTAATGTCCAAAGAAGAGTGCTGAAGTGCCACTAGTAGAAAAAATGATAATTTGTGTGGAACGCAAGAAAACCTGACGCAAATGCTCGAGAAAAGACTATTTTCATCGGATTATCATCAACGTTCGACACAAATAACCACAACAAATGCATGGCATGATAATTGGCATCGGTTTGCTAACAACATGCGACGCAAACGTTTCATGCCAAAGGTGATTTGGATCCAACGATTTGTGTCAGTCTGGCCCATATGTTTGACGCAAATGATTAAGGCCTTTTGGATTCAAGGATTTGCGTCGATTGGGCGTTGTGATCCAACGCAAATAATTAGATTAGAGCAAATCGGGCGTAAATGAACAAACTATTTGCATCACATGTGCCTAATGTGCGATGCAAATCCTTGTATTAGGCGATTTGCGTCGGATCATCTAGGCCCATCCGACGCAGATGATTGGCCTACTTAGGCTATCTTCTTTTGGACTAAATTAATGAAAAATTCAGTTCAGACAAATTCAATTCAGGCCACTTTAGTTCAGTTCAGTCTAGTTCACTTCAGTTCAGTTAGTTTTCTCTCACAATTTTTATTCAATCTAATTCAGTTCACTTCCTTTGAGTTCAGTCAAATTCAGTTCACTTCCGTTCAATTAAGACAAATTTAGTTTAGCTTAATTTAGTTCAGTGCAAAAGAATAGAGCCTTAATTCTTTTTCGAGAATTCAAGCCCAAAACATTTTACTCCAAACTCCCTCCACTCCCACTCGCACTCTCGCCTACGAATCCTATCCGTTGGCAGCGAATCCCCTTTCAAAGACAAATCACTCTCACTAACTCTTCGCTTATATCCTCTTTTCTTACATCTTTCGTCGACGAGTCCTCTCTCACCAACCCTTCCCTTATCTTCGTCGCTAGAACACCACTAACCAGAAAAATCCGCGTCTCCCACCATTTCCTCACTTTCACCGGTTCTCACAATTCGTTGCAGTCGGCTCTTGCTCTTCACTGCACTCTTTTGTCACTCTTCGCTGACCATTGCCTCTCCTCTCTGTCGCGTCAAGTAGGCCGCAGTTAGGGTGGTGCATTGGTTAAGTTTTGGGTTAAATTTATGAAATTTCAATGATTTGTGGGTCATCCTCTATCAAATGGCGCATGTGCATGTTGGGCTAAATGAGTCATGTGCGTCACATGTAGCCCATGATTCGACACAAATAGGTTCAGAATTGCGGCGAGTCCCTATCCGACGCAGATCTTGTATAACAAATTTGCGTCAAGACTTGTAGTGTCGGAGGCATATCCGTCGCAAATGATGGTTAGGCATCCGACACAAATTGTGGTATACTAGTGCGTTTAAATGCAAATGGTTCATGTATTGTGAAATGGAGGTAGTATTACGACGAATATAGTAACTATCAACCTCAAAATCATAACTTAAAATAAGTGATACATTGGATTTTAAACCCATTGATAGAGGGGAACAATGTGCTTTGAGAATTAACAATGTCGTTGTTTAAGCTTGAGAAACTAAACTAAGCATCATCAAATTCTCATCATCAAGATTGAAGAAGACGCGAAAAAAGACGTTCGTTGATGAGCTTCAAATAATCGAAAGATTGCATTCAAATATGATTTGTCCTAACCTAGCTCA
Organism: Beta vulgaris subsp. vulgaris; assembly: GCF_026745355.1. NCBI lineage: Eukaryota > Viridiplantae > Streptophyta > Magnoliopsida > Caryophyllales > Amaranthaceae > Beta > Beta vulgaris. The sequence continues at coordinate 9,483,754 of NC_079206.1, forward strand.
ATTTCACAAAAAAAATTTAGCAGCAATTGAGCTAAAACTAGTCTAACAATATGGATGATTTTAGTGTTTTAGCTCAAAGGAAAAGTGAAAGAAAAGGAAAGAGAAGTAGGTTTAGGTTCCAAATCTTATTATATACAACAACAAGAGAGAGAAATGGAAGTTGGGTGGAGGAGAGGGAAATGTAATGCAGGGAAGAGAGAAACTGGAGGGCAAAGAAGAGAGAAATGAGAGTTGGTAGGGAGAGGGGAATAGAAGAGAGAAATGAGGGTTGAAAGAGGAGAGAAAATATAAAGTGAGGGAGAAATATGATGGTCTTAATATATAACATCATTAATAGGTCTACACGTTTAACCGATTCCGTTGCTATTTCCAGCCAAGTTACCTAGTTTAATGCGTGCACTTGATATTTGCATGAAATTAGATGGTCTCACATTAACACTAACGTGTGATTGTGTTCTCCAAGAGTTTGTGATGTTCTAGGTCTTCAATCTTAACATCATTTGAATCTATTTGAGCTGGGTTATATCGGGAAACAACTTATAATATTCAAATGATGTATAGATTAAAAATTATATTACATTAAATGTATCATTGAATATAATATGGATTATGCAAAAGTTTAGCTTACTAAATTTTAAAAGTGACTTATTATTTTGATATGTTTTAAAATAAAAACTTTCTCAGTTGCAATATTTTAGTTTCACAATTTTAACCATTAATATATTCAATTATGTCATAGTAAAAACTATAAAAGTTGATGAATATTGGTCTTGTAAGAGACCGCATACTTTTAATCTAAAATTAGGCAATGAAGCCTAAAATTAAGAAGAAAATGAACCACCTTTATGAATAAAATGACTATTAATGATCAATTTAATCTATTAAGTGACCAATTTAATCAATTATTTTCTCATTCTTTAATTCATTTATTAATTAGTTTGATCCATTCGATAAGATAGCCAGGTTAATTTTCAAAATTGCTGCTATAGCTCGAGATTAAAAGGGAAACAAAGGAAGGAGAAGAGAAGTGATGACTGGATTTGTGCAAGATGTTTAGAGATGGTGGTGGGCTACAATGAGATGTAATAGGCTTATTAATTAGGAGAATGACAGGTTTGGTTTTTAATATAATAATTTTTGTTTATTTTGAAATTAGACCGTCTAATATAATAATTTTTGTTGCTATTGATAAAGTTTTGTGTAAAAATACAATTGTAGTATTTAACAAAATGAGGAGGAAGTATAAGAATAGAGGAAAAAACACACAAAATAGACTCGAGTCGATTTTACACACTCGAGGTGTGGTTAAGAGCTCAAATTGTTTACCTCTTTTTTTGGCTTGGCATTGACCTTCATGGTCCTTGACTTGACAAATTCAAATCTGAAGGCGGCACCCAGTTGCATATCTGGTGGTTTTCAGCACGCCCACTCATTTTTCTCCTACCTAATGGAGAAATCTGAAATACTCTAGAGAGAGAGAGAGAGAGAGTAATGATGAGTCACTAAGGAACGTGACTTTTCAAAAGATCATGAGCCCAAAATCCCAAGTGATAGCAGATTGTCGGGATTGCTCATGCGGCGAGATGCCACGCTCTCTATTGGTTGTTCGTTGTTCGGATCGTGAACGACATTCGCTTCTTCTACTTTTTTCCATCAACCATCAGGTTTTTTATTCCTCCATCACAAGCATCGATCAGCGACACCCTCCTCTACAAGCGACTCTTTATCGATTTTGCTAATTTTTGTTTTAGATGGAATGTAAGAGCCACTAGTGGAAAAATAAGGAAGGGCTGCGCTAAATAAGGCCCTTAGGGCTGCGTTTTTTGACAACAACCTTTTCCATAGCAGCCCTTCACTTTTTAAGTAGGGCTGCGCTTTTCAAACGCAGCCCTTCACAACGAAGGGCTGCGCTTTTTACCTAAAAACGCAGCCCTTTTAAGCATGAAGGGTTGCGCTTTTAGAAAAAAAACGCAGCCCTTTTGACCCGAATTTTTTTTTTTTTTTTTTTGTATTTTTTACTCCTAAATATATCTACTCATGTTGATATTGTTTAAACAATCCAAAACAGAAAAGATTGATCACCAACTCTAAAGGTGGATGCTAGAATTGCACACCCAAATCAACTTGACAATGCCTGTACAAGAGAAGCAGAAGACATTACAATACCCAGTTCAGCAAAGCATATAACATATAGCATAGGAAAGTTTTAATGAATAATAAAACCCTTCATTTGAGATATTGCCAAAGCTAAAATTTTGCACAGAAGAAAGCAACTTCTTAACCATTTGGAGAATATCTATAATAAATTAGTATAAAAGAAAATCAAGAAAGATTAAAGGGTGAGATTATTATTATTATTATGCTTCCCATGATAACCCTCCAGAATTACTGTAGAGCATATAATATATGCATTAATGATTAAGAAAAAAGGAACGAAAATAGAAAAAAAAGGAACGGAAATAAAAACAGAAATTAACAAAAATGAACAAAAAATGAAAAAATAACCCTAAAATTATAGATCTGAAAATGAACTAATTTGAAAATGAACAAATCTGAACATTAACGATGAAGAAAATAACCCTAAAAAATATGAAAAATATTAAAAGAAAATGAAAAAAACCCCCTAAAATTATAGATCTGAAGAGTTAATTTCATTCGAACATATAACCCCCTACTCTTCTGCCATCTTCCACAAACAGTGATTAGCAGCAACATAGTTTCTAGGAAAAACTCCACTAAATACTATCTTACAACCTCTTAAAACTTCATGTTTTGTTGTTTTTAGCACTTGCCTCACATCTCTAACAACAATATTTGCACAATTATTATCATAAAATTTGTGGAGTTCGACCAATATTTTATCAGTGAAGGAACGATGAGGAACAACAGAGAACGACGGACGAACGCCGACGAACGGAGAAGGAACAAATTGAAGCCGGTGTGAGAGAGAAACGAACGCCGACGAGATGGGGGTGAGAGAGAAGCAAACGGGTTTTTTTGTGAGGAGATTCTTGCAACTGAGTAGGAGAAGGTGAAACGCTCAAATGTTGCTCATGACCGTACATTTTGGGATTTTGAATTTGATTTTCTAGGGTTTTGAAATTGCATCAATTACAGAGGAAATCGAAGGGATGGAGATGGGGGGTGAGAGAGAAGCAAGCAGGTTTTTTGTGAGGAGATGAAGAAGAGGAGATGAAATGGGATGAGAGAGAGGGGGTTTCAATTTTCAACAGCGACATATAATAGAATTGTAGGGAGCTTAGCAGGCTAGGGCTAATAAATAAAGAATTTAAGGCCCAATAGGGCTGCGCTTGACTAAAAAACGCAGCCCTTCTTACAGTGAGAAGGGCTGCGTTTTTTAGTCAAGCGCAACCCTTTATCTAAAGGGCTGCACTTTTCTTTAAAAACACGGTCCTTCTGTAAAAAAGGGTTGCGTTTTATTTAAAACCACAACCCTACAATAAAGAAGGGCTGCGTTTTGAAGAATACACAGCCCTTCCAGCGCAGCCCTTCCTTTTTTCCCCTAGTGAGCTCATAAAGCTCCTTTAATTTTGTTTGTTTGGATTAGTTTTGATTGTATTAACATTTGGCTATACTTTCTGTTTTAATCAATGCACATTTTCTCGTTAAAAAAAAAGTGTGAGAACTTCATATAAGCAGTGGCAGATTTACCTCATACCACGCTGGTGCACGTGCACCAGCAATAAAAAAAAAAAATTAAAAAAATTTCAAAAAAATAACGCACGCGGACGCTGTCACAATTCTCACAAACGTTTTCTTTTCTCTCACTCACAAATTCACAATAGCAGACTTCTTCTCTCTCATAAAACCTCAAACGTTTTCGTTGGTGGCTTGACTGATTTCGTCCGGCGACCTCACCGGCGGCGCCTTCGTGGTGGCTTCGTCACTGCTGGTGGGCTGGTGGCTTCGTCCTTCGTGGGAGATTCGTGGCTTCATTGGTGGGCGTCCCGCGTCTGGGCGATTCGTGGCTTCAAGTACGTGGTTGGAAACTCGGAATTCGTGGCTTCAAGTGGTCGGAAATCGGATTCCTTGGTGGACGACAGTGGCCGGATTTCTTGTTTTACTCTAGGTACATCTTAATCTACTCAATTTGCTTGATTTCTTGTTTTACTTTATAGATTAGGGTTTATCAATTTCATGAGAATTGAAAAATAAATTGCAATTTCAGTTGTTATAGGTGTTTATATATCAGATTATGTAATGTAGAATTGTTATAAATGTTGATTTTGTTGTTGTATTTTGATTTGTGTGTTATAGGTGTTTGATTATTGAAATTACATTATATTTAAATTGAGTGTTATCACTTTATTGTTGATTTTGTTGATGATAGTTTATGGCTTATGAGTTACTCCCTCTGTCTTTTTTTATTTGCTACAAGCACTTTTTCACAAAGACCAAGGAGGGAGTGGGGACCATTGACATAAATGGAATTAACAAAAAAGCAAATAGGTAAATTGTGGGACCTATGTATTACATATGGAAACATTTACAAAATCAAGAAGGAAGTGATGGCAAATTTGTAAATAAAGTGTGGGACCTATGTACTATATATGGAAATATTTGCAAATGTAGCAAATAAATTGAAACACCCCTAAATGGCAAAATGTAGCAAATAAAAAAAGACGGAGGGAGTATGACAAATTGACATATGTTTCATTTGGTGAGATACATCAAATTTAGTTCAATTGTTACTTGATTTTCAGATTTGATAATGAAGAGAAAACGTACTCCAAACAAAATGCAAAACATTGCTAGTTTCTTCACTAAGAAAAATCCAACAAAGCACAAACTATTACAAATTTGTTGATGTCTTTTGATTTTGTATTTGTGGCACATTTGATGGTTGGGATCTTTGGGATAACAAATAACTTGAATGTGGCATTACAAAAACGTGATCAAGACATTGTAAATGCAATGCGAATGGTTAATGTGACCAAGATTAATTTGCAAGAGATGAGAGATGAAGGATGGGATTCTCATATGGAGAAGGTGATTTCTTTTATGGCTAAGTATGACATTGAGGTTCCTAGCATGGAGGGGAAATATGTTGTCCCGGGGAGAAGGTTGTTTAGAGGTAAGGGCCCACAAGTGTCAAATTTACATCATTTTCGAGTGGAAGTTTTCTTGAGTGTCATTGATCTTCAGTTGTAAGAACTTGATAATCGATTCCCCGAGATAAGTAAAGATTTACTTGTGTGTATGTCTTGTTTGAATCCAACTAATCGGTTTGCTTCTTTTGATAAAGCAAAATTGATTGAACTTGCAAAATTCTATCCAAATGAATTTTCAAGTTCAGAATTGATATTCTTTAACCATACACTTCAGAATTTTATTGTTGCTATGAGATCGGATGAAAGGTTTTGGAATTTGAAGACTCTTAGTGAGCTTTCAATGAAACTTGTGGAGACGGAATTGTCTGAAACTCACGATAGGGTCTACTTGCTTTTAGAATTGGTGTTAATTCTCCCCGTTGCAACGGCAAGTGTAGAAAGGGTATTTTCTGGAATGATGCAAGTGAAAGACAAATTGCGTAATAGTATGGGAGATCAAATGTTGAATGATTGTTTGATTACTTATTTAGAGAATGATTTGTTTTTTAATGTTAGCATGAATGATATTATAAATCGATATCAAAACATGAAAACTCGTCGTGAGCAATTGTAATCATTTTTACTAGTATTTGGTTGTATTTTGTAGTATAATTTGGATATTTGGTTTTTCTAGTACTATTTGGTTGTATTTTGTATAATTATTGGTTATATATTTATTTTCTTTTCGATTGAAATTTAGTTTGGAGTATTTTTTATTAAAAATTATTTTGATTTAGTGAACGGTAATTAATGGTGAACCACCATTAAAAAATTCCTGGATCCGCCACTGCACATAAGCGGATAAATATATCAAATAGGTGTGTAATTTAACACAATGTAAGTTTTTAAATGTTTGGTTATGTTTAAACCTGGGTTTCACTTATATAGATGGGAGCATATACCACGATTACCACCCCACATGTACCAAGACTTTTCGATGACTCATTTTTAGTAAACGTGGATAGATACATGCCTTTGAAGTTTAGGTTAATGATTAAATAGTTAATCATATATTGCATCTGACATGGGATGCAGTCACATTAGGCTATAGTTTAGATTACTTTATAGAGTTTTGAAGTTATTTTAAAATTTGCACCCCCTATAGCCGTGATGCCCGTGAAGCAAGATATAGTTGTAGTTAGTAATATATTTAGGGAAGGGGGTCGGAGCGGAGTGTTTGTTTTCTTTAGGTTTGTCAAGTCATATGATGTGTTTAACTGTTTATATAACTATAAACGTCAGATTACAGGACTTTCTCTTGAAAGATAATGTCACAGCAAAGGTCCTCCTTAGGGTATATTACTTAGCTTGCCGCCTTGCCGGGGAGAGGGGGGTTGGGTGGGTTTCGATTTTTGGAAAATTCCCCGATGCCAGAAACACGCATCTTTATTGTTTTATGTCTCATTTGATTGTATGAGGGAGGAAAGAGTACATGTGACACCATCAAATTTGTTTTCTCTTGGATTATATATATATATATATATATATATATATGATGAAGTAACCATAAACTTCCTAACTATTAGTGTTGAAATGATGAAGATGTTGATTTAATTAATTCTGAATCAAAGAGAAGAAGTGAAGAGAAAACTCTCTCTAGAAATATTATTCTAAAATCTCTCAAATGATCATTACAACACTAATCGAGATATATACAAGACTAAACTAAGCGTGTTAGATAAGCTAAGCAACAAACTATAACTAAATATATATACAACAAACTAACAAACTACTTTCTAACTAATTGAAAGTAATAATATTACTAAGCTGATGTGGCAGATCAGGATGAGTATCCTGATCTACAACCCCTCCTCAAGCTGGAAGTCTAGAAGAGTATGGAACAATGAGACCCAACTTGAAAGTAAGTAACTTGTGTTGAGCAACACCCAAAGTTTTTGTGAGAAGATCAACAAGTTGTAGATGAGAACTAACATGATGCTGTGGCTATAAAATCAGTTTGCACATTTTCTCCGATGTAATGAACATCAATATGCAAATGTTTAGTCCTTTCATGAAAACAAGAATTATCAGCAATGTGCTGAGCAGTCTTATTGTCACAAAATAAAGGAACAGGAGTAGGAACCTTGATAGAGAGATCAGATAATAAATTAAAAATCCAAGTCAAGTCACTAGTAGCGTGACTCATGCTTCTGTACTCAACTTCAGTTGAGCTCTTTGAAACTACTTTATGCTTCTTAGTTTTCCATGAGATAAGGGAAGTACCAAGAAAAATACGGTAGCCTGTAAGAGACCTTGTCGTGTCAAGACAATTACCCCAATCTGCATCATAGTATGCATGAATCTGAAGAGTAGTATCTGCTGAGTAGAATGAATAAGCCATGATGCAAAATACCTTTGAGATACCTGAAAACATGTTGAGCAACAAGAAAATGTGGCACTCTAGGTGTAGAAAGAAATTGACTAAGTTCATGAACTGCAAAATATATATCAGGCTTAGTCATGTTGAGATATAAAAAGTTTGCCAACAATCCTTCTAGACATATCTGGATCAGAAAGAAGATCACCATATGCTGGACTAAGCTTCAATCCTTTAGGTAAAGAACATTGTGCCACTTTGTAATCAGTCATAGCAGTGTTATGTAAAAGATCAAGGATATATTTCCTTTGGTTGAGAAGAATATACCATCCTTAGTTCTAGTGGCCTCAATATCGAGGAAGTATTTGAGAGGTGCTAGATATTTTATAGTAAACTCATAATGTAATTGAGTTTTCAGGTTTTGAATATCTTGAAGATAAGTACCAGCCACAAGTAGATCATCCACATAAGCAACCACAATGATAAATGATGACCCATTCTTCAAAAATAAACAACGAGTATTCATAATGAGAATGCTGAAAACCAAGCTTTAAGAGAAATTTGGTTAACTCTAAGTTTCATTGTCTGCAACCTTGTTTTAAACAATAGATAGATCTTTTCAATTTGCACACTTGACCAGGTTTGACTCTTTTGTAACCAAGAGGTGGTTGCACGTATTAATATTCTTTAATAAAGACATGAAGAAAGGCATTTTAGATGTCCAACTGATGAAGCTCCATGTTACAGGCTGAAGCTAAAGATATAACAGTTCTAACTATAGTACACTTAGCCATAGGACTGAAGGTATGTTTAGAGTCTTTACCTTTAATAATCAGTCTATCTCCTCTAGCCACAAGTCTTCCTTTACACCTTTCAAATGAACCATCAGGGTTAAATTTTGTCTTAAAAACTCATTTACAACCAATAGGTATAACATTGGGTGGTAAATCAACTATATCCCAAGTTTCATTCTTCTCTAAGGCTTCAATTTCTTTATCCATAGCCTCAACCCACCTAGGATCAGTTTTAGCTTGAGCATAGGAAAAAGGTCTAACAGTGGATAAAACATTAGCAATATTGACAATGAAGGCAAATGAATAAGTTTAGGACAAGTGTAGTCTACATTAAAAGAAGAAGAAATAGAAAGAGGAAGATTAACAACAAAATCTTGTAATTTGACAGAAGCTAATTTGACTCTAGTAGATCTTCTTAATATAGGTGGGGGAGAGAAATCAACAACAGGAGAATTAAGAGAAGAAATAGGTGACTGGTCATGAATATTATCAGGAGAAGAATGAATAGGAGTAGAAGTAGATTGAATAGAAGGAGAGGGTGAAGTAGTGTTTGTAGGAGTAAGAAGAGAAGTAGTAGATGGAGTAGTAGTATGAAGAGTAGTAGGAGAGAGAAATGAAGGTATATCATCCTTATGGAAACTAGGATTAACCATAGTACCAGAAGAAATACTAGGTTCATCAGTTCTAGATTGTGTTTGAAATGGGAGCATATGTTCTAAAAACTTGACATCTCCGCTAAGAAAGATGTTATGAGTGTCAAGATCATAAAGTTTGTAACCTTTGTACTCAAATGGTTAACCTAGGAACACACAATTCCTAGCCCTGGGTGCAAATTTGTCTGAAGTTCGATGAGTGGCGTAACACAAACAACCAACCACCTTCAAATGATCATAAGAGGGAGTTTGTTTCATCAAACATTCATAATGTGTCTTCTATTCAAGTATAACAGTAGGCATAAGCTTTATGAGATAAGTAGCAGACAACAAACATTCACCCCAAATTTTATGTTGCAAATGAGCATGAATCTTAATGGCTCTAGCAGTCTCAAGTAAGTGTTTATATATGCTTCCTTTCCATCCTTCCATTTTGCTAAGGTTTACCAGGTAAACTTCTTTGATGTATAATTCCTTTGCTAACAAACAAAGTGGTACAAGTCATCTTGTTGATAGCCAATAGCTTGAATGTGTTTAGTTGTAGGGTCCTGAAATTGATAAAAAGAAGAAGTGAATACAACAAGTCAGTTATTTTGAGCTAATAACTTGCTAACTGACAGAAGATTATGTTTGAAATCAAGGATAAATAGCACATGATGTAGTACAATGTTATCAGTCATATTTGCATTACCAACAATATGAACCAATTTGGATGTACCATCATTTAATCCAACTTTTATAGGAGTCTGTAAAGTCTCATCAGAAGCATATAAGCTTTTTATTCCAGATCATATGATCTGTTGCTCCGGTGTCCACAATCCATAAAACATGGCATTGAATGAACATTAGAAGCAGTAATACTACCCGTAAAATTCACAGAAGAATTAATGTCTGAAAAATTCTAAAAACTCAAAGTTTTCATCATCTCTTTGTACACAACTTGTACCAAGACCGAATTGACATTATTGTGTGAATGTGGAACCTCATAACCAACACCATAGTCCAGGGGAGTATCAGTAACATAAGTGTCATTGTTCTGAGTAACATGAGCAGTCATTTTACTATTTGTACCGCCTCCATTGGACTTGTTTTTCATGTTAAGAAACCACTCTGAATAGTTGCAGAGAGTTTGAAACATTGATCCATAGTATGACCAACTTTCTTGCAATAATCACATTTTCTGTCATATTTATCATACTTTGGCCACTTTCCATCTCTCTTAATAGCAAAAGAAGGATGAGAGTGTTGAGAACTTCCTTGAATAGAAGGTTGTTTCAAAGAAAAAAAAAATGCACTGGTTTGAGAAGAATTTTCATGTTGCACATTCAATCTAGTATGTCTTTCAACTTGAAGCAACATGTAGTAAGCTCTATTAACATTTGGAAGTGGATCCATACTCAAAATATTAGTACTAACACCATCATAACCTCAATCTAAACCAATAAGAAGCTGAATTAGCTTTTGTTTTTTTTATCAGCAGCAAGGACTTTCTTCAGAATTCCACATGAACATTTAGCTAATGCTCCATAATAACAATCAAGAAATCTATCTAATAACTGAATTTCATCCCAAACTTGCTTCAATCTTGAGTAATATTGAACAATTAAATCTGATCCTTGTTCAATTGAAGATAAATGTTTATGTAATTCAAAGAGTTGTGGTGCAGTAGATTGACCATACCCCTCAATATTTCTTCATACAGTTGGTTTGTAGACTGTTGTAGAAGAAATCCTTCAGCAATTACCTTCTCCGTAGAGTTTAACAGCCATGATTGAATCATGTAATCAAATCTGAGCCATTTTTGCAACTCTTCAGAATTAGATAAAGGTCTTTTAGTAGTTCCATCAATGAAACTCAGCTTATTTTTAGCTCCAAGAGCCAAACGAATCGATTAATTCCAAGTCAAAAAGTTATGTCAATTTAACTTTTATGCTCCAAGATGTTGATCAGGTAGATCTCCTGATCCTAAGAATTATTTGTCAGTATATCCAAGAACAGAAGAAGATTGAGAATTCTAATATTATATTGATAATTGCATTTTCATTAGAATTCGATATAGCCGGCAAAATTGACTCATACCCGTTGACCCGACCCGGAACCCGTTTATCACCCGAAATAATTACCCGAAACCAGAAATAACCCGACTCGAATGTGACCGAACCCGAATCTACCCGACCCGGAATTGACCCGATAATGATGACTACAACCCGACCCCGATCCGAAAAGTTGTCATATTAGTTACTTTTTAAATAAATTTACGGAAAATATTGTCATGAAATATTATATATGATTCAGCCATTGTCCATTAATTATTTAATTTACTCTCATTAGTCTTATATGTGTTTTATTTATTTGCGAGATTGAAAACCCGATCTAATCCGACCTGTTTTAACCCGACTCGATATGACCAGAAATCTCATGGACCTGTTATTAACTTGCACACGAACGAACCCGACACGACCCAAAGAAATAGTTGATCCGATTATGACCCGACCCGTTTTGACCTGTTTGCCACCTCTAGAATTCGATCTAATTTCAGCCATTTTTGCAGGTTTGATAGAAAATTGCGGAAGAAAATAAAAATTCTAATGAATTCTAGATGAAAATCTACAAGAAAAATTGATCAGAAGAAGAATCTAAACTAGATTCAATCAGAAATGATTGTAATCTTGCAAGATGATTGAAAATCTCGATGAATTTGAGCTTGCAAATACCATGTGGAAATGATGAAGATGTTGATTCAATTAATTTAGAATAAAATCGAAGAAGTGAAAATAGAAAACTTTCTCTAGAAATATTATTCTGAAATCTCTTAAATGATTATTACAGCACTAATTGATATATATATATAAGACTAAACTAAGCACACTAATTGATATATATACAAGACTAAACTAAGCGTGTTAAAGAAGCTCTCCTGAGTATCTATGGCTTTCTCATTACTCGGGCAAAAATAATAGCCAAAATAACCCAAATGATTAACCCAAAAACTATAATACTAGAACACCATTACTAATAATAACCCGAGATTAATTACTCGGGTAAAATTTAAGGACGAACAGATTAAAAAAGCTCTAATAACTTTATAACAACTAATGGAACCCTTTTGGGTGCGGTGACTGATGATTAATGTTGCCATGACGTAGTTTCATCGTGCCATATAGGTTATAGAGTAATAATTCTTGTTTTTGGATTAACAATAATGCGATTTGAGTCAATAATTATAATTCAGTTAATAATTAATGTTTTGAGAATAAATATAGTTATTGATAGGCGTGTCGCGCCCCTAACAAAAATAAATAACCTCCTAACTATGTAGTAGGGTAAGTCAGGGTCGATCCCACAGAGAAAAAGTTGGTCTATGATTAGCACTTAGATAATAGTAAGACTAAAGGAGATCAATATCAAGAATAATGGAATAAACTACGCTAAATCAATATCAAAATAAAAGACTCTAGAGTTAACTATCCCCACTAGCATGAATTGATACAATAATAGTTCCTACCCCAAACTGATTAATTAAATGTTCACAAGAAAAAGTACACCCTATAAAATACCATAAACCTCTCCTGAGTATCTATGGCTTTCCTAATATGCACTCAAGCCTACTCCCATGAAATCATGCAAATTAAAGACATTAAACGCGACACTTTAACTTCCTAACAATTCATTCTACCAACTCCCGTGGAGAACTTTAAGTTATGCCCTTAATTGAAATATTCAAATCCGTCAAAACCCAACTCCCGTTGTGATCAAGACAATGGAATCATAACAATACTAGTTATTCCTAATCTAATATTGGAATATGCACAGTCAATTAAGCAAGAACAATTAAACAATTAATTTGAGAATTTAAAAGTATAATCATGAATTAATTTACACTAGGGTTCAACTGAACCATAGATTATAAAACTATGAAAGTACAATTGAAATAAATATATAGAAGAATAATAAAACATCATAATGGAAAACAAGGAGAAGAGAAGAAGAAAAGAGATACTTGAACTAATGGAAAAAAGGTGGAGTCTTGAAGAACAACGAAGATCTACAAGTTTCTCTCTCTAAACCCTAAGTATAAACTAATAATGATGATCTATTAATATCTAAGCTCCTGAAAATAAGGTTTAAAGTCCTATTTATAAGTTAAGAATAATATAAACCGACAAAAGTTAAGTCACGTGGAAGATACGACATTACAACAGGTTGCATGGGCAAGCAACATCTTGCACCGGCATGTAGGGCTGTGCACGGTCGGGCGAAATGTTGCCCCGTCCACTAGTAGAATTAATGCTATTTGCTGCGGTGATATTGCTGCGGTTTTACCTATACGCAACAATATAACACGCAAAAAGAAAAGAAAAAATAGAAATTGACAATATTGCTGCGGTTCCCGCCAAAAACCGCAGCAATATTGTGTAACGGATTAATTTTGAACAAAATGTGGGGCCCAGGCCAGCTAATATTGCTGCGGTTTCCACGTAGGACCGCAACAATATATTTAAAAAAATATTTTTTTAATATATTGCTGCGGTCCCACATGGAAACCGCAGCAATATTAGCTGGCAAAAAAAAATAACGGGCACTAGTTCTCAGTTCTCACATACTCTCTCTCACATATTTCATTATACATTCTCTTAGTCTCTCTCTCTCTTCTCACATACTCTCATACTCTCTCACACTTTCCGGCGACTTGGGGTCTCCACTTCTCCCCCGGCGAGTTTATCTCCGGCGAGTTTATCTCCGGCGACTTGGGTTTCTCCACCGGCGAGTTTATTTCGACCGCTTCTCCATGCCGTTTCGCGCAGACCACCGTTTCTCCTCAATTCGCTTCTCCATCGAAGCTTCTTCTCCCACCTCGTTTCTCCTCGCTTCTCCACCTGCGCCACTTCTTCGGCGGCGATTCTCGTACCACCTCCGGCTCTTCTCCTCCCACCGGCGAGGTTTTTATCATATTAGGTTAGTTTTTTTTAAATTTTTCTTAATTAGTGTTTTAATTTAGAATTTGGCTTAAATTATAGTTTAAAATGATTACTATAAAGTGTATATATGCTTAGTTATAAGATTTGAGTATTAAAAACTGATTTTGTGATAATTTTGCTTTAGTTTTTGTATGCCCTAATATGTTATACGGGATTGTTTATGCGTAAGTTATTGTGATGTTTTTGCAATTCTTTGTTTAAAGTGATATGCATGCAATGCCTTTATATTGATAGACTCACCAATGGGAGGGGAAGGGAAATCTAAGGAATGGTTTGGTACTTGTTGTTTGATGATAACTTGAAATCGCTTGAAAGCGATTATTGTTTGGTGAATACTTGGAATCGCTTGAATGCGATTGTTTTTATGCACATCATATTGCCTAGATACCCGTTCAAGACTTACTCATTAGGAGTAAGTCTTGAATAGTCCCCGTTTTGGGACTGTTCTTAAACGTCACATCTCACTTAGGTGGTGAATGTGTGTTGATTCTTTGATACTAAGTGAAATACGGTTAGTCATTTCCCTAATTTGTTCTCCGGGTACATATAAGATAAACAATTATCTTTATCGTGTACTTGGAGAACTAAAGGGAAATGCTGCCGAATTTCACTTAGAATCAAAGATGATACATGCATTCACTAGTGGGATTGGACGTTGGGTTAGGTTGGAGTGATAAGGACCCAATGGAAGCATGCATTGAATATTAGTTTGTTGTATGTGTTGGAGTTATGTGAATTTTAAATTGATAATAATTTGTATGTATGTGTTGGGGTTTTTAGAAATGGATCGAAGTTGGATGTATGGAAAGCGGAATACGTTGGAGTTCGTAGAAGGTGTGAATGATTTTGTAAACGTGCTGTAGAACATCAACAACTTACTTGCGAGGCTGAGATTTATTGTCCATGTGTTGATTGCTACAATGTGAATATGATTTCTGATATTAGGACCATAAGGGATCATCTTATCCGTCGTGGATTTAGGGCTGAGTATTATATTTGGTTATGGCATGGTGAGCAGGGAAAATATACTCAGGATAGGGTTAATGTTGATGTTGGCACTAGTAATTCATTAGAGATTGATATGTCGAATGTCGGGGTTGAGAATGAATTTTGATAGAAGATCATGTTAGGATTGAAGGTGATGATGTAGTAGGTGATGAAAATGACAAGGAGATAATAGTGACACGAGGATGAAGATTTGGTGATCGAATAGGTGAGATGTTGGAAGGGGCTCGTGACCATTTTAATGAGCGGCCACAAGTGTTTGACAGTTTGTCTGAAGCTGCTGGAAACCCCTTTATCCAGGGTGTACAAAATACACTCAATTGAGTGGGGTTTTAACTCTTTTCAACATAAAAGCGAAACATAATTTGACTGATGATGTAGGCTTCACAGAAATCTTAGAAGCTTTACATGATATGTTTTCTGAGGGTAATTTGTTACCAAAATCTACCTACTATGCCAAAAAATTAATGTGTCCTTTGGGTTTGGAATATGAGCGCATCGATGCATGTCCGAAGGATTGCATGTTGTATCGAAATGAGTATGCGGACCTTTATGAATGCCCGAGGTGTGGTAAGCCCTGCTACAAATTGCCGGATGGGGTTGTGCCCGGACCGGGCAATACTGGTCCTTCTGCGAAAGTGTTGTGGTATCTTCCAGTTGTGCCAAGGTTTAGGAGGCTCTTTTCTATAAAAGAAGATGCACAAAACCTAAGATGGCATGCTGATCGAGAAAGAAAGAGGGATGCTTAGGCATCCAGCAGATTCTCCTCAATGGAAAGCTATCGATTCCAGATATAGAGACTTTGGTCAGGAAGCTAGGAACTTGAGACTTGCATTGTGTACGGATGGAATGAACCTTACGGTACTTTGAGTAGTCAACATAGTACTTGGTCTGTTCTTTTAGTGATATACAATCTTCCTCCATGGTTGTGCATGAAGCGGAAGTATATTATGTTGTCTCTTTTAATTTCTGGCCTAAGCAGCGGGAAATGATATAGACATATATCTTGCACCTCTCATCGAAGATCTCAAAAAGATGTGGGACGAAGGTGTTACGATGTTTGATGCGTATTCTAATGAAGATTTCAGGCTTCGGGCTATGCTATTCTGTACTATAAATGATTATCCTGCTTATGGGAATTTATCGGGGTATAAGATCAAAGGGAAAAAGGCATGTCCCATATGTGAGAATGGTATGGAGGCTACACATTTGCCACATTGTGGGAAACATGTCTATATCATTAATAGGCAATTCCTACATAGTTCTCATCCATATCGAAAGAAAAAAGCACCATTTCACGGGTTTGTTGAAAATGCTCCAGCTCCTAGACCGTTAACTGGAAAAGAAGTTTATAATCGTGTTAAGGGGATGGGAACAGTATTTGGTAAGGGGGTTAAACCTTCGGAAGACGATGGTGTCATTTGGAAAAACATTTGTGGATTTTGATTGCAGGTTGCACGGTCAAGCATAAGTACGCACGGACGTGCGGGCGAGGCAACGACTTCAGCTCAACTTTGAACAACTATAACTTTTGATCCAGAGCTTTGTTTTGCACATTTAATATATCGTTGGAAAGCTCTTGAAGTATAAATTCCAACCCATTAGATTTACCTCATTACCATTCTTGTATTAAAAGTTATGGGTAAAATGGTGCAGATGTGTCATATTTCGCACAAGTACACAAAGTAGTGTGTATCTTCTTCACTTCTAATCCGTTTTGGGCACATGATATATCGTGTTGAAGGTAATCTATGTGTCTTAATCTTCATGTCCTTAAATGTAAGTCCAAATTACCTAAGATTACATCAAAATACCAAACAAACCGTGAACGCATAGTAACTTATGAAAAGGGACCTAAATATGCATAAATGCAATGTAAATGTTCCAATGGTACATGAAAATGCACCCTTATATGCAAATAAATGATGCTAGAATATGCAATTATCAATTAGAGAGTAGTTAGTAGTTATGGTTGTGTTTATATTTATGATTTTTGCTTAATGGTTTTGGTTTTTGAGTTAGAAGTTATAGTTTTCTAGTTTTTTATTTTATTTTTGGAGGTTATATGGGAGTTCACTCATGGTACACCCGAGTGTACCAGGACCATGGTACACCCAGGGGTATTTTTGTAATAAATTAGAACTTTAGGTGCTCATTTGACACCAAATTTACTCATATGGGCATTTTGCTCATTTACTCATTTGCTCATTTTGCTCATGTTGTAATAAAAGTGTTTGCTCATTTTCTTAAATGAGTAGAAATGTTTGCTCATTTGCTCATTTGTTCATTTTGCTCATTTGCTCATTTTCTTAAATGAGTAGAAATATTTGCTCATTTGTTCATTTTGCTCATTTGGAGAAAATAGTCTTGGGTGTACCATGAGCATGATACACCTAGTGATATGGATGTAACTAGTTGTGTTTAGCCTCCTTGTGAAGAAGAGTCCAACCTAGTTGGTTTGTTCTGATCTTGGAGGTTGTAGTGTGTATTTGCATTGTTGAGCTTATATATTTGAGTTCACTCATGGTACACCCGGGTGTACCATGAGCATGGTACACCCAGGGGTATTTTTGTAATAAATTAGAATTTTAGGTGCTCATTTAACACCAAATTTGCTCATATGCACATTTTGCTCATTTACTCATCTGCTCATTTTGCTCATTTTGTTCATTTTGTAATAAAAGTGTTTGCTCATTTTCTTAAATGAATAGAAATGTTTGCTCATTTGCTCATTTGTCCATTTTGCTTATTTGCTCATTCGCTCATTTTGCTCATTTGGAGAAAATAGTCTTGGGTGTACCATGAGCATGGTACACCCAGGTATACTATAAATATTCTCTTATATATTTCTCTTCTTACTGGTTCCAAAAAAAAAAAAGTTAGAATTAAGCTCTCTTCGAGGAATTGGTATACTCCATTGCAAATTTGTTCCAATATGTCATTTGTTCCAATTTGGAGAAAATTTCTTACTTTAGTTACGACCCCAAATTCAAAATCCTGTATCCTTCTTATCGGTAGCCCAACCAAGATTTGGGAGATTAGAATATAGAGTTTGTCTTGTAAGAGACCGCTTATTTATAAATTTAAATTAGGCAATGGTAAGCTCAATATTTAAATAGAATTAGCCCAATAATGACTAGGTTAATTTCTTTCGATGACTAGTTTAATCCATTTAGTGACTATATCTACTTTTATATTAAAACTAGTTTTCCACCCGTGCAAAAATGCACGGGAAGAATATTTTTTGATTTAATTTTTTATATCAAATAAGAATGTGTATATATTATATTATACATGGTAAAACACTGCAATTTTACATGTAGCATTTATTGAAGAGGAAACACGAAAAAACCCTTTTATCTCAACGAAGTGAATGCACATCACAAATGAATTATTAAATGACAATAATAATAAGAGTATTTTAAAAACATTTTGAACCACGTCTTTGTACTATACATTTTGGTAACATTTGAGTTTTCACGTTCTTTATCAGCTATTAATGTTTTTCAAACCCTTTTTGCTAATAACTCTTGATATAACAATATATATTTAAAATTATATAATACGTCCCTTGAAATCATGGTATATCTATATTTATATAAATATGTAATGAAATAGTATAAACATAAAAGTAGAGCAGGCAGCCAGCAAGTTGGGCTGGCAATCAGTTCAAGTTTGGTTGGATTTGCTTTCGGGTTTACTACACATTTAATAAACAGGTTGAAATACTCAACCCTGACCCGACCTATTTGATAAGCGAATTACCCGTTGAACCCATTTAATCATAATTAGTACTCCCTCTGTTTTTTATTGTTCTCACTTAGAATCTTGGCACTATTCATACTTAGAGAGAATCTTCTCAATGTTTTTCAATTTATAAGAAAAAATATAGTCATGTGTGATCTTGTTTGATTCGTCTCAATTAGTACAGTATTAATATTCAATCGTTATAATTTTTACTAATATATAATGAAAGATATTTAAGTTCAAAAATGTGCATTGGGAGATGTGCACAGGAAAGTGAGAAAGATAAAAAAAACAGAGGGAGTATTATACAAAAAATTAATTATTTTCTTAAAAGTATATATATGAGAGAGTTCACTGTTGAAAGTATGCATGTTTAATATTTCTTATAATAATTGTGACCAATTTTAGCAATATTTACTTTTTTAACCAAATTTTAGATTAATCAATATATTTTTCGAGAATTTTCTAATATATGTAAGTTAATAAAGTCAAAGCATGTCAATTTCGAGTCGAAAATGTCAACCTCAACCTACCTGTTTAATCAATGGGTTAGAAAATCGGTCAAAGTTCCAACCCTAACCTGCTTATTTTGGGTTAGTTTCGGGTCGTATTTCGTATTGAGTTAGCTTTTGCAAACCCTACATAAAGTAGTGACATTATAATTTACATTGTATAGTAAATGTAAATTAAAAAAAAAATTAAAGAGAAAATATATTTTTCAATTTAGTGTATTAAAAAAATAACATATAACTCATCTTATCAAATAGACAATAAATTTCATGTATATCGTAATATATAAATTTATATATATTGTAATGTATAAATTTTTCTTCTAATATATACCTAAGAAATGAATATAGAAATATCAGTTATTAATGTTCATCAAACCCTTTTTGCTAATAACTCTTGATATGACAATATAATTTAAAATTATATAATACGTCCCTTGAAATCATGGTATATATATTTATATAAATATGTAATGAAATAGTATAAACATAAAAGTAGAGTAGGCAACCAAGTTGGGCTGGCAATCAGTTCAGGTTTGGTTGGATTTGCATTCGGATTTACTAAACATTTAATAAACAGGTTGAAATACTCAACCCTGACCCGACCTATTTGATAAACGAATTACCCGTTTAACCCATTTAATCATAATCATTATTATACAAAAAATTTCATGTTATTGTAATATATAAATGAAATATATATTGTAATGTATAAATTTTTCTTCTAATATATACCTAAGAAATGAATATAGAAATATCCTACACGATATTATGATCTTGTAATGAGAATTGTATAAATTAAAATGGGTTTAACCTTAAACAAAATAACTAAATGGGCTTGTTATCTAAAATGATATAATATTGTATTAAGAATAGTCTAAAATTGGCTTACAACCCGTGCGATCACTATACTGAAATATAAATTATCTATAATAATCAGTATTATTATTATTATCCAATAAATGATTAAATGGTACTAAGTTAATAGCACATACATTGCTTAGGTTAATTTATTAATTTGAGTAACATTTAGTGTCAAACTTGTTCAAACTCGCTTTAAGCTCACATAAATTTTCTTACAATGAATCTAATTGTTTATATCAATATTGTTACATATTAAAAAAATATCTATTCCCCCTAGATAGCATGGTTTTCATTTGCGGGTCAGCAAAATATATCCTGATAATTAATATTAATAACATATATCTAAGAAAAAATATGAAAACCCAAAATATTTCAATTTAAAAATGAATATTTTGTGATATTTACATTAGAATCATGAAGTGATCTACACAACTAAATATTGAAATAATTTAAGAAAGATATAAATGAGAAATAAAATTAGATGGTTTTTAAAATTTGTTACTATTGACTTGCGAAATAATTTACATCTTGACTATTTGAGAAATAACTTATATTAAGATTATCTGGACCCGTGCATAATGCACATGGATTTTTTTTAGTTCTCAAATAGTTTTTCTTAATTCCAAAATTATTGGAATGACTACATTTAAAATTGAAAGATTAATTATAAATTGTAAATTTATATTTCATGATATAATCTTTTCATTAGGGCTGTCAAAATTAAAGCTGATCCAATATGATAACCCGTCTCGAATCTAACCTGAAAATTTCGGATTGGGTTAAAATTTTCAACCTGAAAAAAAAGATGGGTCAGCCCAACCCGACCAGAAAAAATAATGGGTTAGGTTCAGGTTGAATTTTTGAACCTCAAAACAATCGAATAATCTGACTTTGAAGTGGGGTCAAATTCAAGGCAGGCCAACCTATGTTTATCTAACTTGTATTAGATCAAACTCGTTTCTTGAATATTCTAAATTTGATTAAGTTGGTATTTGAATTCAAGACTCACTCAATATGTTTAATTATTGCAATGATTAAATTTAAAATCAAGTTATTTTGGGTTGGTTTCGGGTCAACCTGAAATCGAAAAGGTCGGGTTCAAATTCTAATTTTCGACCTGAAATCATAATCAAGTCAAGTTTGGATTAGGGGTTAGTGACCCGAAATAGAAATCAGGTGAACTTGAAATTAATCCAACTCGAACTTATTGCTACCCCTACATTATTAATATAGACAAATGACACGTAAAGATAATTATTGTATACTACAATAATATCTAATAATAATGTACTCTACTGGAGTAATAATTAAGCAATATAAAAAGTTGTGAAAATTATCAATCCCGCAACTCCAAAATAAATTGTCTACATTATAAATCAAAATCTACGACTACGGGTAAGTTACATAAATGGTAATGTAAAATGGTAAGTTATATCAATATTAACATTGTTTATTATTAGTTAGCAACTGTGCCAGAATTATACACGAACTAATATGATTGTAAAGTACTTCCATTTGCTGAGTGATATATAATAACAATAATATCTAAGAAGTAAATTAATATTACTATTTTAATAATTAGATTTAATAATATAAAAATATTTAGTAATAAAAATAATGATTGGGTTGGACCGCGAAAATTACATCATAAACCTTCTTGACGCGATTTGATTGGTTTATGGGCTAAAAAAAGTGGGTTTATTTGTGCTTTGACCTAAACCATGTTCCTCCTAATAATAATAGTAATAATAATGAGTAAAGGTATAATAAACAAAATAATATATAGAAACAATAATAATAATAATAATAATAATAATAATACTTAATAGTAATGATATATATTTAAATAATAATAATAATCATAATAATAATGATAATAATAATAATATTTATAATAGTAAGAGTAATTAGTAAAATAAAAATTATATCAATATAATAATAATATTTGACAAAATGGTTATAAAAAGAATGGAGCTGAACTGAACTGAACTGATTGGAGCTGAACTGAACTGAACTGAACTGATTGGAGCTGAACTGAACTGAACTAAAAGTAAGCTGGGGAGAACAGGCCCTTAGTTAAGACATATTTAATATGAGATTTTAAGGTATTAGGTTAATTTGATGAAAAGAGAACATGTCATCTGTGTTTAAAAATTATGGATATTAGTACTTATAACTCAATTACGTGTTTTCATAGTTGTCGAAGGTTAACCGTCGAAAAAGAAATAAAAATAATAATAATACGAAAATAGGTCATTTGGATAGTAACTGATAGTGATAGTATGCGAATTACATTGGTTGTTATAAGAAATACAATTGAATGGAGTTCCATTCTCTTTCATATTTTCGAAAGAACATGTACCCATGTGATGTTTGTCTTTCAGTGTACACCTTCTTTTTGTCTTACAATATGTGCATCGCTATTACGAATAGAGGTTGCATAACTAAAAACTGTTTAAGAAGGTAGATCAAATTAAACAACATACCGTTAGATATTAATTGGCATAAAAATATAGTTATTATATTAATTGGCATAAAATATTAATCGTCGTACCGTTAGATATATCAGATAAAGGTTGAGTTTGCTCCTTCAGTACATAGTTACTTGTTGATGTCAAAGGTTCACATGATATGAATTTTATGACAGAAACAAAATCTACATTATTACATACTGTGAAATAGTATTTAAAATTCTCAATTGCACTTAAGTACTTAACCCAATTACACTTAAAAAAAACATGTACTTCTATACTACTTAACCCAATTGCACCAAATTAACCCAATTTTTAGTATGCTTAAAGACTCCTCATATTTTCTTTTGCTTAACCCATTTCCACCTATACTTTCAATCACATTTATGCTTAGCCCATATTCTTCACACAATTGCAATATATCACAATCCTTTAATGATAAAGTGATCTATCATTTGTTGCTTAACCAATTTCTATTTGCACGCATATCTTCCTATCAAAAAACACTCAATCCTCTTTTTACCTCTTCACATCCAAGAAGCTTCACAACCCAATAATGGCTCTTGTTCACAACCCAATTTGTGAATTTACATTTTCTTTCCCCATAATTTTAGTACGCAAATTTGTTGTTTTCTAAACAATGAAGGCATGCAATTCAAGTTTCAAAGGGTGAAGCAAATAGAAATTCTTTAAAAAAATAGAAAGCAAACAAAAGTTGCATCAATGGCAAAAAATATTGAAGATATATTCATCACCAAGAGGTTAAAACAACATGCGTGTTGGTTATGGTGGAGGATTGTTCACTTAATGGCAACGCAAAGGACAATGGAGGGTAATATCAATGAGATCCAATATATGTTCCAAGTACCGTCCAAAAAAGTAAGTTTTATCTTTCATTTTCTTACTGACATTAAGGTTTAAGGGCCTGTTCTCTTCGGCATAAAACAGCTGAACTGAACTGAACTGAACTGAACTGAACTTATCAAAGCTGAACTGAACTGAACTGAACTTATCGGAGCTGAACTGAACTGAACTGAACTTATCAGAGCTGAACTGAACTGAACTGAACTGAACTGAACTGAACTGAATTGAATTGAATTGAATTAAATTGAATTGAATTATATTACATTGAAATAAATTGAATGTAATAAATATATAAATAATATTTTAAACAATAATAATATGAATATTAAATAATAATTATAATGATAAGTAATAATAATGAATAATAATAATAGTAGTATTTTGAATATCTTTAAATGATAGTTATAAATAAATAATATTAATAATCATAAATTAATAATAATAATAATTAATGATAGTAATGATAATTAATAATAATTATTTTATATTATTTGTATTAATATATTAATACTTGACGATGATATATAATAACAATAATATCTAAGAAGTAAATTAATATTACTATTTTAATAATTAGATTTAATAATTTAAAAATATTTAGTAATAAAAATAATGATTGGGTTAAATTACATCATAAACCGTCTTGACGCGATTTGATTGGTTTATGGGCTAAAAAAAGTGGGTTTATTTGTGCTTTGACCTAAACCATGTTCCTCCTAATAATAATAGTAATAATAATTAGTAAAGCTATAATAAAAAAAATATATAGAAACAACAACAACAACAACAATAATAATAATAATAATAATACTTAATAGTAATGATATATATTTAAATAATAATAATGATAATAATAATAATAGTAATTAGTAAAATAAATTATACCAACATAATAATAATAATATTTAACAAAATGGTTATAAAAGAATAGAGCTGAACTGAACTGAACTGAATTGAACTGAACTGATCTGAACTGAACTGAACTGAACTTATTGGAGCTGAACTGAACTGAACTGAACTTATTGGAGCTGAACTGAACTGAACTGAACTTATTAGAGCTGAACTGAACTGAACTGAACTGAACTGAACTGAAAATAAGCTGGGGAGAACAGGTCCTAAGTTATATAGAAGATAATAAACATAATGCATGTATAATTCACATATCAGTTAATCAAATCTCACGTTTTCATGATTAATTTGAATATTATAATTTAATTCATATATAAATCAAGTTTATAAAATAACAATCAAAAATTTTTTTGGTTATGAATTTGCATGTAACAAAATTTGATTTTTTAAATATTAACAAATAATTTTTACACGGGTTCACAATTTTTTTTAAAAACGTCTACATTTTAAGAAATAATAGACCATGGTAAAAAAAAATCATATTCTAATTTATTTGTATATTTAATTTATATATAAATCAAGTTTATAAAATAACAGCCACAGATTATTTTGGTTATGAATTTGCATGTAACAAAATTTGATTTTTAATTTTTAACCAATAATTATCATGTTACAATATTTAAGAACCGGTTCACAGATTTTTTTTTTTCAAAATAAATTTCGAAATGATAGACCACGGTAAAAAATCATATTCTTTTTTTTTTTGAGGGGAAAAGAGAAGTGCATTAATCCATAGACAAATTGTCCATCAGTACATACGGAGCCACAGCCTGGGGAACGTGATTCTCCCAACATTGTTCAACTCCAAAAGGCACAACTCTAGCTAAGTTATGGAAAAAAAAAAAAAAAAAAAAAAAAAAAAAAAATGACATGTTGAATTTAATTTTGTATATAGTGAATTTAATTTTGTGATTTGTTAGATGAATCAATCACACGTTGATTGTGATTTCAATCAAAGTAATTAGCCTTGATTTTCGCTTATGATTCTTTGCTTGGAATAAACAAATTATATTTGACTTTCCTAATATAAATGATTATGATTGATATCATGATTGCAATTCCCTAGCTATTAAGATTTGCACACTATGTGTAAGCGACACGTAAGCAATATCTCTCAAACATCTTACATGTGGCAGCTCAACTGTAGAATAGCATGGGAAGATGACATGTTGGCGAATCCATTGAAAACATGACACATAGGCAAATTTTTCTAGCTTTATATATATATATAGATTAGATTTTTTTTAAAATAATTTTTATAGAATACAATATAATCTTCGTAATAAGAAGACAAGTCGCTCATGCACAAAAATTAGGTATAGGCTTCTGCGTTGTTTGCATTTGTGCAGAGAATCTTCTTGTAAATCATCAAAGAAAAAGCTAAACTTTTGGGTGGAACAAAAGCTTGCATAAAAAGGATGGTAACCCTTCCCACTTTCCAACTGCTCTTCCTTCTCCTATGTTTAGTAAGATTATTATTAATGAATCAGCCTTTTAAAAAGTAATTAAATAAGTTAATAGTGGGCCTTTAGTTCATCACTTTCTTTGCACTACCTGTACTATATATGTCGAGCACTTTTATCTTTGTCGATTGATGATTTGGACTTACCTCTATTAGATGGCATAATGTTTAGAATACTCAATTTCTATTATCATATTCGTATACAAGCCTAAAATAATATCAAATTCATAGCTCATGAAAATTAATTAATTGGTAATAAGATCAATTGATCTAGCAATGTATTTGTTGTACAATACAACAGCGTATACAATATCTATAGTTATTATATGTTCATTTGAATCTCTACTCATCTGAACCTTATAAATTCTAAACCGATTGATTTGAAATAAACAAGAAAATATTATTGGAAGTGGGTGTACACTAACACCGGGGTGTCAAATAGAAATGTAAATCTAGTGTACCTTTCTTTGTCTAAAATAACTATATCCATGGATCTAGTATACTTTAGGTGGCCTATTAATTGGTTTTCATGTTTTGTTCGTATTTTCGATTTCTAAAAATTTAAAGAAAAATTATGAAAACTAAAAAAAGTTGTTCTAATTTTTCATTGTTAATTTTTAAAACGAGCATGATTTATTTAAGTCAAATAAGCAATTAGGGGACACATGTTTTAGCCATTTTTTAAAACTTTGTTTTTGTTTACACATTTGAGTTAAAATACTTACATAAATAATCCTTTTATTTCATACTTGATGCAGGTCATTTTAGAAAACCAATAGAAGCCTCTAATTTATATAAAGTTATGAATTTTCTCTTTTCTTTCGTCTTACATACAATTTTAGATTAAAAATTGAAAATTATGTGAAATCATATATTCAACTACATATAAGAAACTAAAAATGAAAATAATAAGTAATAAATAAGCGTATATTAAAACCTTTGTCTATGATTTTTTTTTGGATATATTTGGATTCTAAATGAAAGGTGGGTAAATGATAAGTTCATCAAAAATGTAAAACCACCAACTTATACTATTAAAGCTCGATTCTGTTCAACTCATTTAAACTTATTTCAAAGATAATAAGTTCTGATAAAATAAGATAAAATCAGTAACTAAAAACAAAATTAAGATGGAATATGAAAATGAAAAAACTAAACCATCTCAATTTAAGTGAATATAATTTTAGATTTTTATAATTAAGATAACAAGATTAATAGTCAACTCTAGTTATTTGAGTACCTTAAATATTTCAATTCTAGTCACTTGAGGTAGTTGTAGTTGGTCTTGTAATAAACCATCTACTTTTAATATAAAATCAGGCTATGGCCTAAGCTCAATATTATTAATCTATTTAGTTATCAGTTTAATCTATCTAGTGATCAATTTTAATTCATTCAATCACTAGTGAAAAAAACCCTATCGATTGGTTAAAACGAGCTTAACTGATCCGAAAATCAAAGAGAGAGATGATGAGACCAACGATGGTGAGAGAGGAAGAGAGAGGCTAGAGAATAAAAGATGTAGGCTATGGTAAGGGAGGAAGAGAGAGGTAGGTGATGGTGAGAGAGGAAGAGAGAGAGGCCAATGTTAGAGTTTGATGTAGTGGTAGGTAATGGTAGGAGAGAGGAAGAGAGAAAAGACATAGAGGTAGGCGAATGACAATTAGGGATTTTTTAGAGGAGAAAGGAGGAGAGAAGATGGCTGATTTAAAACTTTAAAAGGCCCAAATGATTACCTGATTTGGTAATCACATTCTTTAATCAATTTAGTGACTAGCTTAATTCATTATGCAATATTGTTGAGTTATTCTTTGCAATCTTTGTTGTAGTTCGAGATTCAACGAGAAATAAAGGAAGGAGAAGAGAAGGGACGACTAGGTTGGTGCGAAATGTCTAATAAAAGTATTGTTGAGTTAGAGTGAGATGGAATGGGCTTGTTAGAAGAACATAGGCTAATTGGATTTGTCTAATTTTATATTAAAATTATACTATGCCTATTATTATAATATGTGAGGTAGCTGCAAGTGAGTTAACAAACATAACCTTGAAGGAGATCACTCTTTAATTTGTATGTTATGACTTATATTATGATTTTCTTTTAATTTCCGATGGATAATGAGCCACTAAGGAAGGTATGGTAGATGTGACGATTCTATCCTAGAGTTTAAATATGCCAATCTCATAACATCTTACCACCTTAGCCCATATAACACTTTGTAGATTCTCCTTCTGTATTTTTTTTATCTTTCACATTTGGAATCTTGTAACTATTTATAGTAGTTGTTATCTTCTAAATACTTTTAAACAAACATGAAAAAGTATAGTCATATGTGGTCCTGTTTGATTCATCACAATGAGTAGTTTATTTATATTCAATTGTTATAATTTTTACTAATCTGTTATCAAATATATTTAGGATTAATTCGTGAATTATAAATGCGCAAAATGAAGGTGGAAAAGATAAAAAAAATACAAATGGAGTATTATGGGGATTTTCTTTATTTCTATAAAAGATGACTATTTAGTTTGATAGCATACTTTTTTTGGGGAAGCGCCAACTAGGGATCTCATGGTAAGATGAAAAGTTCTGCCATACCGGAATCTCTCGCAGTTCAATTCGACGTGGTATACGGGCCACTTTGAGAGTGGAGGATGGTAAGGGGAGATACTCTCCTAAAGTGCCCTTAGAGCATGTACAATGGGTGGATGGGTTGGTTTTAATTGGTCTTTGAGTTTTTTTCTTTCTTTCTCCTTTCCTCCTTCTTCATATCCCACTAAACTCCCACCAACTCATCTTTTTTTTTTTTTTTCTCACAATGGTTTGGTTGGTCTTACTTGGTTTTTCTATTTCTCTCTCCTACTTTTACCAAGCCCCAAAATATTCTCTCTCTTCTTCTACTTGTATTTTTATATGAAATAGATGATTTCAATTAATAAAAGCTAATTAGATTACGTTAAATTAATTACGATAAATTAAATTACGTTACAAGCTAATTAGCTTACGTTAAATTAAATTAGCTAATTAGCTTACGTTAAATTAAATTACGTTAACTTGACATTATAAATTAAAAAAGGGAACACATTACATAAGATAGATAATTTAAAAAACATACATACATGAAAATTTAGTGAGATGTGAATTTTGTGGGGTTTGGATTAGTTTGGGAGTAATTGGATTATTGAATCCATAATATTGGCTTAGTATAAGTAATATAGGTAGGAGAGAGTAATTAGAAAATTAGGCTGGGAAGAAGTTTGGTAAAATATATGAAATTTGGACTCAATTTATAGATAAAAATATTTTATACGCGTTATTGTAATTTTTTTTTAAAAATAATAAGCTGACTTTTTTTATTAACATTACAAAATTTAGAACGTTGCAAATTAAAGGAAAGAGTGTTATAGACAAAAATGTCAAGTGGCGCGCTATCATTAGAGAGTCATTGGAGACATGCACTCCATCCGAGGTGCTGCTAGTCTGGAAATTAAATCAAGACCAACCAACTCCAAGGGCCAATTGTCCCAATAACAAAGCTAAGTAAAGCTAGCTTTACTTTTTGCTAAACCAACTTAAAACCAAACTATTGTACATGCTCTTAGTGGGGGATTTAACCCCGAGATTGAAAAATTTTGTCCATACCACTAGGCAAGCTTAGCTTGGTGGTTAATAGCAGACTAGCAGTACATAATACATAGCAATACATACATAATACATAGCAATACATGTCATTATTGTACAATACAGAAGGTACGCTTCGGTGGAGGTGTAGCAGTATTATATTGGACATGGTATGATGATTAGGTTATAATGAGGAACTGAGAAGATCTATAAAGTGCATAAGAATGTTGAAGATTTAACCTAGAGATCACTTTCGTATCAACAAACAAGAGAGAGAAGAGAAAAGTATAGGGAGCGTGATACAGCTTTTACAAACTAGATTACCACCACTTACTTACTTAACTACCCATGGTTTTCTTCAAATTTTTTGAAAACATAGCTTAAGCTACTGGTTTTCTCAATGTATTGCACTAAATGATCAGATCTTTTCATTCATTTTTCTTGTGTCCCTTACAACCTTAGACTCATGCCTTTTATAGGCTACAAGACATAAACCTAGCTGAGAATTACAGCCATTCACAGAGTGACACTTAATTACATAAGCAAACAAAATAACGGGACCACAGTAATCATAGGGTACAACTACCAATAATGATTTACTGTCACTGATCATTGTGCAGAGATGCAGAGGTAGTGGAAGAGCACACCCTTCTGCCTTAGACACTATGTGGACTGGACCTTATACCATAGTGTCACAATACTCCCCCTCAAGAGGTGAGTGAATGAGGAGAATGAACTCCCATCTTGGACAATAAGTACCTATGCTGCTCAGTAGATAGAATTTTTGTAAGGACATCTGCCAGTTGCTGTGAGGTAGAAGTATAGGCAGGAGTGATAACACCTTCTTCAGCTTTGTCCCTAATAAAGTGACAGTCAATTTCAACATGTTTAGTTCTATCATGGTGCACAGGATTAGCTGCAATAGCTAGAGCAGCTTGGTTGTCACAAAAAATAGGTGTGGAGCTGAGATTGTTCAGGCCTAGTTCTTTAAGTAATTGTTTGACCCACAGCACTTCACACACTGTCATGGCCATAGACCTATACTCAGCTTCAGCAGTGGACCTAGCTACCACAGATTGCTTTTTGGACTTCCATGCAATTGGAGACTTCCCTAACATGATGCAAAATCCAGTAGTAGACCTCCTTGTATTGGGGCATCCTGCCCAGTCACTGTCACAATAAGCCTGAAGTCTAGCAGCTGTTTGAGTAGCTAGAAGAATGCCTTGAGTAGGGGACCCTGCCAAGTACCTTAGAACTCTCTTGGCTGCCTGAAAATGGACAGAGGTAGGGCTCTGCATAAACTGACTTAACACATGAACTGTGTAAGTGATGTCAGGTCTGGTGATAGTTAAGTAAATTAACTTCCCAACAAGCCTTTGATATGGCTCAGGATGAGGCAGAGGTGTTCCTGAAGTGTTGAGAAGCTTCACATGTGTATCCATAGGCAGCTTCAAAGGTCTGCACTTGAGCATATCATATTGTCTTAAGAGATCAGTCACATACTTCTTTTGAGACAAAAAAAATCCATCAGCACTTCTATCCACCTCTATCCCTAAGAAATAGCTGAGTTCACCCATGTCTTTCATCTTGAACTCTTTGCATAAAACTTGTTTGGCTGCAAGAATTGCTGCCATGCTATTCCCAGTCAATATGAGGTCATCAACATATGCTAGAATAGCTGTGAACCTTCCCTCAGCAGCTTTAGTGAATAGTGAGTAATCACTCTTTGATTGACTGAAACCATTTTCTTTCAAAACTGAGCTTAGTTTTGCAAACCATTGCCTAGGTGCTTGCTTGAGCCCATATAGAGACTTCAAGAGCTTGCACACCTTGGTTGATTCTTTCTTAGACTGAAGTTGCTCCCCCTGAGCCTGAACATCAAATCTAAAGCCTTTCCCTCCATACCCAGGTGGTAGTTTCATGTAGACATCTTCTTCAAGCTTTCCATGTAGGAAAGCATTTTTTACATCCATCTGGTGAGCAAACCAGCCTTGAATAGATGCTACTGCAAGTAGAGATCTCACAGTTGTCAACTTTGCCACAGGAGCAAAAGTTTCATAGTAGTCAACCCCATATTGTTGCCTGTTCCCATGGATTACAAGCCTAGACTTGTATCTTTTGCTCTTTCTTTGAGGATCAAACTTGGTTGTATATAACCATTTACATCCTATTGCATGTTTACCAGGTGGTAGATCCATTATTTCCCATGTATTGTTTTCCTCCAGTGCCTCCAATTCCTCATTCATGGCTTGTAGCCATTCACCATGTTCAGCAGCTTCTTTGAAGCTTTTAGGGTCACATCCATCAGTCACACAGCTCATAAGACAAGTGAATTTTGAAGTAACTTGAGCTTGACTCACCTTCTGAACACACCCAGCTGTCACCTGATAGTCTGAGTGCCAAGTAGGTGGCTTGGTGACCCTACTTGACCTTCTTGGAGGTGTGACCACAGGTGAAGTCTCTTCTGTTGCTGAATCCTCTGTTGTGTGTTCCTCTTCATACTCTCCTTCTCCACTAGGCTCATTATCTTCTTCCCACTGAAGTGAAGTGTGCTGCTGATTGAGCTTACTAACATCTCTGGAAGATGTTTCAACTGAGTGAATGACATGATAAGGGTATATTGCTTCATAAAATTTTACATCCCTTGATACAAAGGATACCCCAGTTAGCAAATTATGTAGCTTGTATCCCTTCTGAGTCATTGAGTACCCCAGGAACACACATGGAACACCTCTTGCTTGAAACTTATCCTGCCTTCTTTCTGGGTTGTAAGCAAATGCAAGACATCCAAAGGACTTCAGTTGCTTGTAGTCTGGTGTCTTGTTATGTAGAGCTTCATATGGGCTCTTGCCCTCAAGGATAGGACTAGGAAGCCTATTAGTGATGTGAGTTGCAGTCATCACACAATCACCCCAAAACTGCAAAGCCAAACCTGCATGAAACCTTAGAGCCCTTGCCATCTCCAGAATATTCCTATGTTTTCTTTCAGCTCGACCATTTTGTTGTGGTCTGTCCACACAAGATGTCTGATGAATGATACCCATTTTATCAAACAGTGGCTTACACTTTTTATCTTCAAATTCCAGAGCATTGTCTGACCTGATGATTTTCACTCTCCTTTCATACTGTGTTTCAGCCATGTTCACAAACTTCTGTATTGCTTCAAAGGCTTCAGATTTATATTGAAGTAAATGCACCCAGGTGACCCTTGTGTTATCATCAACAAGAGTCAGGAAATATCTATATTTTCCTTTATAGCTCACCCTGTATGGACCCCAGGTGTCAATATGAATCAAGTCAAATGGGTATTTTGCCCTTGATTCACTCTTAGTGTATGGAAGTTTTGTAAATTTTGCAAGAGGACAGGACAAACAGACATCTTGACACTCACCCTTCACCTTAATCTCTTTGATCATGGCCAATTTTTTCATAGGGGCATGACCTAGTCTATGATGCCACAATGTTTCCCTACTCAACTTCTGAACACCTTTTATCACACTAGGAACCTCATTATGAACATCAGCCTTACAAGCAATCTTCCTTCCTTGACTACTACTCAGTTTAAGAGCCTGATGTTTAAGCTTACTCAGACTACTTTCAACTGTCTCATTTAGAAGATAATACAAGCCATACTCCTCCTTGCCTATTCCTTTCACTTCACCACTTTTCTTATCTTGTATAATGCAATATTTATCACAGAACACAGTTTTACAATCCATATCTTGGCACAATTTATTAATAGACAATAAATTATGCTTGAATGAAGGAATATACAAGACATTTTTCAGTTTTATATTGTTCTTAAGCACAACATCACCTAGATTAGAGATTTTTGAGGTTTCTCCCGTAGGTAAGTTGATCAAAGAATTTCCCTTACACACAGACACATTTCTCAAAATGTTAATTTTTCCTGTCATATGATCAGATGCTCCTGAATCCAAGATCCAGTCATCATTTGTTTTCATAGTATCAACAAAATGACAGTACACCATACCTGAGTAACTTTCATCCATTTCATCATCTGTTTCTCCACCTTTAGATGGTGTTGGAAGGAGCCTAAGGAGTTGCTCCAGTTGTTGAGCTGTGATAGTGGTTTCTCCACTTGCTGCAGAGTTGCTATCACTACTTTGTTGCCCTTGAACATTAGCAGCAACCCTTGTTCCACTTTGCTTTCCTTTGTTCCACTTCTGATTAGAAAAGCTTCCTTTCCCTTTTCCTTTATACTGAGGTGTGAACTGATTCTTTCCCTTTCCACCTGGAAACCCTATAACAAACCAACATTTCTCCCTTGTGTGTCCATTTTTTCCACACACACTGCATTGATTTCCAGTTTGTTCACCAGTAGGTGTTCCTTTGCTGTACATAGCAAGAGTCTCCCTTTCTTCTTTTACTTGAGACAAGATTTCTCTCTGAGCTTCCTCTTGTTCAAGGTAGCTACAAGCTGTCTCTACAGATGGAAGAGGTGTCATCATGAGTATTTGACTCCTCTGAGTTCCATATGCCTCATCTAGGCCATTTAGGAACAAGAACAGCTTATGTTCTTCCTTCTGCATAGTGAGAGCTTCCACAAATGCAGTTACTTCTGCTGTGATAGAAGTGATTGGTGGAAGTGAGTTCAGTGACTCAAGTTCTTCCCAGTAACATCTCATTGTGGTATAATACTCACTCACAGGTTTTCCTTGTTGCCTCGCTTCATACAAGTCTTTATTAAGTTTATACTTTCTTGAGCCATTTGTTAAAGCAAATCTTTGCTCAAGTTGTCTCCATATTTGACCAGCATCACTTACAAACATGACAGACTTCTTAATAGAGTCTGATACAGAGTTTAGAATCCATGATATTATCATGTTGTTACAAGTATCCCATGCCTCAGCTTTAACTGTGTTACTGGACTCTCTTTTTACAATTCCTGTAACAAACCCAAGCTTTCTCTTAGCTGCTAGGGCAATTTCCATTGATCTTCTCCAAGGTCTGTAGTTTGCAGATCCTTGTAGCTTCTCAGCAATGATGAAATTTGTTCCATCAGAGGGATGAAGGTATAGAGGACTGGTCACCTCTATGGTGGTCATATCTTTTTTCTTCTTTCTAGCTATTTTACTGAGAGGTGGTACTTTTGTGGTTTATATTGTTATACTGATTCTCCAGGAAATAGTGCAAAGTATTTCGTAACCTGGCTCTGATACCATGAAAACATAGCTTAAGCTACTGGTTTTCTCAATGTATTGCACTAAATGATCAGATCTTTTCATTCATTTTTCTTGTGTCCCTTACAACCTTAGACTCATGCCTTTTATAGGCTACAAGACATAAACCTAGCTGAGAATTACAGCCATTCACAGAGTGACACTTAATTACATAAGCAAACAAAATAACGGGACCACAGTAATCATAGGGTACAACTACCAATAATGATTTACTGTCACTGATCATTGTGCAGAGATGCAGAGGTAGTGGAAGAGCACACCCTTCTGCCTTAGACACTATGTGGACTGGACCTTATACCATAGTGTCACAATATTTTTGTCTTTTCTCTACACTTTCTTCCTCTTCTATTAGTCCCTTACCACTTTTTGAACGCCTCCCTTTAATTTGTTCCTGTTCTTCCCTTAATTAATTCTTTCTATCAATTAAAACAAGGATTCCCAAATACAGAAGATATGGAATCAGTGGAGATTTGAGGGAGATGATGATGAATTTATGTTGAGGGGAATGTTGTTTGGCTCGACGACACCAATTAATCGTCATTTTATGGCGTTATTAATCTTAAATGGAATAAGATTATACATAATTTGTGATGTCGGACCAGGCTTCATTCCCCCCAACTGTTAGCTACTGATGCCCTTTTTCTCTGGTTCAAGAATTCATCTATATATATTACAAGGTAAGTTCGTCGATTGATCCTTTGTATTATTGTATAGCAATGTTGCAATTGTTCTTTTTTGTATAATACTACTTTTATTAGTTTGATATTTATGCTCTTTCAAAATTTATCTACTCAGATTATTAACAGATGAACCAATCAAACGATTTTTGTAACAGTTTGGCTTCCGTATGATTTATCGCATGCTAAAATGATGGTGCAGCATTAATAATCTCATATATACATTATAACATTATTGAAAATCCAATATGTGCTTGTCAATAACCTCATGTATGCATTAAAAGTAACCCATTACAGCCTTAGTAGTTCACTAATTCTTAGCTACAACTTGTATAGCGTGTTGCATAGGAAAAAAAAAGAAGCTCTGATCTAGCAAGCCAGTTTTTTTATTTCATGATTGCTCTATCATTTTCCTTGGAAGAAATGAAAAAGTTGAATTTAATAAAAAAAGGAAGCAAATCTGAGCATTGTCAGTTTTATACACATGCAGTTGCTGTTAAGTGTTAACTCTTTTTTTGCCATTTATAGTTGGTTTGATTCTTTGATCCTTTTTTAAGTCCTTTATTTTTGGCATGGGCTTCATAGTAATTTTTTTCCTAAGCTTATTGTTTTCTGCTCCTTTCATCTTTCAATCTATCCCTCTCCATATACTTCTATCTATGTTTTACTTTTCTGTGCTTCTTAGGGTTTCAACAATTGAAAATAGATAGATCTCTAAAGTTCCTCAATTTTGTTACAACTCCAACAAAAATAATTGATTTGCATATATTAATTACTGTTACATGGTTTTATGCGACTGCAAGTTTAGAGGTGTGTTTCCTCGATTTTTTTTGATAAATTAAAGTCTTTTCTTGAACTAACTTTAACGTGTGATATATATAACTATATGTTACAAAAATGGATAAATTGTTCTTGATCAAACAAGAGTGGGAAGTAGGTGAGGAGCCTATACCAAGTGGATGTTCAATGGAGAACAATTTTCCGAATAGCCTGCCTCGCCGACTAGCCACTATGTTATCCTTTCATCATCACTCATTCACTTGGTCTGTATGTTGGTGATATAGATTATCTCAGAATTTATTTGATTAGAGAATTGGTAAATATGCATTTCTCATCTTGTGTTGTCCAGATTAAATCGCAAAGATCAATTAGAAAGAACATGAAGAAATTTGCTTCAACATAACATGATTTAGGTTTGCAGCTCTTCTTTTCAATAAGAGTACCATCAAATATTTGAGTATGTAACACACAAAAGTTTTATTTTGCACGTATTGGAGGAAGTTGTTATCTTATTCTGTTAACCAAATGATAGCTACATTTGGATCAGACATGTTTTTATGGACATATGACTGATATGACTGATATACCTCCCTCCTTTTAAAGATATTGCAACGCACTCTGACTTATACTCTTTGTGCAACTTTGACCTTTAACATCTTTTATTTTAAGGATAATGATCATCGTATTATTATAAAACCAAAGAAGCGTAGTACATATTTCATTGTTTGTGTGTTACTGTCAGGGGCGGATCTATTAAGTAACAAATATATATACAAATCGCTAGTAATATATTAATGATGTATTCACTTGGCGCAGTGGTAACATCATTATTTTGAGACACGGAGGTCTTAGGTTCGAATACTTGTGGTAACATTTTGTTGTTTAACTACCTACTTTAGTTCATTTTCTTTTTTTTCTTTTTCTTTTATTTCTTTTTTTTTTCTTTTTCTTTAATTTTCTTTATGCCCTAATCTTTTCCATCTTCCACACTTACACTTGTCAATGTGAAAAATATAATACTTCATATTACAACAAACTTTATTCTAGTTATAGTTGCTTTTCATTATATTATAAAAAAATCACACTCTCGTAAATTTCGAATAAAAAGGTTCAACTTTTTATAAATCACATATTACAAAGAGAAACTTCTTGAATTTCTTTTTTTAGAAAATACCCATGTATTAATCCATTTTCTGTGCAATATTTTGAATATTTTTTTTCTTCTCAAAATGTAGCTTTGAATTATTTTTATTGTATATTGTACATTTGTACCCCTATCTTAAATCAACGTTAAATTTTTCATTAGTTTCTTATTTTAGTTCTTCAGACTTACATTATCAGAGAGAGAAAATTCTTCGGCTTTAAAAGGGTCGGAAGTAGGGTACATAGAATTTTTAAGGGAAGAACTCTCACATAATGTAAGTCTAAAGAATATAGTATTATGAACCATATAATAATATAGTATCGTATTTTTAACAGGGTTATAAGTGTAGGTTAATGTGAATTATGTTCTAGTATTATGAACCGTTTTTTATTAGTTATATTATGCTACCCCTGATTGAAAATCCTGGCTCCGCCACTGGTTACTGTGTACCGAGCTCCGATTTCATTTCCTTTAAATTGGGCAAAGTATATGTAAAGGAGAGAAATACTTTATGAATCACCTTATTATTAGTTGGTATTCAGTGCAATGTAAAGGCTAAAGTTAATGCCCATGTTGCCACTTGCCAGTTGCCAGGATATGTCAATTTTGAAGCCGGTAAGATGTGAATGATTATTATTAATTGTCACAGGTTCAGTCATAACTGCAGATGACAGCAGGTGAAATGGTAAAACAGGCTGCAAGAGTTTTGAAGGAAGTGGTATTCCCTGTGAAAAGCTTGATGAGATTTGTGTGTCGAATTAGATCCTTTGTAAATTTGATGTTTCCGTAACCTTAATTTGTTTTGGAAGAGACTCTAAACGATAGAAGTAGTACAATTAAGGCAAGAATTAGATGAAGTTGGACGCTCACACTCTCGAATGTAACTAGCCTTGCATGAACATGCTCTTGCAATTAGGTGCCTGTGCTTCCATTCCACTCTTCCATTTTGTTGTAGAACTCTTGCTACTCTTAAGTTGCGCGTCATCACTCGGTTATTAATCAGTGTTTCATGCATTTTGTTCGATTAAACCATTATACTGATCAACACGGTACCCCGACCATATAAGAATTAATGGGGATTGGCTAGTTATGTACAACCTTTTCGGCCAGAAAGGTAGGAACCCCCATTTTTGTGTTACTGGCTAGGTCTTCCCCCAGAAGACCAGAACCAATGCCAAACTTTTTTACTATCATTTTGACTTAGCTCCTTTAAATAAGTCTAAGTGCGTAAAGAATAAAGGGTCCTTTACTTGGACACCAGCCTGTCACGGATGGCATTCCATGCCCCACAGCATCGCTGGGAAGCGACAGTGGGATAGGGTGCCTTGTGCTGGCCCGACGAAGGCTAAAAACGCCACAAGGCGTCTGGTGGGCCAAACGAGCTCCAAATAGGCTCAAATTTGGGGGTCCACCATATTTTGGGCCAATGAAGATAATGGTTGAGCCAAATTTTTCATTTGAGGCCCAAAAACAGGCGATGGTGCACGGACATTCTCGGTGGTGCATCAGAAGCTTCTAGAAGAGCCTAGCAAGGTCTTAGAGGTGAGTTTCTACGCTAGGGTACTTCTAGAATGTATCTAGTGTTTTCATTGCTGTAAATATGTGTTGTAATGTGTCTAGTTTGTTCTAGGACAGCATGTATGTAGAACCCTCCAATTGTCGGATCACTTACAATACACGGCTGTACGAAGGAAGGGCTTGGGTTAGGAGGGTTTTAAATATGATTCTTTTCCCTTATTTATTCAATGAAAAATTCGAGACGAAAAAGGAACCCCTCTTTTCGACTGGGAAATGCGAGTCTCTTTTGTCCACTTTCTTTATCCCCCGCCCCCTTCAAAATGAGAAAAAAGGTCACAAGAGTGACTTCTTATTCCCGTGTTTGATCTCTTCCATCCCTGCCCTGCTCGTTGTCACCTATGTTGAAGAAAGGTTTTGAACCCTGTAGAGAATGAAGAAGGGCCAAGGATCTTCCTAGGAGGTGCGGAATATTCTAGAATTTAGGAAAAGGAGGGATGGAGGCCTATAAATATGCATCCTCATTCATTTGTACACATTATTTAACACTTGTAATTTCTCTCAAGCAATCTATGAGCTGTGTCTTAAACTCTCTCTTGCTTACATACTTTGCTTAGCCATCTTTTCCATACTTAGCCAATTTCGTAGCACACTTAGCTTAGCCAAGCTAGCCAAGCCCAGTACTCGGGTGCCTTGACTTGCCTTCCGACGGGACTGTGAAGTAAGTAGGCCACTTATAGCGACTAGGGAAGAGTCCGTACGTGACAAGCCGCTCAAGGAGCTTTTAAAGCTCTCAAAGATAAGTTAAATGAAGCATCTATGTTGAATATGGGCCTGGGTCGTGCTCCTCATAAGGAGAGACAATCCACTTGACAAGACGATGGAGGTTGCACCATAAATAAACCATGTGGCAATAAGGGGAATAATCTCTTTGTATTATAAGGTGAACTCATCACTCCTCTTTTATCAATGCGGGACATTCAGATGTGTTGTGC
This sequence comes from Beta vulgaris subsp. vulgaris, assembly GCF_026745355.1. NCBI lineage: Eukaryota > Viridiplantae > Streptophyta > Magnoliopsida > Caryophyllales > Amaranthaceae > Beta > Beta vulgaris. The sequence goes on from NC_079206.1 coordinate 9,523,373, forward strand.
GCTATACACCATAGCTTCAACACTTCTTCTCACATGTTGAAGTAAATTAACGGTCCCACCTATGGCCTAGCCATGCTAAGAATTAGGTTGAAGTGTTTTGTTTGTTGAGTTATATTGCTCTAAACATTGTATATACAACCTAAATCAGGAAACTAACTCCCACTACATATACAAGGGAAAGATATGCAGCATATATAAAGTGTGAAGTGGTTTTTGGCGGCTAAAATCATCATAATAAAGCCCCATTAAACGAGTGTAATATTCATGAACAGACATAGATGGATCGAGATTGCTTACAAGAAATTATGAAAATTGAAGTTGTTGCAGGCGAGGGTTGTTAGCCACACTACAGACACATAATCGTTTCTCCCTATTTATGGATCTAATCTAAAACATACCGCGGTCATAAATCGTCAAACCCAAGGGAAGATCAATTCGAATAACTAGGCTATGTTGTGTTTTGAAATAATATTCTAAAACCCAATTAATTATCGTCCATGATGATTATTTGTAAATTAAACCCGTAAAACGTTTTAAGTCCATTTTAAAAGCCTAATTAGATATTTATTATTTTAATAAATATTTTCATAAATGCTTTTATTATCTTTAAGGATTAAGGAATACTTTGAACATAAATCAGATTCTGCATCCAGTAAAATTCACGGATAAAATAACATATTCAAAGCACGCATTGAATCAAAAATTGAATATGCTAGAAAATGCGTGGGACGCGGCGGCTGCGCTCAACGTGCCACGTGAGTCCAGCGCATTGGCCAGAATGCGTCCAACGCGGCAATGAGCGCCTGATACGTCGACTTGTGACTCATACAGAATCCTGCTTCTGACGCAAGTCTTATGTGAGACGCGAGTTACTTTTCTATCTTTTAAAAACGAGTTTACACATGTTCAAACCTGATTGTGCAAACCTCGTCAGACGCGCTAATCTGCACCTGACGCGTGGCCTTGCGCCTGCCACGTCGGACTGCGCCTGATGTAATAGGCGCGTGCATCGCAGTTTTGTCTGCCTATAAATACAGGCTAATTTCCCGAATCAAACTCGTTTTTTGGTTATTTTTTACGAGTACAAAATACTTACGAATACTTACGAATCCTATTACGAATTTCCAAATACTTAAACACTTTCAATACATCAAATCAATTTCCAGTTCCTAGTTCCACGATTGCTGCGCCTGAAAGTCTTTACGCTTTTCGATCTAAACTGCATAGGTATAATCCGGAAAATCCTTGAATAATCAATTATATTTATTGTCTTTAAGTTACTAATAGTTTTTGTCATGATGTAGATCTATAATTGATAATCGCGATTATTTGTAAATTATAACCCTTTTATTATTCTTATATATAATATTCCTAATTTGTCCTATGTATGATCTTTATCACCCACATGTTATTATTGCGAAACAAGACTTATAGAACTGTTGTAATATTAATCAGATTAATTTGTACAACCTGCTAGGTCCCCTATAAATTGATTGCATAATAACATATCACTAAAAAATAGTCTTTTATGTGTTTAATGTAGACTAAATATTTTTAGGGTGTATAAAAATATTTTGTGGTTATTATTTTGCATAAAACTTGACATGAATCGACATCTAGTAGAGGCCAACAATGGGCAAAATGGTTCTTGACTATGATTGTACCCTTACCCCCGAACTCAATTTTTGGTTCATTTTGACTACCTATGGAGTCTAGATGGGAAAATCTACACTGGATAAGTCCCTAATTTGTCCCTACGGTTTCCCATATCCGATAAGGTTTATGAGTCTTCCTTTAAAGACTTGTTGGCGACTTTAAAATATTTTGAATACAAAAACCTTTAGGGGGCGTTTGGTTCGCGCAGGGGTAAGGGAAAGGAATCCAGAAAGGGTTACAAGGAGAAAGAAAAGGAATGACCTTGATTTTGCCTGTCTGTTTGGTTCCAACCCTGAAAGGGAATGATATACTCGCTCCTTGATTCCCTTTGTGACTGTTTGGTTTTTTAAGAAAGGGAATCAGCCAGTTTATTAGATTATAGTTGTTTTGACTTATGATTGTATTCATTCAACCTGTTTTACAATATAAAGTTCAAAATACTATTTGAACAAAATACCATTTTGAAATTTGCTTATGATCAAATTTGTTTACATTGCTGCTTCATTTCACGAAAAGTTCAAAATACCATTTTTTAGCAATGTTAATACCAACTAAAACCACAACAAAACACTTGTCTAAAACACAAAACATGTCTACAAATAAACATAACAAAGTTTTAATGTATTTCAAATACATTCCAGCTCAAAATAACATTTCTTAGCCATGCTAAAAACACCACAAAATACTTGTCCAAAACAAATAACATTGGCCTACAAACAACCATAACAAAGTTTTCAAAAACTACAATGCAATTACTAGTAGTCTTCCATAAACTCATGCATTGCCATCATTTCCACCAAGAAGACCTTTGACAAATATGCCTTTTAAAGCATCTGGACACTTGAAAAACATCAACAACTTGTGTGGTTGTGCAGTTAAGATTTGAGCTACTTCCAAAGCTTGTTGGGGACTTACACCTTCCAAAGAGAGTAGTTCATCTAGCACTTTTTCACTCTTTTCAGCTACTTGTTGTCACGTTCATCCGCACGGGACATCACATTAGCCATGGTGGAGAGATGAAATTCATGTCTTTCATAAAAGATTGCAAGCTAGCTAATTCAGAACCAGCACACTTTCACTGTCTTTCCTACTTCGCTTAGAAGTGTTTTCTCTTTTCACTTTCTTTGATGGAGGGGCAGATTCAATCGTTTGAGTTCCATTACCACTAGTAATAGTATCATCATCATTATCATCATCATCACTTGAATCAACCATAACTTGCATAGGAGCAGATTTCTCCATATTTCCAATAGCATCAACAAAACCCTCAGTCGGTTTCCCAGTGGCATAATCCTTGCCATAAATCTCCATCATTGCATTTAAATGAGGAAAAAACATCTCCATACAAGTTTCTGCAGTTTGGATGAATCTAATAAGTTAACAAATGAAGTTGCAATAAATTATTTATATGAAAAAAAAATTCTATATAAGTTATCAAATTTTAGGTTCATACCTTGCAGTACTCATCATAGACTGGCCTCTCCACAAAATTCATGTGTCTCTTATCATCTTACTTGAACCCACTTGTGTTTAGCATTTGAACAATAGCTCTGAACTTGGTCACAAGTTTTTTGAGCCTAGAATCAATGTGTGGTAAAGCATTTAAACCACATCCAAGAATAGCCTTGCCAATGACCTCTTCCAAGCGAGTCATGTAACCATTCCTAAAGCCATTATCACATTTCCAATGGGGATCAGAAGCTAAGTGAGACAAAGCAGCTACAAGAGCTTTATCTTCTTCCGGAGTCCAAAAGCGTTTGTTTTTCCCTCTTCCACCTCCACTAGCAATACTTTCATCTATCATGCTACATAATTGAAACAACATAATACAAAACAAAAATGCTAACTCATCATTATCAAAGAAAATCAATACCATCCAAGATTCTAAAAGAAATACAAGAGTAAATTCAATTCATACAAACTAAAGCAAAGGTTAATTTAAACATGACAAGTAGCCTAAATGATACAAACTAAAACAAGTTCACACTAAATGTTTCAAATATCAAAGAAAAACATAAACAATATCCTTCGGTGTCTAGCTCTCCAATCGTTGAACATGCTTTGAGCCAATGAATTTCTCCAATTTGTCCAAGGGTCCGATACATTAATGGAGGTTATGTACTCTACCTCCTCCTCTTCTTCATCACCATCACTATCATCACCATCACTCTTGATTTCTTCATATAACTCATCATCATCAAATGAGGTGTATTTCTTTACCAAGTTATGTAACAAAGCACATGCAAGCACAATACGACCATATGTTAGTAAACTAAACCAAGAAGGACTTCTAAGAATTGCCCATCTTCCCTTGAGTTAGCTGAAGCATCGTTCAATTACATTTCTAGCTTGTGCATATGCTTTTTGTTGAAATATTCCTCAAAATTTTGAGGTTGGTGAGGACCATTATTCCACTCTCTAAGATGATAAAGATGCCCTCTATATGGTGCAAGGAATCCCTCTCCATTAGTATAGCCACCATCACATAAGTAATAACAACCATAAGACATTAAAAAACAACATTTCTTATTACACTCACTCGTGTAAGTTAAGCTAAACTTAATTAAAAAAATTTATTAAGTAAATTACCTTTTGGCACTTTCAAACTAGGTCTAGATATAGCATCTCGAAGAATACGACCATCATGTGCTGATCCCTCCCAACCAGGTGGGACATATATAAACTCTATCTCAGGTGAGCACACTCCCAATACATTCATAGCAAGGTTACCTTTCCTTGTACGATATCTAGACCGATCCTCGGAAGGTACAGTTACACTGATCATTTTACCATCAAGTGCACCTAAACAATTCTAGAATAAAAGAAAATACCATTTTAGATCAAGTGTGATATGTCTACTATGCTTAAGTAACAAGAGTTTGTTTATTGTACCTGAAATACTTCCACCTATCATCATTGCAATCCTCTGGTATTGGTGTAGGTTTCTTAAGCAACACATCATGCAATTTCAAGATTCCCCTTAAACAAGCATTAAATTGTCTACTAACAGTTTCACCACTTCTATAAAAATGTGCACCTATCATTCTATTCTTTTTATGGTGAGCTATAATATATAAGAATCTGACAAAAATCTCTTCCAAACACATATTTTTTGTACCACTTAAACCCCCTACATCTCTAACCATTTCAAGAAGTGCACCAAATGTTCTCCTATTAATTCGAAGAAAGTTTATACACAAAGTGTCACTTTCCTTAATCATTCTATTCAATTTATACATTCTCCTCTTTCTTCTAGTTCGTTTATCTAATGTTAGATGTTGAGAATCATGTATGCTTTTCCTAATTATGTACCATATTAAATGTAGCAATATAACACAATTAATTAAAATAATGACGAATCGAATAAAGTCCAAATCTCTCCTCCTTCTCAACGAAAGACCAATATGAGCCATTTGCTGTAGAAAAGAACATAAACAACACCATATCATTTGCCTATTTCATGTAATATAATTCACAAGTTTATATAGTTCTCTTCCTTAACTTCATCATCTAAATAAATGCAATTTACTACACATTAATAAGACAAGACAGAGGAATGAAAAAGGCAAAAAAATTCTTCATCTTTCCTTCATGTCAACATGTGGAAACCCTTTCTCCATAAGCTGAATCCCTTTTCAACTGAACACCCCACCCTCGACCACAATCTCAGGAGAGCACAGTGGAAGAACAAGAAATTTCGAGACAAGCGCATAAGAGCAAATAGGCCAATCACTGAAAAGCTGAGTCCACTTCTAAATTCATTGAATTTTATTTGATTGCCAAGTTTCCTAATCAACTTAGAGGACTTTGGGGGCAATATAATAGGAAAAATAGGTAAAGGGTTTCATTAAAGTGGTGAAACAAACAAAATAAAAGGGTTTCATTAATGGTCTTTCCCTTACCCTTTCTTAACACCCCCTAACCAAACGCCCCCTTATAGTGGGGTAGTCAGATTCAAATATGCGATCATCCCATATAGGTGAAATAAAAACACCCCTACAATTTGGTGACTTCACTGGGGGAGGATTTTAAAAAATTATTTTTTAAAATGAGTGGGTGAAACTCGAAAAATACGATTAATACTCTTTTTATGCCTTAGAATGACATTAAAGTTTTTGCATATCTATGACTATTGTTCAGCCACCATAAGGACAATCTACCTTGCGTCATTAGCTCATGTTCCATGTGTGAGGTCACCCCCGGGGGGTTTGTGCTTTGTCCTTCCAAAAAACCTTCATGAGTGATAGCGTTGGATCTTAGTCATAAGCAAACCTACCCAATCATATTATTCTATTGTTCTTGACTTGAGAACTGGAGTGCGTCCTACATGTGGCCACCTCTTAAAGCAGGGGTACGAAGCGGGGGATCAATCTCTTTGTCATGGACCCTTTCAAAATGAACCTAAACTTGCTCAATAGTTTCAAACATAGAACTGGAGTTTAGGTTGGAACTTTTACATCCATGTTATATGATATTTGCATGTGATTGCAATTTTTGCCTATTATGATCCTGTCAAATTGTCATTATTGTGCTTCATTCCTAAAAATCCCGTCTAAACAAAATCATCAATCGACCAAAGCTTCGCCTAAATCCCCGAAAAACATGTAGGGGGAGTAGTGCGCCAAGCACATTAAGTTGTACCTAACGCACCACTCCCGCACCAGATGCACGACTGTGCACCACACATAGCAGTGTTGCGCGGCACACAGTCTGTGCATCACATGCTTTTCTTTGATTTATTCGTCGTGGTAGTCGATCCTATGTTCGGTCTGTCTTGGTCATTGTAGGGGTCTCACCTAATTTAAACAATAAAAATTGGTCTTTTCATGCAAGGTCGAGTCTATCCTAAAAAAATGCATCTAATGAGAAATGGTCATGGTAGAGTTAGGAGTGTCATGCATGCCTACCTCCTCCATGTTGTTCAACTAATCTTCCCTATCAATTTTACCTTACCATATTCAGTCAATTTTTAAAACTTATATTTTTCAAGATCAATGCTACGCCCTCTTCTATTCCACCTTTTTCAAAAAGCTTTTACTAAAAATCATCATACAAGACACCGACAAAAAAAATAATTTCAAAATTAATCCATCATCTTTTTTCTAGCAAATGATAAAAACAAGGGGTTTCTTTCAAAAACCAATTTCGAAAAATTCTAAGCCTAGTCCAAATACCTTCATATAATCTAAATAACTCCATTCAATCCATTTGCATTCATTCTAGGCCCATATGCATTAGAGTCCATCTCGCATTCATTTAGGCCCATGTGCATTTCGAGTCAATACATTCGCTAGCATTAGTATCGACCTTAGGCCCATATAAGTCTAGCTCATGTCAAAATCTAGACCCAATTGCATCTTTATGTGAACCCTAGTCTATGTCAATCTCAGTCCAAGTCTAATCCAAGTCTATGCCAATCCATTTCCATTATCGAGCCAATGTGCATTTTCATGTCTAACTTCGAACCAATATAGGAGTAAGTCCAAAATTAGTTTATTTTTCTCTTGTTTTGTCTTTTGCTATATGCGTAGTTGTAACAAAACACTTTCTTTGTTCAAATAGGGTTAAGCACAAAAGCAAACAAAGTAGTGGGAAAACAAAACTAAAGAGAATTGAATTGGAGAATAGGAAGAAGAAGAAAAGAGAAGAAAGATTGGAACTTGGGGAGAATTTGGGGGGGATTATTTGGGGGGGGGGGGAATTTTTGGGATTTTTTTGAGATTAAATGATCACATGACAACTACGTGACCTAGTCAATGCCGGAGTTTATGGTCAACTTTTAGAATCTAGAAAAAGATACTCTTTTGCAACAAAAAATATGTTAAAAGTTATCTTTTCACAATAAATTTTTATAAGGTATTTTTTCAGAAAAAATATCATTTATAAGATACTTTCTGATATAAAATCCTTCAAAAACCAACATATATTCAGATGGATTAGGAGCTCCAAAAAGTCTAAGTTTTAGAAGAATGCCTGGTGAGCTGGTGTGGCCGTTGTAATTCATAATATTTAGAGAAGCGAGAATGAAGCTCTTTGGAAGCATTGTATCCCAAGTATAAGCAAGAATGTGGACAGAATGAAGTATGAGATTGGAATGCATATTTTTGCAGTGTTACATGCTAAAATGTCAAAAAAAGTGTATCCTCTCTAGAATTTAATCACCAGAGGGAAACCTTGGATTTATGATCTAAGGGCTCTGGGAGTTAGATTCTGGAGTTTCTCTCTTGTTTGTCCATGGATTCTGGAGTCTACCAAAGCCAGTTCCTCCAGATGAATTTGATGCGGCTCAAGCTCATGATATGGAAGGGATTCAAAATGGTTCAGATGCATTTTCAACAGTAATGAAAGGATCCTTCAAGGAAATAGTAGCTAATTCAACCCATTGGTTTCAACAAGCAAAAGCAATTTACTTGAACTCTATGGATTGGGAGGATCCTGAAATTGAGGTGCCTAAAGGAGATAATGTTGTATTATTTTCTAGGGATAAAATACAACAACTTCGCAAACCTTGGAGTTTGACCTTAATGGGTAAATGTCTGGGAATTTTTATCCGACCATCATTTATGACTCGGAAGATTCGTTCCTTGTGGAAACCAAAAGGTGCAGTGGAGGTTATTGATTTGGGGAAAGGAGTTTACTTATATCGTTTTAGCCTTCAAGATGATTATGAGAAAGCTTTGTTTGGTGGGCCGTGGTATATTCTAGATCATTACCTTATGATAAACCGTTGGCAACCAAATTATAGACCAACGGAAAATCATTTTGATAAGTTAGCGGTATGGGTTCATTTCCCAGAGTTGCCAGTGGAATATTATGATAAAGAGGCTCTTTATTTGATTGCTAGCAAAGTGGGGAAGCCAATTCGAGTAGACTATGCAACAAATAACTTATCAAGAGCCCGATATGCGCGAGTTTTTGTTGAAGTGAATCTAGATATTCCAATCTTAACTAAAGTTTGGGTTGGAAACTGTTGGCAGACGGTGTTGTATGAAAATTTGCATTTGTTATGTTTCCAGTGTGGTCGTATTGGTCACCAGAAGTCTCAATGTTCTGAATGGAAGGAAGGAAACAAAATGGAGCTAGGTGGAGCTGCGGAGGTCCAGAATGGTGCAGATACAGATGGCAAGAATGATAAGCAAGTGTCATCTGGGAACGTGACACATGGCATTCAACATGCCGAATCAATTCTCACAGTTGGAAAAGATATTGTGGCGTCTAATGGCTTAATTGATAAAGGGTGTAGTGATAACTTATCAGATAGTTATGGGCCTTGGACTACAGTGCTTCATAAAAAGAAAACGGTTAACTCAAGTTTGGCTCATCAATCAAGATTTAATAAAGGCAAAGCACCCATTAATTACTCCTCTTCATTGCCGTCAGGGAGCCGAAAACCAAAATACAACCATATGAATTCCAATGCTCCTTCTACAAGTAATTACTAGCGAATCTTGAACTCAAAGGGTGGGGATAGCCATATCTCGGACTCGCAAATCGAAGCTGATTACGGTAATATCGAGGCTTCTAATACCTTGCTAAGGTCAGCTATCACTCCAGATGCCTCTTCAAATTCCATTGTTCCTCCGGTTGATGTTGGACACTTGGCAGATCCTCTTCCACCTAACTCTTCGATGATTTTCTCCTCTTTAAACAAGGTTATTTGCATGCAAAATCTCAGTCCCAAATCTTCTCAGAAATCTCTCTCCCTTGAAACTTCTAACCTACAGCTTCATGAAAACCACCAGCGAAAAAACTCCTCCCCCGGTGTCTCAGTCCCTCCCTGTGTCTCAACTGCCCCCACCTGTATCCCAAAATCAGCTGCAGGCTCTTCGCCCTCCAATTCCTCTCCCATCTTCTCAGAAAACCCTGAAGAATTCCATAGGTCAACCTCTTTCAACCCTTCCGAATCCTGCCTTACCCCCTCAAATCCCACTTCAACTTTCGACTCAAACAAACCCTCCAAAACTCCTAAACCTATTTCCACCGCATCCTCAGCCACTCCTATGGAGCTCGCTTCGCAACCCGTTAACTACATCGAAATTTGGGGCTTGATGATGGACACCTCTGACAAAAATAAACCCTTGAACCCACCATCCATAGCCTTAGCAGGAAATCAAGCACCTCGTCCTCAGGGGCAAAGACCGCTTCTTCCTCCCCCCTCAAACATTCCCACCTTTCCCTTGCTATTAAAAAGCCACAGACTCGATTTAGAGTTGACCCAATTCAACATAGTCATGTTTCAAGTTCGAAGAGAAGTGGTGGGGTTACAACTCGAAACTCGTCACTCTATGTTTACGAAGGAAAAACTGGAAATCAATGCGATGATAACCCCGATCAGCTTGACGGACACTTGGAGTCTGGGGATGTCCCAAATCTGGAACGATTGGGAGCAATTTCTTCCTCAGTCATCAAGGAAGGGGAAGGAGGTAATGCATGAGCGAGGTGTGCCACAAACAAAAACCCTACCGGATTTAAAAATGAAAATAATTGTCTGGAATGTTAGAGGAGCCTCGAATAACTCGTTTGTCCCGCATGCATGGGATGTGGTTAGAATGCACAACCCTGCTATCTTTGTTATTTTTGAAACTAAGGCGGAGGAGTGTCGTGCTAGACAAGTCACTCGGTTGTTAGGGTTTGATGATTTCAAAGCTATCCCTCCCCATGGTTTAAAGGGGGGTATCTGGATCATGTGGAAATGTACTATTGAACTGGTTAGCTAGAGTGAGGTTTCGCCATATTACTTTCACTCTTTGTTTAAATTTAGCCCTAAACATGCAGAAGTCCTTATTACGGGCATTCATGCGCCTTGCATGGCGAAGGAAAGGCATGAGATTTGGCGAAACATGGAACAAAACTTACCTCCTGATCAAGTGCCTTGGATGGTGGTGGGGGACTTGAATGAGGTTAGGAGTCAATCGGAGAAATCTGGTGGTAGAACGTTCCGTTCACACAATGTAGAGACTTAAACTCTTTCATGGATGGCTTGCTTGGTGATCTTGGCTTTGATGGTAATCCCTTCACATGGACTAATGTAAGAGAGGGTACTGCTTTAATTAGAGAGCGTTTGGATAGAGCGTTGGCTAATCATACCTGGATTGCTGAGTTCCCTGGAACTCAGGTAAGTCATTTACCTCGAACCTACTTGGACCATTGTCCTCTTTGCATTAATCTTAATATTTCTAAAAACTCTTCAAAAAGTTATCCGTTTAGATGCAAAGAGGCATGGTTAGCACACCCTGAGTTTAAGGAATTTTTTGTCAATAATTGGCTTGATCCTCGGGTTGATTATATGACTGGCAGAGAAAATTTTTTGAATAGAATTCGTCTATGGGATGGTCAAGTTTTTGGTAATCTAACTCTTCAAAAAAAGAGAATTCTTGCTAGACTTAATGGGATTCAAATTGCACTCTCTTGTCGTAATTCAACTTTTCTAGTTGATTTAGAAAAAACTCTCCTCTCAGACCTAAATAATATCCATCAAATTGAAAGGCGTATCTGGGCGCAAAAGGCGGTTTTTATTGGCGCAAATTGGGACTATAATACTAGATATTTTCATGTTTTGGCTAAGATTAAAAGATCAAAAGGGAAGATACATGCTCTCCAAGTTTCTGATGGAACTTGGGTTTATGATGATGCTATTCTAAAAAACTTGGCTAGGAATGCTTTTATAAAAATCTTCACCTCAAATCATTTTCATGGTAACCTTAATTCTTCTTTTGTTGCTCCGGTTTGCATAACGAATGAGGAAGGAGCTGAATTGATGAAACCTTTTTCGGCTGAAGAATTGGGAACTGTTCTTATGACAATGGCTCCTCTTAAAAGCCCTGGCCCAGATGGGATCCAACCCATCTTTTACCAACAATGTTGGACTCTTCCTCGATGAGCAATTAGTTTCTTTTCTGAATAATTGTCTTGATGCGGGTACAATTCCAGAGGATATTAATAGGTCTTATCTTTGTCTCATTCCTAAGAAAGAAGCTCCTTGTTCCATAAATGATTTTCGCCCAATTGGGCTTTGTAATACTATCCTCAAGCTGTTAACGAAGTCTATTGCGTCAAGAATTAAAAGTTTAATGCCTAACTTAGTAAATCCTTTGCAGACTAGTTTTATTAGGGATAGAACCATTGATGAAAATATTATTATCATTAAAGAGGTGGCTCATATGTTTGACAAAGCTAAAAGAAAAAAATATAATGGCTCTTAAGATTGACCTCTCTAAAGCCTTTCATAGCTTAGAATGGACGCTCATTAGAGAAACCTTGTTAGGCTTCAATTTTCCATCTCCTCTTGTAAAGGTTATCATGAGTGTGATTACCTCTCCTGCAATCTCTGTGTTGTGGAATGGAGAGATAACCTCGAATTTTTATCCTTCACGTGGCATTCGTCAGGGTGATCCTCTGTCACCTTATATTTTTGTGCTCTGCATGGAAAGGCTTAGCCTTCTTATTCAAGAGAAGCTTAGTCTTAAGTTGTGGAAACCGTTGATGATTGCTAAGGAGATCGGCCTCTCTCACCTCTTTTATGCTGATGATGTTTTCCTTTTTGGGAAAGCTTCTTGGGCTAATATGGATGTCATTTTAGGGGTTTTGAAGGATTTTGGTGATCTTTCAGGATTATATCTTAACGTTTCAAAATCAACTATCATTGTCCCTAGGAAAATGGATCATAATGTAAGGCAGTCTATTGCTAATCATTGCTTGCTTCATGTTTCTTCAGACTTTGGTAAGTATTTAGGAGTCAAGATCTCACCTAATAAACTTAGGAAGTCTGATTATTTGGGCCTCTTGGAAAAAACTAAAGATAAGATTAGAGGATGGCAGGCTAAACTCTTGAATATGGCAGGTAGGTGTACCCTTATCAAATCTGTCCTTAATACCTATCCCCTCTATACTATGCAAACTAATATTGTCCCAGTAGGTGTCCTGAATGACTTGCAAAAAGATGTGAAACGTTTCTTGTGGAACAAGGTAGGTCAAGGACATTACATTTCTAGGACCTCTTGGGACCAAGTTTGCAAACCATTGATGATAGGGGGTCTGGGGATTAGAAACCTAAGAAATTGGAATACCTGTTTCATGGCCAAACTGGGGTGGAAGTTTTTAACCCAATCTGATAAGCTTTGGGTCCAGATTTTGAAATCCAAGTACTGTAAGGGTACAAATTTTTTGGATGCAATGCCTAGCCCAGCTCAATCTAGTATTTGGAGGGACATCCTAAAAGGGAGGGATCTATTGAAGGCGGGTTTAATTTTCAATGTTGGTAATGGGGAGGACATATCATTATGGTTTCATCATTGGGTTGGGAATGATCCTTTGTATAAGCATCGAGACATAATTATTCCGGAATCAAAAGCTCATTGGAGAGTGGCTCACATCATTCGTAATGGGACTTGGTACTTGGACCAGATAGTTTCAATTTGACTCCATCAAAGCCATCCCTCTTCCCAAATTTTCTTTGGTTAAGGATGGGTTAAGATGGATTTTTTCTAAGGATGGTCAATTTAACATAAAATCTGCTTATCATAATTTAGAGCCTAATGATCATAATGTTTGGCCCAATCCTAATCTTTGGAAAAAATTGTGGAAAATTGATGTGCCTTTTAAATATAAAATGCTTTTGTGGAATGGAGTTCATGGCATTTTTCCTACTGGTGAATTTTTACAAAAGAACATCCCTCATTTCGATCCCCAATGTCAATGTTGTTGTGAAGGAATTGAAACTCATTTACATCTTTTTAGAAACTGTTATCATGCTAGTATCCTTTGGAAGCGTATCTTTCAATCTTTTAACTTAGCCAAAGATGTAGATATTGCTAGTTTTTTTAATAACGAATGGAATGACTGGATATTGTTAAATCTTATGCAATCAAAAAAATGGCTTCGAATCTTTGCTATTGCTTTCTGGCACATTTGGAAGCACAGGAATAAAGCAGTTTTTGAAGGAGCTATGTTAAGGTCTTCAACTCAATATAACCACTTTCTTATTGATCATATGCATAATAATGATGTGTTTCAACAGCAGAGCAAGACAGCGCCAAGAATTAGCCCTCCTATTGCTTGGAAACCTCCGGTGCATGGTTACTTGAAGCTGAATACAGATGGTGCTTGGAAATCCACTAACAAAGCAAGTGGGGGTGGAGTTATTAGAAAAACGGATGGATCATGGTTCATGGGGTTCTCGATCAGATTTGATGCGGTTAGCCCAGCTGCTGCAGAATTAGCAACCATTAAGGAGGGTCTATCAATGGCCAAAGATCAGAACATTAGCAGGTTGGAGGTGGAAACGGATGCTCAGGCCTTGAAAATCATGATGGATAGAGCTGAGAAGGTGCCTCATCACCAGTTTCATGCGATTATATGTGATATTGTTAAGTTGATGAAATCTAACTGGGTCGTGGTCTTTCTTCATGCAAAGAGAGATGCAAATGCAGTTGCTCATAAGCTAGCAAGGTTCGGTATGGAAATGGATATGGACAAGGTTACTCATACGTCGCCACCACAATGTGTTATGCAGGAGTACATGCAAGAGCTAGTCAACCCAATAGCGTAGCTAGCCTCAAGTTAGATGTTAAAAACTTCTCTATGCTGGATAATTTTGTGATGTTAATCTCCAGTTATAAGAGTGTGATGACTCTATGGTGTAAGTGAATGTTTTATTAATATAACTCCTATTTTGTGTAAAAAAAAATACATGCTAAAATATCTAGGAGGGATAATGATTAGTTTGCTGAGTTGTTTGGTTAGCCGTGTGTGATTCTTTGTGCTAGTTGTTGTTGCTTGGCTGAGGTCCTGTAAATTATTTAGTTCGTTTTGTGCTTAATAAAATTGTTTGCTTGCTTATAAAAAAACATTACTAAAAATAAAAACTTGGCTATTTATAATAAGTTTACCAGATACTAACCGAAAAGTTTTCAAGAATAAATAAATCTTTGGCCCATCTACTCAAAATAAGTTACACTTTCAATTATTATTTTTATAATGTATAAGAAAAAAAAACATTAGAAGACCCTCCGCTCGAGGGTAACTTCTAATGCATTCAATTACAAGGAAAGAAGATAAAGAAGAATTATTACAAAGAGAAATGTCAAAATTATCCAAAATCAAGTGATCCACATTGACAATCCAATCAACAAAGCGGTTTGCTTCTCCGAAAATGTAACTAATCTTCCAAGAGTCGGACTTTTAATTAGCTCAAAATAATCCAAACTTATACGAGTATTTGCGTTTAGGGGGTACAACAGGTTAATCACTTGTTATAATAGATTATATGTTCACATGCCAATTTTTTTGATTAGTTTAAATTTGTTAGATTTTTTTTTTTTGATTCTTGCCTTCTTCTTCTCTCTCCTCCACCTTGACCTCCATGGAAAATTCTCATGTACATATCTATCATTCGCAGGCAAAGAGGAATGCCTCTAGAGTCTCGCAACGTCTTACTCACCAAAGAAGAAGAGGCCATGAAGGAAATTGATGCTTAGAGGTGGGCATCGGCCGGGCCAGCATGCAGGCCGGCCCCACCCGCCACTGCTTGGGTCCGACCAGGTCGGAACCGCTCTAGACCCGACCATTTTTCCGCTACGTAGGTTGTAGGCCTACCACGATTAAGAAAATTTATTTCAGACTCGATTCGGCACGAGCCCACCTATATGGCTCATAGGCTGAACATCCCTTCTCTTTATTTTTTAGTCGAAAACAGCCAAGAATCCAAAAAACAAACATAAAATACTGGGCAGGCACGTAATAGGCACGATCCCGGCTCGCGGGCCTGTAAACAAAATCTAAAAATCTCAAGCCTGGCACAACTCGGCCTACCATTCACGGGCTCGGGCCTAGTATGGCCTCCTATTGCCCAAGCCGCGGACCGAGCCCATGAAAAGGCCGATCCCGTCCATGCACAATGCTGCAACTTTTCCTCAAGATGTGTACTTTGTTCATTTTTCCATGTCATTTTCTTCATTTTAAATTTTGGCAAATTTTTTGGGAAAGAAGACAGTATGACAATTGTCAATTAGTTAAAAGAAAAGTCAAAGCTATGAAAAATAGATAATAAGCTAAATTTTAAATAGACTTCGAATTTTAGTAGATATACATACAACAATATGCTTAATAAAGGTAGTTTAGTAAAAAATGTTTTGTCAACAAGATTATTTGGTGTATTTGATTAATTACGAATTCATATTATTATTTCGTTGAATTTTTCCTAAATGTGAAGTTAAACTTGAGGATAAAGATTCTGCCTCATTTCAATGCTTACCGGCCTACAAGTGCTAGACTAAGAATATCATGCGGGTTGAAGCCCATACAAAGTCCTCATTATCATTAAAAAAAACGTCAAAAAGTTTGGTCATGGTTTATGATATAGGATTTCCCTACGAGCTCTCTTTTCTTATTTAACTACATCAGCATCAGTGTAGATCGTGATTATTGACCTTTAAATGTATTTGTTAATTAGTACTCTTTTTGTTATTTTTTTTTGTATATCTCACTTGAAATGTTAAAGTCAAAATTAGAAAACTTTTCCCATGTATACTAATTACTCCATCCGATTTCTATTACTGGATTGTTTATTTGCTTCCTGAATTGCTTTTATATAAGCTGCATTTTTTTATATGCCAAATAGTGGCTGGCAGAGGGGTTGGAGTGGCTAGCAGTGCGGTGGTATGGTGGCTAGGTGGTGGTGGTCATGGAGGAAGAAGTAGAGAACGAAGACAAAAGAAAAAATATCGTATAAATACGGACGATATATGGTAAATACAGACGACCAATGACATGGCACTAAAACTAACATGAAAATAATATTATTATAGCATATTTCAAGATAAATCTAATGATATAATTTTTTATTTTCATATAATAAGAGACTTTTTATGGCCAGAACTAATTTTCGTAAAGTGTAAAGGCCTTATATTTTGAAACAGATGGAGTAGCAATTTAACCAACACAAACTATTATCAATGCCATGGTGTATAAAAAATGAAGGATTGCCATTGAGAATAACTTTTTTCAAAATCAAAGATAATAAGCCAAAAGAAAAGGGTCATCAACGAGGTTTTCCAGAAAAAACAGTGTATAAGAGAACGAATAGTATTATCTACAATCTTCCATTACATACTCTCTTTGTCTTGTAATTTTGAGGTGCTGCTTTAATACCACTGAAAAACACAACTTTTACGATTTCAGAGAGGCCTAAAAACAATAAAAATCAATGTATTAACTTCTTGCTTGTTTTTTCAGCCAAAATTAATTAATTTCAACCATGTTTTCTTCACAAGTATATTTGAAATTTAATTATCATGTAAATTTTCAATCACATTCAATTATGTACTTTTTTTATACGTCATTCGTTTTAAAATGTAATACATCTCTATTTTATGTAAGAATATTTTAAGAAAAATGTTACATATATTTCAAAATGAAGGAAGTGATTATCTTTGATGATATTTTGTTTTTCTTTTTAGTCAATATAATATATAGTCTTTAAAACTGTGTACCGGAATTCAATAAAGGCCATCATTGAAGATAGCAATGTAACATGTAAGAGAATAGCTAGTTTCTATCTTGGATCTTCTTGGAATTAGCCTCTAAATTCAAGCTTTTGTGTCAACAATAACAGGCTATCAAGCTCTCATAGCAATAGTGATATTGTGCATTTCACGTGTTCCTAATTCTTTTCTGTTTGACCACTTCCTTGATTACATGTGGGCTGACGTAGTTCCAGCTTTGGTTCTTGACGACATGCATCATGATTAAGGCTTTTTTCGGATTGGTGAAAATTAGGGCCCAACATGTGAGTGAAGTATATGGGAAAAACTCAAAAAGTACTTATGTATCTTTTTGTTTGCTTTTTCACCAAAGATTCAAAGAATGAAAAAAACACTTCTGTATCTTTGATACAATCATACAAGTAAAAATATCGTAAATAAGAATACCTTTATTAGATCAAAACAACAATACTAACACTTCGAATCTTTGATACTAGTGGAAACATATGGTAAATATATTGCCTACCTTTAGTAGATCAAATAATTTTCTTAAAGTCTAGTCTGATCTTCGAGCTTGGTTTTTTCATTCGTGATTACTCATTTGTTTCCATGTGGGACACAGTTTTTTCGAGATCAATTTGAACCTTGTTTCTCTTAATAGTACAAAGTTGCTATAATTACTCTGTCCTTTTCAAAGTTCTTCCTACTTATAACAACTAAAAATAAGAAGGAAAGAGAATGTGAAAATGGGTCATTTTTATTTATTTAAATAGGAGAGACAAGATAAATATGATAAGAATATGCAATTATGTGGATTTATCAAGTATAGGAAGAACTTTAAGAAACGAGGTTTAAAAGTAAGTAGGAAAACTTTAGAAAATGGAGGAATATACTATAAGATTCCTAACTAAGATATAAGTCTAACACTCTAATAAATGGAGGTCCAATAGTTGATATTTTCCTTAAGTGCAAAGGCATATAGTGTATATTGTACCCATCCTTGTAAATTATGAGTATTAGATTTGGGCAAACTTTCCGAATTGGAGTGAATTCCATTGAAAAAGAGTCTCAAGGTCCGTTGGCAACAATGGGGGACCCGTAGGGCTGCAGGCTAGCTATGTAAGCCTCAGGGGGGAAATAATTGTGCTAGGCCAAAGCAGGAGGCATGGGCCTGTGCTGGTTATATCCCACTAGAGCAATATGATAGTGGGCGGGCGGGGTAGTCTATTGGCGCTGCTGCTGAAGGCAGCCCAAGTCTGCAGGCTAGGTAATGGGCTAGCCCAAGAAGCATAATTGTTTAGCGCTTGGAGTTGTTGCTATTGTTGGTTCAAGTGAGGCTATGATCGGTTGGAGGTCCCATCGCGGCCTCGGCATCGTCCGTTTCTGCCACCACGTCCACTGTTGCGCGGCCACGACCGCTGCTAAGACCGTCAGTCTGTCCACCGGAGTTCTGACCACCGGATCGCTGAGAAAACTACTACGAGGAAGACGCGTGTGAAGAGGGCCCGGGATCTGTGGCTGCAGCCACAAAAGCTGTGGCGGTAGATGACGTGTCATTGACACGTTGAGACTCCTTAAGGAGGAGGCGTGATCTAGCGGTTTCAAACAACGGCAGCGGATCAGTTTGTTGAATCACAGAAGCAATGGTATCAAAATCTGTTTTGACAAGGCCCGAGATGAGGCGAAGAACAAGCTTTTGCTTCGATGTGATTTCGGCAGCATTTGCAAGTTGATCACATAGCGTTTGCGATTGTTGACAGTAAGAGGTTATGTCGGAAAAATTAGAGAGGTGCGAAGAATAAACTGATTTTCAAGATACATCGCACGAGAGTGTTTAATATCCTGAAATATAGCTTTGAGTCGATCCCATGTTTCTTGTGTCGTAGAACCACGGTGCAAGATATTCATCGAAAGATGTGCAAAAATTATCCCAAAAATCCACTTTTTGACAACAAAATCAAGTCGTTGTCAAAGAGCCGCAGTCATATCAGCGGGACGAAGTTTGTGGAATCAATATGATCTAAAACGTCATGCGCATGACACTGGATTTCAAATAGTTCAACCCAATTGGAATATTGAACCTTCTCACGATCAAGAACCAAGGGGATATTGTTCTTGATGTTGCTAACGGATAACGCGGGATGGTAGTTTGTGTTAGCCGTGGGCGATGGCGGAGGAGGTGTTTTGGGGTCCGAGGTTGCACCGTTAGTGGTCATATGGCGCAAGTTTCGATGGGTGGGGGCGGAAGCTAAAGGGGTCCAAAATATAGGGCGGATCGAAAATGAAATTTGTGGAAGATTATTGTGGATGTGAAACCATATTAGATTTGGGCAAACTCCCTGACTTGGAGTGAATTCCATTGATCAGAAGATATAGGTTACAACATTATAATCCTAACAAGATTAGGAAAGATTAGGAAATCTATCCATAGTAGAAGTGTGAATACAAAATATTATCCTAATATATTTTATACTCTATCAATGAGCTATGCGATTATACTCAATATCTAGACTATAATACTTTCTCCATAATTTAATACCTTTATTCTTATGGTAAGGAGAGACATCCTATTCAAAATTCCGGATTAAACACTTACGACTACGAAATAAGCTAAGGGGATCTCTACTCCTAAACACCCTTGCTTGGCACGATTAGAACCAAAGACTTCAAAATCCTAAGACAAGAATCTTACCGAGCAATTAGTAGATCCTGGACCAACGTGTAGGATGAGTATCCTACAACAACTCCAAAACGCAAGGCAAGAAGAATGAAATGCACCATTCAACATGCAAAAAAGTAATTGATTTGACAGCTAATAATGTACATTCCCATTACATCCAGTGTACATATCGAAAATTCAAAAAGTAACTGATTTGACAGTTACTGTTCACCATTTAATAACTGATTTGATGTCAACCATCATCATTTCCCCCCATATACTGTTCACCACTTCTCTCTTTTTCACACTCAACCTCCTTGTACATTTTTGGCTTCGTGGTTGTTCATTAACAAAATCAAAATGTACAATGACAGCCCCCCAGCTGAAAGTAACCCAATTCCTGAAGCTGATGTGTCAAGTGAGTAATTTGCAATCTTTGTACACTGGTGTGTTGATGTTTGTTCACTAATGAAATTCAATATGTACAATTACAGTCTCATACCGAAATTTTTCACCACTTCTCTCTTTTCCAGACTCAACCTCTTTGTACATTCTTGGCTTCGTGGTTGTTCATTAATAAAATCAAAATCTACAATGACAACCCCCTAGCTGAAAGTAACCCAATTCGTGAAGCTTATGTCAAGTGAGTAATTTGCAATCTTTGTACAATGGGTGTGTTGATGTTTGTTCACTAATGAAATTCAATATGTACAATTACAGTCTCATACCGAAATATGTGAAGTGAGTAATTTCCAATCTTTGTACACTGGTGTGTTTGATGTTTGTTCACTATTGAAATTCAATATGTACACTTACAGTCTCATACCGAAATATGTTAAGTGAGTAATTTCCAATCTTTGTACACTGGTGTGTTTGATGTTTGTTCACTATTGAAATTCAATATGTACAATTACAGTCTCATGCCGAAATTCAATAAAATCACAATGTACACTGATGGTCATTGTTTTGATCACTGAAAATCCCCAAATGTACACTCGTATATTATTGTACACCAAACCATATGCATTCGTATACTTCCTCCGTTTTTTATTAGATGTTACACTTTTCAAATCACGAACTCCTAGGTAATTTTTGGAGAGGAGAGAGATAGAGAGAATGAAAAACAAAAGGGTCTCATGTGAACATGTGATAGGAGAGAGATAGAGAGAAGTTATTATCCAAAATAAAAGTGTAACATCTAATTTAAAACTTCCTAAAATCGAAAGCGTAACATCTAAAAAAAACGGAGGAAGTATTAAAAAATTTGTTTCAAGTGATGAGAGAGAAAGAACTGGTCCACTTTCAAAAATACTGCCAAAAGTCAGCCACATGGGCAATAAGGTGTAGGATGCTCATCCTACACCTCGGTGTAGGATCTAATTTGCGCTTACCGAGTGAGCTAATGCCTTGTTCAGTGTTCTAATAAATGCACACAACATTTCTCATCTGACACAAAAATAAGGAGGAGAGAAAAAGGCAGAGTTATTTAACATACTTCCTTCGTGATTTTTTAATTGAAATATTTTCCTTATATGAAAGTTTCACATTAATTGCAACGCTTTTTATTTGATAATATCTTTTCTTCATTCTCTCCTATCACATGGATTCCACTTTATACCTATCTCTATCTTTATTCTCTTCACATGACTTTCTTTAATAATGTTTCAAGGGGTGATGTTTTAATAATAATAGATCAAAGGAAGTATATTTTAAATATATAAAAAATGTCAAATGTTTTGCGCGCTTGAAAAAAGAGAGGCACTTCACTTTTTGATAATAGAATAGGTGGCAAACGAGTCATTTAGGTTGGTCAGGTCACTTTGGGTTGTGAATGGTCAGGTCACTTCTCTTTCAAGTCTTCTTATTTTCCGGTGATTCCAGTCCATGCATTATGTCGAGTTGGATAAATTCAAGTCACGTCTGTTTCAGACCAGTCAATATTTGAATTAGATTTTTTTTTGGGTAAACATGTAAGAAATTTTATTACCAAAAAACAATAAAGCTCTAGTCAATTACAAGATTTCAACAACAAAAATTAAACATGTAAAAAAATAAAAAAATATTTTAAGTTAATAATTACAAATACCATATAGGAAATTATGTCAATGTAAATAATAGAGCACTAAAATAACAGATTAATTAAGTTGTAGTTAACTTTATAGAAGGGAAACATAGTTGACGTTGTCATCCGGGTTAATTTGAGACTGATCATTCGGGTCGGGTCGAGTTTGATTTGGATTGATTTGGGTCCTTTTGTTTCTCCAATCAATTTCGAGTTGCCATATTCGAGCCCGGTTAAAATTTTGGTCTATATTTCCAGGTTTAGATAATATCAGCTCTTGCCTGATGGGTGCAAGGTGTTGAGCACTACATATATATTAAGATTCGAAGCTAACAAATTGTGGAATCACATTGAATAGTATTGCGAAATTAAAAATAGAATATAACAAGAACAACAATTTCAGAAAAAGGCACAAAGATCAATTTGGATACCAACTATGATATGATTGTATCAAGACTCTCAAGAGAGAAACACTTGGTGTCCAATTGTTAAAAAGTCTCCAGTAAGAGCAATATTTGACTTAGCAAAAATAATAAGAGCATTTTTTTACTTAGCAAGAAAAATAAGAGAAATTTGGTCAGTTGAGGCACTTGAGAGTCAAATTGGTAAAACTAGAGTTAAATTGATATTAAAATCAATTCATGCTTAGATTCAAGTTGG
Organism: Beta vulgaris subsp. vulgaris; assembly: GCF_026745355.1. Lineage (NCBI taxonomy): Eukaryota > Viridiplantae > Streptophyta > Magnoliopsida > Caryophyllales > Amaranthaceae > Beta > Beta vulgaris. The sequence continues at coordinate 9,545,889 of NC_079206.1, forward strand.
TATCGAAATAGATTCAAGTTGGTACCAAATCTTTCTCTTTGGTACCATGTAATACCAAGAGTCATTTTAGAACCAAATTCTTACTTAACACCAACGTGGCTCTAATTTGATAATAACATTAAGAGGTCGTTTGGTTCAATTTATGAAATGAAAAGGGAATGAATACAAATAGAGAAGGAAATAGTAACAAAAATGATTACCTTTATTATTGAGTGTTTGGTTCAAGCCAAGTAATGGAAATGAAGGGTAACCATTACCTTCAAGTAATGGATTTTGTTACTTGAGGGGGAGAGGAAGGTAACAGATTGTGAGAATTCATTATCATCAAGTAATGGTAAGGGATTGATGTGGGGTTGAACCAAACAAGAAAAAAGATAATCAATAATTGATTCCGTTTCTTAAAACTCAAAAATAATGAACCAAACGACCCCTAAGTCTTTAGCGTGTGAAATGACCCAATTACCTCATTAGAGTCTTTAAAAGACTAACAATTACACGTGCATACAAGCTAAGCTTTTCTCAATATATCTCTAACCCAAATTGAACGGTGGAACACAGGAAGCATGGGATTTTGCCTCCCTTGGATAGCTTTCAAGCCAGTGAAGCTATTAATATTCCTCTTAACTTACATGGGAATAAATACTCTAGTTGGGGACCATTGATAGATCATAGGCCAACATATAGACATGCAATATTCCACATTAAATTTGTGAGGGGACGTTATTGACAAGGACTACTTTGTTACTATATTCAATGGACATGTATGCTTCAATACTTGATTATATAGCAATTATCATCTTCATTCTCTACAAGTCAAAAAACAACATTTGTCAAAAGTGTGAAGACAAGAAATCATTCACATAAATAATGGACTAAACCACGAATAGTCTTGGGAGCCAAATCCATATATATATATGTAACCTTGATCTGGTTGTTCTGCCTGCAGCCAAGTCTTTAGTCTTGTTTATGTCCCTTTAATTTCAACATTAATTGATCTAATAACCATAATGGTATACACTTTATTATCACCCAAATCACAAAACTTCTCATCAATGACCCTTAAACAACGCCTCCAAACTGTAGTAGAGAGTAAACCAGGCTTATTATATGCAATCTTTTGGCAAATGAAATCTACTAATAAGAAAATCAACCATAAACGTGTATTAACATGTTCAGATGGTTATTTGAAGAACTCCATGAACGTGGGTGAACATAACGAGATTGTGGTACCAGGATGGTTTTACGCCGTCTCCTTAACAAAACTCCTAGACATCGACGACAACAATCTCATCATTGGGCAAGCCATGAAATCAAGCTCCTACATGTGGCTCATCAATGCTGATCGAAACGCCAACTTCTCGGGGCTCGAAAGGGCGAAAGAAGCTATACAGTACGATATACGAACCTTGGTGTTTGTTCCGCTTACACATCTTGGCGGAGTAATTGAAATTGGTTCTCTAGACGAGATTGATGAAGATAAGAGCTTAATTGAGCTCACCCACTTCATATTCGGTAGTAATATCGATGATAACAGTGATCTTACTAGCAGCAGAAGTGAGAGCAGAACAGCAGCTGATGTACCTGCAAAAATGCAGCGCAGCAATCATGTTGAGGCGGAGAGGCACAGGCGAGACAAGCTCAACCAGCGATTTTACGCGCTACGGTCAGTAGTTCCCTACGTCTCGAAGATGGATAAAGCATCGCTGCTATCTGATGCAGTGACTTACATCAATGAGCTAAAGGCACAAGTAAGTTCCTTAGAAGATCAGGTTCGAGTACTCGAGTCTAGTTCTTCTCCAGTTACTACTGTTAATAATAGTACTAATTCTGTTCATTCTCAACAACTTACTACAAATAGTTGGTCAATGGAGGTAGAGGTTGACGTGAAGTTGATAGGGGAAGAAGCTGTAATAAAAGTTCAAACATCAGGTTTGAAATTTCCAGAAGCAAAATTGATGAACGTGCTAAAAGAATTGCGTTTAGAAGTTAGCTACGCAACCATATCTAATGTGAACAACGTTGTGTTTGAGAATGTTATAGTGAAGATGCCAACTTATGTTGATGAGTTCATCAGTACTCAAGAAGGTTTGACAAATGCTATTCGTCAGAGGCTACAGTGCTGATATTGTTGCTATATATAGATATGTGGAGAAAGTTATTGTACTTGCATTAATATTTAATAGTTTGTGTATATGAAAAAATTTGTCATATTCGATCTTATTAGAGCTATTTTAGAGATATATTGTTTAGAATCTATGATTCCTTCTAGCGTAGAATTAGTACGAGAGCATTATTTTAATTAGGGTCATTAGGTGTGTAATCTAGAAGTAGTAATATTGATTAAGGGTCTTTAAGATGTGTGCAAATAGACACACAATAGCAGTAACTAGTAGTAATATTTATGTCATTATGTATTATTGTGTACATGTGAAGTTTTGTTACATAATGAAATATAGTGTAGCATGTTACATCTAAGATGTAGTCAAGAACTTATTACTTTTTTTTTTGTCATAACTAGATCAAATCAGACTAGAAAAAAATCAAACTAGACTAGAGTAGACGTTCTTAATTGTAAACTTTTTTTTTTTTATAACAAATACTACCTCTGTTTCTTTTTAATTGTTACACTTACACTTTTCACGCATGCCGATGCACTACTTTGAGCCTTTATATCTCTAATTTTGTATTTGTAAAAAATATAAAAATTACATATTAAAAAATACATACTAATACAAATCTAACAAGATCCCACATGACTATGTTTTTATTCACGTATAAAGCACAAACGAGGGTCAAAGTGCAATTTATGAATAATGTAAAATGTCAAAGTGTAACAATTAAAAAGAAACGGAGGTAGTATCTTTATTGATGTGCTGATAAATTATATAAATTTTAGACTAGTAACTACTAAATATTGAAACGAATTTAATAAAATCCCATATAAAAGTGTTTTTCCTTATTAATTCGCGTAGTTGACTCATATCACAACCTTCGAGCTTAACAAAAAGATTCAGACCAAACCAAATTGTATATTTATATTAGAGTTAGACTAGGTCACATCTTAATAATTAAATAATTATATAAAAGTAGATCATAAAGAATAAATTCAAACTAGCGAATTTTGACAAAAAGAGGAGGCTTGAGCGAATTTAATTTTCGTCCTGTTGGGAAAGTGGGTGAGAAAGAACATAGACACATAGTGGTGACCAAACAAGAAAATAATTTCTATTATATAAGTGAAGGGAAGGAAAATGGTGTTCTCTTTAAAAAAAAAAGTATGATATACACTTTATGAATTTAATTGCCATATATACTAAATAATCTTTTTTTCTTCCAACTTGCCATATATATTGAACAAGTTAACAATGTAATTGAATTTAAAATTTCAATTAAATATTAAATTGAGGAAAATGATTTCATCTTCTTACATATTGTGAAAAACTCTGATAAAAAATTAAACTGGCAATAAAACTTGATTGACACAATTAAAAGAGAAAAAATAAAACTTGAATTATTATTAGAATTACACTGATAATATTTTAAAATCTAAATGTTGATTATTCTTCGGTAATCTCAATTATATAAATCAAACTCTTTCACTTTATAATATTAAATGATTGGATATAATAAACAAAATTTTCCACTTTATTTGAGCACAAGTTTTCTTCTGATTTATTTTTCCTTCTCCGAACACTATTTTAATAACGATGAACAAATAACTAAAAAAACCAACGTTATATTGATTTAAGGAAATCATATTAAAAAAATAAAATGATTATAAATGTATGTTCGAATAAAATCTTTTGTAGCACTGATAAATATCTAATTGAGAGAAAAAATCAATATAACACAAAGGCATAGCATGCAAAAAATGCTAGTGGTGATCAAATAAGAGAAAAATAATAATATAGCAGTGGTCCAGCTATTGCATTTAACGATAGTTCAAATCTTTATATAACACTATGAATCTATGATATGAAATAATATTAATGGCTTTGATTTATGCAAATTTAAAGCCAAATAATAAGTCAATAACTGTAAAGATAGTTTTAGAAAGAACTAACATAGTTTAGGGATTTGTAACAAACTCAAGCGTAATCGACATTATTAATGTTTGTAAACTTCTTATATTCCACCACATCATTTAGCAGTTTCCTAAACCAAGGATGTCTTGGCCTAGTGGTTAAGATTGAGGTGTTGTGAACGATAGGTCACATGTTCGAATCCCCGCCCCTCCCCTTCTTTATACTTTGTACCGCCTTCGTGGCTCGTATGGATAAAAAAAAAAATTGCAGTTTCCTAAATCTTATCATTCTTATAAAGAAACTCCTCCAAGTTTATTAGGTAATATGTAGGAGTCACTAGTGAAAAAAAACCTTATATGTCACAACATAACAAATTTGTTTTAACGAAACCAGATCCATAAATAGTCCATTTTTTATGAGTGAAAACGCGACAAATTTACTCCAAGATTCTTTAGTGATTTGGATCAGTTAACAGAAAACTGATCCAATTTTCCGTTAATTGATGTGGTTCAGTAAACCGAATCAGTTTAGGCTTGAAGATATTATAAAACGCGGTCCATTTGCATACATGACCTGCCTAATAACTCCTTCACTCCCTTACTTTGGGTTTGAAGATATTATAAAACCGCGGCCCATGACCTGCCTAACTCCCTCACTCCCGCACTCCCACTCAAACCTAAGTCCCTCACTCCTCCTACCTCCTCACACGCCTCTTACTCCCTGACTCCTACTCAAACCCTAAGTCCCTCTCTCCTCCTGCCTCCTTACTCCCTCACTCCCACTCAAACCCTAAGTCCCTCATCCCTCCTCCCTCTCACAACCCAGCCACCACGATAAATCCTCTCTGACCCTCTCTCGATCTCCTATTCCCTCTCATAACCCAGTCACCACTAAAATTTTCACCGCTCGCTCGTCGCTTCATCGCCACTCTTACTCTTCGTCACTCGTCTCCTCCATAAACGAAGACAGTCGTATTTCACTCGTTGCTTGCCAGTCGCTACTCTCACTCATGTCGCTCGTCCCTCAATCTTCGTCGTAGATTTCCTCTCTCGCTGTAAACCACCACCATCATCCTCATCAATCATCGTCATCCGCTACTACCATCACCAAGCAACAACAGGTAGCGTTCATGTGGCCCTAACAACGTGATTTCATCAATCATCGTCAATTTCGACAGATGATTTTTCGAAGGCAAACCACCACTCTTCATTTTCGTGAAGCCTATATACACCAGCGAAACCCTAACACGTCTTCCATGAACACTAACCACCATCTCCGCCATCGCATTTAACCCAGATCTAGGGTTTGCTTTTTTTGTACTTTTTTATTTTAATTTCTATTGTAATTTATCATTTTAGAAATTAATCTTGTAATTTCTTGTAGTTTATAATATTTGATTTCTTGTAATCTATCTTGTAGTTTTTAAGCATTTTGTAATTTCGTGTTTATTTAAATTCATTTCGATTTTTGGATCTAAATTCTATGTTGGTGGTAATATATAATTTATAATATTTGATTAACGAAGTAAATCTCGTGGTGTTAGCTATGATTATTGAAATTGTATGCTGGTGCAAACTATATCAGGCTGTGTATTTGAGGTTTATCTCAATCTGGGCTCAAAAGCCAAACTACTGTGGGGATTTTTTTTTAATGCAATTGAGCATCTAACTGATCCGGTTATTGTTGAACACCAGATCAGTAAGATTCACTAACTGATCCGGTTTTCAACCATGACATCAGTTAGGCGCTAATGACTCTGGTTCACAACCAGGTCGATTATTTGTTTTACTGATGCGAACCCATTCGATCAGGACCAAAACTGGACCCGTGAGCCAGGTTTTGACCGGATCGGATGGACTTTTTCCCACTAGTGAGTATTGGACAAAGAAGGGACCTCTATTATTTCGCACCTTAATTTGTTTCACGTCTTGTTTATGCATGCTTCTGGTCCTAGTCATAAGAACAACGGTCTATATATGTAGTTTATCTGCTAGGAGTTTTATGGTTTATGCATGCGACTTGAATTGATTTCTGGAATAGGTAATTGTACGTTCAAATAGTGAAATAGGTGGTGGTCTTTAAAATAGTACACCAAGAGTGGAGTTTGTAAAGGATCAAACGTAAATTACCTTCGAGGGTTACTAGGAAACCCCCTCCTACGATCAAGTCTTAGATATATGTCCATGAACGATTTAGAGAGAAAGTAGAGAGATTATGCAGAATGAACCTGTAGAATAGTACTAAATAACTATTTATATAAGTACTGCTGTTTTGACACAATCTGTAACCCTTGTCCACGTGTATGGCTATGATAAGTTTGATTTGGGGAAAAATCTACCTATTTCATCCTATTAGGTTGTCCCCCAATTGTCAAAATACTCATGGACCTGATCTCAATCATCGTATAATGACATTTCGTGGTTGATATTGACGGATATATATATATGCAAATACCCGCTAAAGGTTTGGGTAAAATACCTATACAGTAACATCTTATGTAGCCAGAAATATGATAAGCAAGAAAAGAAGAACTATGAATTCACCATGGTTCAATCATTGTGACTCACATCCATGTAAGAAGAATTTTTTTCTTTTTTGATGCAAAGTAGGTATTGTTTCGGTTGGAAACGGTTAGCGTCCTCGTAAGAGTCCGCCAAGTTCTGAGAGCTCGTGTCCTTGTTGGAAAACTGCACAGGATGCAAACGTAAACTACCCTCGGGGTGGTTTTGAGGAAACCCCCTCCGACGCTCAAGTCAGTAATTTGGACCACTAGGATGTAGAGAGAGAAACTAGAGAGAGATAAGCTATTTTTGGTATCCGAGAGAATGTACCTGCAGAATAGTACCATTGGGGTATTTATAGAAGTACTATTCCTCTGACAGGGCGTATAATCCTTTGACACGTGTAGGGCTATAACACATTTGACAGGTGGGAAGATTCCCTTTATTTTGTCTTGTTAGGCGTCCGCCAACACTGTCGGTCCTCGGGGACGAACTGGCTCGAACGGTGCTTCTAATGGTTTTATCATACTCGCGTCCATAATCTTATTCGCGGCCTGAGATGAGATGGCCGCTAATACACTTGGGTTATACCCATACAACTAGCCCCCCAGCATTTTTTGGGGTCGCGACCGCTAAAGATGTTGTCGGATGGACGCGGGCGTTTTTGTGACGGTTTTTTATTTTTGCTTTAATTTATCGTTTTTAAATGGGGTAAGTCTGTTAAGTGCCACGTGTCGTCGTAGGGAATTGAAGAATGTCGAAAGGTTAATGATTACCTTTTCCGAAAATCTCGCCCAAATGCTTTATTAGGTTTTATTGCAGTCTTGACACTTGGCGCTTATCCCAGAGGGAGTTAAAGAGTTCGTGAAATCGTGGCCATTCATTTTGGTATAAAGGCAAAAGGCGGTTTCTTTTCTGAATTTTTTATCTCATTCTTCAAAGACCTTCTTCCTTCCTTGCTCTTACTTTCTGACAAAAACCTCCATAGCCGATACTTGCACTGCTCCAGAGCTCGCTTTTTAGTGCCCCATTGTTACTAAAAAGTTCATCATTTTCTTAGTTTCCTTCTTCCGGTTCCGGTGGTACTAAGGATTTCGTCTTTTCTTGACTTGCATTTTCTGGGTTTTTCCTCGCTCTGGTTTTCGTGATTTTTCGGCGGTTTTCCGGTCCAAGGCTTCAGCTTTTGGTGTTGTCTTTGCTGTTTCGGAGTTTTACCTGTCTTTTTCGGCAAGTTCCGCTCTTTTGTTTCCTCGCTTTTTTCGGCGACCTTACATTTCCAGGTAACTCTACATTTTCTCTCTTCATTTTCTTAAGTCTTTTTTCGCGTTTTCATCGTCATGTCGGACCTATCTGATAGCCAAAATGCTTCTGGTGAAGCTTTTTTAACTGAAAGCGATCCCTCTTCTCCTTCTGTTGACCAAACCTCTGAGCCTGAAACTAGCCCTGTTGGGAGAATTAGGCTGTTAGCGGACATACCTCCCACAACTGATAGAGAGAGAGAGCTAAGGTCTAAGTTTCTTAACGACCCATCTACTCCTGGGGAGCAAAACTTGACTTTAAGGTACTTGATCGCTAGCCAGAGTGGTGACAAGCAGACGCTTAGGGAACTTAGGCACCAAATTTTAGCTAGGCGTGCCCGTAGGCATCCGCCAGCAGATGCCGTCCCTGGGCTTGATGTTCCCCCTCTTAGGGAGCATGCTTGGTTAGACAGTTTGGCGGATGCGGGGGTGAGGGTCTCGTCCAGCTTTTACGACCGCTTGCAGGAGTCTGTCACTCCTAATCCTCCTATTATTGATCTAGGTGACGACAACGACCCTCCTAGTACCATGGCTCGAGATGACGGCAATGAAGCTACTTATCAGCGTCGGACTGACGCCTCGGCTTCAAAGGCCCCAATGGTAGAAGAGGTTTCTCGGACTGATGAGGAAAATGAGATGGGGCCTGGGACGGGCGCTCTTTGGCTTCCTGAAGATGATTGTAACGGCCCTCTCTCAGTAGAGATAGACGAGTCCTGGCGTCGGGATGCCTTAGAGTTACACTATGCCCGAGTAGCTCGGGATTTGTATCACATGCCGGTTCCTTATCGGTTGGTCGTGCCGTCCGAGGGGTCCGTCATTACTGACTGCCCTCTTGGCCATGTGGCTGTCTACACTCACCACTTCGAGTTCGACCTTCGCTTCCCCCTGGACTCTTTTTTGGTGGATATTTTAAAGGCTTTTAACGTCTGCTTGGCTCAGCTGACTCCTTTGGCCATCCGCAACATCATCGCGTACATCTGGGTGGTACGCTTTCTCGACTTCCCCAGACTCTGAATTGTTTCGCCATCTTCATTGGTTGAAGAAGAACGGGTCTTCCCGTCTGGCTGGTGTGGTCATCATGACGGCCGACAAAGAAGATGACGGTCCAACCAAAATGACCAGTTGAAGGGTTGGCAAGATGCCTTCTTTTGGGTACGGGTACCAGATGACTTCCCTGTACGCCGTCATTTTACGGAGCCTGCCCCTCATATGGAGCTTCTGCCTTTGAAGCCGCTAACTAAGGAAGAGTTAGCGGCATATGATTATTTTGCATCAGCTGACTATGACACCACCTATGATGACGGGAAGGTGGTTAGGACTAAAGAGCCTTCAACCTGGCTCCCCACACGAAGTACATCTTGGGAGATAGGCCTTTGTCGGCTCTCCTCCTATCCTCGGCTTATGAAAATGGTAAGTGGTGTTGTCGGATTGGTCCGTCTGACGACTGTGTTTTTTGCTTCATATATATGTGTATTCTCCTTTTTTTTTTTTTTTAATCCTCTTGGTTCATTTCCTTTGCAGGCCTTGATCACCTTGACCTTGACGCTCTCGGTGTTGACAGTGAACACAGGCCGCTAACACATTTGCCTGCTCCTCCCTCTACCGAATATTTAACCATGCATAGCTCCACCAACGGACGCAGAGGAGGGAACCGCCATGGCCCTCAGAACCTTCGGAGGAGGGGTCGCGGCGCATCCACCAGTGTTCGCGTCCCAATTGTTGCGGCTACTTCTAATGCCCCTCCGTCCCCTGCTGCTCCTTTGCGGTCCTCTGCTACCCGGACCGTCAACAGAGGTGCTATAAACAGAAGGCGCACCAGGGAGCAAACCATTGACGACTCTGCCACCAACAAAAGGCAGGCAGTTGAAGAGCCTAGCACCTCTGGTTCTAATGAGGTGGTGCAGGTGGAGGATCTGGACCCAAATGTCTCTGAGGGTGCCCAGGGAGAGGATGGCCTTGATGCCGGCCTGGGTAATACTGGCGGCACTTTGCTGCTTTCTCGGTCTACCTCTTCTCTTCGAGAGAAGCTGAGGGAGCCGATTGCTACTCCCAGTTTCCTTTCGAATCTCTCTCTTGGCATCTTTTATCGATTCCGGGAGTGGATCGAGAAGAAGGAGGTGCCGCTAAGCGACGCGGTGGCCACTGCTTTTGCTCCCCAGGTCGTCACTCCTGGCAAGGTTTACCAGCCAAACTGGGACGTCAGGGAGGACGAATCTTTGTATTCTGACATTCCTGAAAACGGTGGCATCCTTGCTTACCGTATTCTTAAGGGTATGCAGCTACCCTTAGATTGTCCTTCAGGATCCCTGAAGACTCCAGCTGCTAGGTTGGCTCATGACCAGCTAGTGGTACGTTTTAACTTTTCTTCGTCTTTCTTTTGCTGACGTCTCTTGTTTTTTACTGACGCCTCTTGGTTGCTTTTGTAGGCCAACAATGCTGCTATCGAGCTGATAGAGCAATATTTGGAGTACCAGAGGCTGACGGACACCTATAAGGCTTCTCTGAAGACTTGCCAGGGGCTTCTGAAGGATGCAGAGGGCAAGGTGGCGCCCTTAGAGGATGAGGTGCTGACTCTAAGGGACAGGGAGGCCTTGCTAGAGGAGGCGGAAGAGAACGTCAAGGCCTTAACCAAGGCAGTGGAGACTGCCAATTCTGAGAAGGAAATGGCGGTCTTGGACGCTTCTGCTGCTGAAGCGCAGGGTGCCGCGAAGGCGGTTGCTGAGTTCAAGGGCTCCGACGACTACGTTGCGGAGCTCCACAAGAGGTATGATGGTGGCTGGGTAGCTGCCATGAGATGCGTCTGCAAGACCGTTCCTGGTTTTGACTGGAACGTGATTGAGGACGATCATGCTGTCGGTCAGCATCTTTCACCCTTCGAAGGAGATCCGAACTTTGCAGACGAGGATGCCATTGCCGACGTCGACCTTCGCGACTCCGAAGCCCCCCCTTCTTGAAGCTTTTGGCGGCCATCTCTTAGCTCCTCCTGTTCTTCTAATAGCTTTTAATTTCTTACATCTTGCCTTGTAAAAACTCTTTGGATTTATGACATTGTAATTTGCCTTTTTGTTGGCGTTCCTTGACATTTGTTACGTTTGATGTTGCTAAGTACTTTTTATCTTGACTAAAAGCCTTTTTCACATTGGCCGCCACGATATATTTTTTTGTAGTTGGCCGCCAAGCCAGTAGCTTTTAATCTATGGAAAGTACTCTTTGTTCACTTTTGACTATGCGTCTTGCTATCGTTTGTATGCTTGTATGATTTGTCGTATTCTCTGTTTTTATTCTTCCCTTTCATTCGCGCTTACGACGTCCGTTAGGAGGCACATACCCAACCAACTATAGTTTTCAATTTATGTGCAAAATCCGCCATATGACCGTTAATACCTTTTGCCTGTTATATGGCTTTTGATTTATGTGCTAGGTCTGTCATATGACCATTAATGCACTTAGCCTGTTATATGGCTTTTGATTCATGTGCTAGGTCTGTCATATGACCGTTAATGCACTTAGCCTGTTATATGGCTTTTGATTTATGTGCTAGGTCTGTCATGTGACCGTTAATGCACTTAGTCTGTTATATGGCTTTTGATTTATGTGCTAGGTCTGTCATATGACCGATAATGCACTTAACCTATCAGGATAACGTGGATGCTTTGTAATTACTATTTTAGTCTTTTTTTTTAGTACGGAATTGCGGACGTTAACAGAAATATGGTTCAATAATAGACAAGAATCTATCAGAACGCTAGCGTAGGTCGTATTATTTATGTAATTCGATCAAAGGCTCTCGGCCCATTACAATCATTGCCTATACATAATATTTTTTGAGAACATCAGCATTCCAGCAATTCATAAGTTCTTTCCCGTCTATGTCTTTAAGGATAAAGGAACTGGGGCCTATCTTCTGAGCGATGACGTACGGGCCCTCCCAGTTCGCAGTTAGCTTCCCCTCAGCATGTGCTTTCCCTGTGGCAGCTGTCCTTCTGAGGACGAGATCATTGACATCCAGTGGCCTTTCCCAGACTTTCTTGTTGTAGGTCTTACTGATTCTGTCTTTGTAGGCAGCCGCTTTCAATTCCGCCATGAGTCTTATCTCTGGCAGGAAATCCAGACTTTCCTTGAGAGCCTGCTGATTCGCGTCCAGATTCTGATATTTCACTCGGTACGAGGGCAGACCCACCTCGACCGGCAATACTGCCTCTGCTCCGAAAGCCAGTTTAAAAGGATTTTCTCCTGTCGCCTCTTTTTCTATTGTTCTGTTTGACCAAAGAACGGCAGGCACCATATCTGCCCATGTCCCTTTGAACTCATCCAGCTTCTTTTTTAGGGCGTTCAAAATTTGCTTGTTCGCGGCCTCTGCTTGGCCATTGCTTTGGGGGTGACACACATCTGAGTATGCGAACTTGACTCTATATTCGGCCAGGAAAGCTTGTATTGGACGACAATCGAACTGAACGCCATGGTCGAAAACAATGCCCATAGGGATTCCAAACCTTGTAATATATTCTGCCAAATGAACTTTTGACTGGTGGCTTTAATTTGAGCTGTCGGCTCCGCCTCTATCCACTTTGTGAAATAATCTATGCCCCAGGATATCCATCCAGTTGCTTTTGTGAATGGCCCCAGGATATCCATCCCCCACTGCGCAAATGGGATGGGACACAATATGGGCTGTAAATCATTGGCTGGTTTGTTGATGACGGGAGCAAATCTTTGGCATTTATCTTATTTCTTGACATAGCTCTGAGCATCCGCTAACATGGTTGGCCAATAAAACCCAGCCATTAGCGCCTTCAATGCTAGAGCTTTTCCGCCAATATGATTTCCGCAAATACCCTCATGTATTTCTTCCAGTATTTTCTTCGACTCCCATGCCGTCGCGCATTTTAGTAAAGGCAGACTAAATGACTTTTTGTACAGCTCATCCCGATATATGACGTACCAGTTTGCTTGTCGTCTCAATTTCTTTGTGGCGAAAGGATTATTTGGGAGTGCCCCTGTCAGCTTGTACGCCACCAATTCACTGAACCACTCTCCCTGCTGATTTACCATGTTGACGGTCACAATTTCCTTTGAAATGCTCTTATCTTTTTGCATATCTATAGTGACTGTCCTTTCAACGCTAAATGAATTGGAGCTGGCAAGCTTAGAAAGAGCATCTGCTTTTGCGTTTTCTGCTCGCGGTATGGCTGTACTTCGAAATTCGAAGCTGAGCTATCAACTCTTTACTTCTCACTACTTCGCCATGTTTGCTCCTCTGACTTCAAAATCCCCTTTTAGCTGGCCGCTAACCAACTGTGAGTCTGTCTTTAGGAGTACTTGCTTGGCACCAGCCGCCAAGCACATTCTCAGACCAGCTATGGCTGCCTCATATTTTGCTTCATTGTTTGATGCTGGGAAACCGAACCTGATAGCGTACTGGAAACTGTTCCCTTCCGGACTTGTCATTACTATCCCGGCTCTTGAGCCGCTATCAGCAGCGGATCCATCTACTTCCAATAGCCAGCTTTCTTTCTGTTCTACTTCCTCTTCTTCATATGAGGCCTCTACCATGAAATCCGCCAAGGCCTGAGCTTTGATGGCGGTTCTGGGCTTGTATTGAATGTCATACTCAGATAACTCTACGGCCCATTTCAGCAGACGACCCGAACTATCCATCTTCTGAAGAGCTTTTTCCAGTGGTTGATTTGTGAGCACCTGAATGGATGACAATCGAAGTATGGCCTGAGCTTCCTGGCTGCTATGATGACTGCCAAGGCCATCTTCTCCACCAACTGGTAACGACTTTCTGGGCCGTTAAGGATGTGACTTATAAAGTATATGGGGCACTGCCTTTTCTCCTTTTCCACCAATAGTACGGCCGCGACCGTCTTTGGTGACGCTGAAACATATAAGTGCAGTACATCCCCTGTCTCAGGTCTTGTGATAGTAGTTAATTTTTTCAAGTGCTCTTTCACGGCCGTGAAGGCCTTGCTCTGATCTTCCCCCCACTCGAACTCTTTGTTTCCCCTCAACAAGGCAAAGAAAGGTAGGGCCTTGTCAGCTGATTTGGAGATAAATCGAGTAAGGGTCGTCATTCTTCCAGTTAACCTCTGGATGTCTTTCACCCCCTTAGGTTCTGGCAAGGTCATGATTGCCTGAATCTTTTCCGGGTTCGCGTCAATTCCTCTTTTGCTGACAAGAAAACCAAGAAAATTCCCTGCCTTCACCCCGAATACACATTTTTTAGGATTAAGTTTCGTCCGATATCTTCTCAGCGTTCTGAATGTTTCAGCTAGATCTTCCAGGTGTTCGCGGTCAGATTTACTTTTGACGATGGAGTCGTCAACATAAGCTTCTATGTTTCTGCTTCGCTGGTCCGCGAACACTTTATCCACCAACTTCTGATAAGTGGCTCCGGCATTACGAAGTCCAAAAGGCATCGCCTTGTAATTTAAACTCCACAATCTGTTATAAATGTTTCTTTCTATCTGCTTCGAGAGACTGATTTGTGATACCGAAATGCATCCATAAAGCTCAGCAGAGCATGACCGCTAGTAGAGTCTACTAACTGGTCTATCCTGGGCAGGGGATAGCAGTCTTTGGGCAGGCCTTTGAGTCTGTGAAGTCACACACATTCTCCATTGGCCTTAGCTTTCTTTACCATACGACATTAGCCACCATTCGGGTAGTCACATGGCTCGATGAACCTGCCGCCAACAATTTTCTACTCTTCTTTTATGGCTTATTCTTTTCGCCGAAAATTTCTTTTCTTCTGCTTATATGGACGGACGGTATTCCACATTTAAGCGATGGACATTACAGAAGGGTCTATCCCTGGCATCTCATCGCACGAGAACGCGAAGACATCGCTGCTTCCTCAAGAGAGCCACCAAATTGATCCTACCTCTGGATCATATCTGCCCTACGCCACCGTCCTGGTCGGATCTTCCGCCAGCATTCTCTGTTGAGTTTCCCCATCAGGCTTTGGCCTTGGCTATCCTCTGGCCTGGCCTCTAACTCCTCCATTGATATTTCCATCATCTTTCCTTATCTTTCTTGATTCTTTCTCTTCTTGCTCATTCATCGCCCTTCTCTGAGCCCTTCTCTCTTCTTCCTGGTGGTTTGCTTCTTCCACTGGCATCCTCCTAGCTGGCTGCTTTAGGATTGTCAAATAGCATGACTTTGCTGCCTCCTGATTCCCCCTCAATTTAGCTGTCGTCCCTTCATTGGTGACGTACATCATTGTCAGGTGATAAGTGGAGACGATACCTTGGACATCATGTATTAGAGGACGCCCACTATTGCTAGGCCCAGGGACATCGACCACCAGAAATTCAGTCATAACATCTCGGACTTCATTGCCGTCTCCCATCCGAACCGGGAGGCTCACCATACCTTCCGGAGTTACAGACGCCCCGGTGAACCCAATTACAGGATATCGGACAGGCTTAAGTATTCTCGTCCTATCATCAATTTTTCGAACGTTGAGAGGTATAGGATGTTAGCTGAGCTCCCACCGTCTACCAGGATTCTATGAATCAGACAGTTTGAAATTTTTAAAGTGACCACCAAGGGTCTCATGAGGGAAAACCACGTGCTCTGCATCTTTCAGTGTAAAAGTCATTGCCGGCATGGCTGGCGGCCGTCTCCATTTCATGCTCTCTTTGAAATTGACCTGGTGCCTGAATTCTTTCAGGCTGGCTTTGGCTCCATTCACACTACCTCCATGAATAGGTCCGCCACTGATGACGTGAATTTCACTGATCCTTGATTGAACGTTCTTGTTGACTGGTTTCACCAGATCTCCTTCTTTCGTCTGTGCTTTATATTGGCTGAAATAACCTCTCTTCAAATCTTCTAGATTATCTTTCAAGTGACGACAATCTTCGTGACATGGCCGTGATCCCCATGGAAATCACACCATTTGCTTTTATCACGATTTTTGTGAAACATAGGCTTAGGACGCTGCCATTTGTCGCTATCCTTGTTCTTCAAAAAGATCTGACTTCTTGAGGTAGTCAGTTGGGTGTACGCGTCAAATCTGTCTTGCGTCACCCCTTCCGACATTCTCTCACGATCCCTACGATCGCGGTCATACCTCTCACCATCCCTTTCTCGTCATCTCCTCTTTTACCATATGCGACTCTTGTCCTATCATCTCGGCGCGATCAGTTCACGGCCCTTATCTTTCTTTTGCTTATCCTCTTTCTTCTCAGATTCAGGTTCCCACAGCTTTGTCAAACTCCTCCCCCTGATATAATCATTTGCTTTACCCAGGACGGGACCCAGAGTGTGTAAGATTTACGACCCATAATTTCGAAATGCGACCCCTCCTTGAGTCCGGTCATCAAAGCTAGCACTGCTACATCTTGCTGTAACCGCGGAATTGAAACGGCCTCAACATTAAAGCGACCGATATAATCCCTTAAACTTTCATTGGCCCCCTGTTTGACAGACAGCAGTTCTCCCGTAGTACGCTCGCGGCGTCTATTACTAACAAAGTGAGTGCTGAATGTGGACGACAGCTGGGAGAAGCTAGAGATGCTACCTGGTTTAAGGCTCTTGAACCATGTTTGGGCTATGCCTGTCAATGTGGATGGGAAGACCTTGCACCATATGGTGTCCACGTCAGTGTAAAGAAACATGTGGCCCTCGTAAGCGGCCACGTGATCATCTGGGTCCGAAGTGCCATCATATTTGGAGGTTGGCATTTTGATTCTTGTCATTGGATGATTCAATATATCCATGGTGAAAGGGGAGAGCTTAGGCTTGATGAGTAGGTGACCCCCCGTCGAATAGTTACTAGCGCCTGAGGCACTGTACTCACAACGGGAGCCACCCTGGTCCTCTTCCTCCGAATGGTACAATTCTTCTGTCTCCAGTATGTCTTCTTCATAGTCTCACTGATCAATCCTTTTCTCCAGTTCCCGCCCACTAGGATTCAGGGATCGAATCTTTCGAAGTGGGGTGTCGTCAGCGTTCCTACCGGCCACGGCCAGTGGTCGCTTACGGGCCCCGCCAGTTGGTTGATTGGGTGTGCTTTGTTGGGGATTGGCAGTCAACATTTGAATGAAGGAAGCTACAGTTTGTAGCTGTTTAGGAGAAAATTGACTTAACTGAGCCAAATTGAGAGGTACATTACTGTTTGGAGTTTGTCCTTCGGGAGATTGGTAGTTGAACTGTGGATTTTCTATCGCCCCAGTGATGACTGGCTGCGATGAGGTCTGACCGACATCCTTGTCCTTGGAACCTTGATTAGTATTGTTTACGTCACCCATGGTTGTTTCCTTGTTAAGGTTGGGAGGTCCCCTCCTTCTAGCGCCAAATTGTTTCGGTTGGAAACGGTTAGCGTCCTCGTAAGAGTCCGCCAAGTTCTGAGAGCTCGTGTCCTTGTTGGAAAACTGCACAGGATGCAAACGTAAACTACCCTCGGGGTGGTTTTGAGGAAACCCCTCCGACGCTCAAGTCAGTAATTTGGACCACTAGGATGTAGAGAGAAATAGAGAGAGAGATAAGCTATTTTTGGTATCCGAGAGAATGTACCTGCAGAATAGTACCATTGGGGTATTTATAGAAGTACTATCCTCTGACAGGGCGTATAATCCTTTGACACGTGTAGGGCTATAACGCATTTGACAGGTGGGAAGATTCCCTTTATTTTGTCTTGTTAGGCGTCCGCCAACACTGTCGGTCATCGGGGACGAACTGGCTCGAACGGTGCTTCTAATGGTTTTATCATACTCGCGTCCATAATCTTATTCGCGGCCTGAGATGAGATGGCCGCTAATACACTTGGGTTATACCCATACAGGTATTATCTTAATAGAAATTCGAGAAAGAGAATACTTCAAAGTTAAGGAGTGCTTTTAATTTGAATTTCTCTTTATATGGCCCCTCAAATAGCAAAGGAATTCACAAACTATAACTGGAAAAGAAAAGTCATATTTCAAAAAGGATTTTTTAACTACAATAATACAAATTTTTGTCCATTCTCTCGCAATAATACAAATTTTTGATTATTTTTTAATAATGCAAACTTTACATCAAAATTCCTTCAGTAAGTAAAGTTGACTTGTAACCGCTATAAAAAGTCAAAAATAATTACAAAATGATCTTTCTTCTTTCTCCCTCCTCCCCCAAACCCCACCCACATGAACCACCTCAGCTTGTTACCTCCTACAACAAATTAACAATCGGTATTGCCCTATTCAAGGAATTTTGATCAAAAGTTTGTATTATTAAAAAATAATTAAAAGTTTGTATTATTGCGAGACAACAGGCAAAAGTTTGTATTATTCTTGTCAAAAAATCCTTTCAAAAATAACATGCAATGTAGGCGGGGATAGTCACTTAAATATATTAAAGCTATGTTTGGCAACACATTTAAGTCACCTTACATGAGTAGGTGCTAAAAGTTTAAGTCACCTAAGATAAATAGTGGTGTTTGGAGTAAGAGTTTAAATAAAATTTAAGCTCAAAAAATGACTGAAATTGAGTTGCTATCACATAAAATCTCAATTTAAGTTGCTGAAATTTTCAACTACCATATCAATTTAGCTCCTTTCAGCTACCTTATGAGTTTTAGTTATATTTCAACTTATGTTTCCAAACATAGCCTAAACTCAAAAATAAGCAATGACTTTTAGATCACAGTTCCCGTCCAAGCTAGAACTCTGCAACCACTTGTAACTTCTCCCACTTGGTGATTGCTTGCACGAGCAATATAACTCTTTGGCACACATTAATTGTTAAAGCTTAAGTGTATGTTGTTTTGACAAAATCTTGTAAGATACTCACACGTTAATATATGGTAGGGGCAATCCTAAATATATGAAAACGAAATAAGACATCTAAAATTCCGGCAGTCATAATAGAAGGGCAAGTTCAAGAAAATAGTCAAGATTGGACGCACTATCCCACACTACTGTAAAATGGTATAGAACGGGCTTCAGTGTAACAGACAAACAGGTACTGTGTAGGAAATTTTCATTTTTAACACGAGACACATGATGGTGATTGGTGATGACGACTGAAACACTCTAGTTTCAATGTTCCAACATATGCAATTATGCATATGAGCTACTGCAGAAAATGCAATTATCATCTACTTATCTAATTAATGACGAGAATTTGTTAGAAAAAAAGTGTGAAAAGAAGAAAATAATTTTTTACAATTGACAACAGCAGGGAAACGTAATATCCATAGTAGTATCCTCTCTGGCTGACGCAACAGCCAGCAACCGTCCACTACGTTTACCTCTTTAACCTACCCATTACGAGTTTAAGAGTTTCAACCACGACTTACTAGCTGAGTTTCCT
The DNA here is from genome assembly GCF_026745355.1 of Beta vulgaris subsp. vulgaris. Taxonomy (NCBI): domain Eukaryota; kingdom Viridiplantae; phylum Streptophyta; class Magnoliopsida; order Caryophyllales; family Amaranthaceae; genus Beta; species Beta vulgaris. The sequence goes on from NC_079206.1 coordinate 9,565,014, forward strand.
TAAAGTTTGTCCTCAGATCATCAAGCAGATAAAAAAAAAAGTTATGGAAGATATAGTATCGTCATCTGAGTGGCTCAATCTGAATGCACAGCCCGACTTATCATCAACGTCCCTTAAACGCCGCCTCCAAATTATAGTGGAGAGCAAGCCAGGGTGGTTCTATGGACTACTGTTGTAACCTAAGAGAACACTCAAGAAGGGGGGGTTGAATTGAGTGACAAAATCTAATCGATTTTCGCAAAAATCCTTTCACAGCTCAGTGCCAGGCTCTGAGCTGAACACTCGAAAATTGCTAATTTACGTTTTTGCGAATAATAAACTTAAAAGATATTAGATTTGACACAAGATATAACGTGGTTCAATCTCACCTCTGAGATCTACGTCCACAGAAACAAAAACTCTTTTATTTCTTTGAATCCTATAATATCAAACTCTTGATACAATACGATTCCCCTCACTACTAACCCTAGTAATGACTCCCCCAACACTTAACTCTAAGTGTTGGCACTCTCAATAATGTAAAAGTTACAGAAAAGAACGATCCTCAAAGATGTGCTTCTTAGTCAAGCAAATAGAGGACAATTCACTTGTGAAATAGTAACTTAAACCTAACAGCTCAGTGCTACGCTCAGTGCCAAGGAAATAGTTTTCAGCTTTTTACTTAGACTCGATTTTCTCTCTGAAAACTTGAGATCTAAAAGTGAATTATGAATCCCTTTTATAGAGTATGGACTGGACGAATATCCTTCCAAGGATATCTTCCAATTTCCTTAATTCAAGGGATTTAATTCTCTTTAGAAAATCAATCTTTATCTTTTTCTTCTTTATCTTTATTCTTAAAAAGATATGTTTTCCATAACAGATTTTCTATTCAACTCAAAAGATATTTTCCAAAACAAAATCTGATTTTATGAAACCCTTTACAAACACGTTTTGGAAAATCTGGTTTTATAAAAAATCTTTTTAAACAACGTTTTAAGGAAACGTGATTTTTGTAAAATCTTTTCCTTAAAACACGTTTTTATAAAATTCTGTTTTTATAAAAATCTTTTCTTTGAAAACACGTTTTTATAAAAACTTGTTTTCTGAAAATCTTTTCTTTAGAAAACACGTTTTTATCAAAAACTGATTTTTATAAAAATCTTTTTCAAAAACTTGTTTTATTAAAATCCGGTTTTTATCAAAAACTTATTTTCCTAATCCCTTTTGATTTCTGATTTAGAGAACTTATTTCCTTTTTATATAGAAATATAATTTTAATATAATTATTTACTTTCTTAACTCAAAGAAGATAATAATTATATTAACTTTATATTTCTATATTGAGCACATTGCATATTACTAAGCTTATTACATTTGAATCTAAAGTTACTATTCTAAGAAATTATAAACTCGAACTTCATTCTTGATTCTTCTTTTCTTCAAAGTCTTCGTTTATCAATTTCTTTCTTCTTCATGCATCTGTTGTAACTGTTACATACTTTCATGCTATAACATATTATATTAATTTTCATCATCAAAACATAACATGTGCATAAAACATAACATGTAATGCACAACAAATTCCCCCTTTTTGATGATGACAAACAATGAATATAATATTGTTAAATAAACATTTGTTCCTCTTAAAGTATGCATATATGCTTTTGTTCCCCCTCAAACAATGCATTGAATATTTAGTAATTACCCTTTTAGAATCTATCCGTACCTTAGATTAATAACTTCAATCATTCACTTGTCCCTACATGCTCATTTATATTTTATTCACATTATCTCAACCTAGGATATCATCAAGATTCTAGTCAATATTATATGCTTTCTTTTCCCCCTTTTGTCATTCTCAAAAAGCATCAAAAAGACAAAAAACACACATATAGTCAGAATAGATCCAAAATAATCCAATAGCTCAACTAAGTGGGCTAGGGATGCTGGTGCTACAACCAATACCAATTCACAATCATCAGAAAACATCCAAAAAGTATCCAAAAGTACCAAAACAGTTTAACAAAAACCACAAGTTTTACAAAACTACAAAGCAGCATCTAAAAGTCAAAGTAGAACTAGGATAGAAAAGGCTGTTCAGGGTTTGGACAGAAGTTGACGGTGACGTTGAGCGGCAAGGGTATCACTGGCTCGGAGTCGTGCCACAATCTGTTGCATCTGTTTTTGCATATCCCGCATATATTCCATCATCTTCAAACAACCAGCACACGCCTCTTTTGGTGTAAAACCCCTAAAATCCTTCTTCAACAACTCTCCTTTGACCACACACAAATCCATACGGCTCAAGATACTATCACACATAACATCCACACAAGCAACACCCTTTGAGGTGGGTGTCAGAACATCAAAAGCCTGAAAAACTTTGGTGAGCCATAATCCATAAGGAAAATAGAGCGAACTCAGGGACAAATTACGCATATGATGGAACATCAAGTGAGGAAGGCTAATAGGGTTTCCATGAATTAACAACCAAAGCAGCACCTGATCCATAATCAAACATTCACCCCGATTCTCAACCCTAGGTAAAATGGTCTTTGTAACAAGGTTTCGAAGCAGTTTGTGGGGGCCGAAAGTAAGGCAGAAGAAAAAATCTGGGCTTGCGGTAAGGGTTGATCCGACAACGTGCGACTAATAGTAGCATTATCAACACCAAAAACATGCGGCCAAGTTTGATAAGGGAGGTCCGAAAATCCAGCAGATGGAACCTCTAACAATTGACCCAATTCTTGAACAGAAAGTGTAATCATCACATTATTCACAGTAGAGGACAACACCAAAGATTCAGAAATTTCCAAGTTTTTGTAAAACTGGCGAACCTCATTCTAATACAGCATCATTATAAGTTAGTAACTTTAACCAGCCTTGATTCTCCACAGATTCTTTTAAAAACTTAAATTCAGGCCTAGAAAGCCAGTCATCCTCATAAACTCGACCGGAAAATACTTTGATGAGTTTTAAAGACTTGGAACGAGCCTTACCCGGTTTGCCTGCGGTTTTCCGTTTTCGAGGTTGCGAGGTTGAAGGCGGTGTAGCAGCGGAATTCGACGGACCTGACTGTGATGGCCGGCGAGGAGAAGGAGATGGGTTCGACTGTGGCACGGAGGAGGTAGCAGATCTGGTGGTTGGTTTTCGGACAAAGGTGTTGGTGGCCGGAGATTTTGAGGCGAAGGTTTTGAAGCGGCCTTTTGTGAAGGTGGGAGGTTTTGGTCGATTTGTGGGGGACGGTGGTGTTGGCTGTGGAGGTGGTGGAGGAGGTGACGGAGGAGGTGAAGGTGGGGGTGTCGGAATGCGCGGCGGAGAGGACGGAGGGGTTGGTGTGGGAGAGGGAGTGAGTGGATCGACGGTTTTCGAGAGAAATCGCCGGCGAGCCACTGTTTTCCGGCCCATGACTGTGTGGTGGGACGGTGGTTAGAGGAGAGAGAAAGGTAAGGTGAGGGTTTTGTTTAGGGTTTTGATTTTGAAAACAAGGAGGGGGGCGGTTATTTTCAAGTGAGTAGGGTTAGGTGGGGTAGGTATGGTAGTCCACTTTTCCTTTACAAAATGCCTTGCATAATTTTTTGAAAAATTTTATAAAAAATTTTTGAAATTCTTTTTTTTATCAAAGCAACATCAATGGAATTTTCGAAAATTGTGATACTTTTGTTGGAATTTTTCATGGAATTTTTCTGAAGCAACTTAGGTGTCAGTTATCAGGACAGCATCAATAGCCTTTTCAGGAGTCTTGAATTAAATCAAACATCTGACTTAGTGTAGGTATAATCTTTTGAACTCTTAAGTTTGCAAAGGGATCAAATAACAATAAATCAACTAGGCACTAGAAATCAACCCCAAGGCTAATCTAAGTTTTCAAATCTTTCACGAGCAAGAGGTTTAGTGAAAATATCAGCTATTTGGTCTTCAGTACAAATAAATTCAAGGGCTATATTACCTTTTTCACATGATCACGTAAAAAATGATATCTGATTTCTATATGCTTTGTACGTGAATGCTGAACAGGATTTTTGAGATGTTTATGGCACTTGTATTATCACACATAATGGGCACATTATCAATCAAACACCAAAATCTCTAAGTTGTTGTCTTACCCATAATACCTGTGCACAACAAGATGCGGCTGCAACATATTCAGCTTCTGCAGTGGAAAGAGCCACGGAATTTTGCTTTTTGGAAGCCCATGAGATTAAGCAAGGACCTAAGAAGGTGGCTGTTCCAGAGGTACTTTTTCTATCTACTAAAAATCCTGCATAATCTGCGTCAGAAAAACCAATCAAGTCAAAGTTGCCTCCTTTAGGATACCATAGATATAAGTTATTAGTGCCTCTTAAGTATCTAAGGATTCGTTTGACAGCTTTGAAGTGAGACTCCTTTGGACATGATTGAAATCTGGCGCAGAGACATACACTGTGAAGAATATCTGGTCGACTGGAAGTTAAATAAAGAAGAGAACCTATCATACCTCGGTAGATTGTTTCATCTACTTTCTTACCATTTTCGTCCAGATCTAACTTAAGTGCAGTAGGTACAGGTGTAGGATAAGTCTTTGAATCTTCCATACCATACTTCTTCAATAGTTCCTTCACATATTTCTGTTGATGTATCATGATGCCATTATCCAGTTGCTTGATTTGTAAACCTAGGAAGAAACTTAATTCTCCCATCATAGACATTTCAAATTCACTTTCATTAGTTCAGCAAAATAATGACATAATAATTCTGTAGTTGCTCCAAAAATAATATCGTCAACATAAATTTGAACAACTAGCAATTCTTCCCCCTTACTTTTCAGAAACAATGTCCTATCTACTGAACCTCTTTTAAAGCCATTTTCCATTAAAAAGATAGATAGCGTTCATACCAAGCTCTAGGAGCTTGCTTTAAACCATAAAGTGCCTTATCTAGTTTATAAACATGTTTAGGAAAATTTTGATCAATAAAGCCAGGAGGTTGTTCAACATACACTGTTTCTTTTAAGTACCCGTTTAAGAATGCAGTTTTGACATCCATTTGAAAAAGTTTAATATTTTTAAAAGCTGCAAAGGATATCAAAATTCGAATAGCTTCTAAACGGGCTACAGGGGCAAAGGTCTCATCATAATCAATTCCCTCTTGTTGGTTAAAGCCTTGGCACACTAGTCTGGCTTTATTTCGAACAATCATCCCACTATCATCCAGTTTGTTTCTAAAAACCCATTTTGTTCCAATTACTGATTGATGAGTGGGACGAGGTTCTAGATGCCAAACTTCATTTCTTTTGAATTGATTTAACTCATCCTGCATAGCCAAAATCCAATCAGGGTCAGTCAATGCAATTTTATAATTAGATGGTTCAATTTCAGATATAAAAGCATTGAAAGCACAAAAGTTATGAAGAGATGAACGAGTTTGGACTCCCTTTGATATGTCTGTGAGTATTAGGTCAGTAGGATGTGATCCTTGGTGTTTCCACTTCTTCGGAGTGAAAATTTCGTTCTGTGGCTCAGTGCCATGCTCTGAGCGTTCACTGTTGTTTTCGTTTCTTCAGCTTCTGTTGGTTCTGCCGACACTTCTTCTTCGACAGTTTCAGTTATCTCTTCTGCATCTTTTTCATTCTCGTCGCAGTTGTTGATTTGTTCTTCAGACTGTGCCATGCTCTGAGCCTCAGAACTTGTTTCAGGTTGATTCTCATCATGCTGTTTGTCTCGTGACTCTCTAATCAGTCCAATAGAGAAGTCTTCGTCATCATCTACCTGCACATCTTGTAAGCTTTTATCAGATTCATCAAATATGACATGGACACTCTCCTCCATACGCATTGTTCTTTTGTTGTATACTTTATATGCTTTGCTATGAGGAGAGTAACCAATGAACACTGCTTCATCACTTCTTGGATCAAACTTACCCAAATTATCCTTGCCATTGTTGTGAACATAACAAGTACATCCAAAACATCTTAAGTGAGAGATATTTGGTTTCCTACCTTTGATCAGTTCATATGGAGTTTTATTCAAGATGGATCGTACTTTAGTTCTGTTATATATATAGCATGCAGTACTTACTGCCTCGGCCCAAAAATTTCTAGGTAAGCCACTTTGTAGAAGCATGGTTCGAGACATGTCTTCTAAAGTACGATTCATCCTTTCTACAACTCCATTCTGTTGTGGTGTTCTTGGTGCAGAGAAATTATGATCAATTCCATTGTCATTGCAGAATTTTTCGAAATCTGTATTTTCAAACTCAGTGCCATGATCAGTACGGACAGACAGCAATTTACAATTTGTTTGATTTTGAACTTTTCGAATATGAACAAGAAAAACATCAAATGTTTCATCTTTCCCACCAATGAATAATGTCCAAACAAATCTAGAGAAATCATCAACAAGTACCAACACATATTTGCTACCACCTCTACTCCTTACACGCATTGGGCCACAAAGATCCATGTGAATTAGTTCCAAGGGTTTAGAGGTGCTAACAAATGTCTTTGACTTAAAAGATGATCGAACATGTTTGCATCTAGCACATGCATTACAAATTGTTTCCCAATCAAAGTTTATGGATGGTAAACCATCTACTAAATCCATTTTTCTCAATTTGTTAAGCAGTCTAGACTAACATGTCCAAGTCTTTTATGCCAAAGTAGTGGATTATCTTGTAGGGCACTCATGCATGAAATTTTCTCATTAGGTAAGGTATCTAGACAGATTATATAGACATTGTTTAATCTTTTACCTTCCAAAATTACTTCCCTAGTTTTCATATTCAAGATTTGGCACAAATTTGCCTGAAATTCAACAACATTACCTTTATCACACAGTTGTGATATACTTAACAAGTTGTGTTTCAGTCCATTTACCAACATAACATTCTCGATGGAGTGTGTTAGAGACTTGCCGACATTGCCTATTCCAATGATCTCTCCCTTTTTGTTGTCGCCAAATGTAACACACCCTCCATTGTGGGCTACTAGTGAGAGGAATTGTGTTTTGTCACCAGTCATATGTCTTGAGCAACCACTGTCGAGATACCATAGGTTGCTTCCTCTCACGTTTACCTGCACAAGAATCACTTGTTAGTTTTAGGAACCCATACTTGTTTGGGTCCCTTTTTCTTACGTTGAGCATCTAGAATGTCTTTTCTAACCCAGATTTGAGTGACATGTTTAATGTTCTTTGCAATTCGATTTTTCTTTTTGTTACAGTCCTCAATTAGGTGTCCATTATTTCCACAAAATTGCAAATAAGATATTCAGGAAGGCCAACTATTTTCTTTTTCGAAAGTCTCTTTCGAAGGGTCTGGCACTGAGCCTGGCACTGAGTCGCTGGTCAGAATATCCTAATCCTGTTTTTTCTGTTGTTTGTGGTGCAAGTTAGGTAATTTAGAGCATTCTTCCCATTGGTCCATTTTTCGTGCATCTTTCGAGCAATAGAAAGTTGTGATTCCAAATATTCAACTGAGGTGTTCAAATCACTACTTCTTTTTCGGGAAATCTCTAAGTCCTTTTTAACCTTATCCAGTTCTTCTTTTATTTTCTCATCACTAGGTAGCGTAGTGGGACAATTTCAGATTGTTGTCTTGATTTTTTAAGTTCATTCAACTCGTGATTTAAATTTTCAATTTGTTCCTCAAGACTAGACTTTTCAGCTTGGAACTCAGTGACTGGCACTGAGTTGTTTACGAGATTATCAACTAGAGTCTTTTCTTGTTTTAGTGTGTTTATCTCTAAGTCTTTCTCGTCAATCCTTTTTATTAGAGTTTTGTTTTCTTTCAGCAATTCCTTATATTCTGTTTCTAATCCAATTTTTAGCCTGGTCAAATTTTTTATTTCCTTTTTCATGTTATCAAAATTATCATTCATGTTTTGACAATCATCAATTACGTTTTCAAGCAATATGACAATTACTTTTGAAAGAAGATGAATTGAAGGTTTTAAAGAAGTTAGACTTACCTCACTGTCTTCTTCCTCTTCAAGAGGGTTCGAACTTTTAGCCATCAAGCATAGATGTGAGTCGTCATGGCTCAGTGCCGTCTTCAGAGTGGTCTGTACAGCATTCAGACATAATTTTGCTTCGTGGCTCTGAGCGTGGCACTGATCTTCGTCAGAATCCGAGTCTCCCCAGACTGCTGCGATCATGGCTTTCTTGTACTCCTTCTTAGACTGCTCTCGTTTTTCTCTAGGCTTTTCTTCATCCCACAGAGGGCATTCTTTAATCCTGTGATCATACTCACCACACTTGAAACAACCAGAGTTAGTAGCACTTTTCTTAGGGTTAAAAGTAGTGCCTTTACCTTTGGAGTTTCCACCTTTCCTGAAGTTGTTATTCCTATTCTTTTTCAGAAAGTTTTGAAATTTCTAGTTAGAAAGCTAGTTCTTCATCACTATCACTATCATCCGTTTCTACTTCAGTTTTTAAGGCCAACCCTTATTCTTTGGTTCACTTGATTTAGAGTCTAAAACAAGTTCGTGAGTCATTAAGGAACCAATGAGTTGTTCTAGTGAGAGTTTTGATAAATCCTTAGCCTCTTGAATAGCAGTTATTTTAGGAAGCCATTTATTAGTCAAACTTCTTAACACTTTTCTAACTAAATCTTCAGAAGAATAGATTTTTCCTAAAGATCTTAGTTCATTAGTTATTAGTGTAAATCTGGTAAACATATCTTTAATAGATTCTCCTTATTATTGTGAACAGTTCATATTGTTGGACTAGTAAATCTATCCTAGACTGTTTTACCTCGTTTGTACCTTCATGTGCCAATTCCATGTGTCCCAATTTCCTTAGCAGTGGTATGCAGAGATTCTTGAATATTTCAGGTCCAATTCCAGATTGGAGAATACTCATAGCTTTGAAATTCTTTTCTGCCTTTCCGTAGTCAACAGAATTGTACTCCTTTCCTTTTGTCGAACAGGTTCCTTTATGTCTTTGTTTTGAATAGGAAGAGGTCCAGTCTTTATGATTCTCCAGCATTGAAAGTCAGAACCTTGAATGTATTCCTCATCCTGGTCTTCCACCATCCATAATCTTTCCCGTTAAAATTGGACACTTGGAATACTTGTCGCGAAAGTCGTCTTGTGTGTTCATGATTTCTATTCTCTAGATGTGAGTCTTACGAGAATAGCCTGCTCTGATACCACTTGTTGAACCTAAGGGAACACTCAAGAAGGGGGGGTTGAATTGAGTGGTAAATCTAATCGATTTTCGCAAAAATCCTTTCACAGCTCAGTGCCAGGCTCTGAGCTGAACACTCGAAAATTGCTAATTTCGTTTTTGCGAATAATAAACTTAAAAGATATTAGATTTGACACAAGATATAACGTGGTTCAATCTCACCTCTGAGATCTACGTCCACAAGAAACAAAAACTCTTTTATTTCTTTGAATCCTATAATATCAAACTCTTGATACAATACGATTCCCCTCACTACTAACCCTAGTAATGACTCCCCACTTAACTCTAAGTGTTGACACTCTTATAATGTAAAAGTTACAGAAAAGAACGATCCTCAAAGATGTGCTTCTTAGTCAAGCAAATAGAGGACAATTACAATTGTGAAATAGTAACTTAAACCTAACAGCTCAGTGCATGCTCAGTGCCAAGGAAATAGTTTTCAGCTTTTTATTAGACTCGATTTTCTCTCTGAAAACGTGAGATTTAAAAGTGAATTTGATTCCCTTTTATAGAGTTGGAGGACGAAATCTTAAATATTTAATTTCTTAATTCAAGGTTTAATTCTCTTTTAGAAAATCAATCTTTATCTTTTTCTTCTTTATCTTTATTCTAAAAAGATATTTTTCCATAACAGATTTTCTTTCAACTCAAAAGTATTTTCCAAAACAAAATCTGATTTTTATGAAACCCTTTACAAACACTTTTGGAAAATCTGGTTTATAAAAAATCTTTTTAAACAACGTTTTAAGGAAACGTGATTTTTGTAAAATCTTTTTCCTTAAAACACGTTTTTATAAAATTCTGTTTTTATAGAAAATCTTTTCTTTGAAAACACGTTTTTATAAAAACTTGTTTTCTGAAAATCTTTTCTTTAGAAAACACGTTTTTATCAAAAACTGATTTTTATAAAAATCTTTTTCAAAAACTTGTTTTATTAAAATCCGGTTTTTATCAAAAACTTATTTTCCTAATCCCTTTTGATTTCTGATTTAGAGAACTTATTTCCTTTTTATATAGAAATATAATTTTAATATAATTATTTACTTTCTTAACTCAAAGAAGATAATAATTATATTAACTTTATATTTCTTATTGAGCACATTGCATATTACTAAGCTTATTACATTTGAATCTAAAGTTACTATTCTAAGAAATTATAAACTCGAACTTCATTCTTGATTCTTCTTTTCTTCAAAGTCTTCGTTTATCAATTTCTTTCTTCTTCATGCATCTGTTGTAACTGTTACATACTTTCATGCTATAACATATTATATTAATTTTCATCATCAAAACATAACATGTGCATAAAACATAACATGTACATGCACAACAACTACTCTGGCAAATTAGCAATACGGCGACTGCAGCCAACTACAGTCGTCGTGTTCTGGTATGTTCAGATGGTCATCACTTGATGAGAAGCCCTACAGTTGCAAATACTCATGAGACACTAAAGCCAGAATGGTTATCCTATTACACCACCTCGCTAAACAAATTTCTTGACATTGAAGACACCGGATCTATGATCGAGCAAGCGATGAATTCAGCCACGCACCAGTGGCTAACTAGTATCGATGGGAAGCTCAACTACTCGAGATGCCAAAGAGCCAAGGAAGCGATAATGCATGGTATCAGAACCCTGGTATTTGTACCAATTAGTTCAGGTGGAGTTATTGAAATCGGATCCTTGATTGAGATAAAGGAAGATTTGAGCTTGATTGAGCTAACATACTCTATATTTGGTGCTAGAGGTGATCGTGGTATGTTCAACTTTATCACCAACAGATGCGACAATACATCACCTGCAATGCAGCGAAGCAGTCACGTGGAGGCGGAAAGGCAAAGGCGGGACAGGCTGAACCAGCGTTTTTATGCACTACGTGCGGTAGTTCCTTATGTTTCAAAGATGGACAAAGCATCCTTGCTATCTGATGCCGTGATGTACATCAACGAGCTTAAGTCCCAAATAACTTCTGTAGAGGAAAAGCTCAGAGATCTGCAGCTCAGAAATTCTACAGTTGCAGACTTATACTATCAGCAGCATCCTCAACAATCTGAATGTCAAACTCATTTGAGCTCTTCCGCTGCTACGACCAGTAAGGCGGCCGTGAAAGTTGAGGTTGAGGTAAAGTTTCTAGGAGAAAGAATTGTAGTCAGAGCTCAATCTTGGGGTTTGAGTTTTCCTGAAGCAAAATTGATGAATGTGTTGAAAGATCTGAATTTGGTAATCTGCAACGCAACTATTTCAAGTATCAGTGAGGAAATCGTGCTTCAGAATGTTATTGTAGAGAAGCCAACTGAGATTGATGAATTCATTAAGACGAAAGAAGGGTTAACAAATACTATACTTCAGAAGCTACAATCATGACTTCTAATGAACTTTCAAGTACGTTTCAAGGCTTTATTAGATTTAGTACTAAAGTAATTTCTTCTTTATGGTGTCTTAATGTAAAAATTTTACAATAGCCTTCTTCGAAAAAGGTCACAGAAAGCGTGCACTGAGAACAACGAATTTGTCCACGCCAAGATTACAGGAATTGATAATTGTACCACGTCATTTAGTAGTTCCTTAATTTATGCATTTTTAATTTAGTCAGTTAACTGATTAATTTCAAAATTATATTGTTGGAATATGCTCCAAAATTAGTCAAATAGTTTTCCTAATAATTAGGATTAATTAGTTGCTAATAATTAGTTAGCAGGTTAACAAATAGTGGTCTAGATAATGGTCTAGTTAGTGGGATAGCAAGTAGTGGGCTACATAGTGGACATGTTATTAGTAGTGCTTTCTATGCCTATTTAAAGGTTGTTTTGTTTATTCATTAAGTGAGTACATGAAAAATATATTATAATATAGTCTTTATAATTCTCTCCAAGTTTCTCTCTTTCCTCCTCTAAAAATTTCTACATGGTATCAAGAGCTTCAGGTTAGATCCGGAAAGGGAAAGAGATGAAGCAAAAAAAAAAAAAAAAAAAAAAAAAAGAGAGAGAGAGATAGAGAGAGTAAAAGAGAATTAAAAACAAAATTGAGTAAAAAGAAACAAGCAACGCAGCTTGATTTCATTGTTTGTGAGCAATTTTTTTGTTTAAGTGAAATTTTTTGTGTTTAACCATGAAAGTAATGGTTGGGTGTGATGCGTTGTTGGATTCCCTTTTAGCGGTTCCCCCTTAGGGGGTCAAGGGGGGAAGGCCGGAAAGGGGGGTCACAGGGGGGATTTTATCCCCATCCGTCGCCCGTTCAATTTCCGTAAGGAAATTAAATGAGGGCGTACCAAAGCTGACTGGACCAAGAACATTTTCTTTAGGATGGATGGAAGCACGGAGGGAATGGGAGATCGTAAGTAACTCAGTGAATGCTCTCCAAGAAGGGCTTGTTTGGAAGAAGGAAATGAAATATGAACAACCGCGCTGGTCGTACGTAACTCAAACTAAGATTCTAATTCCATATGATTTAAAGAGGGCCTAAAAAATTGTTGAGTTGAAGATCGAGTAATCTTTACGAGTGTGTGGAAGTCGTACTCAACGCAGAGACGGTTTTCGAAATTAAAGTAGTGGACTTAGTCAATTTGCAAGGCAACGTCAAAATGAGTATATGGAGAGAAGTGCTCCATTGAGTGAAGGTTGGTGATAATGTGCATCAACAAATTGAAATATGGTGTTGGTGATAATGTGTATCAACAAAAGATGGTGTTGGTGAGAAGTGCATCAACAAATGTTTGGTGATGAGAAGTGCATCACATTAGGAAGAGAAATGCTTCCATGTTAATGGAGAGAAGTGCTCCATGAAGATAAAAAAAAAAATGAAGGTCCATCATGTGGGAAAAATTACCAAGAATCAAGATTGTGACATAATGTTTAATGTTGGCTCCTACAAATTTTGGAGCAAGGGGGTGTGTTGGATTATGCTCCAAAATTAGTCAAATAGTTTTCCTAATAGTTAGGATTAATTAGTTGCTAATAATTAGTTAGTGGGTTAACAAGTAGTGGTCTAAATAATGGTCTAGTTAGTGGGATAGCAAGTAGTGGGCTACATAGTGGACATGTTATTAGTAGTGCTTTCTATGCCTATTTAAAGGTTGTTTTGTTTATTCATTAAGTGAGTACATGAAAAATATATTAAAATATAGTCTTTATAATTCTCTCCAAGTTTCTCTCTTTCCTCCTCTAAAAATTTCTACATATATTTAATAAATTCTTTTCTTTATTTACTATATTTGGTGTATAAGCGTGATTAACGAACTTATACAGTTATACTAAAATAAAATACATGACATTCAAAAAAAAATGACATTATACCTTTTAATATATGATTACTTATACAGTTATAAAATAAAATACATCATATTATACCTTTTAGTTTAATATATGATTTTTTTGTCAAGGTATGAATAACACAATTAAACCTTATAATATACAAAATTGTGCTTTAGAAATTATAATATATGAACTTTGACCTTATGGCATACGAAATATTACTTCATAAAAAATTTTGGCATATTATTTAAACTCATTAACGTCTTCTTCAATGACCCCAAACCTCAATTAACAGCGAGCATGGTAATTTATGGACAATTAGGATCCTCATTTTTCGATTTAATTTGAAGGAAATTATAGTTCATGAAATTGAAATTCTCTCACTGTTTGTGTAGCGTAACCACAAATGAATATGAAATTATCGGTGTCTAGGTCAAGCTTGTTGTTCAGTTGGCCGGCTATAATGGTATTTTTCGACTTGCCTTAGTTAGAAGATAACAATCATTTATCCGTTAAAATTCGCGTAGTAGTTGTGGTTAGTGTTGTAATTTGGAAAACACCTTAATTACCATGGGTTGGTCATATCATATTCATACATACATTAAATGAGTTTACCATGTGGCACCCATATTTTGACAATGCCCAAAGAAAACTATGTAGATGACCAAAAATCAGTTTTAGGCCCCATTATTGCTCTGTCGATATACAAGTTAACTATAACATGTATAAGTTAGATATTTGAAAATTTTAGTTGAACCTTAATTAAACAAAGTAATATTAAATTTGAACTTCTACATTTTATAGTTTAGAATGAAATTGTAAGGGCCAACAAGACTAATTATATAATGATATGTCTACATAACAATATGGAAACAATAAAATAAACCATCATGGCCCATTATTACCCTTTAGAAAAACAATTCAACTTCGTTAACTTCCCCATGCGCACAAATTCCAGTAATTGTACAATCATTGTTTCCTTTTGGCACTTAGTATTCCCCTTTTTTGTCTTTTTATGTATTTAACCCCCTTCCCTTGTACTTTTCTTCTTCCCAAGTACTTTATTCTTCCCAAGTACGCTACTTTTTTCTCCACTTTCTCGCTTTTCTTCTTGTGTCATCTTTCTCAAAAGATTATTTTTTACATATTTCTCTCATCTTATCTTCCTTTGTGATGGCTCAAAATGACGACAACCTCCTCTCCTTAAAGGAATGTTCCAAACCTCTCTCCTCCAAATGGTAAGTCCCCTCTGTATTTTTCAAAATTTGTGCAATCTTTTGTTTATTGGCATGTTTCCTGAAATGTGTGAAGCAATAATTGTTTATTTGTTTGTGGTTGTAGTAATTTACTTATATAAAGAGGTTTTTTGACGTTAGATGGTGTTTGTGGTTTAGCTAATTAAAATTGAACTTAAATTTTTTGAAATTGATGTCTGTAATTTTATAATACTTGAAGAGAAGTTGATTTAGTTAGTTTAGTAGTTGTTCAGTTGTTGGTTGGCGATGTTAATTTAGGATGATGTTGAACTCTGTTTTTTTTTTTTTAATGATGAACTAGGTTTGACAGCCCTGGAGAATGCACATGAAATCTGCAGCGATATGGATATTTCGCTCTTCTATATCTTTATCAAACTGGAGTGGCAGACTAGAATGAATGTTGAATGTACTTGCAATAAAATGATGCATATGGTCAAGGTATGGATATCTTGCTTACTCAGAAGGGCCTAATGGGGGGTTTAATACCTGGACACTTGATGGTATCATCTACAACAATGGCACATACCTCATTGCTTTATTTGAAAAAGATATGACAGTGCATTTTGATGGGTTTCCTCTGCTATTCAAGGAGGATTAGAGGATGACAGTTAGTGTTGGTGGTTAAATTTTTTTTGTTGATATAAATGGTGGGTAAGCAGTAGTATTTGTTTGGGGTTAAGTTGTTTTCTATGTTATGTTGATTGTTGGATTTAGGTTTGTGTCATAGCTTGTTTGAAGTGAATATGACAAATAATTATTTCCTTTTGTGTATGTCATTGCTATGACACTAGTTTATGGACAACGTGGCTAAGCACTATTTGGTTGTTAATGTAAAGTGTTTAATTAAGTCATTAAGTAATATGTAATATGATGATTTATGGAATGAAATGAAATGATTGTATTTGTTACACACTCAACTTTGTTTATATGTTATTTATTAGTTAAAATTGTACATTTGAATAAATTGAGTTGAGTCCTTGTATAGTTGTGCACTATAGGGGATCATGGAGCATGGATTGTGGTGTGGGTTACAATGGAGGACATGTCAAAGTGTTTAAGCAGTTACTTGCCTCTTTTAGTGTGTCACATATTAAGGATATAATTAATGGCATTGGATATATTGGATTTTTAAAAGCATGTTTGAAAAATCATTCAAATACTTAGGCTTCCACTTGTTAACGACCACAAAAGTAGCTCAAAACAACTTAAGATACTACCGTTAGGTAGTAGCCAACCAATCCATAAGCTGTAGTGCAAGTTCCAAAGTAGGATGTTTAGAAATAACTAACCAAATCCTAGAAAAATTCATGATACATCATAACAATTACACTTATTAAACCAACATAACCTTGGTTAATCAAGATACTAACAACTCGGGTGCAAACTAAAATAAAAAGGCATAACATAATTCCTAATAATCTTCGGGGACGAAACAAACATCATCTTCATCATTTTCGTTATCATCATCACCGAAAACATCATCCTCATCAACATCATCATCCCTATCAGTACGACGTGTGCTTGCACCATCATCTCCCTCTTCATCATCCAAGTTATTGTCATTGTCATCGCATATGAATCACACAAAATGATTTTATTGCTTTAAAAAATGCAGCTAATAAAGTGTGGACTAAAGACAATCCACTTGATGAAAAAACATATATAACGCCATCTGATAGTAGCTTTCCATTCTAACAATAGCAATATGACCACAGTCGAAAAAATACACACAGATGTGTATCCCAACAACCACCTGATAGATTCAAATTGAAATTAAATCTATAAGTTCCCACAATGTTTAACAAATCATATATAAAATGGTATCTAAAAAATTAACAAAATATGTGGAAAAGTCCATAAGCAATTTAACAGCTACCAAATACTCATGCGAAAATACGACTAAATGAAACCAGACATGCTGGTGTAATGTAAACAGTAATTCTAGTATGAATTAAGGTTAAAAATACCTAAAGTTGTATTTCTAGAAATGTTGTCGCCCGTTTCGAAACGCTTGGGCATCTCTTTGGTTGCTACTACACGAATTTGCTCCATAAGTGAAGTAGTGATGACCTCCGAATCTAGTCGCCTACACATCTCCTACTCCATAAAGCTTTCCAACATATGCAACATTCCGAACCATCTCCTCTTTCACACCTAATATACCATCTCCTTCAGGATCCTTAGTTGGGGCCTTCACAAATGAAGTTTCCCTTTTCGGCGCATGCCTAACACCACACTTCTTCCTTACACGTAGCATTGGATCGAACGTATATCCCAAAGCAAGAGTGACTGTGTTGCTATTGAGCGACATTGTGTATTCATAGTCTGCAATCACCTCATTTGAAAGGTCCACTTAGAAGTGCCTAAACACCTTAGTCAGCCACTTCTCGTAAGTAAGGAATCCTTTTTTTTTACTCTTATGAGCAACAACCATGTAGTTGATCATCATCATCGGCATGTCCATCTTATTCTTGGCAAGGATGCAGTCCATCACCAACATGTCTAGTTAGGTAAGGGAAGATTTCCTACCCAAGCGATAAATGAAAGGAGTTAAGAAGGCGAGCGGGCATTGGTAGTTCATTCATGGAAGGCTTATTTATTCCTTCGGCATCTGGATCATTCAACACAGGCCTGATGGCCGCCGTGGGATCAAAACCATTTATTGTACTCTACTTATTTCCTAGTAAATATTGTATCCTCGTCGTTAGAATCTTCACACTTTTCCCCAACTCGGTATCATTTAGAACTATTGACCTCCCCTTCACCCCAAGTATAATGACAACGAGATTGATCATGATGATAGGAATGATGATGATAAGAAGCTAGGTGGATGATGCCAAAAACCAAGAAGCCAATACGATTGGCCTAGCAAATGAGCACTCCGCCTCAACAACAGATGAGGATCCCCCAGAGGAGAATCAAGAAACAAAGAATACAAGGAGGAAAATAAACAAAGGTAAGATCATGCGGAAAAGATTGAAACAACTCTAGGAAACGATAAAGAGGTTAGTTAGTTGATTATTTAAGAATCTGTGAATCATAGAATTTACATTATTTACTGTATTTGTTCATGTATGCAATCTGAAAGTATATATTTAGGACATTACCAAACCAAAAAATTGTAATTATATAGAATTTCTTCATTACTTTGAGCATCATTGTTTATAGTTGCTCACATATGTCGTGAATGAGTTCAGGTTGATGAAGAGGGGCCATTCTAGATAAAACATGTTGCGATAAGTATCGCGATGAGAAAATGCAAGCTTGAGACAAAAGCAATGCTGGACTATGTTATATCCGATAAGGAAGACTCTGAGTAGTCGGTGAAGTTAATTATCTTCAACCATTTTTATCTGTTGGCTGGTTTCACTTGGAAATTAAACTTTTGTGAACATGAACCTTTAACTTTGTGTTCTTACTTTTGTAGTAGTTAGGTGTTGTTTAAGTCAGAGTGGACATATCTATTGAGGAGACAGTTACGGACCTTGGGTTCGGGGTGTGAATTAACGGAACAAGTAAGGAATTCATTACCAAATTAAATATCTAAGATTGTTTTATAAATAATTGAAAATCCATTGATGCTTAAATTGAATGTGGGATTTTTTCCAGATCATCAATTTAGCGGGGATTCGAGAGACGATAAATAAGCAAACAATTTTTTTCATCCCTGCGGCACTCCGGGTTAGTTGTGATGTCCTCAAGCTGCTGTTTATAATGGTTGGAATTTGTCATGAAATTGTAATGTATTTAATATTATTAAAAAAATTTCAATATTAAAGACATTGGATGTGAAAAGGACGAGTAAGGGATCACAATATGTCCCGGATTCGCCTATTATGAAAATATAATACATGCCAGATGATCCAGACCAATGCAAAGAGGTAATTGAAATTTCCCTATATTTTTTCAGTAATTATTGTTTTTGGTTTGAGGAATAGTTTAATAATATAGCCTATATATTGTAGATCATTGTTCCACTGTGGTAACATAAGCCATACCTTTTTTACATTTGTGTTGTTTGTATGGAGGAATCAAAAATATACATGCTTGATTCACACCCTGATGAAAACACGCCAAAAAGGATTGATAATGCCAAATGGCAGGTATTCGTCTTTCATTGCCTGATTGGTTGGAGGTTTTTGTGTGTATGTAAAATACTGGCCGCAAGTCTAGCACAGATTAGGAAACTGTCCACACTTATGTCTTGAAACAAGTCAGATATGGGGTTGAAAAGGTTCAAGGCATTTTCTGGTTGGGAAATGAAGCAGGTTAATACCCCAAGACAGGCTAACGCGTACGTCATTCACAAGTCAACTTTTCTACTACAATATCTTTTTGGAGACTGCTATGCGTTTTTATTAAAGTCTCCCACTTTTGTTTTAGATATGATTGTGGAATGCATGTAATCAAATACATGGAAGCACATAACAAGAGAAAGTGGAAAAACAAGAAATACTTTGAGGTAATGGATATCTATGTTTTATCTTAGGGAAAATTCCTCAGGTACCCCAGAGGTTTAGCGTAATTCCCAAATTACCCCTCACATTTGGGGAATTCCTCAAAAACCCATGAGATTTGTGTTTATGTTCAAAATGCCCTTACTATGGACGGAACCCTAACGTTGTTAGGTTTTCTCCTATCTCTCCCCAATTTTCTCTCTATCCTCCCACCATCCTCCATTGATGAACCTCTAAGCTTTCTTACTCCCACCATCCTCCATTTATAGCATTCTAAACCTCAGAATTTTCTCTCTCTCTCCTCCCACCATCCTACCGCTTTTTTTTCGGTACCCAAAACAAACCCATTCACACCTACACCGCCACCTGACTGTCGCCCCATCGGCGAACACCACCTTCACTGCCATAGTGCCGCCAAGTCGCAGCACCAGCCACCCCACCTCCTTCCTTTCTCTTTCATTGCTCATCCCGTCATCTCCTACTACTCTCGGCCCACTCTTTCTGCTCTTCGCAGACCATCAGGACCACCAAGCTCTTCTCGCCACTATTGCCTCCTCCTTGTCGTTCCGCCGCCGTCGCAAACTGCCACCCCTCTTGCCAGTCGTGGAGCCTCAAGCAAGCAAAGCGAGAGAGAAAGAAGAAGGAGGCAAGTAGGGCTCCGACGATGCTCCGGGGGGTGTTGCTATTCTGGCGGTGCATCGGCGAGGGTGCGTAGGTGGTGCGGTGGTTTTTCAGCGGCATTTATGGCTCAAAGTCAAAGAAGAAGAAGAGATGAGTAGTGAATAAAATGGGAGGAGAGATGTAGAAGATGAACATAGTGAATAAAATTAACGGTGTTAACCTGTCGTCATTAGTAAAGGTATTTTAGACCCAAACAAAAACCTCGGGGGTATCTGAGTAATTCCCCAAATGTGAGGGGTAAATTGGGAATTTGCGTCAAACCTTAGGGGTATCTGAGGAATTTTCCCTTTAGCTTATCCAACCTTGCATATTTTTCATGCATTGTTGCATGCACATTAAAGCAATAGGAAGCAATATACGGGTAATCATTATTAGTAGATTTACCTGTGGCCTTGCTGGCTACATTATTGCTTTCGCGCTTTTAGTATGGCTGGTGACTCCAATCGCTTTTCTTCTGGTTCTGGGACTTCTGATCGTAGTTGGGCTCGCTTCCGTACCTGGACACCTCGTCCTCTTCGACGCGGATTTCAGCCATAGCCCTGGCTCGAACTTCCTCGAATGTGCTACATGGGTACCTGGTTAATTCATAATACAATCTAGACTTATATGTTCTCATGAACGCTTCTATACCGGTGGGAACATCCAGGTTCTTGACTGACATCATCTCCTTGTTGAATCGATCCAGGTATTGTCTCACAGCTTCATTTGCCTTTTGAGTGATGCGATACAGGTCGCCTGTATGCTTCTCCAGAACCCTGCTGCTAGCAAACTGCATATAAAACTTGTTAATCAAAGCAGCGAAATTTTGGATGCTACCTAGTTTTAGGCTGATCAGCCACTGCAGGGCAGGCCCATATAAGGTGGCCCCGAAGGATTTGCACATAGTAGCTTCCATTAGGTGCTCAGGAATGGATAGAGTCCACATTTTTTGCTTGTATTGCGCTACATGATCGTAGGGATCCGCAGCTCCATCATACAGCTTATGCGGCTGGGTGACATTGATCTTCTTAGGAATCCTTTGTCTCGCAATTTCTTCCACGAAGGGGGATTGAGCATAGCCATCTGGAGATTCCTCAGCCACAGGGGTTATTGGTGCTCCAGGCAACTTCGTCAGCATGCGAAGTATCTTCCTGTTCTGAGATTCCAGGAGGGCCATTTTCTTGGCTGCGGGATCAGCTTCCTCTGCTTCTTCGTCAGACCTGGCCTCTTCATCCTCGCCTTCGCTGGCCTCAGAATCTTCGAGATTAAGAACTTTGGGAATCACACCACGGGCACGGGTCTTAGGTGTCTTGCTGCTCTTGACGGACTCTAGCTCCTTCCTAAGGCCGTCGATGGTCTGCTGGGCTTCAGATTGAGTGCGGTGAAGGTCTTCTTGAGCCTTCAGCAAAGCTGCTTTCATTGCATCGGCAGAATCGTCAGCCATCTTTCAGAGTAGGATTAAGGTGTTTCTTTTTTAAGATTTTAATGAGAGTTTAGCTGTAGAGACCTACGGTGGGCGCCAAACTGTTTATGCCAAATTCTGATCAGCCAGAACTTAGCTGAGGATCTACAGCTAATATAAATGCAGCTAGGAACAATAAAAGAAGCTAGCTACGGAAGTAAACAAATGCAAAAAAGAGACAAGACACCAAGAAATGGTGACGCGGAAAACCCCAAGGAAAAGGGTAAAAACCGCGGGTAGCAATGAGGCTACCAATCCACTATGTATGAAGATTACATACAGCTTATAGCTAGTAGCTTGTAGCTTGCACTAAGTACACTTATAAATATTATGAAAGTAAAGAGAAGTGTTTGAATGTAATTGATGCGAATGAACTGCCCCTTCCCCAGTACTTCAACTTATATTTATACCCGTACATTTATTAGAACGTTACTCTATATGTTTACGTTACACAACTAACTCCTAATAAGGTGCCATGACCTCCTAATATCAAGGAGTATCTTCACTTCTGCTCAACAACTGCTTCAGCCCTATTTCTTAGGCACAACAACATTATTTGACTTGGTCTTGATTATCCCTTGTTTTGAATCTTTCTTAGGGTTTTACAAGTGCTTGCTACAGCTGCTAACTGATGCTTTCTAGCTGAACTCTAGGTGGTCACGCTAGCCAACGAACCTGCACAACTCAGCTTAGGCAAAATTTAGGACATAACAATCTCCTCTTTTTTTAAATCCAAATCTTGACCATGCTTTAAAAATCATAGGTTTTATGTCAAAAAATTGAAATCCTCCCGCCAAGATTTCATCTCTCTATTCAATCGATTTCAATCTTACAATGAATAAACCCTTGCCAATTGCAGCAACTTTATCAATCCCTTTCTTTCCCCAAATTCGTCGAATGAATCCTTCCATTACAGGGATTGGTGGGTTTGAACCAATGACATAACAAACCAAAGCATTCTCCCAATAGGCAATTTCATCTTGTATATCTTCCATATCAATTTTAATGGCGTGATTAGATGAATTAGGTTTATTCACATGTTCAATTACAGGAGATGTAACTTTTTCAAATTCAGCCATTAAACTTCACGATTGAGGATTACCTATCTTCTCCATTCGAGTCTGGGTCTCTTTCATAATTGTCAATTACTCTGAAAGTTGATGTTTATCTTTCTTCTGCTGTTGCAAATCCTCAATCGAACGATCTGGTGAAAGAATTTCACCCCCAGTTGGTGTTTCAACCTCCATTGCTGCAACCCCATGGAGCTCCGCAACATTACGAGTTTTCCTTCCTTCTGTGGAGCCAGATGGACAACTCAATTTCACTCCCATATCCTGTTGTTTTGGTGTTTTCCCCTTTGCTTTCGAGCTTCTGTCCATGGCTGATAATTTTTAGAGTAGAGAGGAGATTAAATAATATATGGAGAAGTTTTGCATTAAACTTGCTCAATTAATCTCAATACAATAAGTGTCTTTTATAGGCTTACAATAAAAAGTAACTAACTAAAAGTTAGCCACACTACTAAGTAGTGAAAACATGTCCTATACCATACCCTTAATAACTACTATTCACTAATCACATTTTAATTATAAAATAAATTACCACTAACTTACTACTAGCCACTAATCCAAATTGTTAGGAAAATCATTTGACTACTTTTGGAGCATAATCCAACACACCCCTTTGCTCCAAAAGTTGTAGCAGCCATTTGTAACATCCTATTTTGCATCATATCGAACCCACTTTGTCAACATTTCAATATGTTGCTGCACATTATCGCCAACTTCACAGTTTTGATGCACTTCTCACCAACGTCACATTTTCGGAGTACTTCTCTCACCACGACCTTGTGAAGCACTTCTCTTCACCACGACTTTGTGAAGCACTTCTCTTCACCACGACTTTGTGAAGCACTTCTCTTCACCACGACTTTGTGAAGCACTTCTTTTCACCACTTTGCATAGAATCACAAATATTTTTTTTTTTTCAACCACTCTTGCCATGGTGGTTTGCCCTACATTTTTTTTTTCACTCATAAAACAGATGATGGCCTGCAATGGCTTACTTCTTACACTCTCTCTTTCTCTCTTTTTTTGGCCTCCAAGGATCTAACCTAAAGCTCTGATACCATGATAATTTTTAGAGTAGAGAGGAGATTAAATAATATATGGAGAAGTTTTGCATTAAACTTGCTCAATTAGTCTCAATACAATAAGTGTCTTTTATAGGCTTACAAAAAAAGTAACTAACCTAAAAGTTAGCCACACTACTAAGTAGTGGAAAACATGTCCTATACATATCCTTCATAACTACTATTCACTAATCACATTTTAATTATAAAATAAATTACCCACTAACTTACTACTAGCCACTAATCCAAATTGTTAGGAAAATCATTTGACTACTTTTGGAGCATAATCCAACAGACGGGTATGAAAGATCAGCGTATTACCACACCCCGAGAGAAAAACGAGAGCCCGCGAAAGCTTTCTTCTATTCCTCAAATTTTCTCAATCTCATACTTACAAGTATTTTCTTTTCATGAAAATCACATATCATTTATTCTTTCCTCTATTTGATTTCGTTTACTTCCATTAATTGAACCAAATATGCATCAATGAAGAATATGTCACTACATTACATGGCTACGCTTCATTTTTCTACTAACTTATGTAGTATATGAGTTGAATACTCCTTGGAGTTATTAAGCGATTAAGCTAATTCTGAAGTGTATGCTTTAGTTGACCAATAAAATTGAGACTAACAGAATATAATAACACTAACTAGTTATTAGGCCCGGGCTATGCCCCGGGTAAAATTTTTTTTATTATCAATATAATACTTTATGATAATAAAACCAAATACAACTTAGTCTAGTGGTTAAGAATTTGGTATATGTACGTGAGATCTTGGGATCAAACCCTATTCTACGCAATTTCTAAGTTTTTTATTGTACATGAATTACATGAACTAAAACTCCATTGGGAGAGCGCCATGTGGCACATTTTCTTCTTTATGCACGTCTTTCAATGTTTGATATAGTTACCCACTTTTATTAAGGATCTGTTTGATTTGATGTAAAATATTTTTTAAAAAAACGTAAATGAATATTAGGTTTCCTATATTTGGATCTAATGCAAAATTATTAAACTAAGAAGGGCAAAATGGAGATGTTGAGAACGAGATAGTCGAGAAAAATGATTTTTCTTTATATTTTGGAGGAAGTGTTTATAAAGGGATGGAAAGCTCTTTTCCACCTTAAATTTGCTTTTTAAATCGCTTATACAACCAAACAACAAAAATAGGGAAAAATGTCTTTCCTTAAAAGAAACGGAGACTGAGTCACGTTCATTTGTGGTATAAAGAATAACATTGTGTATTTCTTCTACTTTACATTAATTAAGTTTTTTTTTAAAAATAGAGGATAAATTATAGGAAAATTCTCATTGGTACCCTCTATTATATTTTTGGCTTTTTCCACTGGTAACCCTCAATTTCTTTTAATCCCGTTGGTAACTCAGTAACCCTTAGTCATTGTCCTAATATCAAACGTGACATTATGAAGAAATAAAATGTTAACTTCGATAACTTTCCATTAGAACTTAATGCCTTGATTAGGGCGTCTTAGTTTGCGTGCCATAAAGTTTATTCAGTTAAAATTTTAGGGGGTCATTTTGATCTTCAAGGGTCATAATTGACAAAAGGACCCGAAATTACTCATTTTGTGTGTTGTTAAACTCATAGAGAAAACCATTTGTGTGCCATTAATTTTTAACATAAATTTTCAACATTTAATTGCAATTAACATGTTTTTGCTTCATAATGTCACGCTTGACATTTATGAAATAATTGAGGGTTACCACGAGATTAAACAAAAACAAAGGATTACCAATGGAAATTCACATTCTTATATTGATTTGTGTTAACCAGTTGGTCTTGTAAGAGACTGTCTACTATTAATATAAAAGTAGGCGCGGCCCAAGCTCAATATGAAGAAGAGAATGGAACATCTTTCTTAATATAGTGACTAAATCTATTTAGTGACCATTTTAATCTATTTAGTGACCAGCTTAATTTATTCAGTAACAACATTCTTTAATTCATTTAGTGATTGATTTAATCCATTAAGTAACCAGTTTGATCCATTCCGTAAGACTCTTAGGCTATTTTAAAAAATTCTTTGTTGTAATTCGAGATTCAAAGGGAAACAAAGGAAGGAGAAGAGAATGGACGACTAGGATGTTGCAAGATACCTAAAAATAGTGTTAATTAAGTTAGATAGAAACAGAATGGGCTTGTTAGGATAACGTAGGCTTGAGGAGTTAATTTTATATTAAAATTGTGTTAACTTTATCATAAAATTTTTGAAATATATCAATGTCTTTCTCTAGGTTTCCTTTTCTTTGAGAGAATTTGTAATTTGATCTATACACCGTACCAGACTACTACAAAATTGACCAATACACCTAACGTTAAAATTTAGATGTTGCTTTCACCAACCTTAAACCTAAGCATAGTCATGCTAGTGTTTAGAACTGAATCCTACGACGAATGGACTTGTCTGGTAGTATTTCCGTAAGTTAGCCAAACAGATTTACGCATCGATACTAAACTCTATAGCAGTTACCAGTTATCCTTTTCCAGTTCATGCAAAATTGCCCTTTTCCAGTCAATGTTTGGTGACAAAGTCAATACCCAATACAGAAGTATTAATTTGCCCTATAATGTTTTTTAATGTTTTTTTGGGAGCCCTTCGAAACCCTGTGTAAAATGAAATTTTATCTGGGCTGCTCCCACATTGACATAGGGTCACTCATCTAGAGGTCTAATAAGTCTCAAACTCTCTCCCCCCTTCAACAATATTGAAGTATTCGCTTCTACCAAGATTTGAACATTGATCTCTCATGTGACAGATAGGAAGTCATACCATTAAATACAATAGTACTTGATTTGTCCCTATAATTTATGGATGTTGTTATGTGTCGTCCTTGTCCTTTTTTTACTAAAACTATTGGTATTCACACACACACGCACGCACTCCCCCCCCCCCCCCACACACACACACAAAACAAAGTTATTTTTGTCTTTTTTTGGACGAAATGCAAGCACGTAGGAGGGAGGAGGAAGAGGACGGAGGAGGAAGAAGAAGGGATCGGAGGAGAAAGGAGAGGAGGGAGGTGGTCAGCTATTGTGGTGGTGACGATAGTGGCACTGGTGATTATAATGATTGTAGGTTAGAAGAAAACGAGGTTGGAGAAAGAAGAAGAGAAATGCAGCAAAAAGAGCGGGAGGTTTTAGTAAGGGTTTTGCTAAATGACGCCCAAATTACTTACTAATGTCCTAAATACTATATTTTTATACTTTTATACTGTATATGCATACCTTCATTTCTTTTCATTTTCCAATTTTTTTCTCTCTTTCTTCTTTTCACTTCCCCTTTCCCTACCACCACAGTCCACCACCGCTGGATCCCGCCAACACCGGTGCCACCATGCAATAAAAAAAATACCCAACAAACAAGCAATATTCTTACAAAAATTCACAAATTCCAGAATGAAACTTGTTGAAGATGAAGTTTGAAACAATCGCATGATTACCCAGAAAATCGAAGACTAATGTTTGATTCTGGAAGTTCAAAGGACAACAATAATATTCAAAATTGCAAAAAATTAAAGGTACTCAATGATTTAGGCAAAAAGCTAGTGAACAGACATGGCTCTTCATACCATAAATTAAAATATTCTGAATTTTTTTTTAAAAAAAATGGTGAGGGGTCCACCTAAGACGCCCCATGACTGAGGCGCCTGCCAAAGAAGCCTCCTTTTTTTATTTTCATATATATATATATATATATATATATATATATATATATATATATATATATAGAGAGAGAAGAGAGGAGGAAGAGAGAGAGAGAGGAGTCCACCATGGATGCCCCACCACGGTGAAGGCGTCCATGACAGGCGCATCACCCTGTGGTGGAGCGCTTGCCATGCACGCCTCCACCGGTGCTGGAGCGACCATGGTGGACGCCTCTTTTTTTTTTGAATTTTTTTTAGAAAAAATCAAAGAGAATTGAACAGAGGAGAGAAGAAGGGGAGAAGAGGGATGGGGGTGTGATGATAATAAATGTCGCCGGAAAATGTTGTCGCCTTGTTGGAGTTCCTTTGTGATGGTTATGAGAGATACTGAGAGTAAGGGGGTGATGAGAGAGTGAGAGTGAGAGAGAGAGGGGTATATGAGTGGGAGGGTGAGAGAAAGTGAGATAGCATAACTACGTAACAAGTATAAACACAGGACGTTAGTAAGAAATAACAAGGTGATATTTAGCAAACCAGTTTAGTAATTTTGAGGGCGAGCAAATAAAGTCACACTAATTTTTGATATATATCATAGTGGCATTTCGGAAATAAATAGTCGAACCTTTCAAAACATACCTTTTATTTTTTTTATGGAATAGGAAAAATTGATAAGAACAATCCCAACTATGGGCATTCCGCCATTTTCAGTTCCAACTAAGGATTATTTTTGAGCGGTCCCAACTATGCATCATTTTGCCGAAATTGGTCCCAAGTGACTGGTTACCTGTTAAATAGGTTAAAAAAATTTCTTTTAAATTTCTTAACTGAGTTCTTTCTTCTTTTTTCTTTCTCCTATCTGCTTCCTCCCATGGCACCCTTCTGCCACCCTCCCACCCTTTCCCTAGCCAGCCAAAAATCCCACCCTCTCTCCACACTACAAAAAAAACTACATATAGAGGCAAGCCAAAATTGCATCTAAATATATATTTGTAGCCTCTAATGGTGTTTAGAAGCAATTTTCTTGCTGCCTCTAATTAGTCCGTCGCTAAATATAGGTTGCCCCTAATGCCACCTTTTAGAGACAAACAAGTTATGGTGTTGCTAAAGACACTTATGTTTAGAGGCAACAACATGCTTGTCGCTAATTGTTGGTTGCCCCTAATGCCACCTTTTAGAGACAGACAAGTTGTGGTGTTGCTAAAGACACTTATGTTTAGAGGCAACCATATGCTTATCGCTAATTGTTGGTTGCCCCTAATGCCACCTTTTTCAGGTACAAAACTTGAAGTGTTGCTAAAGCCATTTACATTTAGAGGCAACCATCAGTCAGTCGCTAATTATAGGTTGCCCCTAATCACTAGTACATAAATAGTCATTTGTGTCACACCTTAGTACCTTATTTACGTCGGTTTTAATAGTGGCGCAACTGGCATTGACGCAATAAGTCCATCAACTATTTGCTTCGGTTCTACCTACGACGCCAATAATGATCCAATTAAATTGAAATTTTAAAATTGATATTTGTGGCTGACAAATTTTTTGGCTATCGATTTTTCTGAATCATGTCAGACAAATATAAAATAAAGAAAGGAGGCAATTGAAAATAAAAAAATAGTATTATTTCAACTTTGACCAAATTACAATGATTATTTCTAACAGAGTATTAAAAAACAAATATATAAATAAAACTCCCTAACAAAAAAAAGTTACAATAACTTATCAATTAATCGATGATAAACCATAAAACAAAAAAAACACAGAAGGGCCATTCTTAAAAAAATTTATTCTTCCGATGTTTCGAGTGCACTTGGAACTCTCTTATGATTGCTATAAACCTGTAACTTCTTTGAATCATCCACCATCTGTAAAACAAAAAACAACAATTAAATCAACATAATCAAAACCCATAAAACAACAATTAAAAAACAACAATTAAATCAACATAATCAAAACCCATAAAACATCAACAAGCAATTACAAACTCAATTCTCAAGCAATCATTGTTGTTGATATATAATATTAAAACATCAATTCTCAAGAACTTGTATTCTTTAGAGCGTAACGAGCTTTTAGCCATATGAGAAAATGACTTGGCAGTCAAAGCTATACCTTCCTGCAACCAGCAAGCCCACACAATTTTAAAAGATAAATCAAAGATTTACAATCATCTATAAATTTTAAGAGATAAGAAGAGAGAAAGAATTTTAAAAGCTACCGAAAAGAACCAACAAACATATAATGAGAGCTGAAACAAGAGGTTCATAGAACTGAGTAAAAGGATCCATGAGATAACATCTTCACTCGATTCCTCATACGAGTAGAAGTATGTTCCTTGTTATATATGCACAATTGTCCATGGTTATGTAGTATATTTGTGCTTCTGCACATTATCTTTTCTTTTCTTCTTAATTTCTGAGCAGTCTTACTTCATTCATACTTACTCTGTTCATACTTCATTCATACGACATTCATACGAAAAAAACGCAAATCAATTGAAATAAGAAATCGATAAAATTGAAAAACCCAAAAAAAATCGAAAATCAATTTAAAGATCGAAAAGGCCAAAAAAAAATTGAAAAACTAGAAAAATATAAAAATAAATCGAAATAATTGAAAAAAAAAAACTCAAAAACCAATCGAAACAATTGAAAAAAAGCAAAAATCAGTGAAATAATTGAAAAACCCAGAAAAAAAATCGTAAATCAATCAAAAGATCGAAAATGCCAAAATATTTATTGAAATAATATCAATCGAAAAACCACCCAGGCAAATATATCAAAATAACCAAGAAAAAACAATTAGAGAACTGTAAAAACTCCAAACCGAAAAGAACACATAAATACCTTATATAATGAATCTAAAAACCCAAGAAATCATATATTTCAACTGAAAAATCAAATAATTGAACCCTAAAAACCAATGAAACCGAAACTAAAAACCTAAAAACATATATAATGGCACCTAAAAAACCACAAACATACCAGATCTGAAGAGAGTGAGAAGCGCATCGGCGGTGGTTGCGCAAGTCGTCTGGTGGTCCGGGATTGTTGCTAGTGTGCAGTGGGGTTTTGCTTGTCGAGAGGAAGAAAATCGAAGAGAGAGGGAGAGTGAAGAGGGGAAGAATCGGAGAGAGAGAGAGACAATGAAGAGGAGAACCGAAGAGACAGAGAGAGATAGAACGAAAAATGGCGATATGAGAGAGAAAAGAGATGAGTGATGTCGGCTGTAAAGATGAGAGAGAAATGAGAGGTAGGGTTTTTGTTGGAAAATGATTAACTCTTAGGGTTGCCAACCCTCTTAAACACATAAGAATAAAATATTAATATGTATTCCCTAAATGAAAATATTAATATGTATAATAACTTAGGATTGTGTTGCTAAAGTGAATTTAGAAAGTATGATCTGCAAATTCAGTAGTTTTTGCATTAGGCCACTTCATAAAAACTTATGTGAATCATAAAATTCGAATAATCAACTGCGTAAAACCACTCTAATGAGTAAAAAAAGTGGAACGACTCTTCATATGTTTTAATATTATATATTATAACCAGCTACAATAATAACGAGTAGACGATCAATTCCAAACTTTATATAAATGATTTATTATTATAAGCATTATGATTGATATATAAGTTTGTAAATAGCTATGATGGTAATGAGAATAATAATACTAATAAACATAAAGCGACAACGATAATAGGTAAAAATACAAATAATAACAGTAATAGTAGCAATAGTAATACAAATAAGAACAGGAATACTAACAATAACAATAACAATATAAATACTAATATGTTGAATCATTTTAATATAAAATTGATATCAAAATAATTGTAAAACCAATCTAATAGTATATTGATTATAAATTTTCTTATTATTTTATCATCGTCTTCCATAAGAAATAAGTTATCTATTGGGACAAAGCCCCCTTTGTGGATGACCTTCATCGTCATGTAAAAGTAAATAAAACCACCTCCTTCGGCTCTATCCATACTCCTAGTGCTGCTACAGTTACAAAACCTCTCATTCCAATTCAAGTGCTTCCCCCGCCTGATCCCAAGAGAACTATGTCCTTGGTGCTTTCTACCGACTTCTGTAATTTTGAGAACAACACTACTTCCATTAAGCCTACCCTTGGTCAAATTCTTTTCTTTGTTGATGAATCATACCTACATGGATAAGATCAGATCAGACGTCCTATCATAGAACTTCATAGGTTGAACATTACATACACTTATTTGGAATCTCCATTAGTGCAATATGATCTACAAAGGCTGAGTCGGTATAACTACATGGAGCTACCTTTAACAAAGCTGATGGTACCTCTAGAATTTTAGAAATCATTGTCTAGACATGTGCCAACTCCCTTCTCAGGAGGTCTACATGTCCCAACTGTCCTCAACGTTGTTGCGATGTCCCTGCCAAAAAAGGCTTAGAAGCATAATTATAGTATGGATTACTTACATGGTGTTCATCATGCACATGGTTTGTCGTCAGCATGCCATGGAATGTGTTTGCTCCTCTTATCAAGGAGTTCACGACATTGGTCGCCATAGTTGACAAGAGTCGCAAATTGACAAGGAACTCAAACGATGAGACTGGTACTGATACGAGAGAATGACTCCTTGGGAGCACAAACTTTGTCCCTAGCTGGTTGTGCGTTGGCAAAAACGACATTAAGACTGAGGTCACCGACCAGCTAGCCCTCATCCAAGGCGGCAAGCTTAACCATACAGTAGACGAAATTATCTGCATGTGTCTTAGTTGTGTGTTTGGAAAGATGGGTGTTCTCGATGATGCATGGAACGTCATCGACATTGACAACTGCGAAGAAAACATCTGACTTACCCGAGTCCAGGTCGTGTAAAATGGTGTCCACGATCTTGATAGTGGTGTTTTGTTCAGGATGTTACCCTTTCCTTACTTCAATGAAAAGTTTAACTCCAAGTAGACTTCCTCTATTTGCGCCATCATTAGAGTCGATATTGTACCCATATCGAGTTGTGTTTTGCTAAGATGAATAATCAACTGTGTAAAACCACTTTAATGAGTAAAAAAAGTAGAACGACTCTTCATATGTTTTAATATTATATATTATAACCAACTACAATAATAACGAGTAGACGATCGATCAATCCAAACTTTATATAAATGATTTATTATTATAAGCATTATGATTGATATATAAGTTTGTAAATAGCTATGATGGTAATGAGAATAATATAATACTAATAAACATAAAGGACAATGATAATAGGTAAAAATACAAATAATAACAGTAATAGTAGCAATAGTAATACAAGTAAGAACAGGAATACTAACAATAACAATAACAATAACAATATAAATACTAATATGTTGAATCATTTTAATATAAAATTGATATCAAAATAATTGTAAAACCAATCTAATAATCTATTGATTATAAATTAGTATAGCGACAGTACGATATAATAATATTGGAACCATTCTAGCTAATATGTGAATGATTATTAATGAGTATCGACTCTTCATATGCTATAATAGTATAACTAACGATAATAATAACGAGTATTATATATTAACTACGAGTATACGATCAATTACTGGATTTATATAAAATTTTAATGACTCGATTATGGTAAGTATTATGATTCAAAATAATAATAATAAAATAACAGGATAACAATAACAATTATAATATAAATAATAATAATAATAATAATAATAATAATAATAATATATTGTTAATTGGTTATTCAATAATTTTTTTTGTCACAATCCATAAACATTGTCATTCTCAAATCTCATTGGTCAAAAGACAAATACATGAATCCT
Organism: Beta vulgaris subsp. vulgaris; assembly: GCF_026745355.1. Classification (NCBI taxonomy): domain Eukaryota; kingdom Viridiplantae; phylum Streptophyta; class Magnoliopsida; order Caryophyllales; family Amaranthaceae; genus Beta; species Beta vulgaris. The sequence continues at coordinate 9,597,867 of NC_079206.1, forward strand.
AATTTCTAGCCTTTGATTTGTAAAAGAGCAAAAATCTTATTGATCTAATGGTCCAAGATGATCCAATTTCTTCTTCTTTTTCAGAAATTCTCATCTCTCCTTTCTTTCTATCCTAACCATTAGATATAATCAAAAAATGAAACCCTAAATTTCTATCATTTCTCTCATACTAAACCCAAAACCATTCGCCCAGAAATATTTTTCAGAAATTTCGACCACCACACCACCTTACTTAAGCACCCCCAAAATTCCAGATCTGGGTTCGAATTAGTGTGTAGCACCACCATCCTTCTATCTCCTTTCATTATCTTCATCAAATATGTCTTCAAAGTATTACGAAACGTTTTTCCCTCTCCTCGAATTAGGGCTTTACAGTTCGAATTTGAGTTTTGGTGGTTTGTTTTGTTAGGTTAAGGCGGTGTCGGTGGTGTCTATGGTGGTCGGGTTCATGGTGGTGAGGGCGGTTCTGTGGTGGTGGTGGTAGAAGTGTTGGTGGTTAGTGTTTTACGCGGTTCTGTGGTGTCGGTCGTCTGCCTCCAACATTGATGTTCGGCGCGCCGCCGCGAGGTGTGCAACTACTGGTGGCCTTCTATCGCCGTGAAATATGATTTGCAGGGTTCTAATTACCATATTGCTCAGGGTAAGTGTTAACTATTAGGTAATTTTTTTTCATTTCTTTTGCATCTGTTAGGAACATGTATTGAAGTTGTGAACTAAGTGATAGAACACATTGGCATGTCCTGCAATTATTTTGCTCTTATATTATTTGCCTCTTTTTGTGATCTTTACTCAAGGTTTTTGGTTTGATACTCGGTATCTAATTGGTTATGAACTTACACTGATTTTACTCTGTTATGAAACTATTCTATATTTATCTGGCCTTTTTAGTATTATTTATGTACATATGGAGCTCTTTGTCAAGTAAAATAAACTGTTTGTTACTCTCGGTTGCTGATTGATTGATCAATCAAGATCACTAAGGAGACTTTCAGACGGTTCATAATGCTTACAGTGTCATTGAGCTGATGCATTTGTTTTCCACCATGAGTCTTTAATATCTTCATGGGTATTGTGCTTGCTGCCACCTGAAGCGGGGTTGTTAGGGTCAGATTTACATAGTCTTGGCTTTGCTTAGGTGACTATTCTGACAGATGATAAAGAAGTGAAGTGAAATCTAAGTGTCTAAGTCATATTAGAGAAAAATGAACATTTTTTTTTTCCTGTGGATGTTGGCATTTTAAAATGTAGAAGATACATTTTGGCAAGTGGAGTAAGTTGCAGCTTTGACCTATTTGGTTAGTTAGCTTTGCTAACCAATTTTCTAGAGACAATAGCTACGAAACGGATTGGATATTCTTATAATGGCACCAATTTCCTTTTTCCTCTCATTAATGTCCTAATAAGGAATCTCTATATTCTTATATGCGAAGTTGATGTTAGTCTTACGTCGAAATAAACCAAAGAGACCAGCATAGATATATGATCAGAAGCTCTTATTTAAGTTGTTTCTTCCATCATTGACTAGCTAAGGAGCAAGTTGATCTTGTATAATTGAGGGTGTCTGTAGATTTTGTTTGCTCCCCCTTATAATTAGAGTTTACGTACATATGAATCATATGTCATCTTCTTCTTTTTTACCTTCTTTATGTTCTCTTCATACTTTCATTGGATTAGCGTGATCTTATGTGTATATTTTACTTTACAAACCTCAATATCACTCCATGACATATCTCTACCATCTCAACATATCAAAACTACCTTGCCTTCATCTGTTATTCCACCTTAGAAGTCAACATATATTAATAATATATCAAAACTACCTTGCCTTCATATGAATTCTACTTGGAACAGTCTAATAGTATTACTTCTTATTTTTTGGAAGTAACTTTTTGATTTCTGTTTTTTAAGGCAATCATCAACATCTATATACTTTTACTTCTTATTTTTTGGAAGAAACTTTTTGATTTCTGTTTTTTAAGGCAATCATCAACATCTATATCTGCTTTTCAGGAGAGACTTGGTGAAATTCCTGAAGATTTGGGATCTAATCGAGCTGGACAACCTTTGGTTAATTAGTGAAACTCAGGAGAGCAGCAAAACAGAGCAAGTGGAGCGGTATTTAGAAGGAAAATGATCTATATGTAAAAAGGAATGTGTGGTACTAAAACAAATATTTATTAGTTGGGTTTAATTAATTACGTTAATTTTCATTAATTAGGATTTGTCATATATACTCTTAGTTTAATTAGTTTTGGAAATTATGATACAGATATATATGATAATTATTTTTGGCATTTCAAGAGTATTTTTGCATTTGTTGCATCGTTACTAATATATATCTAAGGCTGTAATATTATAATTTTACAACAAGTTATTCTAATTTAGTTTTCTTTATTCTTTATTTTTTATTAAAGGGTTTGGTTAGTTTCAGATTTGGATTCCAATTAATTAGTATTACTTGAATTTTTGGTAACATTGAAGATTGAAAAGCCTTACAAAATCAGTTTTATGATTTATGGAAAAGGGTTTAATTAGAATATAGATTATATTGTTGAGAAATATTAGTATTGTTTGAAGGAATTGGAGTTAGCTTATAACTTATAAGGAATTGGAGTTAACTCTTAAATTAAATCTAATTTAATTTTTTTATTTAATTAATTATTAAATGTAAGTAATTTAATAAATTTATATATTTAAATGATTTTGTAGATATAAAAAAATAATTAAATTTTAGTAATATCTGGTTGAGTATCGTCGGGTTTGAGTTTGAATGCAGGTATGTCTGGTCAGGTCAACATCTAATCTTGCCAGGTGTCGGTCAGGTTTGGGTAATCCCAGGTTAGGTTTCGGTCAGGTTTGAGGACTGACCCTCACAGGTCTGTTTCTGACACCACTACAGTCAGGTCTGGGTAATCCCAGGTTAGGTTTCGATCAGGTCTAGAGACTGACCCTCACAGGTCGAACCAGATTCAAATCTAGTCAATATCAGGTTGACCTAGCAGTCAGATCTGTTTTTGACACCACTAACGACAATTCAAGTGACACTAAAAAATATCTTTAGATGCAACAATAATCTATGTGATGCTGAAAAAAATGGCTATCGAGACAACTAAATTCATCTAATGTTAAATACATGGCTTTATAGACAACTAACTACAGTTGATGCTGAAAAAATGGCTTTAGAGACAACTAAATTCATGTGACGCTAAATACATGGCTTTAGAGACAACTAACTACAGTTGATGCTGAAAAAATGACTTTAGAGACAACTAAATTCATGTGACGCTAAATACATGGCTTTAGAGACAACTAACTACAGTTGATGCTGAAAAAAATGGCTTTAGAGACAACTAAAGTCATGTGACGCTAAATACATGGCTTTAGAGACAACTAACTACAGTTGATGCTAAAAAAAATGGCTTTAGAGACAATTAAATTCATGTGATGCTAAAAATATGGATTTAGAGACAACCAATATTCATGTGATGCTAAAAACATGGTTTTAGAGGCAACCAACATTCGTCTGATGCTAAAATGTATCTTTAGAGGCACCATAATATACTTGACACTAAAAACCATATAATTAGAGGCAACAATGTTTATGTGATGGTAAAAGGGGGTTTTAGAGGCAAGTCGGCCAAATGATGTGCCTCTATAGCCAATTTTTTTTGTAGTGCCAGCTACCCCGAAATACCCTCCCCCCTTCCCTGCCAACCATCCCCCTTCCACCCCCTCCCCTGCCAACCTCCCCCTTCCACCCCTTCCCCAGCATCATCTGATTTCCTTCTCTCAACCAATGTCATTCTCCCGAAAAGAACAACTTCGTTGTAATTTGCAACTCAATTTTATCTTCTTTGATCATCTGTTTTTCTAGAATTCTCATCAAAATTTCATCTTAATTTGATCGATTTTTGCAGCTCTAAGTTAGAGGAAGAGAATATCTTTGCGCATCAAACTAGACCAAATAATCATAGAAGAATCATCCCGCAAATCATCAATAAGTGAACGAATGTATGCAGATTCGAACATCGACATCGAAATCAAAATTCACTCAATGCAGAAATCATCGCAAAACCCTACAATAGTGAAGAATAGAAATCTGAAAAAATCCAACACGAAGATATCAAATCAAAATAGAGAAGATGCAACCAAAGATAAAGGTGGCCTCAGGGATGGTTAGTCGGAGTGACGAAGGTTTGGTTTGGGGTGGAGGTTCATCGACGCAGGTGGGTGAGGAGAGAGAGAGGGCTGCTGCGAGAAAGAGAGGTTCATGGAAACAGAGAGGGAGATGGAGGAGAGAGAGATGGTTAGGGGTTTTATAACCACTGTTAATGGTGGAGAAGGGGATTTGGATGGTGATTTGGATGATGGTTAGGGGTCCTATATTTGTAAAACGAAATTCACATTGTTGTAACGAAAACAAATAAATAAAAAGAAATAAAGAACTATCGGCACATAAATTTATTGTGGATCAGTAACAGAATATAAGAAAATTATTAATGATAATATCTTTGAGGAGAGAGAGTACATAATACATAAAGCATTAAGTATGGAAGTAAATGTTAATTAGAAGGCTTAGATTGTACCCTTGTAATTATTCATAAACGAGACCCCATGCTTATTTTGGAGCTATTTAATACTTCCTCCGGTTTTTATATATCTCTATTATATAAGCCAAGAGAGGAAGTGCGGTGTCTTCTTTTGAAGTGACTAAAATACCCTTTAATAATTTAAAACAATATTTCTTTTTTTATAAAAAAATGAAAAATGAGAATCAATGAAACTTGCCATATGAGTAGGTCAAAAATGGAATATGCAATACCATTAATAACTTGAAAAACTAGATTGACACAATCAATGCATGAAATCAATTAGAATCTTCAACCAAAAAAAAGTTAGCAATATATCGTGATAACATAATATTTCATATTTACAAAGTTCAAACAATATCGTTTATCAGCATTTATAATTGTTAAAGAACTATACAAAAGCCGCTGAAAAGAAAATTATTAAATTATCGACCAAATTTTACAGTGACGGTATTGAACAGTTAAAAATCAATCACCTTTAATTTAAAAAGATAATAACATCGACAAAAGAACCTCAATAATTTACATCACTATCAAAATAATTTTAGATAAAAAAAAACATGTCTATTTGTATATAACTACATAAGATTGTCAATGCACGCATCGCGTGCATATGCAACTAGTGCTACATAGAGAAAGTGGGGGAAGGTTTTAAGAAAGGTAGAGAGAGAACGTAGGGGACCACCACTTTTAAATAAAGAAGCATTTGTTAAGGAAAAAGTATTGGTATTTTAAAGGAAAAGGTAGGAGACCACCAATATTTTAATATTATTTTAAGATCATTATGATGAAAAGGGATCCATTTATGGTATACAGCATCTACTATGACATTTCCATTTAAGGAATTATAAGCATCTATAGAAAAAAACAGATGAAGTATTATATAGAATCTTCCAGGTTTTTCTCAATATATAAGAAAAACAACATATTCATGTGGCATGTTATTTGATTTGTTTCAACGAGTAAATTAATGATATCAACATTTGATGATATTTTACTAATACATAGTAATTATATATATTAATAGTAAAACATATATGTAGTGGCATGTGTATAAGTAAAACTAGAAACATCAATAAAAGAATGCAGTGACTAGTTAAAATTTTGCAAATACAAATAAATAAAGAAAAATTGATATGAACAGTCTCAATTATGGACATTCCTTCATTTTCAGTCCCAACTCATGATTATTTTTGGGCAGTCCTAACTATGCATCTCATTTTTGCCTAAATTGATCCTAGGTGACTGATTACCTGTTTAACAGCTTAATTTTTTTTTAAAAAAAATCTCAAATAAGTTTCCTTCTTCCTTTTTCTCTCTCCCTATCTCGTTCCTCCCCACTCACCCCCATCATCCCCGCTAAAACCTACACAAAACTACCACTAGTCCACTATCACCTAATAACTCGAAAATTTCGTCGGAATTGCTATGTACCACTACCACCCAACATCTCCAACTCTTCTCCCTCCTTCACGAGACACCACCACCACCTATTTCTCCTCCTTTCGCATAAACAACACTTTTTTTCTTCGTCATGCACAAGCCAACACCACCACTCACCACTAACCTCGACAAAGGAGGCGGAGTCTGAGATAAAGAGAAAGAAATGGGAATCGGGGTTTTCAGAGAATTGCTCTACACTACCACCACACTAGTAGAATAATTGTTTATTGCTGCGGTGATATTGCTACGGTTTTACCCATACGCAGCAATATATCACGTAAAAAGAAAAAGAAAAATATAAAATAAACCATATTGCTGCGGTTCCCGCCAAAAACCGCAACATTATGGTTTTAGAGAAAAAATTTTAAAATTTTTTTACCATTTGACCAAACATATTGCTGCGGGGTCTGTAAAAAACCGCAGCAATATTTTAAAATAATATAAAAAAATATTATTTTAACCTATTGCTGCGATTCCTACAAAAAACCGCAGCAATAGGATTTTAAATTAATATAAAAAGAGTTTATTTAGGGTTTGAGCCTTATTTCACTCATTTCCCTCTCATCAGTTCAGCCCCACGCCTCTCCCTCACTCTCCACTCTCCCTCTCCCTCTAAACCCTCTTCCACGCGTTCTGCGTTCTGCGAGCGTTCTGCCGACGTTTTGCAACACGAGCATAACGATAAAGGCCATGGCGCACAGCAACAGGAGCAATATTAGCGGCACGGAGGAGAGAGAGAATGCCTTATTCAAGTCGTTGATACGATGATGAGTCACTAGTACAGAAAAGGCGATTTGCGTCGGATGTGAGGCGCCTATTTGCGTCGGACTATGGTGCGACGCCAAAGCCCTCGACGCAAATGACTATCAATGGTCTGCGTCGAATGCAGATCCGACGCACATTTTCACCTATTTGCGTCGCACCTCGTATACGGTGCGACGCAGATGGCTATCCCAGCCCAATACAGAGTAATGCAGAGGTAATGTGCGTCGCACATTGCCTAGGATGCGACGCACATTAGTGATTTGCGTCGCACCTCGGGCTATGTGCGACGCAAATTACTATTTTAATAAAAAAAAAAATTATTTTTGGAACTAGGATATCGAACAGTAGAAGATTGAGAGAAAAAATTACCAACTTAAATCGAAGAAGAACAAAAAAATATACATAATTTGAGTTCAAATACATAGTGCAAACCAAAAAAAAAAAAATCAACCACTAAAATACAATTCCATAATAATTTTTACAGTTTTTTGGTGTATTTTACCAAAAAAATACATAATCGAAGAACAGTAGAAGAAGAATGAAACCCAATTTGCAAACACTAGCCACCGCCTCTTATTTTGGATCTGAATCACCAGAATATCAAAAAAAAAAATCAAACACATTGATCCCTACATTGACATTCACAATTTGCAAACACTAGCCACCGCCTCTTCTTCGTCGCCGCCGGCGAGTCTGTCCACAACGATTCCTCGAAGAAACCACCGACATTAGTCTGTCCAAGACAATGAACATTTTTTTACCAAAAAATAATAGAGGAATGAAAGAAAGTAGATCTAAAAAAACTACTGGAAAAGAGGAGAAGGCATAAAATCGCAATAATAATAATCTCAAAAATTTTCAGAAGATCAATAAAAACAGCCCATTTCACATAATTTCACTATTTTTTTAATAATAAAAAAAAAAGAAACTCAAAAAAATTCAGCAAACCTGGAATTTGACGAACGCGTTCTTTCTTCTAGTTCTTCGAATTCGAATTTTCTATATATTCGAATTCTCGACCTTTCGCATTCTTCAGTTCTTGATCTTTCTCTTTCTTCGCGTTCTTCAGTTCTCAATCTTCTCTTTCTTCTCGCGTCGTTCTCCAATTTTCGATCTTCTCTTTCGTGAAACAAACCCTTATTTCAGATCTTGTTTATTTAATTGTGGAAATGTCGATTTGTGGGAGAAAATTCGTCGAAGTGAGATGAGTGAAGGATCGAAGTGAGATGAGTGAAAGATCGAAGTGAGATGAGGGAAAGAACGAAGTGGGAGTGAGAGACGAATTTTAGGGTTAAAGCTTTTAGGAGGGAGACTGAGGAAGCGGCGGTTAGGAGTGGGAGATGGAGAGGGTGAAGGTGAGAGAGAGAAATTTTAGGGTTAAGACTTAAGAGTGGGACGCGTTAAAAGATATGCTGAAAATATTTGGAAGTGAGGTGCGTCGCATGCTTTGTAGGTGCGACGCACATTAGCCCAAAAATCTGCGTCACACTCTCTTCACATGCGACGCACATTGTTAATCTGCATCGCATGTGAGGAGGGTGCGACGCATATATTTGTGATTTGCGTCGCACAGCTTCTCACATGCGACGCAAATCTCAACTGTGCGTCGCTTCCGTTTCTGTGCGACGCAATTGAAGGGACGCAAATCGTCCTTTTTCTACTAGTGAGTGAGTCAAGGCGTTTGATTTTGTTTGTGTGACATTTTTCGCGGATTTTCAGATCTGGACTGCTCTTTCTCTCATTCGCACGAGCACCTCTTCATCTCTGGCGCGAGGTTACCGTCCTTCAACTCTTCTCTCTCTCTCCTTCGCGCGAGGTTTTCTGGTGAGTTCATGACTCTGGTTTTCCTTGTCTCCCTCTTCAATTCTGACGCGACATTATTTCTTTTTTTCCACCATTTTTTCATTTTTGTTTTCGAATTTTCTCAATTTTGGTTGGATTTTCAGATCTGGACGATTTTCAACGACGATTGGTTGCCAGTGATTTCGTTTGTGCGATTTTCAACGACGGTTTTGGATGACGTGTACGCTGCAACGTTTGGTTGCCGGATTGTGGCTGCTAGTGATGGCCACTGGTACGGGCTGGGCGGGCCGGACCGTTGGCCGTAGTGGGCTGGGCTAAGATTTCAAGGCCCAGGATCAGACCTTGAAATTCATGGGTTGAGCGGGCTGGTCCGCGGGCTGAAAATCTTGGCCCACACCGGTTCGTGGGTCTGATGGGCTGGACCGGGCTGAAGGGGCGGCATGAGAATTTTTTTTTCAAAATTATTTAATCATTGAAATTATTCATTATTCCTACATAAAATCTTTAAAATGAATTAAAAATATATACAAATATTAATATTAATGAATAATTTCATTATTTTCAAATTTGATTGAATTATAATAAATGCAATTGATTAAAATATATACAATTTGATTAAAATATGCATAATTTGATTCAATATTTACTTGGATTGGGCTGGTTTGGTTCATGGATCGGGTTGGACCGGTTTCATGGTCCGGGCTGGGCGGTTTTAGTAGTGGGTTTTAGTGGGCTGGGCTCAAGAAATGTAGCCCACGGCGGCCCACCCACCAATTTCACGGTTCGAGCTGGGCTGGACCGGGCTTTTTTCTGGCCCGACCCACACGACCCACGAGGTGGGCTGGGCTGGATGGGCTGGATTGGCCCGCGCTGTGGGCCATCTCTAGACTGGCTGCCATCCATACTTCTTTTGTTTTCTTTATTTTTTGTTTTTTCACTTAAATTTTATAGTTGATATTTTAGTCAGAGTGTTGGTGATGGGATTTTTTTTTTGTTTTTATTGTTTTAGATTTGTTTGTTCAACTTACTTATCTCATTTTAGTGTAATTCTCATTTCTTGTAATTCTTCTATATCTCAGATTTTTTTTCTTCATTAGTTTTATTTTTGTTCAGTTTTCTTATCGTTGTTTTTTACTTTGTTTAGTTTTCTTATTGTTATTTTTTCTTTGTTAGTTTCCTTACATTTTATAGTGGAAGTTTCTGATTTTTTGCTATTTCTCTGAAATTTTTTTATCTTTCGAATCTAATGGCAAAATGCAAAAATAAAAATAAAAAATTCTTACACATGTACCTATTGCTGCGATTTTTCCAAGAAATCGCAGCAATATGCCTATTTTTTTATTATTATATTCAGCATATTGCTGCGGTTTTCCCTAGAAACCGCAACAATATACTTTATGAATCTGATATAAAATATATGTATTGCTGCGGTTTTAGGGTAAAACCGCAGCAATATGTTCAAATATTGCTACTGTTTAAAACCGCGGCAATATATTTATTACCTATTGTTGCTCTCCTAATTGCTGCGCGGTCAAAACCGCCGCAATAGGTCATTTAATGACCGCAACAATAAGCATTTATTTTACTAGTGATCACCCAATACCTTTTTCTCCCTCCTACAACTTTTCTCCCCCTCTCTCTTTTCTTCTGCAAGAATTTCCAAAATGATTAAGAAATTTATAGTCCCTATTTTCATTCTCTTTATCTTCTCCAATTTTAAGAAGTTGCACTCAAATTCTCGAAGAATCTTTCTTAGATCTCTTTCTCTTAGTTTTTTTTCCCACCATGGTCCATGGCCATGCCTCTACAATTTAAAGAGCAAAGTCTGTCTCCTCTCTTCCAATTCTACTTAAATCTTTCAGTTCGCTTATTATGTCAATTTATCTTTAATTATATTATTGTTGTTCGTTGTCTTTTCAAATTTGAAATTAATTTTAATTTCAATTTATTGTAGCACAATTGGAGAGGTTAGATAGAACTACATTGGTTCAGTTTTATTTTCGCAGGGGAGGGGAGAGAAAATGGTTTATAAATTTGGTTATGCCTTCTAACAGGCGATCTAACTTCTTTTGTTTACACTCTTGATGCGTAGGATATGTAATTGTAATGTGGTTTGTCCACTTTCTTCTTTCTTACTCCTAATTTCTCAATAAAGATGGACATCTTAAATTTTTCAAAATCAATAAGGATTGAGATTTGAGTAACTAATAGTGGGATTGTTATAAAGAAAAATGGAATGAGAAAAATGGATGACTAAAGCAAAGAAATAATAAATCAAAATAGGTTATGATTAAATAAAAAAGAGAAAGAGGAAGAAAACCTAAAACCGAGGAAGGGTGCAGGAAAAAAATGGCATGGCGGAGACTGGAGGAGTGAGAAAGAGGTGGAGGAAGAAGAAGAAAAAGGTTGTGGTGAAAAAAAAACATGTTTTACCTGTTGTAACAGGTCATTAACCTGTGGGGACCAATTTTGGCAAATATGATGCATAGTTGGGACCACTCATAAATAATTCTTAGTTGGGACTGAAAATTGCAAAACGCTTATAGTTGAGACTGTTCTTATCAATTTTTCTAATAAATAATGAAAAAAGTTTGTGACCATTATTTTTAAAGCAAGGGAGTAGGTGGATGATGAAAATTCTTTTTTCTTGCTCTATATCAGTCTTAATTATGGATTTATAGCCCCTTTTCTTTGATCTTCAGGATATATGCTTGATGTGAAAATTAGTAATCCATTAGAAAATACATGTAAAAATAAGATGAGCTTCATTGTACTCGTACCAATTGTCTATTTTGCGCTTCTTCCATGTAACTTACTTAGGGTAACACTAATACCACACAGTTTGAGAAGTTGGCATGAAAGAAGATTAGATTTCACAGGAAATCAGATGTGGAAAAGCATCAACAAATTATAAGGCATGAAAATGTCATACTAAAAGCAGTGACGAGGATGAGCATTTTCAAATAGGCGTGAGATTACCCATTGAACAAAAAATGGGTCGTTGTCATTGGCCAGACTTTTGTTAGATGACCAAAACTTCCGCATAGTAGATGTATAATTGAAGATAGGAAATTATGAACAATCCACATATATGGAAGTATAGTGCTATCAAAACAGTCCAAGTTAAGACCAGAGCAAAACTTGAGCAGATGCTTTCTCACCGGCCGTTTTGGCAAGAAAATCACAAGTGGAATTGGTACATTGTACACATATATTATTCGGTTATATCCCTTTTCACTATCAAGTTAAGAAAGCTCCCGTGACAAATCGATCACCTAATGTGGCCATGGTAGGATGTAGATATTTTTTTTGAGAGGTGGTACCATATCAATACTTCCTCTATTTTTTCAATTGTATCATTTCATTTTTCAAATTTGGCGAGCTGTTTTTTTGAACGTCAATATCTCTAATTGCGTATAAGTAAAGATTATAAAATTTCAATATTTGAAATCCTTGCATTAAGACAAATCTAATAAGATTCTGCTTTACCATAATTTTTTCCTATATAATGATGCGAGACAGCTTTAAAAAATTAGTTGATGAATAGTGCTAAAATTGAAATGTTGCAATTAAAAAATTAACAAAGAAAGTATATCATAAATATTATTAATGCTTAATTCAACTAGTTAGAAGATTTATTACGTAATGATGTCTCCATTGTTCTTTCCATTTCTTCTTTTATTTAATGATGGTGCAAGTAAAAACCAGTAAATAATAACAGTTTGCAAAATTCCGTTATATACAAGTTTGTCTTAAACTTATTAAAGAAATGTGATAATCATTAAGAAAAGAAGCTCTAAAACAACAATATTATGCATAGTTTATAATATACTCAGTGGCGTATCCAGGATTCCAACCCTATGGGTTCGGAGCCGGTAAAAAAAAATACATTCATTCAATCAAAGTTTAATACATTAATTCAAATATCAAACTACAATATAATCTAAACTCTTCATAGTCACAATACAATCTTTTCAAAAAAAATTCTAAACCCTTAATTCAAATATCAAACTATGGGTTCCCGCACAATCTTTCCAAAAAAATTCTAAACCCTTCATAGTCACAATACAATCTACACAATAACACAAGCAAGAAATTTCAACTCCATGAGTCTAAACACTACAAAGTTCAATCACATTAATCATTCATTCATCCACAATCCACAATCCACAATCCACAATCCACAATCCACAATCCACAATCCACAATGCATTCATTCATTGAAAATTTATTCAACATTCAAATCACAATCCAAACTCCAAAGTCCACATTCATTCATTCAACATTTCACATTCATTCAAGTATTCATTATTCAACAACACAACAATCAACATTTAAATGATTAACAAAATTACATAACTACAATTGTTGTGGGGGAAAAGAAATGAGGAGGCTTAGAAAAAAAAGTTGTCCGAGGTTTCGAACCCCAGACCTTCAATTCCCGCGGCCCGCGTGTGGAGATACAAAACCACTGGGACACAAGCTTCTTTCATGTCTTATTTTACACGCATATAGTATATATCTAATATTTAAAATTTTTTTAATTTTTTTAAAAAAAAACGGGTAATTTTTTCCAAAAATCATTGGGTTCACCTGAACCCAGTGAACCCATAGTAAATCCGCCCCTGAATATACTTCATGCCTCACATACTAAAAGTAATTAATATTCCAGATAGTATGAGGAGAAATTGACTAAGGCTATGTTTGGCAACACTAACTAAATGGAGCTGAAACTGATAAGGTGGCTGAAACTGATTAGGTAGCAGCTGAAACTGTTAAGGTGTTGAAACTGATAAGCTAGCTGATTGCATAATCCGTTTGATAATATTATTTATGATTGTAGCTGAAATATCTTTTTAGCCTTAAAAAAATAAAAAGAAAATATCTTTTTAGGCTTAAAAAGATAAAAAGAAAATAATAAAAAAAATAAATTTCAGCACCTGATCTCAAAAGCTATATTTTACTCCAACTCAATTTCAGTTAAATTTTGGACTTAAATTCTATTTAAGTTCCTCCACCAAACACCACTAGTCATATAAGGTGACTTAAAATTGTAGCACCTTATCATTTAAGTCACCTGAAATGCTTTCCCAAACAGAGCCTAAATGAAACTGAATTTTAGATTTTTGCCTTTTAGTACATATTGCATATATTCTATTGCTTTGCCTTATTTAGTCCATTTTTAGGATATCATGATAATTTAGGACAAGGTTAGAGAATTTCTCGATAATCTAAATGGAAGGGGATGCCCAAAGTCCAAAATTCGATAGTCCAAAGCGTTGCCATCACCATATTTTGTTATCAGAATTCAAATCTAAATAGGGTTTCCTAATCATAATAAGACTATACTAGCTATAATGTATAACTATAAATATTGATCAATAGTAATCACTGTAATTGAAGAGTATAAAAATGTAGTAGGATTTAAATGTAATCCATGATGAGTGGTTCCCTGAATATAACGCATGATGCGGTTTGATGCATTATAATGTGGCTCCCGAGGATCATGCATAAAAAAGCAATACATGTTCTACTACATAAGCAATATCTAGACGAGTAAAAGTGAGGTACTGTAGAGCACATGCTAAACTGCGATGATGAGTCGGATCTGCAAGAAAAGGACTCGAATCTGCACTAAGCTTAGAGTTAGTGTCAATAGGAGTCGTTGCAGGCTTACAAGCAAGTCCCATAACTGCGCGCTCCAAAATTTTCATATGCATACTTTTTCTGAGAAAGAAGCATGTATAAAGGTGTGCGAGTAACTAAAATGCCTTAAAAATAACTGAGTGGCCCCAAATCATACCTAGAAAATTCATATTCAAGTTAACAATGATATGGTCCCACAAAGCATTAGAAGATATGCATTAAATAATATCATCAACCTATAGAAGAAGATAAGCCATATCATTACCCTGACAAAAAGTGAATAAAGAGTTGTCACTCTGAACAACAAGAAATCCATCTGAAGAAGAAAGTGGGCAAACTACTAATACCAAGCTTGGGGAGCTTGTTTGAGACCATAGAGAGCCTTGTGAAGGCGACAAACATAATGAGGAAAAAGGTTGGTACTGGAAAAAGGTTTGTGAGGTGAAGGATTACATCAAAAGCTTCTTAAATGAAGAGCAGCTGAAACAGATGGATACATATTCAATTAAGAAGATTTCTCAAATGATGGTGGGACTAGTGGAACATGTTCACTAGGATAAGCTGGTCTGGAACAGAATGCTAGTTCCTAAACATCGATTTGTAGCTTGGTTGGTTATGCATCAGAGGCTGCAGACTACTTATAGATCGATTGCATAAGATGGGAATTAGTGAGAATGCTACATGTCTTATATGTGGGTTGGAAGAGGAAACTCAAGACCATTTAATGTTTACATGTTGCTATAGTTCACAACTATTGGTGCAGGTAAAACGTTGGTTGGGAATTGATTCAAGGTGCAACACTACTATTTCTCCCATCCACTGGCTACTCAGATCCAGAAAAGGAAAGTATCACAAATAAATCTTAGCTGCTGCTGTTGGTTCAATGATATATCATGTCTGGTGGGCTAGGAATCAGGCGTATTTGAATCATTGTGTAACTAATGTACAAAGCTTGATGAATAGAATTCAGCACAGTGTGATTAATAGAGTTTATAGTATAATGCCTAAGAAAATGCCTAGGAAAACTAGAGAGTGGTTAAGGAATTTGTCATTACAAATTTGTAATTAGATGCTTCCTACCTTGGCTCTGAGGGGTCCAACCTAGTTGGTTTGCCTCATCCTTGGTATGGGTTTTAGGTGTACTTGGTTTGGAGTATTCAATATTACTTACTAATTTAGCAACAAAAAAACACAATGAGGAAACTTTACAACAAAAATACTAGGGGTTGATGCATATATATTGTCTCATGTAAGTCATTATGTAAAAACGCATATTTGACATCAAGCTGATGAATAGACCGGTTACAAGACATTGATAACCATGGCATTGTACGAATAGTAGTCGATGAAATACTGGACTAAAAGTTTCATCATAATCAATACCAACCTTCTGAGACCTGTCGTCACAATAAGACGAGCTTTGTGCCTTTGATGGTCACCTTTATTATTTTCTTTGTGAATATATAAATCCACATGAAATTAACAATGTTCACCCCCATAGTCCTAGGTACTAATTATCATGTCCCTGCATTAATTAGAACACTATATTCATCATGCATCGCCGTATTCCAGTTCAGATCAGCCACGACTATTTTGTTAGATTTAGGAATTGGGTAACAATGTAGATGAATAAAGGATGCAATGGTGTTTAGGCAGAATTTTGGATTTGGTTTAACAATATCAAATTGGGATCTGGTCAACATGGGGTGTGGGGGAAGAAAAGGGTTGCATGGGTCGATTGCTAGGCAAGCCACGCATGGAGAGGGGGGAGGGTTGTACCGAGGCTGGAATAACAATTGGGCATGTGTGCGCATGGGAGAGGAATGGAAGGGGTTTATATGGGTGTGTTGGGCCGTCCAATAAGGCGCGGGGGTAGCAGCAATAGGAGAGTGTGTTGCTAGGCCTGGAACAGGCTGGAGGGACGCGCACTTGGGAAGTGGGTTATTGGGCTTGGGCTAGGGCGTGTAGCATTAGGCTGGGGAGCATAACAATAGGCTGATGCGGGGAATAGGGGGTAGGTTTGGGTCATTTCGTGGTGCTTGGGGCTGCTTGAATGGCAGAAATAGAGGGTTGGGTCCAGAGTCATCGAGAAAAGTATAATTGGTGGGCTTCTAATGCGGAAAATTCCCAAAAGGAAAAGTATTCTCATCAAATGTGACATGAAGAGAGATGATGATTTATTTTGTGGCAATATCGAGACACTTGTACACCACCCTTCCATCTTGAGTCTTTTCACGATGTAGTATAAAACCCCGAAATCCAGGTACGAGTCGGCCTGCATCACACAAGTGGTTCCGAGCCTACCTCAAGCTCATAAGCATGTGAGTTCGGTCTTAGGACTTTTTTTTTCATTCCGATGATTGGATGAATAGCTAAGAAAAACACATAGAGTAGTGTGAGGGGCTAATTTTGTGATGAGTGGTAGATGTTAAATTTGGAAAGAAAAGAAAAACCCAAATATGGTCATAAGAGGGGTAATGTGAAATAATATATCAGTAGGAGGAATATTGTATAATGTCTTACAAGGTAAGAGATTGATAAGATAGGTGACCATTTCAAGAGAGTCTACCTAGTATTGAGAAGCAATAGAATCATAACATAAACTAAGTAATTTGTAATAAGCTTTGTAGGTAATTGATGTTTGTGCTCTTTTAGGAGGGGGTCCAACCTAGTTGGTTTGTCTCCTAGTCGAAGAGCTTAAGTTGTAATGAGTTGGTTAATTAATCTACTTACTTACTTAGCAAAAAAAAAAAAGCATGACATAAAAGAGTGCGAGACATGTTATTTTGATCATGCGTTCAATTTTTCATTTTGTGATGAAGTATGAGGACAAAAGAAGCGAAAAATAATGCCATGTTGGACACAGAATAATTTAAAAGGTTTATTATCAAATTCTCTACCATGATCATATTGGAAAGCTTTTATGGGACCTTCTAATTGTGTTTGGACGTATTGGCGAAAAAGCAGAAAATTTTGACATACCTCAAATTTAAATTTTTCAGGAATAGTCCAACACAAAGTGAGTAAAGTCATCCAAGAATACTAAATAATATTTATGACCCTGAGCATTACAAATAGGAGAGGTCCATAAATCAACGTGATTAATATCAAAAGCATAATGAGTAGTACTATTAGATTCATAAAACGGTATACGAAGGTGTTTTCATACTTTACAAGAATTGCAAAAATCGTAGTGATGCTCCTTATTACAATTTATTAAATCTCTAGACCTAAGAAAGCTTACAACTTGAGGTCGTGGATGTCCAAGACGTATGCCAGGTTGTTGATGATGTGGCCATGAACGCGGATGCTAGACATGTAGATGGTTGAGTTGTCACCGAATATGACTCTCCCGAACTATTGCATCTCACTATTATATTCCCCGTGTGAAGGTCCTTCACAGAAAAACCATGAGGATCAAATTCAATGGAGGCATTATTAACAGTTGTAAATTTTCGAACGAAGATTAAATTTTTGATAATTTGTGGGAAAAGTAGGACATCACGAAGGGATAAAGGAGGGTGAGGATTCAGGAGGAGGGTTGACCATAACCAAGAATAGGAATGCGATTACCATTACCAACTAAAATATGATTAGGAGTGCTTAAATTAAATAAGGGCATGAGTGTACCTGATGAGTTGGTCATATGAGATATTGCGACCGAATCCATGTACCAAGAGTTGTCTTAAGGAAGAATCATAGTAGCAAACCCGTTGCTCAATTCTGTTGGATTCATGAGCAGTCCATTATCTGGATAAGGATTAGGAGTAGATAGTGGGATTGAGGCCCATATGATGGATAACAAGAGTATAACCCATGGGGTGCATACTTGGGAGCTGAGCTGTGCACATACGAAGCAGGGGAAGGGGCCCGATACAGTGGAACAAGATTGTGTTGTGGGTATGGGGATGGGCCAGGAGCCCACTGGGCTTGCTACGGGTGAGGCAGGCCAAGCGATGAAGCGTGCAAACTGGGCAAGGATTGTTGAGCAATCTACTAGGCATGCTGCTGGGCACCTGGTGGGCCACGACCCTTGCCTCTGCGACTTCCACCTCTGTCACGGCCATGGCAACCACCCTTGCGCTGGCTATGGAGGATTTTTGTACTGTGGTGGCTGTCATTGGTCCTTGAGCGACAAAGGGCATGTTTTGGGGTGCTGAATCTTGAGCACGAGTATATTCTTCAACCAAATGTCGAGATATTGCATTTTCAAATAAAGGTAAATGTGGCGTTTGTTGTATCATCATTGCTACAATATCAATATCAGTATTGATGGGACCAGAAATACAAGCCAAAGTACCAGCTTTTGCTCTAAAACTAGTTGACCAAGGTTGGCAAGTTGATCCTTCAAATTCTTTAATTGTTTGCAAGTTGATGAGACATTAGAAAAATTGGTCAAGTAAAGAGTATTAAATTGATTTTCAAGATACACTGACCGAGTATGTTTGTTATACTGAAAAAGTGCCTCTACTTGTCCCAAATTTGTTGCGCGGAATCCCCGCGACAAAGAACCATATGTAATACATCAGATGAAATAGTGACATAAATCCACTGTTTGACACTAGAATCAAGACGTGCCCACAACGCATCAGAAATGTCTGAAGGGCGTTTTGTTTTCGTATTTATGTGATCTAAAATATTAAATGTATGGGTATGACACTCAAATAACTCAACCTAGTTAATTTATTACGATCAAGAATCAAGGGAATACAATTTTTGCTATTCGTAACAGAAAGTGCAAGGTGAAATTCGGTTTGAGGGGTGTAGGATTTAGTGGGCTCATTGGTTTCCCAGGGTGCCATGGGGGAGAAAGCTAGGGCGCACAAAAAAATAGAGGTGGGACACACGGATGGTGAGGCGCAGGGCTAGGAAAAATTATGAGAAACCTTAAGTTGTGATACCATGCTAGATTTGAAAAAAATCATCAATTAAAGTGATTACCATTGATCAATATTTATAGTTATAGATCCTAGGATAGTCATATTATGATTAGGAAACTTATCCAGATTAGAATTCTAAGAACAAAATATATCCTAAAGATATTATCAATTTATCAGTATCATCTCTCTCGAAGCACCCTATATATATATATATATATATATATATATATATATATATTATATATATATATTATATATATATATATATATAGGTTTAAGTTCATATGAGAACCACCCTTATGGTGAGAACCGTGAGAACCACTCATTTTTCCTCATTTTACGAAAAATTACGATCATTTCATAACATTTTTGCTCATTTTTTGTTTCACTTATTTTATGGTTTTGCTCATTTAACAATTTTGTGATCATTTATTAACGTTTTTGCTCATTTTACGTTTTGCTCATTTTACTTTTTTTTTCGTTGAACTTTTTTATGCACATTTTACGTTTTTCTTCTTTTACATTTTTGTACATTTTGCGTTTTTGATAACTTAATGTTTCTACTCATTTTATGTTTTTGCTCATTTGTTACTTTTTTTGCTCATTTTAGGAAGTTTTTGCTCATTTTAAGTGGTTCTCACGGTTCTCACCATAAGAGGGTTCTCACTAGAACCCAACCCTATATATATATATATATATATATATATATATATATCAATGCCTTCAAGATGGAGGAATGAAGAAAAAAGAAAAAAGAAATACATCACCACACGGTCCACAAACTACGCATGGACCGTGTAAATTGCATGCACATTGCGTCATTGTGCATGTTTCGAGAATGTATATGAAGAAGGAATTCACAATGGAGCACAAACCGTGCAACTTTAGCACGAACCATGCTCCATTTTGATTTGACCATGCATTAGGAACCAACCTTCTTTAGTCGTTTCCTGATTTGATTTATTTAGTAACCAATTCAATTTATTTATTAACCAATTTAATTCATTCATTAATCATATTATTTAATATATATAATAACTAGATTAATCCATTTAGTAAGTACGTAGTTTAGTCCATTTGGTAATACTGTTGGGTTATCTTTTAATATTGGGTTGTAGTTTGAGATTCAACAGAAGCAAAGAAAGGAGAAGAGAAATGACAACTAGGTTGGTACGAACTCTCTATAGATAGTATTGGGAATGAGATAATTTGTACTTGTTAGAAGAATGTAGGCTTGAGTTTGTCTAATTCATGTTAAAGTAAGACCGCTTTTTGAATATTTTTTGTTTTAGGTTTGGTATTCAAATCTTGATTAATAAATATCTCATATATGAATTGGAGATGATTTTTTTTAATACTTTCTATCTTTAAACCTTATCTCTATTATGTAAGGGAAATGGGAAGGAAGATGGTGTCCCCTATCTAAAAATACTAAATTACCCTTTGATCAAATAAAATTAAAAAATTAAAAAAAAACTATTTAATAACTCTTTTTCATTACTTGTCATTCTCAACAAGTTAAAATTGTTATATGCATCAAATACTTCAATCAAAAAATTAAACAAACAAAATATCTTAACCTTTTTCTTATAAGAGAAGATTGTACACATGACGTCTACCTGAAAAGTCTAAAACACTCAGCACTTCCTTTAATACTCTTTAGTTTAGTGAAACCAACTCATTATGTCTATTCTTTTAATTAAAAAGTCATTCACAAAAAGGAAAATTTGTCAGCAACAACCTCATAAATACGAGTTTTTTGCGAGAAACAACCTTTTCAAAAAAAATTGGCAAAAGAAGACCTTAAGAAGAAAATATTTTGCGAGGAATAACCTCGACCCATTTTTCGGCGTTTACCGTGCATTTTTCCATGGAATGCATGTGAACTACATCTCTTACGTTTCAACTCTGTTTTTCTCCATTTTTTGACATTGACCAAGTATTTTCCGATGTTGACTTCATTAGTAAAGGAAGGGAAATGGGGTTGTAACATAATAAATGAGGGTTACATGTCTTGTCATGTTTGGTTTTAGTGAGTCGAAGCCGCAAAATACTTTGTTAATGCCTGAAAAATGGGTCAAGGTTGTTCTTTGCAAAACAATTATTTTTGAGGTCTTATTTTGCTAGAATTTTTTTTAAAAAAGTTGTTTCTCGCAAAAACTTGTACTCGTATTTAAACGATTGTTTATGACAAATTTTCCTCACAAAAAATTAATATTAAAATTCACTCACAAAGTCACAACCTTTGTTACTTTAATGTAAAATCATAATTATAATGCGAATGGAGTATATAATAGTATAAAAAAATTTGAAATTAATGCATGTATCGCATGCGTATAAGACTAGTACACCAATAAGAGTTGTCCATATTTTGGTGCTCGTATAATGCATCAGGACGTAGTGGTCTGATAATTTACCCTTCAAAATAGAGTTGAAAATGATTCATCATGAACCCGCAAAACGCCAAAATTGTCAACAGCTACCTAATAAATATCACTTTTCATAAACAACTACCTAATATAAAACTTCTTTAATTCAACTACCTAATATAGCTATTCCGTCAACATAACACTACCAAAACCGTTAACTTTTGAATTTTCCGTCAACTTTTCGAAAATCCCCAATTACATGAACACTAGTTTCAATCATTTCAAGAAACCCCATTTTGATGAACCTTAATTTCATCAATTTTTCCACAAATTCCAATTTATAAACCCAGATTTCATTAATTCCCAAAACCCCAATTTTTAAACCCTTATTAAATCAAGGGATCATAAACAAGCAAAGCACAAAGCCCATTATGAAGTTGAATGTATCTGTACAATCTGCTAGCATCCGGTGACTTTTTCACTACATTATCCGATGAGAATGTCACTGCTCCTCCTCAAACTGTCATTCTTCTTCTATCAAATTAATCAAAAACCCTAAACACAAAATCTTCCACACTTAAATTGTGGATTATAGTTGCAAGAGCTTAGGATCAAACACAAATGTGTGGTTGGTTTCTTGTGTTCTTCCCTTCGCTCCACAAAATGGATGTGACGTTTATAGGGAGATGAATTCTTGAAGGGAGATGAAGAGCAACCTAGAAGGGAGATGAACAAATTCTTATTAACCTATGAGTCTTAGTCTCAGTCTAAGGGTTTGATCTGGGGTTTGGGGGAATCGAACAAATTTTAAGTAAACCAAACAGACCATCATGATTCAATCCAAAATCCATCCAAAATCCAATGTAAAAATCACCAAATTAACAACAATCACCAGCACCCGGACAACCAAAATGCCCATTAAGATGCTGCCAAGCCATATGGTAAAAAGCCCACCTAAAAAAAATGCTCAAAACCCCCAAAAATTTGGGATTACTTTGAAAGATTCAGTTAAACTTTCACTGCATGGAGGAAGCTCAAATATGTATTTTCATCCATGAATTTTGGTGGAGCATTTCTACTTAAGGAAAATTAATGAAATCCCCAATTACTTAACAAATAAGGGTTTAGAAATTGGGATTTTTGGGAAATTAATGAAATGGGTTTATAAATTGGGATTTGGGGGAAAATCGATGAAATTAAAATTTATTAAAATGGGGTTTGAAATAGTTAAAGTTAGGGTTCATGTAATTGGCCTGGGGATTTTCGAAAAGTTAACGGAAAATTCAAAAGTTAACGGTTTTGGTAGTGTTATGTTGACGGAATAGATGTATTAGGTAATTGAATTTAAAAAGTTTTATATTAGGTAGTTGTTTATGAAAAGTGATATATATTAGGTAGTTGTTGACAATTTTAGCAAATAAATAAGACATGACAAAATAAATCTATCCATTATGTATAGCATAGATTACAAATCACTTGTAGTATCTTTCTCTTCAAAAAGAACAGGTAAGAGGGAAGGAGGCATTAAATTGAATTAAAAGAGATTAAAAGAAGGTAAAATGGACAAGAGACAAACAGAGAAAAATGTGCAGAGAACAGCTAAGAGTCTAGCTAATAAGACTAAAAGAGAGAAGAAGGTGTGTAGTGTACATTTATTACCTCCATTAGAGATTATTGATACTACCCACCTAGTAACCACCCATAGCAGTGCATTTGACATGACCTGGATTTATATTTATTGCTTACACCATTCAGCTATGTTCAAAATTAAAATGCCCCACATGCTTAGATACTGCTGTACTTAGTTTCCAATCTTTCTATGCCCAACAACTTCTTGTCTTCCACCTTCTTTTTAGTGGAGAGAAGATACATACTTCTATAGGAATTGATACATCAGTGAATTTCAAGATCAATAGGTTTTCTTTTATCCAGTTTTAGGGCGAAGAACATAATTTTGTATTATATACGTTTTTCTATATATATATTATTACATATACAAGGAAAATAACTCATTTCAAGACCCTTCACATGAGCACTAAACCTAATTAATGAATTTTAGTGCAATGTTTAATAATTAATTGAACTAAATGTTCATGTAATGCTCAAATTAATCTCATACTGAAGTGCTTTCGTAGAGTGTTACATTTCCTATTTTAACAAAATCAGAATATAGTTGACATTATTCTAATTCATCGTGTGATAGTAGACATACTTGGCTCATAAATGATCTGATTATGTTATAATTGTCATTATTCATAAATAATGTTCTTGCTTATAATTTGGTCGAAAGATTGTTAAAAAAAAATTACATCAATGATGTAATCCAATTCAGAGTTCAGACCCATCTGTTTTTGTCATGATAACTTAAACTTATATACAATGAAACTTCATGTATATAAACCCAAAATATGCTAAAATTAAGCAAAACGAAACCTAAGGACCACAACTTTTTGAAATGGATAGGAAATATTACATCTTAATTATATGTATATATGTAGAGAATTGCACTGATGAGGAGATGGATTCACAATTTGTCTTATGATCAACTCAACAATCTAAGTTTATGAGTAATGAGCTTAAGGCTTAAACACTATAGGCAATTAACAATGCACACCCTATTGTGAATGGGCAATAATTTGACATCTCCTGCCTTAGTAGGAGTTGACACTTTTTTTTTTTTTTTTTTTTTGATCAAAATGGAGAAGAAGAATTGCCCTAGAATGAAGGGAAATCTTAATAAAATCTAGAGTAGTTAAAATGATCATTTCTCCTTTTTCCCTCCTACTAGAAAGGAAGATGAGAAAACTTGTGGGAACTTATATATATATATATATATATATGTATGTGCTGTTCAAACTTGAAGAATAGTCCTTGATCTTGATTAATTAACTAACCACTTGAAGATGATGAAGTAGTCCAAATAGCCTCAAGCTCCCGAGCGAAAGCCTTTTGACGGCCAACAACAATGGTGATATGATCCTTGTTATCTAATATCTTTACTTGTGCGCGAGGAATTTTGGTTTGAACATTGTAGCTGCACTCGATGGGAAGGACCTCATCATCTCTTCCGTGAAATATGCTCACATTACATTTAAGCCGATCACTAACCACATCAAGGTATTTATCAAGCTTGCTTGCTGTTCCGCAGATTATATTGTGCAAGGTGTGCCAAGCTGCGTTATGGGTGTGGCACCAGAAACCTTCCAGTAGATACGTTCGTATCCTGCATCGATACATCGTCAATTAAATTAGTACATCGGGAATTCTTAAGTGAGACCGTCGCACTATAAGTTATTATGACATCTGAAAAATTATTCCTTCTGAGGATGTGTTCTCTTCACTGGAAAAAACCTGAACTCTTTTAACTTATTAAACTTGATTGACCCTTATTGGACTTTATTTTTGAGTGTTGTGTTAGACCTGATCAATCCTGATCGGACCTTATCTGAATTTATCGGACTTACAACTTATTTTTTAAGGTAAAGATAACACACTCTTAAATCAGTAAAATTTTATTCCATTGTATAGCGTTTATCCTTTACGTATTATGGTTTTCCCAATCGTTTGAATTTGTAAAGATGAGACAATTTTTTTTTAGGAGAAGAACAGACAAATTAATACAACATTACTGCAAGTCCTTTTCTTGGAATAGTTTGAAGTAGTCTTGCTAAATATGGAGCCAAAAACAATGGGAATTAGTGTGCCTCATGATGTTTTTTCGTGTACTTTTTGAAGCATCATTTTCAATTTTAGAGGCTCCACCAATGGATTAATTCGACCGCATAGTTTGATAAAATTAACAAATCAACTAAATTTTCTTTGCAATCATAATCTAATAAAAGAAGGAGAGCAATTGTGATATGATTATTAATACATACACCTACATCCTATAGTCATTGTCTACATCCACCATAATTCTTTTTAGTGCTTTTTTGGACCGTGGTGTTTATATGAAACCTAAAACAAAGGCGAATTAATATATCTATTTATCATTATTTACACACCTATGCAAAAGAGGCTACTTATCATATAATTGGTACAAGTAAAAGGGTGGGTGATTGTTGAACCATACAAGGAAAATGAAAATGTAGTAATCAATAAAAAAGTCATCATAAAGCAAAAGATATGTAAGAAAAAGAAACTAACGTGAAGTAGTGACATGTTTATTTATGCTAATTCAACCTTGGCTATCAATTTGTGTCCGGACATTGATAAAAATAAAATGATAATATTATTTACAAGAGTTTTAGTCAAATTAACTTAGAAGAATTTCATAGTCAAAGTTAATTTTAAAGAACATATACTTCAAAATAGATAGGTAGTAACATCTATATGCACTCGTATCAAGGACCTTTGGGTTCAATAGTATAACTTCCTATCCTCACATGGGAGATCAAGGTTCAAATTTTGGTAGTAGAAACAAAATTTCAATATTGTTGGAGGTTGGGGGGAAAGGGGAGTTAGGGACTTGTTAGGCCTCTAGGTGAGTGGCCTTGTGCAAGGGTAACCCAAAGAAAATTCATCTTACCGTGGATTCCGAAAAGGGCCCAAAAAAAAATAAAATTAGATGCACTCCTAGGTTGTAGATATTTACTACGATAATTGGAGAATATTTTTGGATATTTTACATTTTGATACAACATATAAATGAGAGATTGCAGGTTTAAGTTAAACTACTTTGACAACCGAATCAAAATCCCTCAATAATACTGAATGCTGGCATATTTTTTTCTATTTCTTATATGTGATGATGTAAGATGCACCAGCTATACGAAATCCATAATGGTACTATTATTTCTAACCATGCAAATGAAGTAGTAGTTTTGACTTTTGACCTACAACAAATACTATTATTAAATACTCCTGAATACAATGAAATAATATTAAATGCACCACATATTAATTGTACCACTCTCAATTTCTAGAATGAGAAATAAGATATTCCACCAAATAGACAACCCACTACTAATAGAACATTAAAAAATATTAATACATTGAGTTAGATTCTATTACCACAATCCTCAACAAGTCTTTATTAATGGTAGATAGTCTAACTGACGGATAGATAAAGTTTTTTCCAAGAAATATATGCTATTTATAAATTATTATACAAAAATCATGTAAAAATATATATAAATTGACCTCTCTCGTGATCTTGAGGAAGGGAGCTTTCACCAAAGTAATTGCTTGTTGGGACGCAACACTACCCTACCCATTACCCAATCACAATCACACCTTAAACTAGTGAAAGGAGAAACAAGGCCATAACGGGAATGTGAAGATGTTTCCAAATTTTAGGATGTTTTAAACGCACACGTTCCAGAATGAGTGAAAACAGTCAAAAGGAAGATAAGAAAATATAGGAGCATAAAGTTTGTGTATTGGTTACCTATTTCGGGTGATGAGTTTGGCAAGAAATTCCCACATTCGATGATTCTTGCAAATAAGCAAGCAAACTGTCCGAGAAATATGCTCATACCAGCATGCTATGGATGATCCCAAAGCTATGGGTGGCCATACTCGTCGCGGCGCTACTCTCCTTAGTACATATTGTGTTGCTTGCTCTCCTTTGGGTACCGGGAAATATGGCTGCCAAAAATCAGTTTCATTCTTATTTTAGCAAATGTTTCATAATTATACCATTTGGTTTAGAATAAATTGGGAGCATTGTATTTTAATTTTCAAGTAGTAATTGACGTGACTTTTAAATTCGTACAACATGATGATATTGGTAATATGAATCCTACTAGTGAATATAGGTATCATAATATAAGTAGAAATACGTTTTGAATGCCACCCAATAATACCTACTCCCTCCGTCCCAAAATATAGTTTTCATTTCCCGTTTTTCACGGTAATTTATGCAAGTAGAATTTAAGAGATATACTCCCTCCGTCCCTTAATAGAGTGCCCATTTCTTTTTTGGACACTATTCAAAGGTAAAGAAAGCCCTCAAAAAAAAATTCCGATATATAAGATAAAACATAATCATGTGGGGTCTTGTTTGATTCGTCTCATTGCGTACATTAAGAAAATCAAACTTTTATAATTTTTACTAATATGTAATTAAAGATATTAACGATGCAAAACATGCATTGGCAAACGTGCACTGGAGAAATGGGCACTCTATTTAGGGACGGAGGGAGTAGTAAAGATTTTTTATTTATTTAAATAAATGTTGCATGGAAAAAGATGATTTTAGGAGAGAGAATGGAAAATAATTGGTGAAAGAACATTAATTGTAACATTTTCGTTGAATAAACAAAGGAAGAAACAAAATTCAAGAAGCAAATAAATGATGGGACACGTTTTTTCTAGACAAATTATGAAAAAATGTGGAGCTAAATATGAAAATGGGAACTATATTTTGGGACACCCAAAATGGAAATGAGAACTATATTTTGAGACGGAGGGAGTATATAATTGGGACTGTTCTCTTGTAATTTAAAGTAGTGATTAATGTGACTACTAAATGAAACTTATGCACAATTCACAAAGAAAAGGAAAAGGAAACTACAATCTATTTCACCATACTTTTAACTCAGCTTACAATGCATATATAAATAAAGAAAAACAATATCAAAACAACTACTTCCACTACTTATGTGAGTGGCTAACATTTGGGGAATTCTAATTGATCACTAACATAATGCTCCTAACAGTTTGACTAACTCAGTGATGCTGAATGTTGAATCACATTTCAACACTAAATTCACACATGATGTTAATTATAAGATAAATCCTACTAGTGAATATAGATGTTTTGAGTAAATATTTTTTGCTAAAAATATAAGACTTCCCTACACATTTTTGTACGAACAATAAGTAATGGGCGAGCGTTGGGATCATTTAATTAACCTGTATGTCTCACATTGGTTTAACGGTACCTCTTCATAGAATTTAAGATCACTATTTAATCATTGTTAACTTCAAGCACGTACTATTATAAAAAAGATCAAACTTTGATACATCAAAAAGAAATAACTTGAAAGATTTTTCTAACTTAGCAGGATCTTATAGCTAAAAGAAAACGGTCAAATAGCTAATTAATTCTAACCTTGAACTGTCGAGTGTATAGAACATTTAATACTAGTAGGAATATGTTATATAATTGAGACAATATTTTTATTTATTTCTTGGTAGACAAACGTAGAGGGTAGTGACATAGACTCGGATACCTTTCTACAAGACTTTAACAATTAAGCTAATTCGTAACTTTTGTAATAATTATTTACAAACATAGAGCACAACTAAAAAAATTTATGGGCGTATTATGGACTACTTACCGGAGCAATTAGGGTGAGAGATTTGATTTTAGTGGGATGACGAACAGCAAGAGCAAGAGCCAAGATGCAGCCAAGAGAATGTGCGACAATGTGGAAGGATTTAACTCTGTGATTTTCCAACACTGAACGTTCAATCATTTCGACGTGCTCTCTTAGAGTGTAAAGTGAATCCGCTGGCTTGGGACTCCTTCCAAACCCCAGCAAATCCACCGCAAATAATCGGTACTTAGACTTTGTTGCTGCTGTTAAATTTGGGAAAACAGTTTCTGTCCAAAACTTTGATGATGATATAAATCCATGTAAAAACAACACATCCTCTGTTGCCCTGTCTCCTATTATAATATAACATTAAAGCATAAAAGTATAAATCACATGAACGGTCTAATATTTTATTCCATACTTTCTCGATATATTTTTTATTAGTCGCAACATTTGCTTTCCATGTAAGATCTCGAAGATAATATTAGGTGAGAAAATACTATACTTAAAAACAAATGTCGCAACTAATAAAAAGCAAACGAGGTATTGATAATGTAGCTAGTGTATAACATAAGACGTACCAGGTTTAGCACCATCGACATGAACAAAGAGAGAATCCTTAGAAGAGGAAGTCCAAGAACAACAAGTGGAACAATCACAATCAGACCATCTCGGTATAGGGAACGATTGTTGGCCACCGATCCTACCTTGAAGCATCTCAACAATGGTAGAATTTACCGTAAAAGTGGTACTACCCGCGCCTTTCTTAACCGAAGAAGAATGCTGCTGGTGATGGTGGTGGTGGTGATGGTTATGGTGATGGCTGTGGCTTTGGCACGCCGCATTGGAATCAAGCCTATTAAGACGCTTAAATTCACTGACGGTAGTTTTAGAGATCTCGGACACTAAAGAAGGACGAGTATAAAGTGTGTCCGAAACATCTTCAAGCTGAAGCTTGGTAGATGTAAGGCGGACAATTTTAGTAGATTGGCCTTTCTCCGATACTAAGATCTTATCTGAGCTAGTCACGGCCATAGCCTGTTTGGCGGAGGAGGAGCAGCAGTAGCACGGCTTCCACTCCGCCTCGAATACGAAATCAGCTATCTTAAAAACAAGGCATAAGATGAAATCTAGAAGATCAAGCAATGTAAACACTATGAAGCTTAATCCTTCGTTAATGGCTCTTCCTGTTAGTAGTATAGCCGATCTAGCTTTACCCATATTTTTTCTTACGCTCATAAATATGTAAATTAAATAACTTTCCCTCCTAATGAAAAACACAAAAATTGTTTACAAAGAAAAATGTGGTTTGAGCTAATTGAGCTCGAGTAAGTATATATATATAGATAGATAATGAGGGGTTATTTAAGCATGAAGTATGATGATGATGATGTTGAAATAGTGCTGAAATTAGAGAAGAATGAAATAGAGGAGGAGGGAGGGAGGGAAAAAGTGAATAATAATAAGCCAACCTTGATTAATTGGACCCTCCAAAATGACGGTAATGTTATATTGTAGGAAAAATAGGAAAGAGAAATATTAGGAAAAAGAAAGAAAGAAGTTGGTCTTTAAATTAAGACACTCTTTCTCTGCGTGTGAGAGGGGTGAGAGAAAGGAGAGAAGAAGAAGAGGAGGAGAAAAAAGAGGAAAGGGGTCGTATGGGACACGTAGTAAGATGGGGAAGGAGGGAAGATAATGAAATATTCATTGTTTCATTAAGATTGTTCGTTGGGCAAGAGACTATGGTAGGTGGTGGTTGAACCCCCACTCCCTTCCCACATATATACATTCTCAGGGTTTAAGGCTATGTTCAGTTCACCTTATTTTTGCTTATTTCAGATCTAATCAGATCAGATCAGATCAGATCAGATCAGAAAAAATAAGTTCAGATCAGATCAGATCAGATCTGTCAGTTTTTAAACTCGATTTTACTATAAAATATCTTTCATTACATATTAGTAAAAATTATAATAATTGAATATTAATAAAGTACTCATTGAGACGAATCAAACAAGACCCCACATGACTATGTTTTTTCTTTTATATTGAGAGAAATCTAAAATATAAGATCTTGTAATCAGATCAGTTCAGAAAAAATAAGTTCAGATCAGATCAGATTAGAAAAAATAAGTTCAGATCAGATCAGATAAGTTCAGATCAGAAAATTTCAGGTGAACTAAACATAGCCTAACTTAAACACCTCTCTCTCTTTCAAGTCATACTAATACCCAAAACTTAAATTTTTGAATTTATTTTAGTTTGTAGTCTTGATCTTATAATATACTTATTAGTCTATAGTACAACTTTTTATTAGTATCTAATCACATTTTTTTTCTTGATTTTAAATTAATTCTCATGTTGTCTGGAATGGTTATCATGTTGGTAATGTAATAAACCATTAATATAATGACTAACATTGTGTTTGGTTATGTTTACTAGAGGCCCTCAGGAGTAGGATAAATGAGGCTTTTTTATAATAAAAAATTATAAAGAAGAAAATGAGGCTTGCCATAATTAACTTAGGATCCCTTTTTGGATTGGCAGGGGTAGAGTCCCGATATCCCATCTACTTTTTGTCGATGATCTCCTACTCTTTGGAAGAGTAGATGAGTCTACGGCCTTTGCGGTTCGAGGAGTGCTACAGATCTTTTGTCGTGAATCGGGGGAGAGAATAAATGAGGCGAAAAGCAAACTTATCTTTTCTCCAAATACCCTGGACAAACACAGGAACTCGTTTAAAGAAACCCTAAACATTGAGGAAAATACCAACCTAGGGACTACTTAGGACTATCTATCTCACATAAAAGACCTACGGGAGCTCAAGTTCAGTTTATTGTCAAGAAGGTCAGATCCCGTCTGGCAAACTGGAAAACAAAATTTCTATCCAGAATTGTCCGCTTATGCCTAATCTCCTCAACAATGTCAACAATCAGGGCCTACTACATGTAAGCGACTTACCTCCCGATTAGTACCCTTAGTGATTTGGACTGTATCTGCAATAATTTTATTTGGGGAGAAGAGGGGAGAAAAAAGGAAGCTTATTCACTTAGTTAGCATACAAACTACCTTCTTTCCTAAGAACCAGCACTAGTACAGAAAAGGCGATTTGCGTCGGATGTGAGGCGCCTATTTGCGTCGGACATGGGTCCGACGCCAAAGGCCTCGACGCAAATAGCCCACAATGATCTGCGTCGTTCAGATACGACGCAGATATATTTGCTATTTGCGTCGCACCGTATACAAGGTGCGACGCAAATTGGTCATTATGTGAAAAATAAAAAAACGCAGTACCAAGCATGAATGCTTTAGTACTGCGTAGGAGGAAAAAAACCAGATCTCATCAAAAAAACCAGATTCAACATACAACAAATGATATAATTAAACAAGACAAATCTCATATCAAAAAACTAGATTAACATACAACAAATGATGATAATAAACAAGTGAACCTTGTGTCAAAAATTAAAAAACAAATATAAAATCTAAACGAAAAAATCTAAACAAATATCAAAAATTAAAAAATCAGATCTAATATACAACAAAACACGAAATTAAAAACAAACCTACAATATATACAAAACAATTACATTGTAAAAATATTAAATAGGTGCGACTAAAAAGGAAGATTGCAACAGTTCGATGTATTCGAGGGAGACGACTTCGAAGAACCAATTCCAGATCTGAAAATTATAGAGTAAATTCTAAATCAGAAAATAAACCCTAAAAATGCCAAAAAGTAAACAAAAAAAATAGATATAAAAAATAAAAATAAAAACGAAAGGATCAGTTTTTAATTTTCATTTGCATGAACTAAATTTTTAGTTTTCCAGATCTGAATATGAAAAACGAATTTCCAGATTTGAAAACTAAAAATAAAATCAGATATAAAAATGAAAAAACATATCAGATTTAAACATTGAAACAACTTCGAACCTGTCAAAAGCGAGAGACTTAGTGTGATTCGCCGGAAACTAGAAAAATCAGATGTAAGATGCGGTAGGTCGCCGGAAAATAGAAAAATCAGATCTAAGACTTAGTGTAAGTCGTCCGTTTAGTTCGCTGAAATTGTTCGCTGAATTGTATAGAATCCGCGTCCAGCAGGAAGATGAGAATCCGCGTCCAGGAGAGGAGAATTTGAGGAGAGAAGCGGCGGAGAGAGAAGCGGTTGAGGAGAGAAGCGGTTGAGGAGAGAGAGAGAACGAGGCGCTGAGAATGGTAGGAGTTGAGAATTGTGAAGAGAGAGAAAGAGGCGCGCTGAGAATATTGGTAGGAGCTGAGAATATTGTAAAGAGAGAGAAAGAGGCGCTGAGGCGTATGACTTATGAGGCGTTAGGGTTTATGAAATAAGAGGGTAGGTAGTGGGCCTCATGGCCTATGTGCGTCGCACACTCAATAAGTGCGATGCAAATTAGGTATTTATTTGCGTCGCACATACACGGAAACGACGCACATTTGGCTTTTGCAACGCATGTAAAGCAAGGTCCGACGCAAATGGACCATGTTGTGCGTCGCACTCCTCCCACATGCAACGCAAATCCCAACTGTGCGTCGTTTCCGTGTCTGTGCGACGCAAATCAGGGGACGCAAATCGCCTTTTCTGTACTAGTGCAGAGGGTTAGGGATTAGAAGTCAAAAGTTGATGAAGAAAGCATACATGGCTAAGTTAGGGTGGACGATAGTCCAGGATAATTCCAATCTGGCGCAGAAGTGTATTCACTCTAAGTACATCCATAAGAACCAGGTCACAAAATTTAAAAATGTTACTATCATATGGAATAAATTGGCCTGATATGAGAACTCCTTAGTCTGGATATCCATTGGAACATGGGGAATGGGTTAAAGGTGGACTTCTAGTATGATGACTGGCTCTCAATTGGTCCTAATACATGATTGGGTCAAGGGCCCCCTGAACATCGAGGAAAGTGCCAGGAAAGTTCATAGTGTAGTTATATCAGGGAAATGGAATTTCTCCACTCTAACAATCACCATCCCGATTCAAAACGCTTCGGAGGACCTCCTCATCTCAAATTTTTGCCAATCACAAAGGTTTTGCGCTCTAGTTTGTTTACAATTCTCTCCTTTACCGGTTCCAAGCTGAGGTGGACCTATCATGGATATGGAGATACAAATATAGAGCCCAAAATCAAATTCTTCATGTGGTTATCATGGCATGACCGCATTCCTCACAGACATCTCCTTGCCATTAGGGGGGCGATTCAGGATCCCGCTTGCCCTATGTGTCCGGACCACACCGACCACATGGAGCTCATATCACCCGGGATTGTCTGGAAAGTAGAGAAATATGTGGGTGCCCGGGCATGCTCGATATCCCTACTGGGGAGTTTAAATCCTGGCTCCATGAGAATATGACATCCAACGAGACCTTTGGAGAGATCTCTGGGAGTAGTGTCTTCCCTTACATATGCCATGAAATTTGGAAGGATAGAAACAATTATGTCTTTCATGGACGGGAGCCATCGCCTATAATGGTCCTGTGTGTTCGAGTAACGGTTATGCGAAGGAGTATGTTTCTACGAGGAGCATAAAGGAAAGTGAACGTTGTGTCCCTATGGAATTTGCCAATCCTCAAAACATTTAATGATTCATGTTGATGCATCTTTTGTTGGTCTATTAGAAGTAGCGGGAATTGGTGGGGTGATTCGAGATGGCAATGGCAACGAGGTTGGGGAGTTTGGGAAAATAATTTACACTAACAACTCTCTTGCAGCAAAAATCCTTGCAATTTTGGAAGCTGATCATTACTTTGTAGAGACGCATGATCTCCTCAAGGCCATTATTTATTCAGATTGTCAAACATCTATTGAGATACTTACAACAAGTCATTATGATTTCTATGCAAATATGATAAATACTTGCAGGATATGGCTTACGATGCACCCAGAGATTCTGATTAAGCACTGCAGCAGGAAGCATAATCAAGTGGCCTGGTGGATAGCATGGCGAAGGCATGTAGGTCATGGAAGACGATTGTGCTGTAACTAGGATTTTTCCCAACCCCCCTAGTTATTGTAATGAACACTTAATCTCGAACTGTAATATTTTCAACTTTAATATTTAAGAAATGAAGTGTTTTGTTTACCAGAAAAAAAGAGATGAATTGGATGGAAAATAAATGAATTGGAAAGAGAAAAAAAAGGACTTTATTTCTTATGTTGGTACAAAAAATCATAAGGAATTCAATTGGAAAGGAAAGGAAGTGAGGGGAAATAAAACCTAATAATAAATATCTCATTCTCTGTCCTCCCAAAATTGAAGGAACTTGGGAGGAAAGAGATATTCAATTAAATTCCTTCCTGTTAACAAAACATTAGAAAGTTTAGTTACATTATTTTATTTTCCCTTCCCTTTATTTCTTTTATAAAAAAAAATTCAGAGTATACGAATATATTGTTGTATTCAAGTTGCGAAATGGTTATTACCTTCATAGGATATGAGATATCTATATAACAACTAAAAGTAGATAAATCAGTATTACATAATTCAATTTAAAATTTTGAGTTGGGTACTCCTTTAGCTAATTTCTTTATAGTTCTTTAATTATAAATATAAGTACTCTTTCTATCTAAGATGATTATTAGATTGATAATATTAGTTTTAAAATTATTATTAATGTGAGGACTAACGAACACACATGCATTATAGATATTCTAGTATAATTCCAAATATCAAGTTATAACTACTTTACTTAGCTAGCCCAAGTGTTGGTCCTTCCGTTCCTTTGAGAAACTTGCAACTCTTATACTCCTATTTTATAATATCACCATTTTCTGCTGCCTCCTAGCTACTAAATTAAAAAAAATAAATTGGTGGTTATCGCACTTTCTTGCTCTTCACTAATCTTCCTATTACTTGCATAATCTTCTGATACGTGCCCAAAAAGCAAAGCGCTCTTACGAGGGGAGAATATAAGACAAAATCATAAAGAATTCTCTAATAAGATTGTCATATGGTGCAATTTGCACTTGACATTAAACAACTGATAAATAAGGGTGATATTGAACAACGTTTACTTGATATGTTGGTATGGCTGGCTCGTATATAATTGAAAATTCAACAAAATATTGACTCCATAGTAAAACGTAAAATGAAAAAGACAACAGTTTTAATTGGAAATTTATCAAAAGATCGACCCAATCTAAGCTTTGTAGTTATGCTCAGGCATAAGCAATTGTTATTGTTGTTGTTAAACAATCAAAAGTTAATCTAGTTGGTTGAAGACACCCCTTTTACCCATGTAATAAGGGTTTAATATTTACCTCTTATAAAGTGGCATTTCTAAATTTCTCCTACTTAAAAGAGATTTTCATGTTACTTTTTTTAAAAAATAAGCAATTTGTTGAGTGCTACTAATATTTTGCTTCCTCTTACTAGTTTTTCCTATTCTTGGCGGCATTGTCTCATATTAGACTCAAAAGTGTTTTTTTACAGGCATATTAAACTAGTTTTTCCCATTGGGCAACAAAAAAATTGGACTTCATTTTTCATATTCAGTACTCAAATTAAATATTGCTATAATTTTTTTGTCTGTTGCTGGTTCTGGCTTTTAAAAAATGTTTGTTATTGGTTCTAGCTTTTTAAAAAGTGTTTGCAAGTTGAATAAGGGATGGTGGTGTAAAGTTGTAGTAGTTACATTTGTAGTTTCCTTGAAATGTTTGTTGAAGGAACAGATACATCAAATGGGTAAGTACTGAGTATGGTCGAGGGGATGTTCGTTATTCATGGTTGGACTTATGTTTTCCGGTTTCACAAATCGAAGGTGTGTTCGATAGCTCGCCATGTTTAGCTCTCCTTTTTGCTTGGCAATGATCTTAATGGTCTTTTCCTTAAAAAAATCAAATCTGCAGGCGGCACCCCAATTTCATTTGGTGGATTTCTGCACGCCCCATTTCTCCTACTTCACGGAGAAACATGAATTACTCTCGAGAGAGAGAGAGTCATGAGTCACCTAGGAATGCGATTCTTCCACAGATTATGAGCCAAGAATCCCACGCGTTGAAGTTCGTTGGGATTGCTCATGCGGTGAGATGTGAATCTTGCCTTTGGTCCGTTGTCCGGATTGTGCCTACCATTTGCTTTTCCTACCACATCCATCACTCATTAGAGTTATGATTCCACCATCACATTCATCGCCCAGCGGCGTGCTACTTCATAGGCAACTCTTTATCAGCTTTTCTTATTTTTGTTTTTTAGGGCATGTAAGAGGTCATAAAGCTCTTTTAGATTTTCTTTTGTTTTCTGTGTGGTTGTATTAGCAATAGGTTGTACTTCGTTATTTGATCAATGCACTTTTTTTCGATGTCAAAAAAAATTATTGCAATAATTTATTGATTCTTTTTTCAATTATTTCACAGAAAATAGACACTTTTCTATCCTAATTTGTCTTCCATTGTGAAGATAAGATGTTGAATCATCTTATATCTAGGTTAAGTAAAGCCTAGAAATTACTATAAGTTGCCCAACTGGAGAAACTGAGTTCTGGCATCATATGAGGAGAAGCCTTCACAATTCCAAAGTAAACTAACCGATTAATCTTCTAAATTATTTTGTTCCATAATAATCTTGACCTTCTATATAAAGCGTAATATCTTCTCGCTGCAACTATAGGGGTTCGAGTGGTGGAGAGGACAAG
The DNA here is from genome assembly GCF_026745355.1 of Beta vulgaris subsp. vulgaris. Lineage (NCBI taxonomy): Eukaryota > Viridiplantae > Streptophyta > Magnoliopsida > Caryophyllales > Amaranthaceae > Beta > Beta vulgaris. Next base: position 9,635,277 of record NC_079206.1, read on the forward strand.
CAGGAGTTCTCAATTTTGTTCGGAAATTATAGTTGTTGTATTCGATCTTCCACAGTTCTATATTAAGGATTGTAAGTTGGGTTCTTCAGAATCAGGTTTTGGGTGATGAATTACAGCGATTCAACTCACCCAGAGTTTGAGTGATGATGTCTGGAGTCATCACACTTAAACTATGCATCTTGTGGAAGGCCCTCCGATTTGATTTGGGGAAAGTTTTGACCTCCACTTATTTGGAGTTTCAGCCCCGAAAGAAAAATGTTAAGGCACCCTGTGTACAAGGTACATTCAAAGACGATTTATCTTTTCAAGAAACTTGGGATTTATCTATCTTATTTGAAGATTGTTTGTGGTTAGAATATCAACAGCCTCCATCACACTATATCAAGTCTTTTTCCATAAGATCACCCAATCACACCAATTCTCACCTGTTAGATAATGTAAATTACACATTTGTTAATATTCATTTACTTACTTAGAATCAGTCAAAGATAGTATTGCTAGGCAAGTATCTTTGATTCATAAATCATGCATTGTAGTTATACGTATATTATGGAGTATATAGCCTAGGTTGTAAAGTTTATCAAGGCTAAGGAAAAATATCTTCTTTCATGGTATCAGATTAGGGTTGTTCCTTCTTACGCTGCGCAACCCTAGCCCACACCTTCTTCTTGCCGTCTGTCTAACCACCTCCTCTCAGCACCATGACCGGTGGTTCACAGGCGACTTCATCCTCTTCTTCTCCTCTTCACTCTACCAACATTAAACATATTCTTCCTATCACATTGGATATGGAAACCGTGCAATATTCCACATGGGCGGAATCATTTAAAATTCATGCACGTTCTAGTCGGGTTATTCACCATATTATTCCTCCAAAAACCTTCAAGGCTCCCTCTACTGATGAAGAAAAGGAGGAATGGGCTACGGTGGATGCCACGGTGTTGAAATGGATTTACGGCACCATTTCTGAGGATCTCCTCAACACCATCTTGGAGCCTGATTCCACGGCACATGTGGCTTGGGAGCGACTACGAGACATTTTTCAAGATAACAAGTCGTCTTGGGCAGTCACTCTCGAATAGGAATTTTCCAATACTACTTTGGAAGACTTTCCTAATGCCTCTGCCTATTGCCAATGCTTGAAAAAGCTTATTGATCAACTCAAGAACGTTGGCGCACCGGTAACTAATAACAGGCTGGTATTGCAAATGGAGGCCGGCTGATGCTTACTTATAGTGGAGTTGGCACCCTCCTCCGTCAAAGTGATCCTCTACCTCCATTTTATCAAGCCCGGTCTATGTTCGTGTTGGAAGAGGCGAGTTTGACTAAAAAGGCAGCTAGTTCTACGTCCTCCTCGGCATTTGTGGCTGGTTTTAATAAAAATTCTTCTTCTGCCTCCCCCACGTCAAACCGTGGCCCTCATAATCCTTCCAAGAAAACTCAGCGCAAAAATTCCGGTGGTCGGAATTCTGGTCAACGGACCGGCGGCAGTGACCATCCCCCGACGGTGGCAGTGGCCGACCTGGCAGTCAGCCTTCTTCAGCAGCAGCAGCAGCAACTACTGCGTGGTTTGCTCCATGGTCTCATACGTATGGTGCATGGCCATATGGTTGGGCCATGCTTCCTTGTCCTTTTCCTACAACTGGTTGGGCTAGGCCCAACTACATGGCAAGGCAGCAACATTCTGGGCCAAGGGTTCTATGTACCAGGTCACAAGCTTATGTGGCGGATTCGTCTCCTACCATGCCAGGACATTGATGCCGCAATGCACACTCTTGGGCTCACTCCACCGGATCCAAATTGTATATAGACACGGGCGCCACCTCTCATATGACCTCCTCGTCAGGTAGTCTCTCGTCTTATTTTAATTTGAACAAAAATGATGGTATGATTGTTGGAAATGGCCATACTATTCCTATTTGTGGTTACGGTGACTCACACTTGCCTTCCCCGAATTCCCCATTGGCTCTTAAAAATGTTCTACATGCTCCTAAAATTGTTAAAAATTTGGTCTCTCTGCGCAAATTTACTTCTGATAATTCTGTGATTGTTGAATTTGATCCTTTTGGGTTTTATGTGAAGGACCTTCGAATGGGGAGATCAATCATGAGATGTTTGTTACTCTTGTCCTCTTGGGAAACACATTAAGTTGCCTTTTGTTGCTTCGAATTCTACTACTATGATCCCTTTTGATATTATTCATTGTAATTTGTGGACATCTCCCGTTTTAAGTTCAGTTGGACATCACTATTATTTGGTTGTGGTGGATGATTATTCAAATTTTGTGTGGACTTTTCCTTTATCCAAAAAAATTCATGTTTATTCCACTTTTCTACAATTTCATGCTTATGTCCGTACTCAATTTGAATGGGAAATTAAAAATATTCAATGTGATAATAGGCGGGAATTTGATAATGATCCATTTCGAAAATTTTGTCAAACATACACATGGTCTTTTTTTCCGTCTCTCATGTCCCTATACATCATCTCAAATTGGTAAAGCTGAACGAAAAATACGAACTATCAACAATATGGTCCGCACTTTTCTCGTTCATGCTTCTCTTCCCTCCACTTTTTGGCATCACGCACTTCAAATGGCCACTTATCTTCTCAACATCCTTCCCACTAAGACACTTGCCTATCACTCTCCTTTACAAATTCTTTTCCACAAAGAACCCTCTTATTCTCATCTTCGGGTGTTAGGGTGTTTATGTTTTCCACTTTATCCATTGACCACCATTCATAAAGTTCAAGCTCACTCCACACCATGTGTGTTTTTGGGTTATCCCTCGAATCATAGGGGATTTAAATGCTTTGATTTATCATCTAAGAAAATCATTATTGCCGCCATGACATATTTGACGAAGTTAAATTTCCATTTACTTCGTTACATAATCCTCCTGCCCACAATTATGATTTCCTGAACATGTGTTCTCCCTTGAACTTGCCAACACTTCCAGCCCCAACTAAAGTGCAGCCCATACCCCCTCTTGTTCATCGTGGACCTCCCATTACTCCTAGTCCACCTAATTCTCCTAATTCTCATTCTCCTTGGCCACAGCTCTCCGCTGGGTCGCGTCCCTTGCTAGCAGCGCCTCTGTCCCACTCTCCCCTACGGCTTTCCCCTTCCTCTGGTCCCCGTCTCCCTGATGGGCCTTCGTGCCTCACCCCTCTCCTCCTACTCCTCCAGCCCAGCCTATTCCTCCCAATCAGCCCACATTCGAGCCTCCCGCACCTCCTCCACGCCCTTCCTCTTCCAGTTCACGTCCCGTCACGCGTAGCCAACACGGCATCCATAAAAATGAGAAAATGTTTTCCCTTCATTCTAGTGTTACTAGATCTCCTATTCCAAAAAATCTCGTGTCTGCTATTCGTGACCCGAATTGGAAAATGGCCATGGATGACGAATATAATGCTCTTATTAAAAATGAGACGTGGGAGTTGGTGCCCCGTCCTTCTGATGCTAATATTATTAGATCTATGTGGATTTTTGCTCATAAAGTGCATGCTGACGGTTCTTTTGAGCGTTATAAAGCTCGTCTTGTAGGTGATGGAAAAAAACGGCAGGTGGGGATTGATTGTGGTGAGACATTTAGCCCTGTGGTCAAGCCATCTACTATCCGCACGGTTCTGAGCCTGACTTTGTCCAAAGGATGGGATCTTCATCAATTGGATGTTAAAAATGTTTTTTTGCATGGTACGTTGAATGAAACTGTTTATATGCATCAACCGTTGGGATACAGGGATCCTCAATTTCCGAATCATGTATGCCTGTTGAAAAAGCCTTTATATGGGCTTAAACAGGCCCCCAAGGGGTGTATCACCGGTTAGCATATTTTGTTTCTCATATTGGGTTCCATAATAGCACGTTAGATAATTCACTCTTTATTTATCGCAAAGGTCCTGATATTGCTTATCTACTTCTTTATGTTGATGATATCATCTTGACTGCTTTCTCTTTTACCCTCCGGAAGTCTTTCATGTCTCTTTTGGGTGCTGAGTTTGCCATGAAGGACCTTGGTCCTTTGCATTATTTCTTCGGTGTTGCTGTTGCTCGTCATGCAGATGGTCTTTTCTTGTCTCAGCGCAAGTATGTTGAGGAAATTATTGAGCGAGCTAGCATGTCGGTCTGCAAGTTGTCCCCCACTCCTATTGATACCAAGCCAAAACTGAGTGCTCAATCTGATGTCCCGTGCTCTGACCCTTCTCTCTATCGCAGCCTGGCCGATGCTCTATATATAGTATTTAACTTTTACTCTCCCTGATATTTGCTATGTAGTGCAGCAGATTTGCTTATTCATGCACCAGCCTATGGAGACACATATGTAGGCCTTGAAACATATTGTTCGCTATGTCTAGGGTACTCTTGCTCAAGGTCTTCATCTCTATCCCTCTTCAATTTCCACTCTCATCATCTCTTATACTGATGCAGATTGGGGTGGGTATCCGGATGCCCGTCACTCTACTTCTAAGTGCCATCTGTCTGTAAAGTAATCCAGTGCAACATCAACATACCAAACACATTGAAATGGATATTCATTTTGTTCGCGAAAAAGTAGCACGTAGAGAAGTTCGTGTTTTGCATGTTCCCTATAAGTACCAAATTGCAGATATTTTTACGAAGGGACTTCTTTTTTTTTTTTTGGTGAAAAACAGCATCCCATAATTAATTAGCAGACATAAAAATATTCTTACAATCTTTTAGAAAGGGTTCAATACAATAACTAGGGGGTGAGGGAAAAGTCCTAGTTACATTACAACTAGAGTCCATCATACGGACTTGTTTAGCTATTACATCCGCCACCTTGTTGAGGTTCCCGCAACAGAACTCAATCTTCACTCCCGGCATCGTCTTCCACAGTTTTCTGCAATTATAAATAATACTAGCGTACTTGTTAGAATAATCAACCTGCCCCTTGAGAAGGGCAACACCAATTTGACTATCAGAATAAATAGTTGCAACCCTAAAAAGATTATTATTGGCTATAATTAACCCTTCATACATAGCGTTTAATTCCGAGGAGAGGGGGTCTAACGCGAAGCTTTTCCTCCCGAACCCAAGAATCCAAGATCCTATATGGTCTCTAACCACTCCCCCCAAACCCATCGGTTCTGTTTTTCCTATAAAGGACGCGTCTACATGGATTATATGGGCACCCGGGTTATGGTAAGGTAGTGTTTTCGTGATCGTGGGAGGGCTTTCCTTAACTTTCAGTGCTTGGATACGATTTCGGGCTTGCATACTTGCTCTGTGAATGATGATATTTGTGTGAGCTGGGCGGGAGCCCCTAAAGCTGCACTCGTTCCGATCTTTCCAAATCTCGTAGCAAAGATACGGGAAGAGAATGCTCCAGTCCATATTCCTATAAATAAAGTCAGATTTGACATTGGCTCTCAGCCATTCCTGGAATGACAGATTAGTGGGGGTAGGTGGCGCACAACTCTGCCAGAGATTACTAGAATTGGGGCAGTCTCTAATGATATGGGAGGAGTCTTCATCCCCCCCGCATTTCCGGGGGCAGGAGGCATCGAGGGTGATCCTACGAATCCTAAGCATGTTTTTATGTGGGAGACGATCCAGCCATAGGAGCCAGAAAAAGAATTTCAATTTGGGTTCACCTTTCCCTCTCCATATCCAGTCTACATCTTCCTCCGATGTGTTAAGAAGGGATTTATATGCTTCTCCCAAGGAGATTCCCTGCACCCTAGCACAATTTGGGATAATCAAGTCATCTATGTCTGTGGGAAGGGGAAGGGGGATACTTTTTATCTGGTCTCTGATGTGAGGGGGCAGGTCTAAAGAGAGGCTATCAAAGTTCCAATTCCCGTCCACTATTATGTCCTTAACTTTCATTATCTCCTCCTCTTCCGTAAGGGGCCCAAACAGGCACCGCCTAATAGGCCCCACCCCTAACCAACTATCGTCCCACAAATTAATAATTTCCCCGTTCCCCAGGCTCCAGGTACTGTGGTCCTTAAGAATTTCCCACCATCGGCCCACATTTTTCCAGAGATTAGACCCATTTTTAAAATCAGTTGCATGGTTATCATGTATATATTTGGAACGAATTACCTCTTGGGCTAGATTTGCCGGAGCTTGTGCGAGCCTCCACCCCAGTTTCGCCATATAGGCCTTATTCATGAGCCCTTGATCCCTAATGCCCAAACCCCCACAACTTAACGGGGTAAACGTCTTGGCCTTGCCTACGAGGTGAATTCTTTTCCTATCTCTTGTGTCCCCCCACAGGAAATTATTGCTGATTACGTCTAGGTCTTTATGGGTCGCTGCTGGGAGGAAAGCGGCTTGCATATAGTACGCCGGAATGGCTGAAAGGGTATATTTTATGAGGCAAAGACACCCCGCTTTGGAAAGATAGTGCGTTTTCCACATGGCAAGTTTGGCACGAACCTTGTCCACCACGAACTGGACTTGGGATCTTGTTGGTCTCTTGTGCGAGATTGGGAGGCCCAGGTAGGTCCCTAAGTTGTCATTTTCTTGCACCCTTAAGGTACTCTGGAAAAGATCTTTATGCTCCTGGGTGGTGTTGGGGGAAAAAATAAGTTTACTCTTCATCTCGTTAACTTTCTGACCCGATAAGCGACAAAAGGTTTCAAGGGTAACCCTAACGGCGTAAGCTGTATCTTCATCAACCCTTCCAAATAGCAGGAGATCGTCCGCAAATAGGAGGTGAGAAATAGGGACTTTTCTCCTCCCCACACAGAACGGGGTCCATTCTTTGCTGTCACAGATCTTATGAATGGCCCGGGATAGGGCTTCCAAACATATATTAAAGAGATATGGGGACATTGGGTCGCCTTGACGCAAGCCCCTAGAGTGCTGAAAGGAGCTCGTTTTCCGTCCATTAACCAAAATGGCCGAGGAAGCTTTGGAAACACAATTCATAATGAATTCTATCGACTTTTTATACATATTGCACATTAAGAGACAATCTCTAACAAAACTCCATTCGACCCTATCGTAGGCCTTCTCCAGATCAATTTTGAGGGCAAACCAACCCCATTTTCCTTTCTTCTTATTCATGGAATGAAGCACTTCCGATGCCACAACCAGGTTGATATCCGCGCCTCTACCCTTAATAAAGCTATTCTGGTTCTTAGAGATCCAATTTGGTATAAGATTTTTTAGCCTATTAACCACAATTTTGGTGACTAGCTTATACATGGTGTTACACAAACTAATGGGTCTGAACTGTTTAATGGTTTTCGGGGCTTGCTGCTTTGGGATAAGGCATATTAGGGCTTGGCAAAGCTCTTCTGGAATCTGGCCCTGTTGGAACCAAGATTGGATAGTCGTACACACATCCGGGCCAATGAGATGCCAAGCGTGCTGGAAAAAGAGTGGGTGAAAACCATCCGGCCCCGGGGCCTTCAACGGTTTCATACTAAATATCGCCTGACGGATCTCCCCAGGAGTAGGAATAGAACTAATATCCGCCTGGGACGGGTCAGAGGGATAATCATGGTGAAAGATGGGACACTCGACCTGGTCGGAGGTGTACAGCCTAGAATACAAGTCCAGGATGTGGGAGCTAATGTCGGAAGGGTTAGATATTTCATTCCCCACGTCGTCTCTTAAACAAAGAATCCTACTACGACTCCGTTTGATAACGACACTGCGATGGAAAAAGCTCGTATTACGCTCGCCTTCTTCCATTCTGTCTAAACGACTCTTAGTTCTCCATAACAATTCCTCTTGGTCTAAAATGGCCATCAACTTCTGTTGGAGGTTAAATTCTAAATCTTGGTGATAGTTTGAGAAAGGGTTATTTTGAAGGTATATTTGGGTGCCATTCAATCTAGCTAAAATGTGTTTCTTCCTGGCATAAGCATTTCCAAAGTAATCACGGTTCCAAACAGTGAGGGCATTCCTTGTTTCGCCTAATTTCCTTTCAAACTGGCCCTGGGTCACCCACGCCCGGTTGACGACATGAAGGTAGTCTTTATCTAGGGTCCACATAGGTTCGAACCTGAACGGTTTCTGTCCTACAAATTGATTTTCATTGTTAAATTTTACTAGGATAGGACAATGGTCGGATGTTATTCTAGGAAGGTGCCATACATTGTATTCCGGGAAAGTTTGGATCCACTCGCCATTCGCCCACCCTCGGTCTAAACGTTCATAGATTGGATTATTTTTTCGTTTATTAGTCCATGTGTATTTAGGTCCATTATAGCCAATGTCTAGTAGGTTGCAATCATTCATTGTATTAGCAAAAAGTGTTGCCCTAGACTGGGAGATTTTACGGCCCCCGAACTTTTCACCTTGATTAATAAGTTCGTTAAAATCACCTACTACGAACCATGGTTTGTTAACACTAGCAGCAAATAATTTAAGTTCTTCCCACAACACACTCCTAACATGCATTTTTGGACTTGCGTAAATAGCTGAAAAAATAATGGAAATATGAATGTTGCGAACCTGACAATGCCATGCACGCCCTGAGGACCTTCTCCCAAAGGATGGAAGTCGATGACATTCGAGTTCCATAGGAGTAAGATCCCCCCTACGAACCCAATCGGCTCCACGAGATACCATGAGTCCATACCAAGCCCCTTTACAATGCCCTCCGTCCTCTCTCTTGTTACCCACGTCTCCACCAGAACTACCATGGAGGGAAAATGCTGATGGACCAACAACCGAAAGTTTGACACAAAGGAGGGACGGCCTATACCGCGCACATTCCAGAAAAGAATAGTCATCCCTTCAAAGAGGTTGGGGGATTGGAGGATTCTCTTTAGAACCCCTTCGTTGTCGGTTGCCCAGGGATCGACTTCGATTCCTGTTTCGGGACAAGTCCACATCCTCCGATGTGGCCAGAGAGCCATCTCGGCTTCGCGAGGGTTTCTTCTCCCTCTTGCCTCTTCCCAAGACACTGATATCCCCAACCTTGCGCATTGGACGATGCAACCGCGCTAGAAGTAGCGCATCGGTGTTGCTCTTCTCTAGAGCTCGGAATGCCATGGAGTTGATGAGGACCACCGTCCTTATTTTCGGTAACAGGGGGGCTGGGTCCAACCATGGACCTAGGTTCATCAATAAATTTCGGTCGTCGGCTTCTACTACGACCTCTCTCTGAAGAAACCACTGGATAAACACCTTGAATAGAGGAGGGAAGTGTGCTGCCACCTGAAATTGGGGGATGTGTGGCACCATAATCTCGGAGTTCGCGTACATGATGAGGTTTTTGTAAGACTCCGGGTTCAGTTTCGGGTTCAGGATCAGGGCTTTCACCTCTTTGAGGCTGATATCCGAGAATACATTCGAGTTCTCCGGCTCGGGTAGAAGGTAATCTATGAAGCCCGGGTTTAGTTCCGGCATGATGGCCCTCACTGGCCGGTTGAACAGAAGAGATGGGCAGTTTTTCTCCAACACTACCCTTGATGGAGAAGGGGAAGGAGGGGGTGATAAAAGAGGAGGGGGGGACGACGGAGATAGCTGATAAAATTCCTGAATCTCCATTTTCTTTTTCTTTTTCGAGAGAGGGGGGTGATATTATGCTGGGTTGTGTTTCTTTTGGTTCAGTGGGAAGCTTTAAGGAGGGAGATAAAGTATTGAGGCTATTTTTAGGGGGGATGGTAGGGTGGCTGGTAAGTTGCAGGTCCTTCAGAGGTAACTTAGAGTTTTTGGGGGAGAAACTGGGGGTGCAGCCACGTTTCATAATTTGAGAGGATGGAGAACTCAAAACTTGCAGAGGAAATCCACTGGCCGAGATTTCTTTATCCTGCAAAGCAGCAAATGAATTTTTTATTTCCACTAGATTTGATGTCTCCTTCATGGTGACAGCCGTCATAGAACTTTCTGCCACATGGCCCCAGTCCACATCACAACTTTTCTCTCTCAATTCTTCTATCTGACTTTTTTCCCCTTTTTTGGGGGTCCATCTCACCCTTCCTTGACCCATTGTGTAATTGTTGGGTCCCTCCTCCTTCCTATCCTCTCTTCCTTCTTTTTTCTTTTTTCTTTTTTCCTCTTTGTCTAGGAAGAATCCACTTTCCTTCGCCGGTTTCTGCTTCCGGTTGGATCACAGTTGGCCGTATTCGAAGTTGAACTGGACAAGATTTGTTCGAGTGCCGCACCTTGTTACAATGACTACACCACCATGGGCCTTCTACAAACCATAAGCTTTGGATAACTCCACCAATCCGGGCAGTTTTGGGAAGAGTCTTTTTATCCTCCACCAACGTACATATAGCAACATATCTCCTTCTACCCCCTTCCAGAGAATGGGAGTCAATTTTTATCGTTCTTCCTACCATGTTACCAATTTTTTCAAGAATCTCTCTCCTGTAAAGTTCCATGGGAAGTTCAGGAAGGTGGAGCCATACAGGGTACTGGTTAATGTGAGCTGAAGATGGTTGGAAACCCGGAACCCATGGCTGCACCCAGACTAAGTTTCCCATGAGAAACCAGGGTCCCTCAGCCAAAATCACTGCTTTGCGTTCACCCGGTCCGCAATTGATGCTGAAAAACCCTTTTCCCAAAGCTACAATCTCCATTTTCCCAACCCAATTCCATAGCTTGCAAAGTTCCTGTTTAAGAAACTCATACGAGAAAGATTTTCCCAAGATTTTGCAGATAATAGAAGTCTCCCATGGCTTTGAGATTTCCTCGTACTCCTCTTTTGTAATGGGGATAAAAATTTCATCCTCTTTTAAAGGACTAGACACTTCCGTGGCAAAAGAAAAGTCAATATTTTGCAGGGGAACTACACTAGGCATTAAATGAGCTGGTTGGGATGGTGTTCCCACTGCCAGGGCATTCTTAAATGAAGAACTAGCATTTATGAATTTTGGACTTTGTGAAGGTAAGGGAGGGAAAGTGACAGGTAGCAAGGGGGGTCAGGGGGGCGAAAAGAAGGGGTGGGGAAGGGTGATGGAGAAGGGACGGCAGGACTCACTTCACACGTGGCGGCGACGGAGTTGCAGGCGGCGAGCATGAGGTTTTCTGACTCTGGTGCCGTAAGGGCGGTGGGATGGTGGGTTTCGTTTTTTGGAGTTTCCTCTCTTTCTCTCTCATGTTCTTTCTCTCTCATTGCATTTCAATACATAGCGTATGAAGGGACTTCCCTTGATCCTCTTTGAAGACTTTCGAGACAGTCTCAGCGTTCGTCCTCCTCCCGTTTCGACTGCGGGGGTGTGTTAGATAATGTAAATTACATATTTGTTAATATTCATTTACTTACTTAGAATCCGTCAAAGATAGTATTGCTAGGCAAGTATCTTTGATTCCTAAAATCATGCATAGTAGTTATACGTGTATTATGGAGTATATAGCCTAGGTTGTAAAGTTTATCAAGGCTAAGGAAAATATCTTCTTTCATCACCCAATCAGAGTTTCATTCAGACTGATAAGGTGTCAAGATGCATGGTTTACACATGTCTTGTTGGTTTTACGTCCTAGGGTATATATGTAAGAGCAAGTCATGCTTATTTCAGCATTAGTTTATTTTTTTTTCTTCGTTTGAATGTAATGATTTCCCTAGGTTCTAATTCAAATTTTAATTAATGCAAATTTTTCCAAGTAAAAAAAAGGAATATCTTTTGTGGTATACTACCTCTAATCCTCTTTTTATTTTTAATCTGCACAATTTTGCTTCCCCGTTTATTAATGTAAAGGTTTGACTATAACATCTTGAATTTGCACAAGTAAAAGTTCAATCTGACTTGTGTGGACCCGGTTCACGTTAACATTAATGTGCACCAGGCAAAACAACAAATCATTACTGAACAATCCACTATATGCGAAAACCCACTATATTATGCAGAAATCCACTATATCATTCAGGCCCACACTATATCATGCAAAAACTCACTATATTATTCAGACACACTTACTATGTTATTCAAACACACACTATATCATACAGAAACTCACTATATTATTCGGACACACATTATATCATACAAAAACTCACTATATCATTCAGAAGTACACTATATCATGCAGAAACTTATTATATCATTCTAACACACACTATATCAAGCAAAAACTCACTATATCATTCAGACACTCATTATATCATGGAGAAACTAAATCATTTCATATATTAGAACACGTGTCATGATATATACTACGCAACTTAGATCTTCCTGTATGTTAAAACATTTAATTAAATCCTCTATTATATTGCATATAATTTCACATTATGTTTTTCGTTAATAAGATATCCTATATTGTATATAAGTTCACTATATCTTTGTAGAATTCACTATATGAAGTTAATATCTTACCAACCCGGTGTACACTAAGTTAGTGTGCACCGGGTCCATTTGAGTTTTTTACATAAAAGTTATATAAGGTCTACACAAATTGGGAAACATAGATATATCCAAGCGAATTTAAAAAGATTTGACATAACTATATCTTTACTTATGTATAAATTACAAACGATGGTCAAAATAAAGTATGTCAACATTACCATAGTACAAAAATGTATAGATTAAAAGAAACAATCGCTATTATTAATAATAATTACCGTCAATGAATCCATTGAACGATAAGATGAGAATTTACTATCTGTAAATCTATCTTAAAAAGGGAAGCTGTTATGGGTAGGGGTGTAAGCGGACTAGGAAAAGTCCAGAGTCCAATCCAGTCCAGTCCAAACTTGTCGGACTAGACTGGACTAAAAAATTTTCGGACTGGACTCGGACTCAAATTTTCGAGTCCAAATATTTTTGGACTGGATTTGGACTCATCCCTTTGGAGTCCCATAAGTCAAGTCCAGTCCAAAAATATTTTTATATATAATATATATTCATTACATATATAATGTATATATTAAAAAAATTGATACTGTTTTTAAAATTTTGGAGTTTTCAACCTTCCCTCTATATATATTTAAACTAGCGCCAGAAAATTTTACTTGGCGCCAGACTATTGCACTTAGCTCCATTTGTTAAATAAGTAAATTATACTAGCAGCACTGCAGTAGTAGGCTAGTAGCCGACTAATTCTATCTCACTTCACTCCTCAGTCCTTACTACTCACTTCCTCTTACTATTCATTTTCTTTCTACCTCGTTGTCTCGACTCTCGCATTCTCTATTTCTCCCTCAGATTAATTCTTAGTCTTTCTGCTTTCTCTCAACTTAGATCAAGGTAAGCATCTAATTCAACTTTTTATTCATAGTATTTTACTTTAATTTAAACTTTCAATCTAATTTGTGGATATTGATAGTTGAATCAGATGTCAAATGCTCAAGCATCTCAAAAAACGTTGTGAATCATTGAATCTAAATTGGGAAAAAAGATATAATAATCGGACTGGACTGGACTGGATTCGGACTCAAGAAAAAATTATCGGACTGGATTGGACTGGACTCAAAAAATATTTAGATCGGACTTGGACTCAATTTCTCGAGTCCAAAAAACTTTGGACTGGATTTGGATTTGGTAAAGTCCAATCCAGTCCAATCCACTTACACCCCTAGTTATGGGACACTCAAGCATGAAAGTTAGTAACTTATCCGTTAATCAAGTTATAATTTTCCTCTCAAGGAAGATAACGATTTATAATACTAGTAAGAAAAATACAGACGACAACTCATCTTTCATAAGATTATAACTGTCGTCCATCCTATTGCCAAATATACTATTATCCATGAAACAACCGTAACAAAGTATCGCCCAAACTCAAATAATAATATAGAAGAAGTAGTTAATTATTGCAAGTAGAGCAAAAATTGCAAAAATCTGAGGGTTTCTTAAGTACGGCAATTTTGTAGCTTCAATTCTGTTGAGTTGAAGTAAACAGGAGCCTAACGTTCCAGGAAGGGGTAGAGTTTTGATAAGGAAGGTAAAAAGAAGGCTCAATTAATTCTGATACATTTATGGCAGGTTTCCTGGACACATGAGTCCATCACATCCATATTTAGATCGAGTAGAGCCAACCCTTGACAATTTGACAAAAGGTTACCACCGCCCCGCCCTATTAGCATTGCATACTGCATACTCTCCCTAGCTCCCCTTTAAGTATGGATACTGGTGATTTTCAATGGGACACTTAATGATCCTTTATAAACGTCATCTTGGACTTAATATCATTAATGTTCATGCTATAGTACATTATTCATACCACTATCTTCTGTCTCATAGCTTGGAGTTTGCTTCATTTGTGGTGTTCCAAATTCGTGGATTTTTCTTTTCTTGGTGTGCATAATTCTGTAGACTTCATATAGACTATGGAGCTAGACTATGGTTAGCTCCAAGATGCATATATAAATAGTTGCGAGTAGATATTATTTTTGTTTTACAGTGAGAAAATTGTGTATTAATTAAAAACGGAAGTAGAGCCTGACGTTATCACAACTAAACAAAAACAAAGAAACTAAACTGAGCATTACTGCTCTTACATAGTAACTAGTTTTTTGACCCGTGTAAACTGCACGGGAAGTTGTTCATTTTATAAATTAACGATTTTAAGAAGTTCTTCAAGAATCGTGGTGGTGATCCTCCTAACTTGTGATGTAAAATTTGATACTCATGTATTTAAATTATTTTAAAACTGATTTATGATCCATGTGTTCAATCGTTGAAGTAGTTAACTTCATGGTGGATCATGTGACCCATTTTTTTTAAAAAAAAAGAGTTATTAATTGGAAAAATCTTTAATCTTTCTACTAAGTACTTCCTTTAGAGGCCCTGATAAATCACAATTCGCACCACGACTGATACTCAGCAATACACCAACTTCCACTCCCACTTATGGCAATCTCGTTCACCCACTCTCTTGCCTTCTTAATTGCACCATAGCTGCACCATATTTAGCCACCCATTGACCACTGTCCACTTAGCTATAATAATTTTAATTTTCTCAATATGCCTGAGCTTTAATACTATTTAAGGTACATCTAGTTACATATAATGGTTGTTTTTCGTATTTGATGATATCTTTTGTAAAGTCTTATCACAGATATAATTTAGATCATAGGACTAGAGTTTGACCCCGTTTTTTTCAATAGTTAATACTCACTCCCACCAAAGACCTAAAGATTAAAAAAGAACAAAGTTCTGTTTTTATCATGTATTATATTACGTGTAATTATACTTTTACCCACAAAAGTAATGCATATTTACATTCTCATTTTAGAATTACGCATAGTTACATTCCCATTTAACTATACTTTTTTTTGTAGAAGATTAAGAGAAAACATTTTCTTGATTATATAATTGTAATACTTTTGGCCATAATAAGCAAAATAACTTTTATGCCAACATCCTACAGAAAAATTAATAAAATATTTTATGTACATAAGATTTTTTTAAGTTATATAATTTTTAAATTGTCATTCTTGGTCTTATATATGTTTTTCAACTTATTTTGCTTATGTAATTTTATTTGAACTTAAAATCTGAACTTATTACACCTTGTTAATCCTTATTAGACCAAATTTTAACTTTTAGAATTTATTTTGTAAGTATGTCAAACTTTGTCTTTGCTTGTTTTTGTATTATACAACTTATCTGAACTTATTAAGCCATATTATTCATTATCTGAACTTATATTTTCTAGTAAGAAATAAAAATAAGTTGATCAGAACAGTGTCGTTGTTGATTGTTTTTTAAAACTTGGGTTTATAAATATTTAATTCCACGACACCTAAATATATAACTATTGCTAATACACCTACAAAAACAATGGGTTGAATATTCAAGTTGTGTGATTTAAAATTAATAATATATATTGTATTGGACTATATCAATAAATACCTATTTTAATGTTGTCAATTGCTTGAAGTGTTTGGAGTTTACCTAGCTTTGTGAACTTGATAGTTGCATCCATAGTCAACGTGTATCTTATTAAGTAATGAGATGATTTATGTATTGTATTGTAGTCACCGTTAAAGAATTGATATCAGTATTATATAGGACCCATAATCGATAGTGTTTTTTTGAGAATAATATTCAAAAAACCGATTTGTTAATTAAGAGATATAAAAACCGATTTGTTAGTAGCTTTGCTTTTGCTTTCGAAATTTATATAGTTTTTTGGAATCAATTTTATGAAATATAAAATTGCAATATTTCGTAACATTATATTGATTCTTTTTCTATTTTTAAATCACAAAAGATAGTATCTTCTTACCTTTTTAAAATAGTATCAGATGGGATTATTGCTTCATTATAATACTATATGTAAAAATAGTATCAGATGGGATTATTGCTCCACATCGTCGTAACATTATATTTCATAACATTATATTGATTCAAATTTAGGGCCCGTTCTGATCTCTCCAGCTTATTTTCAGTTAAGTTCAATTCAGTTCAGCTCAGTTCAATTCAGTTCAACTCCATTCTTTTATAACCATTTTGTTAAATATTATTATTATGTTGGTCTAATTTATTTTACTAATTACTCTTATTATTATTATTATTATTATTATTATTATTATTATTATTATTATTATTATTTATTTTTATATCATTATTAAGTATTATTATTATTATTTGTATATAATATTTTGTTTATTATAGCTTTACTCATTATTATTACTACTATTATTAGAAGGAACATGGTTTAGGTCAAAAGCACAAATAAACCCACGTTTTTTAGCCCATAAACCAATCAAATCGCGTTAAAATGGTTTGTGATGCAATTTTTCACGGTCCAACCCAATCATTATTTTTATTACTAAATATTATTATATTATTAAATCTAATTATTACTAAAATAGTAATATTAATTTACTTCTTATTTATTATTGCTATTATATAATCATCATCAAGTATTAATACATTAAATACGAGTAATTTAAAATAATAATTATTAATTATCATTAGTTATTATTATTATTATTATTTATTCATAAATATCATTTAAAAACATCCAAAATACTATTATTATTATTACTTATCACTATATTTATTATTTAATATTCATATTATTATTGTTTAAATATTATTTATATATTTATTACATTCAATTTAATTAAGTTCAGTTCAGTTCAGTTTTTTTATCCCGAAAAGAACAGTCCCTTAGCCGGTTTATAATATATTGATTCAACTTTTTGTGTCAAGTATAAATGTCTATGGGAAATTCATTTATTGCATTGCGTGATCTATATTCTTTCCTAAAATGAAGATTCTAATTGATTTACTTAGAAATCAGTTGCTTGAAATTAGGCAATTATACCAAAATCTCAATAAGTGATTTGGATTCATCTTTTCTAAAAATCTCGGTTCCTTCTCTCATTGCACAGTATTGTTTTGATACGTGGCAATTGTTCAGTTGCTTCTGTGCA
Source organism: Beta vulgaris subsp. vulgaris (assembly GCF_026745355.1). Lineage (NCBI taxonomy): Eukaryota > Viridiplantae > Streptophyta > Magnoliopsida > Caryophyllales > Amaranthaceae > Beta > Beta vulgaris. Next base: position 9,652,541 of record NC_079206.1, read on the forward strand.
TTATCGTTCATTTTCATGCCTTATTTCACTGCTGATCGCCACGTAGGATAATTTTTTCTTGCTTTAATATTATATATGATTACAATTAAATAAATAACTTAAACATGGACAAAACTACTCGATCTGGAGGTTTGTGTTGTTGGAAAATTGTAGTGAAGCTCGACTGCTGGTGGATGACGATCGCCAAAAACCTGATGATATAAGAATGAGAAGTGGACTGATTTCACAATCAGAGCAACAAAGTAACAACAGGATCATTAAGATTGGATTTGCTTCGGATTGTAATATTTAGGTTCTTATATATTTGATTTAGTTTCGAGTAGGTTCAAATTATGTTAAAATTTGTCGTCAATCAATCTCTGATAAAATAATCAACAGTAACAATAATTCATTTCGATCATTTTTAGGTCAAAATACTTTTTAATGTATGAAGCTTTAGATACAATTCAAGTTGAGATTGGGTAATCGAGTACCATTCAATTACATGTACCTCCTCTGTTTATTTTTTTCAGATATAATAGTAGTGTGATGGAAATGTTAAATTACGTGATAGTGTAAAAGATGAAGCTTAGCCAGTTTCTTTTGCAATCTTGACTTGTGCAACAAAATTTGGAAATTGAGGTTCATTGCCTAAAAATATGCCGTAATTAAATTAGTGATGATTTAGTTTCTAGGCTTTTGTATAAATTATAATCTTACAACAAGTAACCTGCGAGTGTGAATTGATTATGAGTAATGTCATATTCTTGAGATGATTTAGTGTATATTGCAAACATACGACAACCTATAGACTAATATAGTAATATGGTAATATTGGAGAGAATTCCCCTTATAATTCCCCTTCCTTCAAAGTGTTTGGGCCTCTAGATTGGGCCATGATTTAGTGTATATTGCAAACATACGACAGCCATAGATTATTCATCTTATCGAATTAAAAAAAATGGTAATATAGTACTCCATCTAATCTTTATTTGTTTATACACTTGCTTTTTGGCTTGTGCCTTATTACTTATCCATTTCTTCTCTTTCTGTTTTTGAAATGGTCTCGCAAATTATTTACTATTATCTTCATCTTCTCATTCTACTTTTATTGGCCCATAATTATATACAATACGACATGTCCATAAATTAATACTTTGTTTTTTCTTTTATGATCCGCAAACCTGCACTAATAGAAAATAACCCTCATAAATCTCTCATCTCACTCGCATCTCTCATCCTCTAATTCCTCTCTCACTCGTATCCCTCATCTTTTCTCTTCCCCTCTAACTCTGATGAGTGAGATTTATATATCCCACTCTTAGGATAGTATTAAAGCCATTTTACTTGGTTTATTCCCTATTATAGTTTTCTTTTTCCTTAATTTTACCTCTAGTTCTATCTAACTCTCTCTTAGCACATATATATATGTATTTGCATCCCCCTGCTCTCTACTCTTGCATTTGATAATTGATGTGTAGGAATTCAAGTTCCTACAAGTTTAACGGAAGCAAAAAGGGGAAGCAAGAAGTAGTGAGCTCGCCCAAGTGCAGGGCTCGCCCGAGCTGCCAACAGACCACCTGAGACAGGAAGCCCGTCGAGCTAGCACCAGCTCGCTCGAGCTCAGTCGCCCACCTGGGCTATCAGGCTACCTGCTAGGGCACTTCAGGGGAAATAACTACTGCCTCCCTTCTGGAACTTTCGCGCACACCTGGAGAAGTTTCTCGAGCCCACCTGCCCTGCACCGCCCGAGCCATCTCATAGCCTGCCGGGGCTCCTCTCACCAGCCTGCCCAAACCCTTACAACCCCACTCGGGAAACTGACCATTGGGCCTTTTCTCAAATTTCTTTTCCTTTACGACGACTTTTGTAATTAGAGGAGTTATAAATACTCCCCTACCCTATTTTGAAAAAGAAATCTAGATTTTTAGAACCCTAATCTTAGTTACTAGTATAGGAGAGAGAAAATTTGCCTTAAGAGGTATAATTTGGGGACTACAAATCAATGAAAAAATATCCAAAATGACCATTGACTTATGGAATCGGTAATTAATTAATTTTTATTTTGTTATTACTCTTTTCCAATCCCTCTCTCCACCTCACTTGAATCCTCCCACTACACCATCCCCACAAGCATCACTGCTAGACCAACGCTACCATCTCACCCTACCTGACCTAAACAAGCCATTTGACCAAAACTAGCCTTATTGCACCACCTATGCAAGGAGCAAGGGAATGGACGGAGGAAGGACAAAAGGGAGGCAGAGAGGCGAGAAGGGAGAGTTCGTGTGCGAGGTATTGATGGACAACGTCGTTTTGAGAGAGCTGTAATAGGTTCATAATGGGGGTGGATGTTAGTGGCCGGTTCCTTGTGGCAGCTCAGCGAGAAGGAGAGAGAGCGAGGCATAGAGAGAGATATGGGACCTATTTTCTATGCTACTAAAATATGCCACATGTCTTCTTCTTTTTTCTTTGTAAAAATCCATTTTACCACTATGAACACTAGTTTTGTTAACGCTTATAAATAACATTTTATCTAATTTCTTTAATACTCTATCTACCGATTCAAACCGAGATTTTGAAATTGGTAGTTCATGTTTGTAATCATTTCCCCTCTCAAAAAATATACATCCATCAATTTTAGTTTTAGTGGATCAAGAAAAAAGTTATAATATTACATGCTAGTTTAAAATTTAAAATAAATAATCGAATAAATTTCTTTAGGGTAATGTTATATGTAGCCCTAAGGGCTACATATAAGCATTAAATACATTTTTTAAAATGAAAACACAGTTTAAGAATTCAAGACACATTTTCACATCAACTGAGGTAATAAATGCTTGATTTAATATTTTATTTCCATTTTAAGCACCTTATACATAGCCCTAAGGGCTATGTATACTAGAATTTTTTGCACGCGATGCGTGCTTGAATTTTTTCGAAATAAAAACTCGATTTTCTTCGGCATAAGAGTCAAAATTTGAACATTAGACATACAAAGAATAATTATTTTTATTAGTTGCAAAATTTGATTGGTTTAGTTTTTGTCACTTAAGTCTCTCACCATTCTTTTTGTTTTTTTTTTACTTTTCAAAGTTAAATTCTAATAACAAAATAAAAATTTTATTAAATTTGTGTATGATTTCTAATATTATAATTTTTGTTGATTTTTGAATTAAGTACAGTACTTCATAAATTGTAAAGAAAGTGGACACTTTGATTTCAAGTCAATTTTTTCATAGGTTGTAGTTTGTAAGTGAATTTTTAAGTTTTTATAAAGTTTTATCATTTTAGTGATTTGCATAACGTAAATTATGCAATTTTATGATTTTAGTTGACTTGTGAGTGATTGTTATAATTATATTTTTGGTATTTTTGTTTGAATCCCCCTTTGATTTGTAAGTGAAATTGTAATTTAGAATGGGAAGGGGGGGCAAAATAGGCATTTCAAAAGAGGACACCATTGCTCCCCCCTTCCCTTATATAATAGAGATTATTTTCCAATTTTTTATGAACTAATTATTTATTGCTAAATATTCAATCATTAACTTTTCAATTTTATTAAGCTAATTATGTTCACAATATAATGTTAAGGTAATGTTGAGTGAGTGTTGAGCGAGTTTAAGGGATAAAACATAAAATGAGTTTGAAGTAAGTCCGTAAAATTAAAAAGTAATAGAGATCTGATATTGCACAGTCTGAAATTTTGAGTTGAGTTTGAGAGCTAAATTCACCCTTAGGATTGTTCTCATTAATTTTTCTTTATTATAATAAAACTCTTAGCATTATTAATCTACTTAATTACTAAACACAAAAACTCTTATCATTATCCATTAATGGCGCCTATATGACTTTTTCATGAACATAGATTTTCAATTTACTCCATTTCTTAATAAAATGTAAGTTCATAATTTTTTCCTTGGATAATGCAAAAGTGGGTTTTAATTCCCAAAATATGCCCAAAAAAATTAAAATTCCCTGCGTACCGTCCACGTAGGACAGCACGCGAGAAACTTTTTTTTAGTAAAACCGCTACTTGCAGTAGCGGTTTACAAGTGCCGAGAATTTTTTTTTCAACTTAGGTAAAACCGCTACTCCGAGTAGCGGTTTATCATGAAAACTGATATCTGCTTACCATATTTTGCGCAGGTAAACCGCTACTCAGAGTAGCGGTTTATATTTATTCACCGCTACTCAGAGTAGCGATTTATATTTATAAACCGCTACTCAGAGTAGCGGTTTATTTTAAAATTAAACCGCTACTTTGAGTAGCGGTTTTCGTGGATTAAAACAAAAAAAAAAACAATTTTCTCGCGTGCCGTCCTACGTGGACGGTACGCAGGGAATTTTAATTTTTTTGGGCATATTTTAGGAATTAAAACCCACTTTTACATTATTCAAGGAAAAAATTCTGTAAGTTCATGGTTTTTTCTTAGCCTCCTTGTACAACGAAAGGGAGCAACTAAAGGCCCATCGTTGAAAAAAAAAAATGTTGTTCATTTGCACTACACTAATGCCCTACTTCTTTCTCATATTTTTGGGTCTCCTCCACCATACTTCTTCTCCAAATTATACGGCTAATTAATTAATCTTAAGACGTCAGTAGAATATTCTTATTTTAGTGGATGGTCATCATAAATGAGACAGACCCCTTAATTTGACCCAGAGGAAGGCCGTCAATTTGGTAGCACTATTAGCTAATAATCGGCCTTGGGCAGAAAAAGGGTTGAGTGTCATATCCAACTGAACAACTTTTGAATCCAGTTTAATGTTCACTTGCAGTCATAGTGGTGTCAGCAGATCTGACCGCTGGGTCAACCTAATTCTGACTTGACTTGAACCTGGTTCGACCTGTGAGTGTCAGTCCTCAGACCTGACCGAAACCTGACCTGTGATTACCCAAACCTGACCGGCACCTGGCAAGATTATATCCTGACCTGTTCAGACAGACCTGCATCAAAACTCAAACCCGACCGTACTTAACTAGATATTACTAAAATTTAATTATTTTTTTAAATCTATAAAATCATTTACTTGTTTATATTTTCTATAATTAATTAAATAAAAAAATAAATTTAATTTAATTTAAGAGTTAAACTTGAAATATCATTTACTTGTTTATATTTTCTATAATTATATAATGTCCCATTCTCAAATAATATTAAAAAATATCTTATTAAATACTATACTCCAAATTTATTATCCCAATTTAATATTCTACTAAATTTTCCTCATTTTTTCTACAAAATTATCCAATTTTAATATTCTGCCAAATAATACCTCAAATGCTCATAACACTATACTAAACAACATATGATGCTATAATAAATCTGCAATTATAATAAATTATACAAAAAAACCAAAATTTAGTGAAATTACATAAAAATCACACAAAGAGAATAAATGTGAAATTATATAAATATGAAATTATATGAAATTACACAAAAGTCAATAAATCTGGGGACAATATTGAATGATATTACACAAAAACAAAATTAATCAACACAAAAGTTAACAAATTAAACTAAAAAATGGAAAAAAAAATTCTTGAACAAAACTAGATCTGGCCGGACCGAGCGACGACGATGAGCGAAGACCGACGACGACGACAGGCAACGACGACGACCGGCGACGACGAGCGAAGACAGGCGAAGACGACGACGAGCGACGGCGACGAGCGAAGACAGGCGAAGACGACGACGAGCGACGGCGACGAGCGAAGACAGGCGATGACGAACGAAGACCGGCGACGAGGAGCGAAGACCGGCGACGAGGAGTGGGAGGAGGTAGTGCCGTGGGGTGGTTGAGAGGGTGGCAGGCTGAGGAGAGAGAATGACAGAAGGAATAAAGGGTGGTTGGATGAGAGAGGGATGGGGATTAGGGTTTTAGAAAGGAGAGATGAAAAAGAGAAGGGAAATCAGAGATGGGAGTTGAGTTTGAGTGTTGGAGAGATTGATGGTTAGATTTGATACTTTTCAAAATCAAGGGTTATAATTTATGATCCATGACATTAATCTTTGGCTAATAGGAAAAGAGAATGATGTAGCACATGGATTGATGACTTGTCACAATCTTATATTTTTTATATTCTTACTAATTCTTGTCTTGGTTTAGTAACTTCAAACTTTAATAATTAGTCAATTATTTTATTAATTTGAAATTTTGGTTATTTTTATTGAAATTATTATTTTTAGTGTTTAATTATTTTTATTGAAATTATTATGATTAGGGTTTAATTATAAGTTATAATCTTTCTAATTATTGTCTTGGTTTAGTAACTTATTAACTTTAATTTGAAATTTTGGTTATTTTTATTGAAATTATTATGATTAGTATTTAAGCTATAACTATCATTTATTAATTAGCATATTATTATTATTATTATTATTATTATTATTTAATTAGAATTGTGAATTGAGTTTCTAAATTTAACATGAAGACTAATACCTAAAATAGTGTACTATTATCTTGTTTAGGTTTCAAAATGCATTTAACATGAAGACTACTATCTAAAATAGTGTATTATTATCTTGAATTAGATAAAATAGTGTACTATTCTCTTGAATTAGCTTATAATCTATATTGATACATTCATTAATCTTATATAGTGACAACTTCTTCAACTATCGAGGAACAAGTTTATTAGTATAATTATTCTCATTACCATCATAACTATTTACAAACTTATATATAAATCATAATGCTTATAATAATAAATCATGTATATAAAGTTTGGATTGATTGTCTACTCGTTATTATTGTCATTTGTTATAATATATAATAAACATATGAAGAGTTGTTCTACTCCTCTACTCATTAGAGTGGTTTTACTGCAGTTGATTATTCGAAATAAGATTTGACTAAGAGAATACACTAAACATCAGGTAATCAATATGTGTTTTTATTGGTTTTTCGTTGTCATCCATATATTTATCGAACACACACATATGTATATATATATGTCGGTCTTAATACTCTTATTAATATGTTTTGTTTTCAAAATCCATAACAAAATCAAGATGGCCCGAGCATGAGTTACCCGAAGTTGAATTGACGTTCAACAAACTTAATTACTCTACCTATGATTGAATAAGTTTGTGTAATTAAGATCATAATGCAAAATTTTGTGTAATTAAGTTTGTAGTTGAATAAGTTGATTGAAGCTTCATTAGCACAATCAGTCATCATGTAAACATACTCTACCTATGAAAATCATAATGCTTATAATAGTTATTTTCAAACTTAAATATCAATCATAATGCTTAAAATAAATAAATCATTTATATAAAGTTTGGAATTAATCGTCTACTCGTTATTATTGTCTTTGGTTATAATATATAATATTAAAACATATGAAGAGTCGTTCTACTCTTTCACTCATTAGAGTGGTTTTATGGAGTTGATTATTCGAAATAAGAGTTGACTAAGAGTCTAAGAGAATACACTAAACATCATGATAATCAATATAGTGTTTAGCTTTTATATGGGGTAATGATATAGGGATATAATTTACTATTATTAGTATTGTGCAACATATGAACCCGCGTTATAATCACGTAGGCGGTAGACCTCATATAGTCATATGAACCGCCGTTGTAAATCTATGAATGTATGATTATCATTTGTTAACTATTTATTGTTATTGTTATTGTATTGTTATTGTTATTGTTATGTTATGTTATTGTTATTGTTATTGTTATTGTTATTGTTATTGTTATTGTTATTTATTCCTCTTCGTATTTGTATTACTATAATAATAAATCCTTTATATGAATTTGAACTGATCTTGTACTCGTTATTATTGTCGTTGGTTATGAATTATGATATATAATATTAAAACATATGAAGAGTCGCCTCTACTCCTTTACTCATTAGGGTGGTTTTACGCAGTTGATTAGTCGAAATAAGAGTTGACTAAGAGAATACACTAACATCACGATAATCAATATAGTGTTTTTATTGGTTTTTCGTTATTATCCACATATTAATCGCACACACACATATGTATGTATATGTTGATCTTAATACTTTTATTAATACGATTCGTTTACATATATATACAAAGTTAAGAGAAGACCACAAATATTATACATACTAGTATTAAACTATAGTATAACATTCCCCTCAAAAAAAAAAAAACTATAGTATAACATAAAAACAATTAACTTAAATAATATTATAGCTTATAAAGACAAGGGAGTGTTATTGTTGTTAATCTTATACTAGTATAAACTATATTTTACTTGTTTAATAAGTTGATTAACTATTTTACTTAACTTATGGTTGTTACTTGTTACATGTTCTTATGATTATATTCATTTTCATTTGATGATTATTTGTAGTATTGTTCTCATTACCATCATAGCTATTTACAATTATATATCAATCATAATATAATAATAATTTATATAAAGTTTGGAATTGATCGTATACTCGTTATTATTGTCTTGGTTATAATATATAATATTAAATCATACGAATAGTCGTTCTACTCCTTTACTCATTAGAGTCGTTTTACGCAGTTGATAAATAAGAGTTGACTAAAAGACTACATTAAACATCACGGTAATCAATATAGTGTTTTTATTGATTTTTCGTTGTCATCCTTATATATATATTTATCGATCTTAATACTTTTATTAATATGATTCATTTACAAAATACATAACAAAATCAAGATGACCCGATCAGGAGTTACCTGAAGTTGAATTGGCGTTCAACAGCGAATGGACCCGATGTTTCACAATAATCGAACTAAGATGAGTAAGATCATTACTAATTCAACCCGAGTACATTTCACTTAACTCAACCGCACATGGAGCCTACATACGATATTCGCAAACCCGGCTAAAAAAATGTCAAAGGGCAATTATACCCGAGAATGGATCGAATTGTGAACGGAACGTTCAGACCTGTCCGGCACCCGGGAATCCAATGATTCAAATGTGTTCGACCCAGTTGAACAAAACCTGACCAGTCATGACCTGGGGCACTGACAATCAGAATCTTGACCTGTCCGGGTATGACCTGGTTCGCCGTGGGTATACCCAGAACCTGTTTACTAACCTGTTTTGACACCACTACTTGCAGATTGCTTTTTGCTTATAGTTATGATTTATGAAGACTACTCCGGATTTAGGAATGAGGAAGTGGAGACGTGGGGTTGGCAATTAAGAATGGGAGTAGGTAGGGGGCTAAAACCGTGAGTAATTGTACAGTATCTTTAATTTTATTAGTTGTCAAGTTAAAGTGAAAATGAACAAATAAATAAATCACAGAGTAGCGGACCTCATTAAACAAAACGTGTGGGATCTAAGTGCCCTCTCGTACCCCCTGCCTAATTTCATTGTTGACCAGATTCTTTTCCTCCCCATTCCTTTCCAAAATGGTAGAGATATGAAGTTCTCCACCCTCGTTCATAATGGTAAGTTCTCTCTCTCTCGAGCGTACTCCAAGGTGGTGCAAAATAGATTGGCCAAGCAGGGAAGTGAGTGGATGAGTCTTCGAATTCCCCTTAAACTTCACATCTTTGTTTGGCTTATGTGGTGGGATCACCTTCCTTCTCGTTGAATCTTGTACTGTATGAATATAGTCCCGAACCCAGATTGCTCGTGTTGTGATTTGGGGGAGGAGAGGTTTTTCCATGTCTTGCGAGATTTCTACTATGCCTCCCAAGTTTGGGACTTACTCACCCCTTCCCCCCCCCCCCCGATAATTTTTGGGAGATCTCGAAGGTTGGGGATTGGCTTTATGCCCCTCTGACTTCGGATCATGAGTTTTGGGGGATCAAATGGTCGATATTAGTCCCCTTCATTTGTTTTGAGATTTGGAAGGCTCGTAATCACCTGGTCTTTGATGCTAAAAAACATGCTCCCTCCTAACACATTTTAAATGTTGATATTGCCCTTGTTAAGGAATTCATTGCACACCAAAACTCATTTTCCCTCCCTCGGAGCCAACCCCTCTTTCTCGTGTTAGTTTTCCTTTTCCCCGGTCCATGTGAATGTCGACGCTTCCTTTATGAACATTGAAATCGAGTCATGTTTTGCAGGTGTTATACGGGATAGTCTAGAAATTTAGTGTTTTGGTTTTTATTGTTTGGTATATGCTACTAACCCACTACATGCAGAACTTTTGGCTATCCGCCAAGGGCTCCACATAGTTAGCAAAGCAAATTACTTCCATTTTGTGCTTCATTCGGATTGTAAACAGGTGATTGACATGCTCAATAGTGGTGACACGCAAATTGAGGATTTTTATAGTGATATTTATTATGAATTGCAGGGAACTGCAACATTACTTTCAAGAGACAAGATTCACTTTCATTAGGAGAACAGAGAACCATATTGCATATGCTCTTGCGCATGGTTATAGGATGGGGCATGAAACCCTCAATGTAATTAGGCGTTTTCCCACTCCCCTTAATTATTGCCAAAACTTATTATCTACATATTGTAATAGGCTTCCAGCCTTAATTTATTGTTAATCTAATATTACCGTTGTTCACCAAAAAAAAAATTCTAATTAAAGGTTGTTCCTTTCCAATTTATCGAGTGTAATATTGAATGCAGATTCAAAAAGGTTAATTATATATGGTATATATTTTGCTTCATCTCAACCTGTTCTCCAAAAAAAGTCCGCAATAATTACTTATTCACCAAAAAATTTCAATCCTTATAATTTAATTTAGCACAGAGCCCTGAATTGCACGAAACTGCCCTAATAGCTAACTTCATAAAAAGAATAGATCCAATCCAAAGACCAAAATCTTACGATATACTGAAATATGCTACGGCCATAATGTAAATAATGGAACAAAAACATTTGTATTAGATAATGTAATAGTCAAATTAGTATTATTTAAATATAAATTATAAGTAGTGTAAGATTTTATGTTTAACTAAATTAAAAAAAAATAAAAATAAATAAGTAGTCAATTTTTATCCTAAAACTAATTGTTAATCAATATGGTAACTCCACAAGCTTATAAATTTATATATTTTTCTTCGCATATAATATGGATCGGAATAACACTTCCATTCGCATATGCATTATTCATAGGATCTTAACACATTATTATGCTAAAGTTGATGACAACGACTCACAAGGACCATGCATGTCGTTCAGTACATCAACTTGAATCATAATTCTATTCTTGCTGCCCATTGAGATAATTGAGGTAATAACAATAGAGAAATCCTTATATCCCCTCATTGACTCATTAAGAGAACAAGGACAGAATTTGGTAAAATGACACTTTCATGGACATACGTAAACCTGGCCTTATTCGATCTATTACAACAACGTAACGTGGTAGGATGGTACATATGTGATATGACTATATGAGTGCCAATGTGCCATCAGACACTGCTTCAAACTAACTCAAACCAAAAAAAAAAAGACTGGTTCAACATCTCACCTGCTACAAGTGACACTGTCACTACTATACGTCTATACTTGAACCATTGATGAAATTACTATATGTTAAAAACTGTTACTAGATCTTTTCCTTGACTATGATAAAGGACATGAATAACCCTCCTTTGAGCTACTGCTCATCTTTAGGGCTACTAGTCTCTTTTAACATTCTTTGCCTTCTATTTTTGCCTTGTATTTCTTTAACTTCATTCATATTTGGTGACTCGTTGCTTGATGCTGGAAACAACGATTATCTCTTCACCCTCTCCAAAGCGGACTCTCCTCCTTATGGTATAGACTTTTCGGCTTCCGGCGGCCAGCCCACCGGGAGATTCACTAACGGTCGTACGGTTTCCGATATTATAGGTAATATTTTGACAATAAATCAGGGGCCGGCTAATATGGAGAACATGTAATGTTATTAAACTCATCCTATATTAAAAGGAAAATGATATATGTAGCCCTTAGGGCTATGTATAAGGTGCTTAAAATGAAAATAAAATATTGAATCAAGCATTTATTACCTCAGTTGATGTGAAAATGTGTCTTAAATTCTTAAACTGTTTCCATTTAAAGAAATGTATTTAATGCTTATATGTAACCCTAAGGGCTACATATAACATTACCCATATTAAAATCATGACCCTTGTGTAGTTATGTCGTAAGATTTTTAACGAGGAATGCTATGTGATTAGTTACTTACCAATAAGCGTCCATTTTGGAAATAGCACATGGTATCAGGTATGATACTAATTACACATAGTTTGGTACTAACAGATCAGACTACTGCTATACCATCAATTAAGTATTTTCTAGGACGAACCATGCACATTGGCACTTATTTATATAAAAGTTTTGGTACTTTATTGGTACCATAATACTTTTAGTACCTCATATTGGTATTTAGAAATGCTAATTTGGTACCTTAAATAAGTGTAATGGTCCAAAGACCTTCATTGGTGTGATTGAATATTTTTTTTTCGTTTTCATTCATTTTAAGGTCAGTTTCATACAAACAGATCGATTTATGATTTTTCTCTTAAATTTTCCCTAGCTCAAAAAGAATACACCTATCACACATCAACCTTTAGTTTTTTAGGGAGACCATCCATGACTAGATTACTTTAATATATGATACTTAACTTTCGGATTGAAAAAGATGACAGTGGACCGTATGCTTGGCCGTACGATTTAAATTAGAGTTTTCTTCTTCTAAATGTTAAACTGGGTGCAGGACAGTTATTAGGAGCCAAATCTTTTCCTCCACCATTCCTAGCTCCGAACTCCCAAGAGAACGCGATTCATGTTGGAATAAATTATGCCTCTGGATCAGCTGGAATATTGGTTGAAACTGGATCAATGTTTGTATGTCGCTAATGCATTGACATGCTTTTAATTGTATACCCTCTTATCTCTAATCGTTGTTCAAGTTTGACTTTTAAATTATTTAGTACCTCACTTTGAAAATACTTTTAAATGTATTAATTAAAACAAATACTATTATGCAAAATTTTGTTGGATTTAATTTCTCAAAGATATTTTCAATATGCAATTTTTATGATTTATATTCTTACACTGTTATCAAATCAAAATAATAGTGAAATGGCAAACATAAAAGTCAAACTCAAATGACTATTAGAAAACAGAGACATTAACTTTGAAAATCTGAGACGTTTTTGATTTTATGAAGATAGGGAGAATTCCACTACAGGAGCAAGTGGACTACTTTGAGCAAACAAAAGCTCATATAGTTGAGAAAATGGGAGAAACAGCAGCAAATATTCTCCTAAAGAATGCAATTTTCTCAATTGCTATTGGGTCTAATGACATCCTCAACTATATACAGCCATCTATACCATTTATTGGGCAGGAAAAGGTTGAACCATCTATGTTCCAGGACTTCATGCTCTCTAACCTGACCATGCAACTCAAGGTACATATTAAAACGCCTCCATTATTAAATTTAAAAAATGGTATTTATCTCATTATCTGTATGTCCTCATGAATTTTCGATCATTTTCTACCCTCATCTTGTGACAATATTGTATTGTACCCTTCCGTTGATGAAAGTTATTCAAAGAATCTTGTCATTAGTTGGACATTAACAAGTTCTATATTTATGATGCATTTTAAGAAATTCTAAGTTTGATTACTAGGTAATGTTGTACTTTTAATTGACTTCTATCAAGAAATTTATACTCATCTATTGAAATAAATCAAATAAATAAGAATATATAGTGACAAAGAAGCCACCCTAGTTATTGTTCGGAACAACTATTTTCGGATTGTAATATGTTTAACATTATTAGATAATGAATGAAATGCCATGTTCAAAAAAAAATAAAAAAAATAGTGAGAAAGAAGGGGATATAAACCACATGCAAAGAAAAAGGCAAGATATGGCTAATCTTTATTGATTTGTGAAGCGATTACACAAGTTAGGGGCGAGCAAGTTCGTTGTAGTAGGCATTGGACCGTTGGGATGCATACCCTTTGTTCGCGCTATCAAGCTAGTTTGGTTCAAGAATTGTTCGAATGAGGTGAATGAGTTCATTCAAGGCTACAACAGAAAACTAAACAAGGAGCTAAGTTTACTGAATGAAAATATGGGACAGGAAGCTACCTTTGTTTATGGTAACTCCTATGATATATTCATGGGTATCATATCTAATTATCTTCACTATGGTAAGATTAATTGTATCATGAAAGCCAATTAATACCCAAGATCATTTATACTTAGGCTCCGTTTGGTAGAGCGTAAAACGTTTTCTTGGAAAATTATTTTCCTCTATTTTCAGTTTTACATTTTAGGTTGGCAAAGGAGTGTAAAACCATTTTCCGTTGGTCGGTGTAAAATTACACTCCCAATGATGGAAAACCATTTTCCCTTCAAAATGAAAGGAAAATTGTTTTCCTTATCTCTCTTACACACTCCTCTCACTACCTCCTTACTTTCCCTTTCATATTTCTTTCACTTTCATTATTTTCCTTATATGGAACCAAACAACGGAAAACTAATTTCGGAATTGCGTTTTCCATTGTAAATTATTTTCCATGAAAATCATTTTACACTGAAAACGTTTTACGTTCTACCAAACGGAGTCTTAGTTAATGCAATTCTAGAAGAAGTTAATTAACTTGGTCTATGTGATGGGTGCATACTTGCAGGATTTGGAAATGCAAAGGATCCATGTTGCGGTGGATATTTTCCTCCATTTATGTGCTTCAAAGGGAAGGATATAAGTACAAGTTCTCTTCTATGTGAAGATAGGTCAAAGTACATTTTTTGGGATGCATATCATCCAACTGAAGCTTTCAACTTAATCATGGCCAAACAATTGCTTGATGGGGATCAAAGGATCACTTCTCCAATCAATATTCGGCAGCTTTACCAATACTAGGTCGTCACTACCTAATTGTTTGGGGAAGCTCAAGCTCATAGAATGTTGTACTTGGAAAAACTTGTAGTAGTAACTAATAATTGCTCTGAGTAACATGCACTATTGCATTACAATTACTAGGTGAACATTTACTTTTTTCAAACTAGTATATTTTTCAAGGGTGAAAAAATGCAATTGTATTACATAAATATCCACTACATGACATATTTCCCCCCCGCTAAAAATCCTCCACTTACATTCAAAAAGAAAATCCTCCACTCACATATGCATGAGTCAATTATGTTTTTTTTTTGCTACTCCTAAGTCTAATGCCTAGTTAAGACGTATTCTCATAATATCCTCACATAAGTATGTCTATTGTGAAACCAGGCCGGTTCATTTTTGTAACAGAAAATTAATGTGAAGTAACTAAGTAGGAGATTGTTACATCTACTCACTGGTAAATTATTCATTAAAAAAATAGACAATTAAAAAATAATTAATTCTATTGAATTAAATTCCACTAATTATTTATATTTATCTCTAGTAAATAGACTACTTATTAGATACACAAACTTTTTTGCGACGAAATAACGTCTGGTTGCTATTTCTAGCTTTGTTTGTGTTTGACGGATGGGCACTTGGAGGCATCCGCGTAAACATAAATTGTTATCATCAAATTAACAACGATAAAAGGTTTGACCAAAAGTGTCTCATTTAATATACTCCTATGCCAAATGGCTACAAGAGGACTGACTTTAACACTTAACAGTATCTTCGACAACCGCCAACTACACCAATCCTAGTAAACACTAGGCGTTGACTTATGATGTCTTCACTTTATTTCCACAACATTTCAAGCAGGAGTCCCCCCAAAACCTCTTCAGAAATTCAGAAATAAGAATAACATCTTCAGAATTCAAACCAATCCCTCTTTTCTTTTAAAAAAATCATGGGGTTGTGGCTTCCCAAAGCACTAAAGTTTTAGGTGAATATGAATGTGCGAGAAAGTCAACACCACTACTTTAGCTGGCTGGCTATGAGTTATGGCTCTATTTAGCGCGTATTTCAAACATCCAGCTCTCTAATACTCCTACACTGTCAAAGTCAGCAGATATAATATTATAACTCAACGCTACTAAGGTCTAAGGATGGCCTATTAATCACAAATACAGGTACGTGTTCGAATGTTAGAATTAGTTATTGTCTAATATGTTTATATTGAAGTATTCATTATGTATAAGTACAAATAATTTTGAGTTGAAATTATATTAGATAAAATTAAATACTACTTGATTACACATTCTAAATCATTGGAATCAAGTTGGAGATCTTGCTTCAAACTTTTGTAAATAGATTCATTTAGGAGTTAGATCAAGAAATTGCTTCTTGTTTAATGTGAAAGAGAGTTGTTTTTCTTGTTGTATTGATATTCATCTCTATTCATATTGATACAAGGAAAATTATACCTAGTGATTTTGAATAGTGTCCTATATATGGACCCCCTTTTCTCATCTTTCTCAATTCTAGTGTCTTTACTACATACTCCCTCCGTTTCCTAAAGATCTTCCTTGTTACTGTTCCTACAGATATCAAGGAGGATCCATTTGTGTGGGCTTGTGGGGTGGGTAAAGTAGGAGAGAGAAAGGGGTTAAGATAAATAAACAAATAAAAATGGGTTAAAGTAGGAGAGGAAAGGGAGTAAAATTGAATTACTAATGTAATGGTGGACCATATGATAGAGACATAAGAGGGCAAAAAAGGGAAAAAATTTCCAAATAAAGAATAAAGTAAAAGAGGAAAGATCTTTTGGAAACGCCCTTAAACGGAAAGAGGGAAGATCTTTAGGAAACGGAGGGAGTATGTGACATGTATCAATAAAAAAAAAAGAAATTATATATATATATATATATATAGAAGTGAGTTCATATGAGAATGCATACTTATATGAGAAATGAGAATGAAATTTTACACGCTATAACTCTTATGAAAAAGTGATATAACTCCAAAAACAAAATATTTGAATTTTCAAAATTCAAAAAATACAAATTTCTTTTTGAATTCAAAATTTTTTAGAGAGATATAACTCTAATGAATAAGCGTTGTAATTCTAAACCAATCGTGTGGTTGAGATTCATTCTCATTTCTCATGTAAGGAGCATTCTCATGTGATCTTGCCTATATATATATATATATATGTATATATATATATATATATATATATATATATATATATATATATATATATATATATATATATATATATATATAGAAGGGGGAATTATCAGTGCATATCCGACATTGAGCATCCATTCCAATACCCTATAACATATTTCTTCTGTTTTTATTAGTTGATCCATTTCTTTAGGCATATTTGTCAGTCACTAATTTGAACTTTAATATCTCTAATTATCAATAAGAAAAAAATACTAAATTGATATCTAAAAAAAATATTGAGACAAATCTAACAAGACCTCGCATGATTGTAATTTTTCATTAGTACAAATCACAAGAAATAATCAAATATGCATTGAGATAAATCTAACAATATTTCAATAATTATATTTTTCCTCAAGTACAAATCACAAGTATGTATATTATCAAAGTCAAAATGAGTCATCGAATAAAAAATGGAAAAAATAGATGGTAAATTAGAGGTTGGGTAGGCATCTAATCCTGAGAGGCCAAGATGACCTCTCACAGGGGCATTTTTGACATTTCGCACAAAAAAACAAAAAAAAACAGACCCTGAACTTTGATACCAACTTATGCCAAAGCTCAGTAAAATTGAAACCAATACTAAAATAACTCTTACTTTGGTACCTAATTATTAGTAAACTTTGGTATCAACTTTGAGTTTTTGTATCAATTATAATTACTTTAGTATCAACTTTGAGTTTTTGTATCAATTATAATTACTTTAGTATCAACTTTGAGCTTTGGTATTAGTAGTAATACCAAAGTAATACTTTGGTACCTCAAAATAACAAAATTTTGGCCTCTTGAGCTTTAGTACCTAAGTAACTCTTACTTCAATTGGTACCTTCAGATTTCAAAATGAGAGGCCAAATTGTCACTCCCTCTGTCCTATAATATAAGCCCCCTTTTCTTATTAAAGTGTCACAAAATATAAGTCCTATTTCTATTTTCAATCAATAATTATGCCCAAAATACCCTCATGAAAATAATTTAATTCCCAAAAAGTCCTTATAATTTCAGCTTTCAATGCACCATTATTAATGATAAAATGAAATCTTTTACCCCATCTCACTCTTCTACACATTAAACCATGCAATATTAATGTCCAGTTTTATTTTTTGTTAAAAAGAAAAAAAAATTGTAGATGTTTCCCAATAAAAATAAATCTTTTTATTTAAATAAAACAAGATTCCATCTATACTAATATATTAAAAGGCGTGCCTAAACAAGCAACGGTGCCACGTGGCGCTCTCCCTAAGGGCGTTTTACTCCATGCACTACAAAAAAAAGTCCATTTAGAGACGGACAAAATCCGTCCCTAAAAAGGTCAAATCCGTCGCTATATGGGCTTAGAGACGGATATTGTCCCTCTCTAAAACCCTTGTCGCTAATTCGAGTTAGAGACGGATTTTAAAAATCCGTCTCTAAAGTTTAGAGACGGATTTTGCAAATCCGTATCTAAACTTAGAGACGGATTTTGAAAATCCGTCTCTAAACTTAGAGACGGATTTTAAAAATCCGTCTCTAAGTTTAGAGACGGATTTCGAAAATCCGTCTCTAAATTCGCTGAAAATAAAAAAAAATATATAAACGAAATTAACAACACGATAGTTCCTAATATTATCATGATTATATTTAATCACCTATTATTACCTACCTAGTTCAAGTTGATCTCATTACCATTTAGGAATATCCCTTAAGTAAACCCGGTTCAGCTCTACAAGGGAAAGTATAAGAAGACTCCACAGTCGCAAGAATCGCTGTTCGTAGGAATCGAACTTGTAACCTCAAAGAAACGAGAAGAAGCTCCAACCAACTAACCAAATACAACTTGTATACTTCTCTACATAATATTGGTAATATGTAGAAGAAATATTAGAAACGGATTCAAAAATCCGTCCCTAATTTAGAGACGGATTTTCAAATCCGTCCCTAAATTAGAGACGGATTTCTAAAATCCGTCTCTAAATTAGAGACGGATTTCTAAAATCCGTCTCGAACTTAGAGACGGATTTCTAAAATCCGTCCCTAAATTAAAGAAGCGCAATAAAATATTCATATTTGAATTTAGAGACGGATTTTTAGAATCCGTCTCTAAATTTAGAGACGGATTCTAAAAATCCGTCCCTAAATTAGAGACGGATTTTGAAAATCCGTCTCTAAATTAAATACGTGCAATAAAATATTCATATGTAAATTTAGAGACGGATTTTTTAAATCCGTCTCTAACTTTAGAGACGGATTTTTAAATCCGTCTCTAACTTTAGAGACGGATTTAAAAATCCGTCTCTAACTTTAGGGACGGATTATCAATATCCGTCCCTAAGTTAGAGACGGATTTTCAAAATCCGTCTCTAAATTTATTTCGAGACGGATTTTTAAAATCCGTCTCTAATTAGGACGGATTTTTAAAATCCATCCCTAAAGTTAGAGACGGATTTAAAAATCCGTCTCTAAATAAATTTAGAGACGGATTATCAATATTCCGTCTCTAAATTAGAAACGGATATATATCCGTCTCCAAAAATCCGTCGCTATATAAGCTTTTTTTTGTAGTGATGTAAATTCGTAATTCACAACAATAAAAAAAGTTAGAAATTGCATAGTATAAGGTTTGATCCCGGGACCTCATGAAAATATACTAAAGTCTTAACCACTCAACCAAATAACATTTAGTGTTATCATCTTAAACTATAATATTAATGAATGAAAATTTTCCTTACCCGGGGCGTAGCCCGAGCCTAATTACTAGTTTTACCTTAATTTCCGTGTAAAAACAGAATCAAGACCTATATTATGGGAGGAAGGGAGTATAAGTTTGGTACCTCTCACTTTGGTACATCTCACAATGAGACGCCTAGGGCTGCTTATCGGTCGAGCTGCACTTGAATTGTGGTGTGCTCTGCTTGTGTTAGTTTAAGTTTATTCGAGCTCGACCCGGGCTTGAAGCTAAATGAGTCGAACTTTGTTAGTTTAAGTTTATTCGAGCTCAAGCCGAGCGTGAAGCTGAATGAGTCGAACTTTATTCGAGCCGAGCTTTGACCAAATTTTAACGAGCCGAGCTCGAACTGTTCACGAACCGGCTTGACCCTTTATCACCCCTAGTTTTTACATGCTTTCTTTGTTTTTCCTTTTTTAATATTTGAGATTTATAAGTTTTCTTTTAGACAATGAAACTATTAACTTATTGTTGTGTAATAATTAGATTAATATATGTATGTTTGTATGTATAAATATATTATTCTTCTATATGAAAGTATAATCGAGCCTGTTCACGAGCTTTCCTGTCGACCTTTGTCTAGCTCAGCTCGACTCGTTAAAGTCTCTAGCCAAGTCTAAATCCGAACCGAGCCACCACGAGCCGAGCTTTGACCGAATTGATCCCGAACTGTTCGCGAACATGTCAAACTCATTAACACCCCAACGCCAACACTTCCTCACAAAATCACCACATGAGCTAGCTAGTTGTTCATTAATTCAAACCGCTAACTCAATAGCAATTTTACTGTTGATGTTAAACGTTATATGTTGAACAAGGGATGTCAAATATCAATATGGATTTATTAGTGGTTACAAGGAGGAATTCAAGTGGACATTAAAGAGAAGATGTCAGAGATTGAAGAGGGGGTCCAGCAAGTGAATACTCAAAGACTGAGTATGGCCGAGCTACTGAGGTCCTTGCTGTCAAGTGAGTTGGTTGAGTCTGTTTAAAGTCCAGACTAGAAACACACACAAATGCAAGACAGTTTGATCTCAGCCATGTGGTTCTTATTATATGGAACCAACTTATTATTATTGGCTTTACAATTTCCTCTTTTGCTGCCCTACCTCTACTGTAATTTCACTTTCCATGTCGAATTGTGGGTGTTTGTAAATGTACTCATTATTACTATCATTAGATGTGGCAAATATCTAATCTCATCAAGGGGAATATGTTGGGAGAAATGGGAAGTTTTCCTATCTCCCCAACCACAAAATTTATCGACAATCTACACCCAGGGCGAAAATTTCTAGGTTTATAACAATAATAAATAAATTGATCTTTACTAATAATCTCTGAAATTGACAAATGTCCCCATTATGTTTCTATTTAAGGCATTTTGGGTGGGGAAAAAGAACTTAGTGATAAATAGCCTCTTTTTTCTTCTAAAGATATTAATTTTGGAAGAAAATCTAATGATGTTGTCTTCAATTATTGTTTTATTTTACATCACCTCTTCAAAAGTTTTACTTAAAATATCTCTTTTTATTTACAATTATTATCACTTTAAAGAATAAATTATATATTAGTAAAAAAATTGTACAGAATATTACATATTTGAAAAAGAATATTCATTCCTATAAATATTTTATCACAAGACATTATCACTATAGCCTTATAAGTTAGGAAAACCTTTGTTATATTACTATTATTTGTTAAGCTTACTCCTATTTAAGATTTTTGGAGAACTTTCAACAAAATCCTCTAGCCTTAGACAAGGTCTAAGCCAAATTAAAGAACATATTAACATTTCTTTTTCCTTGTCGTTCTCTCATCTCTCTCAAAACCTTCGCTTTAATTTCTTTTTGATATATCATCTGCTGAGGTGATGGTAAGTCCCTCTTTTCAGTTTTTGACCAACTCTTATGTAAAATGTGTGCAAGCTTTTAACTTTTCTATCTATTTATTGGGTTTTATTTCTCTAATTGTAAGAGTTCGGAGACTTTTGTTTTGATAATTGTGCCATATTGTGGCAAATGTTCGTTCATCACCATGACCAATTGGATCAGATCAAGTCATACTCAAAGACTACCACAAATTGATAGATTCCCTTTTAAAATCTATATTTATATATACATCCATTTCACAATACATGCACCATTTTTCTCTTTTGGATGTTTCAAAATATATGCACCATTTTCTCTTTTGTGTGTTTCACAATACATCATCTCCTTTAAAACATAATCACACGAGTTTGAAATGCAATGACAACCCTCTCTCTCCTCACCCTTGATTTATGTGCCATATAAAAATGGTGCATGTATTGTGAACGAAAGTAGTAATTATTATAACAAAGAGGCAATTACGATAAGCCGCCATGTGTCACTTCAATTCACCTCATAGGTTGACCTGACGCTGCTTAATCGCTAACATGGTTTTCCCATTTAAAATGATTAAAAGATTGACATAAGAAGGCTTGATCCATATCCTCTTACTTCATAATTTACCATCAAGCTACATCTATTTTATGTAATCAAATTCAAATTTCAACAACTAAATCCTTATGTCTTATCTAATTTTTGAATAATAAAATTACAACAGAAAAATAAATGAGCCAAGCATGAACAAGAAATGTAGACACCTAGGCGGCCACATGTCCTCCACCCCCTCAAACACTAACATGGCACCACGTCATTTTGTGACTTGACCTTTATGTGGAACATTGCCAATGTAAAATTTTGAGCCTTTAACCTCAAGCATGGAAAAAATAGACCCTCTCCTTGCTGTTTTTTTCAAGATTAATGATGGTGTTACCGATTTCTAATTGAAACCAAAAGTTAGTTTGCAACGTTAATTTGCATGCATATTATTAAATAAAAGGGCTTATTTTCATTCTTTTTTACTAACATGTCATTTCCTTTGAAAATGATCATCGGATTTGCGTAATAGAACTACATATCCCTGACCTCTTACTTTTTATGTCATTATCTTACTACCGAAGGCCCTTTCCTTTTGTTGTCCATCTCTAAGCTACATATCCTATATGGAACCATATTCGAATTCCAACTACTAATAACACATTCTCCTTTTATTAACACAGCTAAAAAAATAACCCGAAACATCGTCCAAATCCAAACACTAGTGTTTTATCAAACATCAATGTGAAAGAAGATTTCTAGAAGTCTTAGATCTTATCATTGATCACCGTTTTACCTTAAGAAAATCATAAATTAATCAACTTAATACGTCATGTATTTATTGATTTTTAACTTCTATTAGAAATGATTCATGACTCCAAATCAAAGAATTAATCTTAAATTCATAAACATTGAGGTCTAAGCCACAAAAAATGCGAGAAAAAAATGACATTACTATTTATCGCCCATATTTACTTAAAATCGTCCGTATTTTTTTCAAAATTTTCCTAAACTACATAGGGGAAAAAATTTGTCGGTGGTTGTTTCGGAGTGGTGGTGGTTTCGATGGTGGTGGTTTCAGTGGTGGTGGTTCCGTTGTGGTGATGGCTTCGGTGGTGGTGGTTCTGGTGGTGGTGGTTGAAGTGAGGTGAGAGAAAGTGAGAGGAGGGGAGAGAGAGAGTGAGAATACATAGGGGTAGTTTAGAAAATTTTTGAAAAAAATATGGGCGATTTTTAGTAAATATGAACGGGTAAATAGCGAATAGACAAAGACTGGGTCGTACATGTTCTAGGATCTTACTTGCTGGGTAAAACTCTTGAGACATAAATCCCAAACTAAAAGCCCAAATGCAATGAAATTAATAGTCTTGACAATTTTTATATTTTGGCCCATCAGAGTGAGTCTAACCAAATTAGGTATTTCATTAACAAGGGCTTTTGCATAAGAAGCTTTGAAATGGATGCTAAAAGCAGCATCTGCGTGGCATGAATTTTGACCTCACAAAAAGAAGATATGAGCTTCTTTTTTCTTTTTGTCTTTTTTTTTTTTTTGAGGCGGAAGATATCAGCTTTTTTATTAAAACTTTCTGATTAGAACCCAAAATAAGCTTTCAGAGTTGTGTCAATGCATACACTAAACAACTATTTTAATAGCTAACTAAGTAACTAATGGTAGATAACAGTTAAACACTAACAATTAATTCATTTAGTAACACTCTCTTAATAAAAAGAAAAAAAAAAGAAATATCGTTTAATAACACTCGAGAATAGCTATTTGAGTAATTTACTCCAAACACTTTAGCTAGTTTTGTCGAACAAACCCTTAGACAGTCATTATTTGTATTTTCGTTAATAAGGAGCTTCGGGAAAGAATTCAATAAAAAAAAAAAAAATCGCATTGTTTACTAATAATCCAGAGCCACACAGTTAGCTCAGTTTTACTTCCTGTTTAATGTTATGATCCTTAAACTGAAGAGAATAAACCAAGTCCTCTTATCAAAACAAAAAACACACAATCTTGTGTTAGACTTGGACACACGCTTGAAGAAACTCTCGTTATCTGTTTACCCTGTAAAAACACACTACTAATACACCAGTAATAGTAGAAGAGATACCATATCAAGGGAGGATTATACATATTCATGGTGGTATTGAGTTTCCAACCCGTCCAATTCCGAGTTAATAGTACAACAACTAACTGCTTCGAGCAGAAATATAAATATGGAAGGCAAAACAACATGAGTAGAGTAAGATGTGGCATAGCAGAGCCAACAGGTCAGCCTGCTCCTATGGGGCAGAAGACAAAGTACAAAGATGGCTTCTTTGAGATGATTTTCATGAATCTTTTTGCTAGGAAGATGGAGAAGTTTGCTTCATCTGCTGGCCAGAGAAAGCAGGAGAATGATGGGTGGTTTAAGTATGATTACGAGAGATTTGTCGATGTATCGAAGAGAGTAATGCAGGGAAGATCACGCCCACAGCAGCAACAGGTTGTTAGGGAAGTGCTATTGTCTATGCTCCCTCCTGGTGCCCCAGCTCAGGTCTCTCTTTTCTGCTCTTATTTACTTTACCTTTGAATTTGCTTAAATGATACAAGTAATTTATAATTGGATGTTTAGCACAATTTTACTGAAAGAAACACTGAGGACCTTCTGATTGATTATGTGCAGTTCAGAAAATTGTTTCCGCCAACAAAATGGGCTGCAGAGTTCAATGCAGCCCTGACTGTGCCGTTTTTCCATTGGCTTGTTGGACCTTCTGAGGTACGCTAATGACTAATCCCCCCGTTCCAAATTACTTGCTACAATTGTTTTTTCATCGACCTTTAATATTGAAGACAAACATTGGCTACTAACATATAGAGATAATTAGAAGCTGATATAAATATACACAATGAAACTAGTTACACATGAATCTTAAGCTTATGAAAGCAAATGTAACATGTATTTGAATGGAGGGGTGATATGCTACTCGTCTCCCCTACCCTTGTAAAAAGCTAATGCATAATAGTTATAATTTAATTCCTCAATCATAGTTAGCCAGTAAGCATAGCTACTGAGAAGCAGCTATTGAATAGAAAAAGCATGCAAATTAAAAGATCAGGCAATACTCTAGCACCAAAAAAAAGCAGTTCAGAGAAGTACCTGGCTTTAGAAGCTAAAAAAAGTGTTCATTCATCTAGCTCTTGCTCCTGTGTGATATGAGCCTCATCAGCAGCAAGCGTGATTATCCAACGTTTGCCTACATGAATTTCAAAGTTTGTATTGTAGGTAATTGAAGTGGAAGTAAATGGAGTGAAACAAAGGAGTGGAGTGCTTATAAAGAAGTGCAGGTAGGCTAGCTGTTATGAAATTGGTTTTCAGTTAGTAACATCTACAAGCACCATTAATTATTTTCATGGAGAAAATTAGACTCTGATTAATGACCATCTCATTATGTCACCAAGGTACTTGGAGAACAGTGGTTGTGTTGGAATGTGTGTGAATATGTGCAAAATCCCAACACAAGACTTCTTCACCAACGAATTCGGACTTCCTCTGACCATGAATCCGAGTATGTTTCTACACTCTCTTGCTCTTTACAACTAAAGGGGTCAATTTAAAGTAACTAAGGCTTCATCTTATTCACCTGAAAGGCCCTTATGTAAAACTTCTTTTTCCTAATTGAACATATTATCGCTAAAATCTTCTTTTAAGCTGAAAATTGGAAAATTACGAAGTGTAGACCGGAAATCATGTTAATTATTGCCTTAACTCAATGGAGTGCCGACTCTGATCCAAAGGAACTATACCTATTTAGTTTGTGAACGACAACTAGCTTAGTATACAAAACATGTGGAGGCGATACCTATGACATGAGATTGAATCTCTTCTACATCGTACACCAAAAGAAAACCTCTGCCAGTTCAAGTAGTTAGTGTCTCTTAATTTCTCAATGTAAATCCTTTTAACATTCTTGATGCATCATTATGAGCAGAATTTGAAGATATGAGCTGTGAAATGGTGTATGGGCAAGTTCCACCACCTTTTGAAGAAGATGAGGTCTCCAAACAAGCTTGTTACAAGGATTTATGTAAGCACACAGAACTTCACTAATCATTGGATCTAAAGATGCTGTTTTCCAAATATCTAATCTATACTATCTTTTACACAGGTACCATGGCAAATCCAAGCGCCAGCCTTTGTCCTAAATTACTGTCATAAGAGAAACCTACGCGATTGCTGTAATGGCCTCATTCAACAGCTAGAACTATTACTTTTTACAGAGTAATAATGTATAAATGTATACATGATACATGTATAGCAACAAACTACACAAATCCACTATATAGGATTCAAAGTTTTGCTCCTACGTATGTCAACACTTCTCATCAAATCTACATTAACTATTCGGCAGGATTGCTATGGTCTAGAGAACTGCTTCCTATGTGTAACATCATATTTATCTTATACGCTTCTTCCATTTGGTTTTGCTTTAATTTAACTTCAGATGTGGGTGTATTTTGATCCTGCCTGCATTTGCTCATGTTGCAACTATAACAATGAAAAATACTTATCTGAAGGTGGATGTAAGAGTTGAATTTGAGAATGCTGCAACACGGCTAGGCTACTGTCCTAAAAGACGATTTGCTCCTGATCTATTACAAGTAGAATCGCAACTATTGACACCAAAATTAACACGATTCTGACCAGTGCAATTATGTACACCCACAAAAATCGGAAGGTCAGCTAGAAAAGCTCTACTCTAAATTTCCTTAAGCACAAATAACCGATTTTGATGTTTAAAATGTTTACTACATTTTCAAAAGTAGCGGCTCATTTGCATATTAAGCGCAATGATTTACAACTAGATGAAAAAAACTACTAGTGGAGAAGTCAACCAAGCAAATTAGCATGTAGAAGACTGAAGAGATTGTGATATGAAATATTCTCAATACTTTCACCAAACCTCCCTCGCAGCTTTGAAGACTATGGATCAGACTATGCACAACTAAATTAAAAAGTTTGACATAAAACGTTGCATAGCATAACTAGGGAGAATGGGGAAAATCCTAATTACAATTGTAGCGCCCACGAATTCACCTAGAGCTCCACCTCCTTCCCATAAGGCCTCATACTAATACTAATATAGTCAGTGAACTCCTATAAACTAGGTAACTCATTATCTCTCCGATGTGGGACTTGGGATGTATAACCAATAATTTTCCCCTCAAACCAAGGATCACTAGCTTCCCCTCCAGCAATAATCCGTCTAACCATCTCCTCTTTGCCTTGTGTGCTCTAGCGCCGATAATGGGGACCACCATTGTATGTGCGTTCTCCCAGTCGAACCGTCAGCTCTGATACCATTTCTGGGCCCACGAGTCGACCTAAAGCTCCACCATTAGCATGATATTGTCTTTTTGGGCCTAGCCAGCACGTTTGTTTTTGGGCTCCTTGCCAAAAGGCTTCATACTAATGTAGTTGGTGAACTATGATCTTATAAACTAAGTAACGCTTTATCTCTACGATGTGGGACTTGGGATGTATACCCAACAAAAAAACCAATTGAATAAATAGAGCTACAATTTTTTGCCACCACGCCCACTACTTTGTTGAACGAACGACTACAATGCTTAACCAGAACTTCCGTGAACTTCGCCGACAAGTACTTACCATTACCATATTTGATAGTGTCATAGTGTTCTTTTGACATAACAAGGTCAATCGTTGTTTGACAGTCGTAGTAAATGACAGATCTATGTAGACTCTTCGCCTCCACAATATTCATGGCTAACAAGAATAACCAGAATCTTAGCTACAAGAGGACTGTTAGCAAAAACTCTTTTCCCAAATCCCAATATTCAATCCCCCTCCCCATCTCTCACCACCCTTCTAAGACCTACAACATCTAGTGGTCCAACAAAGGAAGCAACATGGATCAAAAGAGACTCACATGGGTGGGCAAACATAGAATCAATGAGGACATTAGATCTCGAGGTATGGGTAAATGCTGATAAGAATCTCTCGCACATCTAGAAGCTTTAAAACTGATAACAATAATGGGGAGAAAGGTCAATATGCTTAAAGACACGCTAGTTTCGGTCCTTTTATATCTCATGACAAACATACGGGAAGACGGTAGTCCATCGTAGCCCCCGAAAACTTTGATCACTCAACATATTACTCTTAAGCCAGCTTTTGAAGTTAGGGGAGGCAGAAACAGGGGAATCAAGTAATATGTTTTTTTTTATTAAAGGGCATTCATTCAAGTATTAGTTTTGAAAGAGTTTAATACAATCATCCCCTAACAAACTAGTGCAATAATTAGGGGGATAAGATAGTTCCCTAACAACATTAGGAGTGGCTTCCATCTTTCGTGCATCTTTGGCGAGCATGTCTGCAACCTTGTTATTTTCACGCCTAATGAACACAAACTTCACTTCCCTAAACAACTTTGAAATTTTCCTGCATTCTTTTATAACATTAGCGTACAAATCATGAAAAATCTCTTCTTGGTTGAGTATGGTTATCGCAAGTTGGCAATCTGAAGCTAAGATTACAATGTTAACATTCTCCCTTTGAACCATTTTAAGTACCCTCGATTAAAGCATAGAGCTCTTCTATGAGGACATCAATAACAAAAATGATCTTTTGGCACCCGGCAATCCAACCACCTCAACTATTTCTAAGACACGCCACCATTCCGGCCGATTGAAAGGTGTCGATGAACGAGGCATCAGAGTGTACAATGAAGCAGTGATTCGAGATATTAAGAGTAGGAGGTGAAGGTTTGTGTTTGACTAATCTCAAGTGGGAAGAAGGGCTTGACGCGAGGAATTCCAAGGCATTGAAGGTAGTTTCCCTAAGGAGTATCGCAGCAGTAGGGGGATTCAAGTCCTCAAAATTTTTTCTCTTTCAGGCTGTCCAAATTTCGTGAAAACGAATGAGAAAAGAAGATTCCAGGGGAGATTACTATACTTCTCTTTACAACTGATGTTAGACCTAAGGTAAACCTCCCAATCCCCCCTCTTAGTTCCGATTTTAGGTTGAAACTAGCCCAGACTTGCCTAGGCCCCTCGTAATCTCTCAATACATGGTTGATGTTTTCCTTTGCAAAGACTACACATCGGGTTTGAGACAATGTTTCTATGATATAATAAAAGTTGAGTTGGGATCCTTCCACACCAAAGGAGCCAAAGGAAAAATTGAAGCTTCAGGGGGTACGAATCACGCCACACCTAACACCCCTCTATTTTGTTATTTTCTAGGGGCCCCATTTCTCTTTCATATGTACGATGGAGAAGATATTGTGGTCCACTAGGGACATGCAAAAGTGAGTCCGTATCATTTGAAGATTTCCACGCTAACCTTTCAATTATGCCCCTGATGTGAGTAGGGATGCCGAGAGACATCCTCGGTAATTGACGCACCCCATTAATCCAAGAGTCTCTTACTTTCATATGCATCTATTCCCTTGTTAAAGGCCCTATAGCAAACTCTCTTATTGACCCCCATACCCAGTCAATTGTCCTCCCAAAGCGACACTAGTTCCCCATTCCCTACTACCCATATACAACTTGCATCAAGCAAGTCCCAACCCCGGCCCACGCTTTGCCAAAACATGGGATTCGTTCTCAAACTTGGTTACCCCTCTAGACTGGATGAATTTCGACTCAATACATTGCTTGGCTAGGTTGTCCGATCCATGGCACAACTTACACCCAAGCTTGGCCATCAAGCACTTGTTAATCACTCTATGACTCCTCAAGTACAACCCCCCAGACATAGGAAGGAAGGTGTGGTTTCTTTCGATACAAGGTGGAGCCTATTCCCCCCCCCCCCAAAGAAAGTTGTTGCAAATCTTGTGAAGTTCATCTAGTGTGGAGATAGGTAGAAAAGTTGTTTGCATAAAGTAGTTGCGGATGGTTTTAAGCGTTGATTGGACAAGAACTAACCTTCCCGTCCTTGAAAGAAACTTTGTGTTCCAATCAGCAAGTCTTTGTCTCACTTTTTCAACCACAAATTGAACCTCCCTTCTTCTAGGTCTCTTGTGAGAAATAGAAAGACCCAAATGTGTTCCTAGGCTATTTGGGAGAGAAAATGAGGTGACTTTTGTCTTCATTTATCTTTTTCCCCGATGCCTTACAAAAGTTCTCGAGGACCTCCCTCGCCCTACCTCGTCGACTCTCCCCCAACAATAGAAGGTCGTCCGCAAAGAAAAGGTGAGAAATCGAGACCTTCTTAGCTCCTATCCAAAAGG
Source organism: Beta vulgaris subsp. vulgaris (assembly GCF_026745355.1). Classification (NCBI taxonomy): domain Eukaryota; kingdom Viridiplantae; phylum Streptophyta; class Magnoliopsida; order Caryophyllales; family Amaranthaceae; genus Beta; species Beta vulgaris. Next base: position 9,682,876 of record NC_079206.1, read on the forward strand.
GAATCAAGTAATATGTTGTGTATGTCAATTACAATGTACAAAAAATATGGAATTTCGAGGACGAGAATTAATCCATATGTTAGTTATGTTAAATAGAGAATGAGTAGATTGAGTTGATAAATTCATAAAGTGGTTAGAAAGTAGTTTATGGTTGTTTTAGTTTGGGAATGATATTTTGACATGTACAGGAATATCATTCCCAACTAAATTATTCTTTTTTGGGGCCACTTTCGGAAACTTCATGGTAAGAAAAATTTCCTCTTGACGACCCTTGTATAGAATCAGTCATCTAGAGGTCCAACAAGCCCCAATCCCCCCATCCCCCCACCCCTCCCCGCATTTAAATTTTTGCTTTTACCAAGATTTGAACATTGGTCTCACATGTGGGAGATAGGAAATCATATCATTAGACCCAAGGGTCCTTGGTTGTATAGGAATAATATACTTTAAGAAAGTTTTATCGGTGTACGTCTTTTAATGATGTATTTGGGCTCCATTTGGTATGGAGTAAAACATTTTTCTAGAAAATTATTTTCTTTTATTTTGAATTTCACATTGTTTGGTTTGCAAAATAGTGTAAAACAATTTTTCCTTTAAGTAAAATTGCTCTCACATTGATAGAAAACCATTTTCCCTTCAAAATGAAGGGAAAACTTAGAGGTGATCATGGGTCGGGCCTGGCCTGGCCAGGCTTTGCCCAAAAAAAGTACTTGTTTCGAGCCAAAAAAAAACTGCGCCAAAGCCCGCTATTTCGAGCCGGATCTAGCGGGCTTTTCGGACCATTTTCGAGTTGGGTCGAAATTGTGGCCTATTTTTCCAAATCTAGGTTGCTCGTGGCCCGAAAATTTCGCCCAAAAAATCTAGTCGGGCCAGGCCGAGCCGACCGCGTGCCGAAAAATTGTGCCCAAAACCCGCCCATTTTCGAGTTGGGTCGAGCTCAACTTGATCACCTCTGAGAAAACTGTTTTCCTTCCTTTTTCTTATCTTTCTTGTACACTTTTCTCACTACCTCCTTACTTTTTCTTTAACTTTCTTTTCATTTTTTTTTTTTTACATGGAACCAAACAACAAAAAGCTCATTTTGAAATTGTATTTTTCATTGTAAATTATTTTCCATAAAAATTATTTTACACTAAAAATGGTTTATGCCCAACCAAACGTAACTTTAATCTTGAGCAAATAAATATAAGATTTTATTGAAAAGATGGGGGTGAATGTATCCATTTATAATACTATCTTTAGAAAGTAGTACTAAATCAATAATTTTCATTTGAGTTACGAAGCTCTCCAAAGCCCTCTAACCAAACATGATGTTTACTCTTTGATATATGAATTACAAACATTCACATACATAACTTCATCCAATTTTTTAAATGTAAGATTAATATCCCTTGCATAATTGGAAAGAATTTGGACATCTCACTTTACAAGTACAAGAATCAAACCCTTGTCAGAAGCGTGAAAAAAGAGCTTTCAGCCTATTAGGCCATCCTTTATTCTTGTCATAAGTTTATACAATTGATAGCACAAATGTGTAAGGCAAAGGTGTGTGTGCACCTTCCCACATTTCCAACTTTCAAGCCAATGGGATGTGTATAACCAATGTCACACATTGCCGCATGAAGGTAAATTTACAACGAGTCCTATAAATTCTCTTCAAAATATATAGGGAGAACTGAGAAGTACCCTGCTCCACCGAAGCCTGTACCAATCAACCCTCAAAGTGCATTTATAATAATTAGTGGGGTTTGAGTTTGACAATGTTATGAGATACAAAGTGTTGCCACTAAACCAAACAATTTTAGGTGAGCTTATGCTATAACTTGTCAATTGTATAGTTGTGTGATGAGACTGCATTAGTATCTATGTACAGTACAAATATAATTAAAGAGGAATGAGTTTCCTCTGTTGAGTCATTTTCCTTAATTAAAGCCGTATGTTAATGCTATTGGTACGCTATCTTAATTTCTGCCAAACTTCTTACTCCTTTTCAGGAATTTAGTAGCAGAGAAAAGAAACATCCTTTTGAGTTTTGACCACAAAAAACAGTACAATCAGAAAATCAGAATTACCAGAAGCACGAGATAAGGTATGATAAATCAGACAAAATCTCATAGTATACAACCAAACAACAACAAACTCCAAATTATTTTATGCTCTCACGTGAAATTCAGTTTACTCCCTTAGCTGCTCAACTAATTCAATGTTTTCTTTTTTCGTCTGAGTAAAAATGCATGACCAAAAGTCCAAAGTAGACCACATCTTCAAAGTTTAAACCTCGAAGGTTCTACCTTCTTTTTTTGATCCATATGAGCCACGAAGGCGGTACAAAGTACAAAGAAGGGGAGAGGGGATTTGAACCTGTGACTTATTGTTCACAGCACCTCAATCTTAACCACTAGGCCAAGACATTCTTGGTCGAGAATTCTACCTTCTACATGTACTTGCTTATGGCCTTAACTTAGGTTGTACAATTAGTAAACATGTGATAAGCCTTTTTAGTCCGTGACCAATTCCTTAATTCAAGCACTTACCTATGCCTTAAATTCCTTTGTTTGCCTCTTGATTACTAGCACAGTAGCACTAACGACTTGAAAACTTGTCTAGTGTAGCTTTCTTGACGTGCAAAAGACTGCCAATGATTTACCCTCATTCCTAAATAGCTGTTTTTGGTATAGTCTTGTGTGAGTGCATGAGTGGTATCTAGACTTAAGATCGAAATCTCATCTATATCACTATTCTTAGTGCCTCTTTACACACCCCAAAAAAAATCTTCATTAAGATCAGATGTCATCTATAACAATTACATCTCGTAAGTCAGTTTCCCTATGAAGTAAATTATATTGGTGGTCAGAAGAACATTTTGCTCCCTATTAGACATTTGACCATCAAATGTTTGTAGATTTTCTTCTCTAGTTACAAGCAATTCATCAAAATTTCGGAAAATATTTTCACATTTCCGAAATCTGTAATAATTCATAGTTCAATTTTGCATAATCATAAAAGGTGAAATATATCTTGTCCATATATATATACTCTTTCCAAGTTATACTTACATGTACAACGAGTACTATATTTACTTCGTATTAAATGTTAATTATTAATACTTCATATTATACTCCATTCTCTCTAATCTTCATATCCTAAAACAATGTTAACTATAAATTGGTATATGAGAGAGAATGGGAGTTAAAGTATGTGTAAAAGAAATCAAGATAGAATTTTCAATTAAACTAAATTTATATACCATTTTATTAACTTTATTATACAATCGTGTGTGCCGTGAACATGATTCATCCAATGAAATCTTCTTACTCATCACTACTTTCGAGTACCTTATATGAAGAGCTACAAATAGACCTGGTTATTGGGCGGGATAACCCAATGGATAAAGGGTTAGGATCAGATTTATAGGCCTTTTATTGAATAAGGTTGTATTGGATAGGGTCATTATTGGACATGGCCATTATAGGGCCAATAAGGAAACCCAATAATTTTGAAAAATAAAATAGGTTCTGTAAAAACAATTACATATTCGGATTCACATTCATTTAAACTTACTTTTGGCTCTCTTTGTTCCTTGTTTTTCTTACTCGTTTGTCGGCCCGCCCATTATCAACCTGTTATCGGCCTACTACTCATTTGACCCGACCCGCTACGACCCTTTATGAGGCAACCATCTTATGACCCGACCCGACCCGCTTCCAACCCACACTAATCCTGAACCGACCTGCCTAATAACCAGGTCTAGCTACAAATAAGCAAATGAACAAAAACTGATTTCAAATTTAACATACTACACCTGAGCCTATGGTAAATGTACTCATCCATACTCCTAATATGGAAACATAACGAATTGAAGAGTAAGGAAGTAGTAATGATGAGAGCAGAAGAACGCATATGCGATGAGGAGTAAGTTCAACAGTAAACCAAAGACCTTTTTTGTCTTTTTCTCGCAGGCTTAGCAAACAAAATTCTTGTTCTTTCTAACTAAAAGCCGTTGGGATAAGAAACTAATGGACCCCACAACAGACCATATTGCGCAGTTGATCCCGTGAACTCAAACTTTCTCTCTTATAACGACCAACGAACTCACCCCTTCTGATTAAAATTCCAGCATTGTAGCCTAAATGACAGTAGTACCCCGTGATCTCCTTATTACCCACTATAAAAACCTCAACACTACTAATCTTTAAATTCATAACTCTGATTTCTCACATCTCTTGCAAACCACTCCTTAGAAAATAACCTTAAGTAATGCAAATGGCTAGAATATTCTCCTTAATCATGCTTATCTTTTGCGTCATAGTATGTTGCCTTAGTGTAACTTCTAGAGCATTCACCTCTCGAGATTACTACGATGCCCTCGAAAAATCGATACTCTTTTTCGAGGGACAACGTTCAGGGAGACTGCCTAGAGACCAGAGGCTAACTTGGAGAAGTGACTCCGGGTTGTCCGATGGTGCTTCCTACCATGTAACTAACTAACATGATATTAAAATTTACTTGTTCTTGATACCCCAACCACTTTCATGCTAATTAAGCCCGAAATTAGTTGAACCATTCTTAAAGTTATAATGTTGGTGCTAATAATCTTTTACTAAGAAGGATTTCTTCTTCTTGTTTGCATTTCAGGTGGACTTAGTAGGTGGTTACTATGATGCAGGAGACAATGTCAAGTTTGGCTTGCCGATGGCCTTCACTACGACAATGTTGGCATGGAGTGTCATTGAGTTTGGCAGTTCAATGCATGACCAGGTTTCTAACGCTAAGGCTGCCGTCCGCTGGGGCGCTGATTATCTTCTCAAGGCAGCAGCCACCCCTGGCACCTTATATGTTCAAGTGAGCAGAGAAAGAAATATAAATTGCAAAATCAAGCATTGAAAATATGTTTTAAAAAGACATTTGCATAACATAAAACCATATTTAGCCTCATGCAGGTGTCATTTTCGTTAGTCACATGTAACCGTTTGTTAATATTGGCATGAAAAACTAATAAAATCATTGCTTCATAAAAATCAAAAGAATAAATTCTAACTCAATGTTTGCAGGTGGGAGATCCTAACCAGGACCATAAGTGCTGGGAAAGGCCAGAGGATATGGATACGCCACGCAACGTATACAAGGTGTCCACACAGAATCCAGGATCAGATGTTGCAGCAGAAACAGCAGCCGCCCTGGCAGCAGCTTCAATAGTTTTCAAGAGTTCAGATCCTTCTTACTCCAGTAAACTACTCCACACAGCTATTCAGGTGAGCAGATAAAACCAATAGTCCCAACTTTATGAAGAATTAGTATACACCTAAAACATATATTCGGTAGAAAACAAGTTCTCCATATAGCGTATTTTGAAATATGATCTAAAATTTGCATTAAAGGAGACTTCCATGTTGGTGCTTGGTGCAGGTATTTGAGTTGGCAGACAAGTACAGAGGTTCTTACAGCGATTCTCTGAATTCTGTCGTCTGCCCATTTTACTGCTCCTACTCTGGATATCATGTAAGTTAATTAGTCATGCTACCATCTCTTTGTTTCCTGGAAACTGCACCTAAGGGACACTAAATTGTATTTTTCTTTGTCATCAGGATGAGCTACTGTGGGGAGCAGCATGGATTCACAAAGCTTCTGGCGACTCCTCATACTTGTCATACATTCATTCCAACGGTCACATTTTGGGTGCCGATGAAGATGATTTCTCCTTCAGTTGGGATGATAAGAAGGCTGGCACTAAAGTCCTTCTTGCCAAGGTTCTTTCTTGCAGATTTGACTTGTTTGAAGCCAAAATTAGGCTTAAAACTATATTGCTCACTATCATGGTCTCTTCTGACAGGCTTTTCTGGAGGAAAGAGTGGAGGAATTTCAAGTGTACAAGGCACATGCAGATAGCTTTATATGCTCATTCATTCCAGGAGCTAATGATTATCAAGCCCAGTATACCCCAGGTATGGCAACACACGCCAACACCCACATTGCGGAAATCCTATGTTACTTATACTCTTTCACAACACCTACAGTACCAATTTCGATTCATCAAAACTTCAGACTATGGACACTTACAGTGCGGTCTCTTAATTAAACGTATATCTACAAAGCGAAGAGAACACAGCTATTACCCTCCATTTTCTACCAAAATCCTGGACACTCGGCACACATACCATGTCTAACACAAGTACCTGAGTCAAAGTAACGTAATTAGCACCTGTTGATCTCATATTATAGATGTCTCATACTCGTAAAAATTTGCAGGTGGGCTCTTGTTCAAACAAAGTGACAGCAATCTTCAATATGTCACTACAACATCTTTTCTCTTATTAACATATGCCAAGTACCTTGGTTCAAATGGAGACATAACCTCATGTGGTTCCTCAATAATCACAGCTAATAAGCTCATCTCCCTCGCCAAGCAACAAGTTGACTACATTTTGGGTGACAATCCAGAAAAAATGTCTTACATGGTAGGATTCGGGAACAAATACCCGATGCATGTTCATCATAGAGGTTCATCACTCCCATCCGTACACGCACACCCTAGTCGTATTGGTTGCAATGACGGGTTCCAATACCTCAACTCCGGATCACCCAATCCAAATGTCCTTGTCGGAGCTATATTGGGTGGCCCGGATTTTAGTGACAGTTTTACAGACGACAGAAACAACTATAGGCAGTCTGAGCCGGCTACCTATATTAATGCACCTTTTGTTGGTGCTGCTGCTTTTTTCTCAGCACAGAATGGAAGATACTAATATTAGCATAGCCAATATAAGATTGAAACTAGCTCAGGAGTCATTATGTATTGATGAACAAGGACGACCATCCGAATCAAAACCAAGAAAATTGGTCATTCTTCCGGTTAACACTAAATAGTTTATATAGAATCAATGTTTACAGATACTTTGTGTTCTTTCTAGTTGTTTTCCACAGTTTCCGATCCAAAATTCAACCATATTTAACTACATATTCATTGGCGACTAAAAATAGACATTGAAACGAAACTAACAAGATCCCACGTAATAATGTTTCTCCGGTAAACAGGTGATAATAATATGATCAAAAATTGACTATGTGATTGAGTCATTCCGTTCATAAACAACAAATAAGTATCATCTATGGAGGAGCATAAGCATATTAATGTAGCAGACAATGTGACAATTTCAAAATTGATAACATTGATAGAAATTTGAGTATGCAATGCGGGAATTTTGTTGGACCCTTTGTAATATAACGAAATTGCATTTTCATGGATTACATTAATTAGAATTGTACAACTATATATGTGAGAACTCATATCTCTAACTTAACTCTTTGGTAGAATCCTTGTTTCTACCCCTAAAGTATTTTGTGGAACCTCTCTTGATTAGAGCTCATCTTTCAACTCATGCACATACAATAGTTTCTAGAAATCTCTACACTTGTCTAATATCTTTGATTTGTACGAGATGTTTCTAGATACATCACTTCATTTTTCATTACACATCTAGATTTTTCTAGATTAACCTCTAACAAAACAAGACCATCATCATCACCATTCACCAGTATTCACCACACAACGTTGCAGAATCAACTAGTGAAATCTTTGGTTTCCCAAAATTATCTTTCGTTTATCTTATGCGTCATAAATTTATATTGTTGTTCCATAATTAAACGTATGACTATCATGTCTTCTAGTGAAAGTAGATTATAATTAAGAAATGTAGATCATAATTAAGCAAAAGCTGGAAAATGAATAGAAACTTACCAATTTAAATGAACAAGAATTCTAGTGATTAGTTCGTCTCTGTAGAAAAAGAAATCAGAGGCAATGCTACAACCTAACAAGAAAAAGGAAAGAATTCAATAATAGTACTGAAAAGCATTATTGTTTTTTATTCAGAATACTAAAAACAAAATAATAGCAAAATAATGGAAATATTAAAAAACCAAATTGATGAAGCATATGGAACACAAGTGTAACCTGCTTTCTCAAAAATTAAAATATTGGATAGATTAAGTACAGAGAAAGGAAAAATCGTTGAAAAAGCCAAAGCCGTGATTAGTGATTACTGATTAATGATTAGAGACTCTTCCAAAAAGAAATATAGCGAGAAATTTCATCCCGCTGAAACCGAAACGGTTAGTTTTGTGTCAAATTTACTCGACAAAATAACAAATCCGTCAACGCCTTTTTTTTTTCTTTCATGTGTCCATGCCCGTCTCGAACTACATAGAGGCCCTGTGCGATCTCGTATTTGAAGAATTCAATAATGTAAGAGCTCATCCATATTTCACATAGTCATATTATGAAAAAAAGTAGTCCAAATAAGTTGATAAACTTTTTCTTTTTACTACTTGAACTTTCTCTACTTTGGGGCCCTCACAAATAAGGGGCCCTGTTCCATGGAACATGTTGAACATGCTAAAAGCCGCCCCTGCATGTGTCATGTCTGTTTAATAATTATGGGGTGTGCTATATGCAGCAAAAAAAAAGATTAAATACAGCAAAATGCGTCATGTTTGTCTAATAATCATGAGATCTTGTAGCTTATTAACAATTCGTGATTTGTATGCAATAAATAATAATAAAAGTTTGCGTTTTCTTATATATTTCCTCTTGACAAGTATTGTGACTCAACTTTGCGCAATTTTTTTGAGTTAAGATAGACTATTTGACTTTAATCCTACTAGTAATCTGGTAGTAGAGATCACACCTTTCGTACAAAAAGGTTGTGGAAACAAGTTGAGTTTAAATTATCTCAACTAGTCAGACTCGCCAACATTTAAATTGAGCTTGAATCGAATGAATCTTACTTTTCTTAAGTTTGAACGTATTTTGATCAAACTTTGAACAAGTCAATTGAGAGTAACTTGCAACTTATTTCGTCTAGCACTTCTATGTATAGTGTATACAATATACAATAAGTTAGATTTAGTCAATTAACCTTTGATAATTGTATATTCAATCTTTTTATGAGTTCTCGAATCAAATTTAAAAATCGACTTCAATTCGAGCTAGTGCTACGGTACTACTCAAGGCTCAAGCAACTTGAATTCGAGGCTTTGATAGGGAGGAACACCACACAAACAGGTAAGCACAATAGACTAACGACATTTAATACAGGGGTAGATATAGATAGATTTAGTGCATATAGGTTGAGTGAAGCTGCTGAGGATGTTGCCTTTGCCTGAGAGAGAGATAAATTTCAAAGCTGCTGAGAAAAATACATCTTAAACGTTCAGTGTAAATAACTTACTCCTGCATTAGAGCATGTAGGGTCTTTAAATCAACAAATATCTTATTAGTTTAAGTATTTGAGGAGTTATTCATATTTGTTCTCCTCTTACGCTTATTTTTATTCAACAAGCCTTTCGCCCCTAAAGTTTTCGCTTTTTGGTCCTTGCGCGCTTTTACTCTATCCTCAAAGCCATCATCCAACATCTTCATTACAGCAACCCTTCTTGCCTTCAAAACCTGCGGGATACAGAATCATGTGAGAACAAAATAATATACTATTTTGATCAATCTACAAAAGAACATTCCGTCAGTTTAGATTTCACCCTCCCAGCCAGTATATAGGGCCGTCACACAAACACTCGCACTATCTCCCTGCGTATTCAATGTGATGTGGGGCCTTCAACTTATCTATATCTTTCCATCAATTTTTTTTATTCTTACTACTATCTAAACACACACACGAGCAAACAAAGAATCTAAATATTCTACCATTCAACTCTTAATATGTATGCCTAAGGTTAACAGGACGTGTTTTCTGGACAAGGAAATACAGTTCAAGGACTTCCAAACATAAACTTCAGGCAATAAGATCTCGCAAAGAAACCAACATGGACACAGCACGCAGATTTAGAAGACCTGCTAAGGACAGCAAAATCAACAAAATATTATAGCTACAAAATCTGTGTACTGCGTTTATTCAGACTTAGCTCAGGATAGGTTCCGCCCTTATCATTGTCACCATTGTTTGTGTGCCATGTCTGAGATAGGGTCTCATAATGCTTATAAAAATCAACTCATGCAAAGAAAGTTCTGAGTTGTTGAGAAACTAGATAAGGGAAAAAAAGCCGAATCCACTGGATACTCTGAGAAAAATCAAACAAGGATATTATTGACTAACCATGAAACAAACTGTCAACTTGTTTATTACCAGAAGCAACAAGCAGTATATACGTATTCATAATTTGTCATCTTCAATTGTGAATTTTAGCAAAATAACATATTACAATGATAGGGCATTGTTGACAAATTATATATACAAACCACCATAAAAGACTATGCAAAATCAGTCATTATTCCACAACATATCTCACAGTAATTATTGTCATAAGGAATACCAAAATTCAGTAATTGTAATCAGAATACCCTGCTTCAATCTTTTTTTTTTTATAGCACCTTGCTCTAATTTTATTAAACCTTTTACATTATATATCTATATTTATATATGAACAAGGAAAGCACCCGTGGAGGTTGATATGAATTATGAAGGGTTAGAATGCTTGTGTGGCAATCTTTTTGAAGACCGCCTTCCTCTTAAGATGACTGACCTTTGCAAAAGAACTCTTATAATAAGTCTGTAAGTCAAAAGTTAAAATATTTTAGCACTCTCACCTTACTGAGGTCAGCAAGAGCCTCTTTTTCTTTGCATTCAAACTCTTCCATTTTCTTTCCAAGTTCTGCTTCAATTTCATGTATAAGGTCCACTTCATTCTACAATAAGAAATGAGAAATAAATGTAATGTAAAGCCACCTGAAAAACAACAGTTTCAGGACTACATAGACATAAAGGTTGATTCTCACCCCTGTGACAAAGCTCACGACAAGCCCCCCTCTACCAGCTCTTGCAGTACGTCCCACACGATGAACATAGTCAGCAGCACATCTGCAGTGATAACAGTTAAGCATAAACCATAATTATGCTAATCGTTATCTTTGGAAATTTTCTCGCAACCTTGAGGTTAGGAAAAATACTCATAGTAACCTTTTTTTTTTCGAGAGCTAACCCCCAACTTACAGTTCTCTCTCTCAACTGACCTTAGGATTAGGACCTATTCATTTCAACTAACTTTTACCGAACTGAAATTATTTAGATTTGAGTAATACTGATCAAAACTAGCTTTTGCATTAAAGCTGATTTTAGTTTATCTTTAGTTTATTTTTCTGATACAATTAAAACTGATTTTTTACAAAATATTGTTGTTCTAATTAGAAATGAACTTAATGGAAGTGCCTAGCTAACACTTCCGAGTTCCGCCAGTAAGTCAGTGCCCTACATTGGGAAAGGTTAACCTTATTGACTTACACCATTCCTTTTCTATTCTGCGCCATAAACAGCACGTAGTGATAAAAAAAACTTATATGGACTTGGTCCACACAGATTAGTGTGAACCTAATGCTAATTCATGTGATTTATGAAAAAAAGGTCACTATATAAAAACTTAGATATAAAAGGTGAGTAAATATAGATTGTAAAGTTAGATCATGTTAAAATAAAAAGGTTACTACGTCACAAATTGAAAAATTATTGTGATAAACTAATGTAAGAAAAAGTGACTATATTAAAAAAAACGGTCACTATAGTAGATAGTAACTGTATAGTGTAACTTAGATTTTCAAAGCCTACTATATGGAAAAAAAAGGTCACTATGTCCACACAAGACTAACTCACATAGTGAAGGGTTGGTACAATATTGACTTCTGTCGTCAGGAGTAAGTTTGATTTGGAGAGGGAACTCTAACCTGATGGGGGTTATCTGAGTATTTTGCATAACCTTAGGGTTACCTGAGAGCATTTCGCAATTAATTTTTCAGATAATAGAAGTTTTATGACCTTGGTAGATCATAATTTACAACTAGATCCACTGTTGGGATATCTAGCCCACGTTCACCAACTCCTGTAGTAAGCAATATAGGAACCTGCCCGGATTTGAAACGGTGTACAGAAGCAAGTCTTGAAGACTGCGGTAGCATTGAGTGCAGTTCTACAACTTCCTGATCAACCTCTTCAAGTAACAAAGCCAATAAATGACATGTCCTGTTTGCAAAAGCAGAAATAGATGTCTTACTTTGAAAATAAATCATATAGTTCCTTATATTGGAATGGACAAACATTTATTTCCAACCAGAACATTAACATGCTTCATGACAGTCCAAATCATTATAGAAAAGCAGATTCAGCAAATGATGTTCTGAAGTAGACTATAACGGTGCGCAGATCTCTTACGGAAATTCTTTTATCTTGATTCCAATTTAATGCTAAACAAGTACGTGCTAATTAAAATTTTAGTTCAAAACCTCATCAATGTGCCTTCCTATTCCCATAAAGGATATCATTGACATGTCAAAGTTGCACATATATCTCTTTCCTTCAATAAATTCTAAGGGAAACGTGTGGCTTGATTGATACTCTCCAATATTTCATATGGGACAGCAGTTTTAACCATAACAAAAAAATATTCATAGTTCCATTTGTCATAGATCCAATTTTTCAGATTTTGAGTCCTTGGAATTTGTTCACCCTAGTTGAATCAGAATATCACTGCGGCAGGACTCGGAATATCTACTGTCTTTCTAGAAAAATGGATACCTCCAGCCAACAAAAAAAAATTTTCAAGATAAATTCTTCGTCTCCACTTGGGCCACTACACCGACTCGAATTCTTGCATTTTATCTGAATTGCAGATCTACAACTTATAAGTTGCAGCACGCCAAAAAATACTAAAAAAGTCTGGAGGACTGGCCATAAAAATTTACTTCATCTGATTTGTAATTGCACCACTTTCCTTTTCGGGTGTTTCTTTTTTATTTGCACCATTTCCTATTATGGTAAAATTTTTGCGTCAAATTTACCCTCTTACACTCTCTTGATTTACCCATCTAACCCATTTAATTATCCCACCTATCCATAGTAATTAAGGGCATTTATGTCCATTTTCACACTCTCCTCTTTTCTTGTTTTCAAACCAAATGGTGCAACTAAAAAACAAACAGAGGAAGTATATGAAAAGTTTTTCAAAATCAATCAATTAGACAGAATAAGAGCAGAGAAGGACACAATCATTCCATCTCAGTACATACCTGATTTCAGAGACGAATATAATGGCTGAACGTACACCCATGTCTTCAATCTTTGATAAAATATGTAGAAGATAAACATCCTTAACATTTTCAGCCAGAAGAAGATACTGTTGTCTAAGAGATTCAACGGTCTCAAGGCCTGCATATGCCTCATAGAAGAAGGCCTTTTTAGCAGAAAGCTCATGCAGTGTTGTTAGGTCTTTGGTCATCGTTGCAGAAAATAATAAAGTTTGCCGTTTCTTAGGCAAGCACTTGAATATAACTCTCAGCTCCTCCTCAAACCCAACATCAAGAACTCTGTCTGCTTCGTCTAACACAAGAAACTGCAATTATAAATTTAGAAGAAGAAAAAGATTCCATAAGTTCGCAGATATGAAGTCTTTTTGTAAGTAATAAGAGAAACCATATCATATCACATATGACTATTTACAGAACACTAATCAGTTCCACCAACTCCAACTCGTATATCATGGAACATACAAACAAATTAGACAATTATGGGCAAACCTCAATCAGTAGAACTCCTGAATATGTGTTACCCTACTTACAGTAGTACATTAAAATTCAAAGCACGTAGAAGCTATGGAGTTCAGTAATTGAAGGACAAATGGAAATACACAGCTGTTGTATTTTCTTAAACATAATCACAGAACTTTTAAGCATTGAACATTGCAGCTTTATCTGCCAGAGATTTACTAAAGCACACAGAAATCGTAAAATACAGAGATGATCTTATACACGTTGAGAGAAATTGACATAAATGATGCCAAAAGGTATTAATATAAATTCTCAGGGTTTACAATCTGAGCACAGCCAGAATAACAAGCGCAATTCCTAAATCCTGGCCAAGTTCATCAATGACCTGAATATTCACATGTGAACTCTCATAAACTCCTCAACACAGCCAGAGGAGTATACAGCAAATCACATTTGGTTTTCGAAAATGGTTGAATCAGCTATAGAATTCCACATATATGTTGGAAGGTGATCCTCTTTATGTCATACATGCAAATAAGTTTGAAGCAAGAAAGGAACAGGGCAGAAAGGATCTTTAGATAAAATTCTAAAATACTCTTTATGATAGCAGTTTAGTATAGAGCAGGACATGTAATAAGACTCACTTAAGCCACTACATCGACTTCCCCTTCGGAATACTCATAGTTGATTAGCATTGCCTTTCCTGGCTGGAAAGGCTGGATGACCTCATCCATTCTTAATTCAGCTTCGCAGGTAACGATTCTATTCTTATACGACAACCCACAGCTAAATTGGCCTATAAACAAAGAGGTCAATAACTGCAGTGGGCTTTAAATCTTTAGAAAGGAGAACCAAAAGAGTACAAAAGAACCAGCTTAGTCCAAGAGAAGCTGTAAGAAAGCCACTCGCAAAGAAGGTTACTCGCGATTGAGTTTTTTAAAAGATTAGAGCAAGTTGGACAGACACATGGTAGGTAATGCATCACTCTTAGGCAAGGTAAAGTTACCTTAAACAAGAACTTCCTTGCTATTGTGATTATGACTCATTCAAGAAAAGTCATTGAGATTATACATCCTTCCAAGATGAGCATTTCTCTAAGTGGAAGCCTGAGATGAATGGATTCCTTTAGAAGGTTATCTCGATATAAGGAGCTCGATAAGAAACGACATTGTTACAATCTTGATGCATAGCTCCATAACAATGCAACAAAGGCAGGTTTCATGAATTATTATTTAAAAGAGTAAAATCTCTTGAATGAAAAGTTGTACAGCCACAGCGCAAAAGCATTCCTCTAAGGCTCTTATTTTAATACAAGAAAAGGGCATGCCTTTCACCACTAGAGTTATTTTTAAACATTATTTTAAAAGGTATCCTGGAATATCCCATAAAGGGGAACTAAAAAGAGACCCCTCCACTCCATAAAATCTCACATGCTGATAGCTTCTAACATTGCAATCAGCTACATAACCTGAAGAATAGATAGGCATGCCAAGGCGTAAGGACGTTCATATCTTATTCATTCCAAAGCTCACGTAACTCCTGAAAATATATCAAAATTGATGGTGAAGAGGCCCATGATCAACAATTTACTCCGAAACTACATAGCTACCTCACAATATGCACACTGGCTTTAACCTTCAACGAGTTTAGGCCTTCAAACTGAATGATGCTGTAGATTTTTGTAAAAGAGATTAGAAAGATTTACAGGTAAAGTCCCAAAGAGACACGAAAAAAAACCCCTTTATCTAGTGAGCAGGGGAAAGCAAGCTATTCAACACCTTATATAGGCCAAATCGCCTAACTCCCACTCTTGAGATTTTCTCCTCATGTCAAAATTCTAAAATTCTAAGGAAGAGTATTAACTTCCTCAATTTAAGAAATAAAAATAAGGAACTATGATCAACAGATTATTGGCAATGTGAAGAAATGATATAGACATAAGACTAACTCAATACAAACCTCTCTTATCAAAAAAAGAAACTCAACACAAACCTCCATGGACTAGAACTATAAAATAAGCCCTAGTCTGTGCAAGCATGTCCAATCTATATCTGCGGGACAGTATCCATACTTGCTTTCAATCACCCAGAGCCACAAGAAATGCAGCTTGAGACAGAATTAACATAAGGTCATAACCACTTTTCTACCGAAGGATATTTCTTATAACAGATTCTTTCTTACATCTAGAAATGTCCACCGCTACCAAATGGGCCCTTCTCTCTTTCCCAAACCCATACTAATTGGCCACTCCTCTCTTCTTTCACCTCTGACCAAAGTAATCCCCTCGTAGATCTCTCCAGACTCAGAAACCCTTGCAACACTTTGTTGGAACTTGGAATCCTATATGGAGACAAAGGGGCGTAACATACAGAGGCCAGCAGAAAAATAGATATCTAGTGGCTGATATGACAGGAGATAAATGTCAGAAAATTAAGATAACAACATTCTCTCCAGGTTTTTTTGATGCTGGTGGCATAGTTAAGCTTCTTTCAGGTTCACGCAGCTTACTACTTACAAGTATTTCACAAGTCAATGCATTATATATATACTCCCTCTGCCTTTTTTTATTTGCTACATTGTTGTGCACGGTTTTCAAAGCATTATTTAACCCTTAATATCTCTTATTTTCTTTAAGTAAAAATTATAAAAATTTGATATTATGAATCTACACGTCGAGATGAATCTAACAAGACCACACATGACTATATTTTTACTTATATAATAATCTAATCAGTCAAAGTTAGTGGCTTCATTCCCAAAGCAACAATGTAGCAAATAAAAGAAAAATGGAGGGAGTAGCCACTTTGCACTGTGAAACGAATTGTATAATTATCCTCTTTAAGGATACGATCATGGACAAAAAACAATTACCTATCAGTTCAACCGTGTGACACTTTTAAACAGATTGACCAAGTAGGAAAAATAGCAACCAGCTCCAATGTTCCAAATGTCAATCAATACCTTCCTTCCCACCCCTCGTACACTCCATATGAAGGAAGGATAAAACCAAAATTTAGATCCGAACTCCCACATTGGGCTTGTTTGGTAAATGAATTTTAGTTAGCTTATTTTAATGACTTTTGGCTTTTAAAATTTTTAAGAGGATGAATAAGTCAAAAATTATGTCTAGTAAATGAATTCTTGGTTGGCTCAAAAGTTGAGAAAAAGGTTAAACTTATTGCAGTGACTTATTCTTAATTGCGGTTGCCATTAGATGACTTTTATACCCAAAAATTCGTCATTCAGAATAAAAGTCAAACAAGGCTAGTGAACCAGCTATTTGACAAGGTTATCGTTCTAGCATGAAGCACATCAAAGGAGTAAAGCTTACTTTCTTCAAGAAATACTAAAAGAATTACCAAGACAACAACCAACCCCTAAAAAGGTCCAACTGAGCACAGTAGTACCAAGTTGCCAACCCTCCCGATCCTACCTAGACTCACCCAAAAGTTCACCCCGGAAATCAACACCCCACAAACTACAAGAAAAACTTACTGCTAACACAATGAATTGTCAAATTTGTCAAAATCTTAAAAAATAAAGCATGCAAAAATCTCGGAAACTCACTGTATGTCGTGTGACACTAACACAAGCAGTCAGGCAGTCTAGTGGGGAAGGAAGAACATTCTTCTAATGGTATAATATGGGAGAGGTGATGAATGTAGCATGTTTGTGGGCCAAAGCAGCTGAGCCTTTAGGAATTGCCCAGTTTAAAAAATACAAGTAATCACACTAATTTGTAATAGTTCCGTTTAATTGACGACAGCTTGTCCGCCTGTCTTTTAATCTCTATTTGATGTATATGTACAAATTATTCTTTCTCCTATAAAAGCATATTCCTCTTCAAATAAAATTTCTTACATTACACAGGATACATTCTTTCTAATCATCATCCAGAACTCACACAGTAAATGACCAAGTTTTACAAACTATAAGAGGGCAGGAAAGAGTACATTAAGCATGAGATAGAGCTTTGCCCAATTTCAAACTATAAGAGGGCAGGAAAGAATACATAAGTGCAACAAAAAGAAGAGAACTCCAAATACAAAATATAAACAACCAAAGCAGTCTGGCAGTGTGTAAACTACTGCTATTAATCAACATTTAAGCATGAGAATATGAGATAGAGCTTTGTCCAATTTCAAACTGTTATGAAATTTTTTGCTCTTAACATATACAAATGTTGTATATACAATTCTAAATGTTGTATATTTAGTGGATGATATTGATATTAAATCACAAATGTTCCGTATTAAATTCACAATCTATATAACTAGTAGATGATATTGTTATCTGATTTTTGCATTCAACTTTCATGATTCTCTACAGATAACATTTATGGTTCAATATATAACATTTGAGGTCAAATATTTACATAAACTAATTGTTCTAAACAAAATTTCGTCCAGAACATTTTGGAGTTAGAAATTTCTCTATGATATCATCAAAAAAACATAAATATAAATAAATAAGATAAAGTAGTGATGATGACCTTAGTTCTGGAAAAGACTGAAGGTATGTCTGGGTTATCTTGAAGCAGCACCTTAATTCTTCCAGGAGTAGAAATAACAACATGAGGCCTCTGCATTAACGTTTTTGCCTGTGTGATCATATTCATTCCCCCAACAACAACAGTACACCGGACATGCAACGACGAGCCGAGGGCACGAAACTGGTCAGCCAACTGATATGCCAATTCCCGAGTGGGTATAATGACCAGGGCAAATACCCCGTATGGGTTTTCCGCTAATCGCTGAAGAATTGGGAGGACATATGCAGCAGTCTTCCCACTTCCTGTATGCGCTAAACCCAGCACATCATTGCCACCAAGTATTTTGGGTATGCAATGTTGTTGCACTTTCGTTGGAATTTTCATTCCAAGCTCAAAGCAGGTTTTCGTGGCCCATTCCGGGAGCCCTAAATCAGTGAATGTGCAAGATGCTTCATCGTTACAGGGTGTAAGCTTCTCTATTTGTTGATGCTCATCAGATATTTGGGGATTATGTATTGCGATTTCAGTTTGTGATTGTTGAGGGATTTGAGGCTGTCTGGGAGAATTTTTTTTTCTCTTTGAAAATAATGGGAAGTTGTTATCAATCAACGCTTCTTCCTCCATTTTGGGCTGAAAAAAACAGATTACTAGTGAACGAAGTGCTTAACTGTGATACAATGTCTAGGGTTTAAAAAGATTTACCTTATTTCTATTATATAAGCCAAGGGGAGCAATGGTGTCCCCTTGGAATTTACTTACATGCCCCAACATAAATATTATATTTCAAGTTTCCACAAACAACCTCTGCCACCTAGTCAATCCCAATTACATGCATAAACTTGCCAAAACAAAATATTAATCAAATCAAATTTAAACCTAATCAACTCATATAAGATTCAATCACATAAACTTGCCAATAAAAAAGATTTAATCGAAAAGATTCATAATCAAAACTTACCAAACATTAATACTACATATAATAACTAAAAAAATTACACGACATAACATCCTTTCAAATCAATTTTTCCATAACACAAACTCCAAACAAAAAAATAAAAATCGGTTCTCTTCATAGATTGGAGCTTCACGACATTCTCAGAATACGAAACTCTAAAATTTGCCGATTCTTTACTGTTAATCAGTTAAGCAGTTCGTTATTGAAAATAAAATTATGTGTGTTCTATGTTTAGTAAATCTTAAAATATGTACTATGTTCGAGTAAAATTAAACTCAAATTATAGTAACTATTACGAATATGTGTTGTATTATATATTTTTTTCCAAAAAAAATTAACTTAAATTACCGTTTATTTAAAATTTAATTCAAAGATAGTTGAAACTCAAATTAAAATTACATCATAAACGGTCGTCAAAATTGACTTTAATATTCGTGCCCTGGATATAAAAAAATTTTGAGACAAAATATAAGAACTCGAATTGTTTTTGTGCCCGTAGATTAAAAAAGAATTTGAGAAAAAAATATCTTAAACCCGTATATTAAAATCAAAAAAATCAGATTTCGTTAATATAACTTTAATATTCGTGCCCAAATATTAAAAAAAATTGAGACATAATGTAACAGCCCGGATTCTCCGAGCCAGCTTACAGAGGACTAAGCGCAACGAAAGAGACTCTAGTCGAGATAACCCAGACTATTACCATTACACTCACCGAACGACATCGGAGAGTGTGGAACTCAATTCTCAATCTATTCAAATTAATTAACTATCACAATAATAACCTGATTCTCAAACTCTATTCACTTAGAATTCCTATTGATTTACGAAAAATAAACTAATTCGACTAACTTAGTTAATATAAACCATTCCATAAATCTAAATGACAATTTCTAATTAAGAACATTAATCTAATTGTATAACTTACTATTCAATGTAACTAGAATAAGGCTTCCCCATTAATCATATGAAACTAGTAAGTTTCATTGAACTAACTTAAGAATTTCTAATCATACTTCTTTACCACAACCAACAACACATCAACTATGTTTTTTAATAAAGTGAAGGAGCTACTTCAATTTGAGTTCGTCACAACCAAAGTGCCATATTTATTCAATCAACCAACACAAATACAAATCAAGTTGATATATCAATTCACAAGCAACACTAATCCAGCATCATCAACTATAACCATAGCAACACTAACCACCACCACCACCAAAAAAACAACAACAACTACCCCAACAACATAACAACAGCACCAACAATTCAAGAACAAAAACAGAACAAAACTACCAACAACTCATAAGTCATAACTATGGTTCCATAACAGCAGTAATAACCCAATACAACAACAACAATCCACAATCAAATTTATAATTTGATTCCAAAACTAGAAATCAAATTGATAATTGATAACAGCAGTAACGACTCATAACTAGGGTTAGTACCTTCGGTACTCGGTGTACCACCAACACCGAGGCGGCGACGACAGCAGCGCAAGACGACCGCGGCAGAAGAACAACAGCAGCAGCACACGCACGGGAGAGGAAAAGGCGGCAGCAACCGAACAACAACGACACCAGCAGTAGCGCGAGCAAGAACAGGGGAGGGATAAAACTGACCGGCGAAGGCACCAAGACCACAACCAACACCTGCACGACGACCGGCGAACAGCAACAGAAACTGTAGCAGCACTAGCGACGAACACAAACGCGCAACGAGGAGAGAGAAGACAGCACAAACGTAAAAGGGGAAGGACTCCGGCGAGCAGTAAGAACAGGAGGCAGACACGCAGCTCCGGCGAGCTTTGGGAACGCCGGTGAGGGAGGAGCGCAGGCGAGAGAAAGAATTCGACGGGTCTAGGTTTCGGGTTTTCACGGGGAAAGTGAGGGTTTTGGGCTTCGGGTTTTCACGAGGAGGAGATAGAGATATGGGGTTTGGCTTTGCTTCTTCAATTGATTGAAGAATCAGAGAATCAATTGAATGGCATGTTTGGATACAAACATTTCATTTGAAACGCTGGAATTGGACCAATTGACATGTTTGGCAATCCAAAGTATTTGGAATTGGATGTGACCTAATTCCCTATACATATTAAATATATCTCAGCCCATATCATTTCAAATCCATAGCAAAATACTATCATTTGAAATCCAAACTTCATCTCTTCTTCCTCAAAACATCACGACAAACCTAACTCTCTCTTTGCTCGTTTTCTCTCTATTCCATTGGAGATTTTTCGAGCTCGATTATCTGGTTTCACAAGCTACTTCGGTTTTTCGTTTTCTCTTTTTCATCGTCTCCCTCAAGCTTTCTCTCTCCTCGACATGTCGCGAGCTTTCTCTTTCCTCCTCCACTGCGAAATCTCATTTCTAAGGTTAATTTCTCAATTCTTAATTTTTTTACCATGAATTTGCTGCGATATTGTTTATGATTGAGTTATAAATATTGTTTTAGGTTAGAATGTGTGTAATTGATTGAATTTCCGATTCTATGTATTGTCTATTTATATCTTGCGATTAATTAGGATTTTTTAAGCATTTTAACTTTGAGTGTCTCTCAAGTTCAAGTGTACCCTTGTTGCTTTGAGTGTGTTCTTGAGCAATAAGCTTAGGGGAGGTTGAGTGGGTCTTGTCTCTTACCTCAACCCCAAAACATTGAGTTTTGTCCTTATGTTTTTGTACTATCCTTGGCTCCTAGTGTTTTGAAGTGTGCTTGTGAGTGTTCTATGTTACTTGAGTTTAGATTCATCATCCAATACTTTGGAGGGTGTATTTATATTTACATCATATGCTATCTCGATTGGTAATGGTCCAAACACCTAACGATCATTTTCCTCTTTTCTGGCTGGTGATAGTCCGTAGACTTGACGCAGTCTCCAGCCTTTCTATTTAATGATCGTCCACACATCTGACGGAATCCTCTACCTTACTGTCAATGATGGTCGTACAAAGTCCTACGTCTTACTATTGATAATGGTCCGCATACCTGACAATTGTAACACCCCGTATCTTTATACCCGTTAATTAGTAATTATCTGCATTAATTTATTTTAGGAAGATAATTTCAGATTTCTTTTGTTAAAAGTATATTTCTTTTACTAGCTTTGACTTTACCTTTGAAGTGGTCAAAAACAAATTCCTAAAGTTACTAGGTTAACTACCCAATACCTATCATATACTACTAGTATTATAAGGAGACTAGGAGAGAGAAAGTAGAAAAAAGAAAGAAAGAAAGAAAAGAAACAAAGGAAAAGAAGGAAGTGTACTGCATTCTATACCCTTGAAACCCACGACACCTCTCCTCACCTTATTCAACTTCTCCATCAACATCAAACCTTCAAAAAACAATAAAAATTACCAACCATCATTACGTCAACCTCGATCCATCATCTCCATCTTCATTTTCGACTTGTTGGTTTTCAAAGAGGAGGATTGGTTCTTGGGTTTGCGATTTTCGGGTCGGAAAAGACAGGTCAAAGAAATCAAAATCGGGTCTTCTATAGAGTAATTTCACTCTATTACTTCCCCTAATCAAGTAAGTTATGATTTTCGATTTTTAATTCCGTAATTGGTTGATTATCTGAATTTGAGTATTTGTCAAATTTAGGGTTCTTGTATAAATTGATTTAGGAAAAGTTTCTGTTACCCAATATGTATAATTGATCTGTGTGTAATCTTTGATTCAATATGGTTTGTTGTTATAAAAGTCCATTTTCGTTGTGTGTTCTGTTTTGCACGCAGCTACTGTTTTGGCAATTTCTCAATAATTGTGTCGCTTTTAGACCTTGGATCCTTAATGAAAGTTGTGGAGCTTGAAGAGTTAATGAATTTAGGCTCAAGAATTGTGTGATTTGGAGTTGTATACTAGGAGCTATGCTTTGTGCAAGTTCTTGGTGTTAGCTATTTCCGAGTTTATTTATATTAAGTTTTTTTTAGAAGTATTGGAAATTCAGGGTTGTTACAGAGTCCTCCCCCTTACTGTTGATGAAGGTCCTCAGACCTGACTGAGTCCTCTGCCTTACTGTTGAGAATGGTCCTCAGACCTGACAGAGTCCTCCACCTTACTATTAATGATGGTCCACAAACCTGACGAAGTCCTCCGCCTTTATGATTAATGATGGTTTGCAGACCTAACATCTGATTTCTACTGTTAACTCTCCATAGTATTTGTTGCCTCTAGAGCAATGTACATTTTGATTTATTTTTTTTTAGCGTCATATGCTGTAAGAATGGCAAAATCATATTTTTGCGAATTTTTGGAAGTTCGTTAATTAGTTTGTCGCGAGCGACATTGAAGCATAACGAACATTTGAAATCATTTAGAATTGAAGAAGTGGGACCCCACCTTGGCTATGAAGCCCCCAAGCACATTGTACAAGCTTGTGAGCTGGACGCAAAAGTTTACGCGTGGCGCAGTATGATGCGCTGGACACAGGATCCTGTGCTTGGCGCAGTTTTGTCGGTGCGCATGACGCATGTTTTGCGCGCGTGGCGCATGTCATTAAATGACCTATAATGCACGGTTTTTTTTCCAAAAACCCTCATTTCATTTCTCTTCTTCGTCCTTGCGCCATTTTGCATTTCTCTCTCTCTCTCTCTCTCTCACTTCAAATCTCCATTTTTGAACATTTTGAGCTTCGATTTTGGCTTGAAACTTGAATTCTTTCAGATCTGGGCTAGGGGAGTCTTGATTTACACTTGGTTGCAAGTTTTGTGTGGTTTTTGAGCATTTTTCAGCGATTCTGAGAAGTTTTGAAGGTTCGAAATTTTCGAACCATCGTTGGGCATTTTCTGGCGGCTTCCACGGCTGACTTGTGTCCCGGTGGTCCTTTTTTCCAGCGATACGTTCTTCCCCTTTTTTCGTTTCGGTTTTTGTCCTTTTTTGTGCGTTTTTTTATTTTTATTTCGTTTTGTGCGATTTTTGAATGGAGTGAACGTGTGCATTTGACCAGATTTAATTTTCCCGTGATTTTTCCGGTCACTTTTCCGACGACTTTCTGTGAATTTTCGACGAGTTTTCCGGCAATTTCGGATTATGTTCTTCACGAGTTTAAACTTGTTCCACGTGAGTTTGCATTAATTCTCGCAGTTTGTCGATTCTTAGATCGTGAATCTTAGAATTAAGTTAGAAATTGGCATAATTTCTAAGTTTGGAACCTAGAAACATGTTTAGGGAATTTGGATGGTTCGATAATTCTTAGATCATGAACCTTAGAAATAAATTAGTTTTTAGCATAATTTCTAAGTCTGGAACTTAGAAACATGTTTAGGGAATTTTTGAATGTGCAGATTTGCTGCTGGTAGAAATCATGTTTAGGTAATGATGTATAGTTTTCTGTTGTAGCTTGAATATTTTTAGCTTGACTTTTCCAATGGATTCATGAAATCCTATTAGATGTGATGATTATGCTCCTTAGAAAGCTGTTTTAAGATCACTGATTCATGAAACCTTGTAAACTTGTTTGTTAGAGTCGAGGACTCTTTGATGATGATTTTTAGTCAAACTTTCTGTTTTCAATCTGATTAATTAGCATGTCGTTTTTAGTAAAGAAGAGGAGATATGAAAGTTATGCATCATCAGTGGGTTTGAAAGGCCCCAGGATGGACTCTTGACCAGCTGCAATTCTACACGGAGAATCACGTCTCCCATCGACCACTTACGGGTGGTGTGAGAATCTGCAATGCGATACTTTATTTTTCTTTTAGATTAGTACTTATGCACCCATGTTGATCGTGATCGTATTTGCAGGAGGATGGTAAATGTCGTCACTTTGCTACATTTGACTTCAGGTGGCGCAAGAAGGTTCGCAAGAGCCGCTATCGGGCAGTTCTGCGCGATCAGAGTGGGCCTTCCCGCTTTATTGACGTCTACGAGAGCATGGGGGATGTTCTTTCCTCCTAGAGCTTGTTCCGTAGACTGTTGGACTGGTGGTGGGATACCACCAACTCCTTTCAAATGCCTTGGAGGGAGATCACCATTACTCCCCTGGATTTCTCGTTGATATCTGGTTTGTCTTTTACTGACATCCGAGTGCCATTAGTTGACAAGCTGGTGTTGAACACCCAGTATGTCAGGGAGCTGATCGGCCCGGTCGCTGATACTATTCCTCCGGCTCTGACATATGTCGCCTGAAAGGATGTGGCTAGAGGGCTTCATATGCCCGAGACGACCGTCGAGCAAAAGGTGCACATTCGTCTGTGGTTAGATATTTGCGGCATGTTCCGTACCGACAAGGGATTGCGGGTTTCGATGCGATACTTGGGAGCCTTGGAGCACTTGTCCCTTGTACACAATTATGATTGAGCCGAGTTCGGCTACTGCAGCGAATCCTGCCCACATACTGCCTGCATGCAGAAGAGTGATGATGCATAGGTCTCCCTTTCTGGTCCTTGGAGACTTCTCGAGGTATGAACCAAAAAATTGGCTGGTTTATATTGTTATTGTGACTGAAGCTGACATTGTATTATTGGTGTAGCTCTGGTTTTTTGAGTACTTTCTGAGTCTGTCTCTGGAAAGGGTTTTGGACCACTCCTTCCCTACCGGCCGTTACTGGGAGCATTGCAGGGGGAGTAAATACCATCGTGAATGATGCTCGGAGGACGATACGGTGTGCTATGACGAACCAGGTAGTTAAAGTGAACCAATCTTAGTCCTTTTTTTAGATGTGGCGATTATTGACTTGTTATCTATTCTACAGATTTCTTTCCATCCTTAGGCTTTATTGAGAGTTGCTTGACTGGGCTCAAAGGGCTAGCGCTCTAATTTGAGAGAGGGTCATTTTCTACGGGGAGGATGGCCCCGTGTGGTATCTTAGTGAGCGTGTTACGTGCTAGTTCGATACCTCCCTCCTGCTAGTTCCTCATGACTCTCCCGCAACTATGATGGACATGGACGCACTTGACTTGAGCAGACGGTCCAGGATGGGGCAGATCTTCATGTTGACTACCGCGAGTTTGTTCATCGCAGGATTGATTACACCACCGTGCTCTTACCTCGGTTATCCTCTCCTATACGTTTTAACAAGGTATGAATCATGAACTCGTTTACTTTCAGTTATCTTGACTTGATCAAAATATTAATTGTTATTGCTTTCTTTTGGCAGGAGGCGTCTCAGGCTCGCATTTCGTTCGTTTCAGATCTGAGAATCTAGTATGTTAGCGAAACCGGACCAGTTAAGGAGATTGTTAATGTTAGCCCGGAGGCGGAGTAGCATCCTGTTCGTGCTAATCGGCCCATGTGAGATCGGTAAGTATTGAAAGTCAGGAACTCTCGTACACTTGTTTTTGATTGCTTTGACTTACGTATTGTGCTTGTTTTCAGGTAACTCAAAAAACTGTTGTTCAGATTCTCCGTTGGTGGATTCTGTTAAGCATGGGATGACGAAGATGAAGAGGAGAATGTCTTATTGACAGCCTGTGCATAGCCAGGTAGCTTATCATATTACATTTCAATTGTTCTTGTGTCGATTTCTAATGATTTCTGACATTTTATGCAACCTCGTCCCGAGGCTAGAATGTCGACCTAGTCTAGGCTCCCGACCCAGACTCCACGTGATTCGACTCTCGATAGGCCAAAATCGGATGTTTTTACTAGGCAGTTTGACATGGGAGGTATGAGATTCTTAGGGGACCCTAGCTCCAACCCTTACTCCTGGACTAGCGCGATGTGGATGCAGCAAATACCGCCAATGTGGCTTATGCAGCCGATGTATCCCATGCAGCAGCCAGAGATAGGCTACGACTGGCGAGGATCTCATGGGAGCGAGTCGAGCGACGTTCGAATTGAGGGGCCAGAGGACTCCTTCTCGAGGGATCAGGATCCTCCTTCTTAGATTTCTGCTTTTTACTCTTGTATACATGTGACCTGAATTTCTGTTGTGACATGTATTGCACCTTTATTTTGACTGTTATTTTATTTGTGCTATTACTAATGCCTTTGATTGATTTTTACTATAAATGTACTTTCTGCGCGATTCAATTCATAAAATGCAATGGATGGATGCAAATTGAAATATTAGATGCGACTCAACATTACAATGCAATGCAACCGAATCAAAATAAAATGTGCTCTTTTTTGTTTTAAAAGTTTGAATGGAGCGTAGTCGACTTTCTCCCAACGACAAAAATAAGGAAAAAGATAAAGAAGGATGGGAAGGTGGTTTTCAAATTAAAAAAAATTATATCTATACAAATATATTAAAAAGCGTGCGTAAATAAGAAACTGTGCCACGTGCGCTTTCCCTAAGGAGTTTTAGTTCATGTAATCCATGTACAATATTTTTTTTAGAAATTGGGTAATATAGGGGTTTGATCCGAGACCTCAAGTACATATACTAAAGTCTTAACCACTAGACTAAGTTGTATTTAGTGTTATTATCATAAAGTATTCTATTAATAAATGAAATTTTTTGTTGCCCGAGGCATAGTCCGGGCCTAATAACTAGTCTATACAAATATATTTAAAGGCGTGCGTGACAATGTATACACGCCACATGGCACCTCCACGCAATGTATACACGCCACGTGGCACATTTGTTACTCCACTAAAATTGTCCAATGTGTATACAAGTGATAAGTCATGTGAATAACAAAAGTAAAATTACCTTACAACAAGATTTGAACCCGTGACCTCTTGTAATTATACATGATACAATTACCATCTCAACCAACTTTTAATCATGTTTTAAGTGTCCACATTATTATATTTGTACCTTTTAAATGTTGAGTTTTCCTTAATATATTTTAATATGGGAATGGGAAAAAAAATGCATATCAGATTTGTAAAACAGTACCAACCCGGAGCAACGCCAGGGCCCAAATAGTAGTTAGTACTTCCTCCGTTTCCTAAAGATCTTCCTTGTTACTGTTCCTACAGATACCAAGGAGGATCCATTTGTGTGAGGTGTGGGGTGGGTAAAGTAGGAGAGAGAAAGGGGTTAAGATAAATACTTCCTCCGTTCCGTTTTAAATGAAACGTTTGCTTTTTCACGCAACCCAACGCGCTTCTTTAGTCATTAATATCTTTAGTTGTGTAAACGTAAAAAATATAAAAAAGTTATAATTTGATAGTATACATCGAGATGAATCTAACAAGATCCCACTTGATTATGTTTTTCTTTATATAATAGCGATAAATCGGAGTTAAAATTGATTAGTGAACAGTGTCATTTCATCCAATGTTTCATTTAAAGCAGAACGGAGGAAGTAAATAAATATAAAGGGATTAAGATAAATAAATAAATTGTTGACCCAATATGTTTTTGATGATGACAAACTAAAGTAATTTAACTAACAAAGTTTATGAGTTTTATGTGTGCAAGAATCATTGTAAAAGATTGTGCATATATCATTGAGAATGCTTGTTATGAAAGGTGTGCGAGGTGCATTGTTCCTATGGATAAAGAGATTACTACAATCAAGGTTGAAGTGAAGGGGCTTGACTTGAAGATTGAAGTGAAGATATTCAAAGGAACAATTATCCTAACATGAAGGAAGCTTAGAATGCATGAGTTTGTATTTAAATTCCTAAATGTAAAAAGGGAACAAGATCCGGAAAGGTAAGGAAACTTGAGTTATAAAGTTGGAATGAAGGATTAGAGTCTCTAGTTAAGTTCCTAGGTTTAATGAGTCTAAATGGTAAAAAGGTTGTGTCAATTTCTATTTAGAGAATTAGGAATTGAGTTCTGATCCTATGTTGGGAACAGATGTTGGTACAGTTTGGGAACACAGGTTGAGAACAGACCTAAAACGTCCTATGTTGTGCGCCTAACATATATGAAGCGCTTAACTGATTTGCTTAGGAGTCCTAGCTTAGTTTGACTAGATCCACTAATTTAGGGATTAGTTAGGAGTTTGTTAGGAAAATATTTTAAAAATGATTTTCTGTTTTGAAAAGGATAATATCTTATTTTAAAATCTTATCTTTTTGTTCTAAGTAAATCAAAAGATTTTCTTTTTAAATAAAATCAGATTTTCAGTTTTTATTTAAATATTTTCAAAGTATATTTTTTCTCAAATTTTATTTAAAAATGGTTTAATTGTTTTCCAAGCAACCACTAACCACGTAATGTTTACTGTTAAACGTTTTATTTGGGTTTAGTGGGCTTGCTTATTATTTCCCAAGTATTAATTAATTTATATGGTTTAATTACTCCCCAAGCAAACTAATATCACGTTTAAGCTTACTGCTACACGTTTATTGTTTGTGGAGTAATGGGCTTGATTATTTTATTAAAGCCTTAATTTATTTTAATTAGTTTAATTAGGCTTCAAGTTTTATAAACCACGTTAGACTTTACTGCTTCTCCTATTAAGTTAAGTAGTGGGTTAGTGGTTATTTAATTTTCAAGTAAAGTTATATAAAAACTAATTAATTAATTAAGTTATGGATATCATGGGGTTAGTGGGTTAATTAGTGGTAAGTTATTTCATGACTACTTATGTTATAAATAGGCGCTTAATCTAAAGTTTAATGTGTCGGACTTTAAGTTATTTTTACATAAAGTGTCAAAACTTTAGTAGTCTTTCCATAGTGTGTCTGACTTCGATTTTTATTGGGTTTAACTAAGATAGAGTCAGTACCGTCATTCCTTCAATATACTCTTGTGTTACTTACGTATTTCCTACTTATTTCCTTATTGTTTTTATCGTTTGTAATCTTGATTTTTGGGGTAAGGGGATTTTGAGTGAAATCCTGTATTGAGAAAAGCTTTGAGTAAAGCAAGAGAAATGGAAGAAACTTGAGTGAGTTTCATTGTAAGTGTGAAGCTTTTAGTGAAGCAAGAGAAAGAGAAAGAGAAAGTAACTTCAAGTGAAGTTTGAGAGGAACGACAGTTGTGGGAACTGTCGTTGGGAACTTGAGTTTAATTACTTAAGTTGTGGCTCGAGAGAAAAGTAATAGGTTTGTAAACAGAGTCGTTTGGCCTATTATAGTGGAAAGTAATGAGTCAAAATCCCTTGTGGTCGAGGTCATTTCTTCCTATTGGGTCTACGAAGTTTTTCCCTGCTAAAATCTCTTGTGTATTTCTCTTATTCCTTTCGTTGTTTTATAATTCCGCAAAAAATAACGTAAATTTACCACACTATAATTCATCCCCCTTTTATAGTGTTCCCTTAGAAGTCAACATAAATTAAAAGGGGTTAAAGAAGAGAAAGAAAGGGAGTAAAATTGAATTAATAATGTAATGGTGGACAATATGATAGGGACATGAGAATGTAAAAGGGAAAAAAAAATTCCAAATAAGAAATAAAATAAAAGAGGGAAGATCCTTTGAAAACGCACTTAAATAAAAAGAGGGAAGACCCTTAAAAAACGGGAAGGGGGAGTAAATCAAAAGAAGTGAGAGAGTATAGCATACTCCATAAAACAAGTCAAGAGTCAATGTAGAACAAATTGAAAGCACAAATGGTTAGGAAATTGCGGTAATGTCCAATATCATCCAATTGACTTGAAAATTCTTCACCTAAGAAAATTCCTCCCATTTCCTCCAAACTCACACCTACAAAATTAAACACACAAACAAAATCAATTCAATTCCATCTCCAAATTTCCAATCCCCAATTTCTCCGATCCGATCAAATCTCAATCGGATCTCGAAATTCCATCAATGGCGATCCACAATCACTCCACCTTTCTCACCTCCATCTTCCTCATCTCCCTCCTCTCTCTCTCCTCCGCCGAAATCCGCTCCACAAAGGTCAAATCCGACAATCGCCCAATCATTCCCATCGACGAATTCGGCTTCACTCATACGGGTCGTCTCGAACTAAACGTCACCGGAATCAAACTATCCACCCGCAACAATCTAGATCTTTCCAAATTAGGGTTCTTCCTTTGTACACGAGATTCATGGCTTCATGTCTTAGAACAACTCGAAGAATCCGAAATTTCTTGTGCCCTAGATTCAAATCTCGTCAAAAAGGTATACACCTTTAATTCTCTTCCGGGTACTAGCTCCGATTCATTCGGGTCACTTTTCGTTGAAACGGATTCTGATCAATATACGCTTGTTTTCGCCAATTGTTACCCGGAAAATCTTCTCGTTTCTATGAATATCCGTTCCGCAATGTATAATTTGGATGGTAAATCTCGAACTCGTGATTATCTCTCTGCGGGTCGGACTATTTTACCCCGGATTTACTTCTTTTTCTCGGTGATTTACTTTGCAATGAGTGTGTTTTGGGTGTTTGTGTTGTACAAGAAAAGATTGACTGTTTTTCGGATTCATTTCTTTATGCTTGCTGTTGTGATTATGAAAGCGTTGAATCTTTTATGTGAAGCTGAGGATAAATCGTATATAAAAAGAACAGGGAGTGCACATGGTTGGGATGTGATTTTTTACATCTTTAGTTTTTTGAAAGGAATTACTCTGTTTACTTTGATTGTTTTGATTGGAACTGGTTGGTCTTTCTTGAAGCCGTATTTGCAAGACCGCGAAAAGAAGGTTCTTATGATTGTGATTCCATTACAAGTGGTGGCGAATATTGCACAGGTTGTGATTGATGAAACTAGTCCGTTTAACCAGGATTGGGTTACATGGAAACAAGTGTTTCTCTTGGTGGATGTGATATGTTGTTGTGCTGTTCTTTTCCCTATTGTTTGGTCTATTAAGAATCTCAGGGAGTCGGCTAGGACGGATGGGAAAGCCGCGGTGAATCTCATGAAGCTGACTTTGTTTAGGCACTACTACATTGTGGTTATATGTTATATTTATTTCACTAGGGTGGTGGTTTATGCACTTGAGACAATTACCTCGTATAGGTATTTGTGGACTAGTGTTGTTGCAGCTGAGTTGGCTACCTTAGCGTTCTATGTCTTTACTGGGTACAAGTTTAGGCCTGAGGCTCATAATCCTTACTTTGCAATTGATGATGAGGAGGAAGAAGCCGCCATTGAGCAATTGAAGCTTGAGGACGAGTTCGAACTCTGATTGATCAATTGATTGAGCACGTAAAAATGTTTGAATTCGCAGTCCAAGGTATAGTGATCCAATCCAATTGCAAACCCGTTAAACTAGAGTTGGTTATTGATGTGAATCTTTGTTCCTTCAGTGTAGATGAACGTAAAGCATAGTGATTTTCCTCCTTTACCCCAACCCCCCCATAGTTAAATATGTTTAGGTATTACTCATCGTCCATTCATGGTGTTATGGACGTTTCAACTTTGCTTTGTTCAGCTTAAAGAATACTATCTTACATAAATGTCATAAGCACATTGTAATTCGGCACCAGTTTGCCTTGAGATGTTAAGATTTTGTTAGTCTTGTTTATGAAATGCTAGGAGTTATTTGTTGAGTAAATATTCAGTCTTGTCAAAGTCCCTAATAAATTCTTGTGATCAAAGTTATTGTACTTGGTAAACTCTAAATACTCATCTTCCCCCGAGCCTGTCTATATATGTTTTTTTTTCTTTATTTTTACTGTAACCGGTGTTCAGTAAGTAGAGATGACTATATGTTAAGTGCCGTGCATAATGGCTGTGTATCTTACTTTCCCGTGGATGTTTAGGACTTCAATTTTTCATAATCGTGTATGAAATTTATGACGAAGTTTGTTTGGCAGGTGGTTATTTTTATGAGTTTTGTTGTAGATATGAACATGGTTCTCAAATGTAGATTCAATTTATTCCGTTAAAAGTGCTTTGACTTGAAGTTGGTAATTGCTCATTGTGTAAAATGCATTTGTTGGTCTTGTGTGAATCCTGTCAAGGTGGCCTTCTTTCATGTCTCCTGGTTGGTACTGCTACTTGATGCAGGTAATATGTGTGAGTAAATATTTGGTTTGCTGAAAAAAAAAAAACTGCAACTTTACCACTTAGAGCATGCATTAGTTACATTCTTAGTTTGTTAAGATGTGGCTAATTACTATATAACCTTGCTGCACAAGGAACAAACTGAAATATGATATTGTCTCATTTGGCTTCAGCATTTCATAGTTGGTTTTTTTTTCTTTTTCAATGTAAACAGGGAATCCAAAATTACATAATATTTTTATGTTTTGCCTCTAGAGGAGGAAAAAGGGGAAAGGAAATCCCATGAAAAAAGGGCTGGCGCTGTGTCATAAAAAGTTTTTAAAAACTTGTTGCATTTACATCATTACATCATATGGCTAGATTCGACAAGGTTACTTGTGCTTCATCATTTTTGTTTTAGTACCTCTTGACCCAATTGCTTGGACTTGTGCACTCTTCTAACCCCTTCCCCCAAAGGCCGCGTGTATCTGCGGGAAGGGCATCTTAAGATCATGTAGTACTTCAGTTTATTCCAGTGATTATGGGATCCGAAATCGATATAGATTTTTATGCAAGTGTTCAATTTACGAGTCCATAATATGCTTGATCTTAGGTTCTTTAAGGCTAAGTTCATTTGTTTTCTTAACATGGGTGTGTTGTGACATTTAATTCTTCTAGGACCGAGTTGGTTATTGTTGTGTGAATAATACTGGGAAACTTTCTTGTTTAGTGACTGTTGCTGCCTAGATACAGGATATTAAGTTGGAAATCTGTTGATCTAGTTGCTTGGTGAGATAATTAACTAAGAATTCAGAGAGAAGCGTCAATGAGCAAGAAAAGCTTTTTGTTTGATTTGGTTTCCTGCAGAAGTTTGAGCAGTATCTCGTTGTGTATGAATCAAGAGGGAGCTACAGACTGACGAATTTTGCCAATCCGTCATACCCTCTATGTTCTATGGCTCCCTTGGTGGGGGAAAAGAACATACACGTTTCATATGGAGATGTTATTTCCGTATACTTTTGATTTCACTGCACAAAAAGAGTGGAGGGTAAAGGGGGATCTATCAAAAGCGTTATGGCATTGAGTGTAAATGAAGGTTTTGAGATGTTGCAGTTACTTGAGCTGCAGTTGTTACCCAGATTCCAGAAGTTTAGTTGTGCTTCACTTTTTGGTACTCACTAGTCACTACTGATGCACCCATCCCAAAGTGCTTGGACTCGTGCACTTGCGAGATATGTTGTATCCCCCCTTCCCCAATGTGTTTTTGTGGGATTGGCTTGATGGATTCAATAGATTTTAGCCCAAGAGAAACATTATAAGATCAAACCATGTAACTTTTAGAGCAGTCTTGTTTTTAAAGTCGCTTATCTGTGCTGCGTCGTCCTATTTATCATACTCCAAGGTTATGACCGAGTCTCAAGCTGTATAAGAGCCTACCCGAGAGGCCGAGAGGATACTTCTAATTTCCGGCTTTGATGTGATTGAATTGAGAATCTGAATAAGCCTCTTTGAGTATAACCAATTAGCTAATCTTTTTTTGTCCCATCAATTCTATCTTCTCAAAAAAGTTTTGAGGATTAGTGAAGGCAATAATTTTTTGTTACTCTCTTTGAAAGATGAGGAGCTAGCTCATGTGATAGAGCACTCCCCCTGATATCTGAGGTTAAAGGTTCGATCCTTACCCCCAGCGTTATGCTGGGATATTTCCTTAGCATGTTTTGCATGCATTACCAGCCTTGTAGGGATTAGCCCTTGGGCTGACTTTATTTCTCAATTAAAAAATAAAAAAATTTGTTACTCTCTTTGGGTAATCTTGTAAACCAAGAACTATTATCTATCGTTCAGAAAATCTGGTTACAGATCTACAAAGCCGGAAGAAAGAAAACGGCAGCGTCAACTGGAAGTCTATCATATGTGCCAAAAAAGCAGACTACTTGGGATTTGGGACCACTTTCCTTCAACATAAAGGAGAGAATAGAGATGGTTAATGATATTCAATTCCGAACATGTCCTTTTTTTCTTGTGATTTATGAAAGTATCATATTTGGATTGCACAATTGAATTCATTATTTACAGTGGTAAATGATTTTGACAGTGCAAAATAATGTAAATTGTGCTTCTTTTGGGAAGAATGGTAATTGGTACATGAATCATTTCCTGAATCGAGACTTTCTAATGATGTTTTTGGTCATATACAAATACAATGTAATGTAGCATTTGTCGATAAAAATCTTGACATATTGTGCAAGTGAATACTAGTAACTAGACAACAGCGTTAATTGGAAACTCAACATGTTTTTGTGGTTCCTACTTCCTTCCATATCTTGAGACCTATGCACATGGATGATGGAACATTGTGTTTTTAGCCCTAACGTCCCTTATCAATACATTTGGTCAAACATATATTGCATATATATGTAGGTCTTGAAGAATTATTTATAATTACTTTTCCTCTTTATCTGTCATTTCTGAAAACAAACAAATGTGTTTATATTTGCCAGTTTAAATACCAATAAATTGATATGAATGTATATTTATTATTGTTGTCTCTTTGTCATCCAATTTTCATCACCCTAAAATAGTACTTCTAAAATTTATTGGAGTTACTCCAATTATTTATTGCCATTAACTTATCATAAATTGTTCCAGATTAAGTTAAAATAAATTTTAAAATACTCTGCGCTTTACTTGATGACTAATTTTTAAACCGGGTCTATGACCCGGGTAATTATACCTTCTATATATTAATATTTTGCTTTAGAATGATAATATCACATATTACTTGATTTACAGATTAAGACTTTGGCATATATGTTTGTGATCACGAGATAGAAAAATATTTTCTATATTTTTTAGGGTTAATTGGCTAGAACCGCACGAACTATGCATCAAGTGCATTGAGCAGCACAATCTTTAACGAGTATAGTGCATAACACGAACTTTAATACGAAGTGCAACCAATAGCATAAATGTGAATGAAGCACAGAGATTCCATCGGTGTTATAAAATCTTCATTGTTTTATTAGTTTCTTTTCATTTTTCTTTTGTTGCCTCTCTTTTCTTTTTTTCCTTTATTTTTTCCTCTATCTTCTTCTTCTCTATCAATCCTTTGTATTTTTCTTCCCCCACCCACCAGAAAACCTCCCTCCCCCATCCTACCCACGAAAAACTACCACTTTTCTTCCCCACCCCAACACAACCCATCTCCTTCCCCACCACAACACCAACCCCATTTAATTCCCCAATCCCCGAAAGGTCAAAAACCACCCTGCCCAATAAATCCTCTATAAAAATTATCTTTCTCCCTCCTCCCTAACCCTTGCCCACTAGAAAAACCTACCTCCCCATCAGAAAAACCCACTCTTTCATCCCTTTCCACTCACTCTTCCTCACCATCATCATCACCACACTAGCCATATCAGAATCTCCACCTCTCGACCACCTGAAATTTTAGTTGGGTTTGTTGGGTAGGGGTCTTCAGGGTTGGGAAAGGAAGGGGATTGGTGTCAGGGTGAGCAAGGGAAAGTGATAGTTCTAGTGGTTTGGGGTAGGGGAGGTTTTCAGGTGGGTGAGGGAGGAGGAATAGAGAGGACGTTGAGAGAAAAGAAGAGAGAGGAAAAAAAGGAAAAAAGAAAGATTATTAAGGGAAAAAGGGAAAAAGGGAAAAAGAAAAGAAATAATAAAATAACGAATATTTCATAACTCCGGTGGAATCTCCGTACTCGGTACATTTATGCTATTGTTTGCAACTCGTATTAAAGTTCATGCTACGCACTACACCCGTCAAAGGTTGTGCTACTCAGTGGACTTAAAGAATAGTTCGTATTGTTCTAGTTAATTAACCCTATTTTTTATGATATGTGCCTTTTAATGTATTAGTATAGATACATAGATAGATGATTGTGAGTTTGCAACGTTGCTATTGTACATGGTTTAAAAGACTAAATAACAATATATGCTTTAGCGAATAAGAGAGATCCTAATGAAGTTAAATGGGTGTGCGACTAATAATAAAAATTTTCTCACAATTTCGCTAAAGTGACACTAATTACCAATCATGCGCTTAATATAGTTTTACAGTTAAAAGTGTGAACACTTTCGGTCATCTGATTAGGCTCAAATAGAATCTTCTTCATGCAACCATGCGTAAACAGGTTCTTTGCAATTATTACATTTACATTAGTCAAGTGACTAGCTTAATTTACACTATGGATTTCAGATGAATAAAGGTTCTG
Source organism: Beta vulgaris subsp. vulgaris (assembly GCF_026745355.1). Classification (NCBI taxonomy): domain Eukaryota; kingdom Viridiplantae; phylum Streptophyta; class Magnoliopsida; order Caryophyllales; family Amaranthaceae; genus Beta; species Beta vulgaris. The sequence continues at coordinate 9,719,832 of NC_079206.1, forward strand.
TGTATGTGATAGATTAGGCTATTGTAGAAGTTGCTATTTTTTTTAGGAGAAAACCATGATATTATTACTTTACTGATAACAAAATTCATCAAAACATAAAGAGCCATCTGCATAGATGGAGAGTGGTTCTCCCAAATTTGCTCAACTCCAAAAGGGATGAGTTTAGTTAAATTATGGGCTACGGAGTTTCCGTCACGTTTAACATGTGATCATACAATGGATGAATAATGCATACTAGAAGAAAAAATATTGCGTAGGACAAGATCAAGAGATAAATGGCATGTTTCGAGAGACAGTTAATGACGGTTTGACAATCGGATTCCACCATAACATCTTGCAAGCTGAACCTTCGCCCAAGACGAACAGCCATTTCTATAGCCTTAGCTTCGGCTACTTCATTGTAGAAGTTGCTTAGTGTCGAAATAACACCCAACACTTCGGGCTCATCCTTTTTCTACAACCTCTATATCAACTAGTTTCGTGCGATGAACAATTTATGCATCAGTAAGAAGAACCCATGAAATGAAGGCTTATCCCACCTAGAAATTCGACAATCACATGGAAATGTAAATGTAAATGTAAAGGAAGCAATGACCAACCCACACATATGATATGGCCATATCCCCGATTTTTCCTTGTAGTAGTAGCATCAATGATGATATAGACATATAGTGTAACCTTACAAGCATCAAGCAATAGATTTTTTGATTGCTAGTTTTTGTTTGTTAGTTTTTTTTTTTCCTTTCTAAATTTCATACTTCTTTTCCTACCTAGTTCTTTTGGACAATGTGAGAGGATAAAATATGTGCCTATGTGGTGCTATTTAGTATTGCCTGTATATGAAACAAACTATGTAATTCAAGTAGCGTTTAGAAGCTTGTACAAGTAAAAAAAAAAAAATAGTAAAAGTACAAAATGGTATTTAGTGAAATAATGTTTGAAGGTAGCTTTTAACCTAAATTGTCGTATTATTTGAAATAACTAAATTTTTTAGCTTTTGATTTAAAGTTTGTCTTTGGAGTATCTTTTAAAGATAAAAACATGGAGTAGTTCGTTTTTGTTCTTTTACTAATTTAATAGCTAGTTTTAGCAAATACTAATTATTCTGACAACTATTCTAACACCTAAAATTTGACCACTTAAGCCCATCACGCCCCAGTATTCATTGTTTTAACTTATTTTTGTTGGCCGATTGTCAAAATTCTCTAAATAGACATTACTTGTCCACTTTGAAAATTAGTCTACAATAATTTGTCATGAAATGTTTAGATTATTGGAATCTTAAAAGTACAAAAAATTAATCAAAGCGCGGTGGCCTCTCTTTGCTTTGTCTACACTCACATACCTGGCTTATGAAGAAAACGAGATATCACAACACTATAAGATACACTAGCATCATGTTGCATGTGACATCTTTTCTTTAACTTTTCCTTTATAATTTTCTTCCAAATCTCATATAATCACATTCCTTTATTCATTTATTTCTGTATATGAGAGAAAAAAAAAATCCCACCTTCCTTAAATTCCTTGCTGTTTACAGTTAGCTCATGACCCTACTTGTACAGAAATAGTTCATGCTTTGCTTCCTGTTTGTCATTACAATACAAAACAATATCAATGAAATGAAATGAGGGACCAACATTAAGTTTTTTTTTACTAAAAAAAAGAAACACCACAAAATCTATTTCTTTTACTAGAGAAGATTTAATGCTTGATTAATTAGTGTCCAAAAAAAAAACACCCACAAAAAAAAAATGATGATGAGTGCCAGCCCAGATGATCTTCCCAGAAATCATGATAATCAGATCATGTTTGAAGATGAAGAAATCATTCATTCCACTTGTCAAATTAGCTGGAAACTGTACCATAATCCCTTTTTTAGTACTACTAATACTCTTACTAATCATAGTAGCCCTCTCAAACTTAAACACAAACAATTACAGAGAAAATACAGTGCTAGTGCTAAGTATATTCATCATCTTCATTCAGATCTCAAGATGAATATTTCTTCAAATTCTAATTCTGATCATCAGTTGATGAATTCGGGTAGAACCCAGATTGCAGAATTGAAGGCTGAGTTAGAAATGGAGAGAAAACAGAGGAAAAAGATGGAGATTTTAAACAAGAAACTTTCAAGAGAGTTGATAGATCAAGTTCAGAAAGAAAGAATGTGTGTTTGTGAAGATCTTACTAAAGAAATTTCAAGACTTAAGGAAGAGATGGAGAAGATGAAGAAAGAAATGGATGAAGAAAGGAAGATGTTGAGAATGGCTGAAGTTTTAAGAGAAGAAAGAGTTCAAATGAAGCTTGCTGATGCACAACTTTTTTACCATAATCAGTTTGTTAATCAGTTTTTACTGCAGCATCAACAACATTCTATTAAGCAATCAGCACCCGTTTTTTCGTGTGGCGAATCAAAGAGATTGCCATCAGCTGAGCACAAATGGTTGAATGGTAGCGGTAGTAGTAGTAGTAGCAGTAGCAGTAAAAATGGAAATGTGCAGCGAAAGGCGTCACCAGAGCCTGAAAATCCTCATATTAAGCAAGGGATTAAAGGATTTGTGGAGTTTCAAAGAGCAATTAAGGTAAAAAATGGATCTAATTATAGTATTAGTTGCTATTCTGGTGGTGGTAAACAGTCTAGAGATTTGGGTAGTTATAATAAGTTGGAATGTCAGAAAGCCCAACTTCGAGTTTTGTTCAAGAGTAAATGTCCTTTACCACCATATTCTCATCATGATCAACTCATCTTGAGTTAGTGAAGATGAAAGAAAGATGATGTTGAAGGTTTTTTCTTTTTTTTTTTGTTTGGTTTCTTCTTTGATGATTTAGAAATTAGAAAAATCACTGCTTTATTATACTATTACTATAGTATAATTTTGGTTATGAAAGTTAGTGATGGAGTATATATTATGTGAAGTATGTCTTTGGAATTAGAGTTGAGTTGAACCTGGATAAAATATGACAAATTTCTGAAAAGCAGCTATTTCATAGTGTCGGTATATGTTGTTAATCCAAAGAAAGATTTCAAGAGTAAGAGGATATAGTGCATACTGCATATGATTGAATCTACTTCCTACTTGGCAGGTGGAATTTTAGTCCCGGTTTCTTCTTCTGCTTCTCTGTTACAGATTTCAGATGCATTACAGCTGACAGTACTAAGAAAGAAATTATACTTTATGAATTAGGTAAAGAAAATTGGTAAAGAGAACAACTAGTGAGAGTAATTGTCAATGTCACTAATTAGGTTATTATTAATGTGTACCATGAAGAGTTTGTGTGAGAACGTTCATCATTTGAGCCTCATAATTATCAATATATACCAATGGCGGTCCGTTTGATAGACGACAATAAGCAATAGCTTTAATATAAGTATTGATTATGAAAGTAAGTATTTAAAAGCACATTTTTTCAGTGCTCTAAAAATAGTCGTGGAGTGCTAAAATCAGTTCTAGAATTGTAGAAAAACCTTCCTTTTAAAGACTCGTGAAATTTGGCTTAATTTATTGCATGCAACTAATTGATTAATGTACGGTTTGTTTGGAGGAATACGTTTTTCAGGAAAATGATTTTCCCTATTTTCCATTGCTTGGTTGGACAAGGAATTTAAAAAGAAAAACTTAGGCGGAAAGGAGTTTTTCATCCTTTTGTAAACATTTTCTTGTAAATTTTGAAAGAAAACTACTTTCCTCCACTCTCTTATTCCCAATATTTCTATTTTCCTTCTTAGCTTAATGGTTCTTCATCGAACCAAACAAAGTAAAACTAATATTCATTTACGTTTTTCACCTGAAAACGTTTGTCATGTTTTCCATAGAAAATCATATTTTTCGCTAAAAATGTCTTCCATCAAACTAGACGGACCTTAAGAGCATCATTAACATCAGAAGTTGGAAGTATTATACATCGTGCAAGCTTGAGGCAAATGCATGGAGGCACATGTGTTGTTAAAAAACTTGGTAGATTAAGTAATGGATCTTCTTATTCAAAATCAAAAGTGCAAACGAATTTGTAAGTAGTTTATTGATGAATCCACAGTAAACTAAAAGTTATACACGGAAACTTGATTTCAGCTTAATTTTGAAATAAGAGGCTCATCAACCAAATCTCATCCCTTGAAAATTTTGTACCAACTTTCCGAAACTTCTAATTAATGCCATATTTTCTTTCTATTTTCCCATGTTAGAAGAGAAGCTAATGTAGTTTCCAAGAGTTAGCCAAGCTTAGTTCTATTTTTGAGAATACAATATATGTGCAAAGAGGCTTATTTTGGGTTAATTGATGCACTAAGCAAATAAAGTATTTTTTGTTGCTTTAAGTTCGAGTGAATCCATCTAAACACAAGTTTACTGATGAACAATTTGTAGGAACTCAAATCTTCTCTTCCAAAATTTGTGTATCAGTTGTGTGTTATTGTTTTTTATAGTTGATTATGTATTTTAATTTTTTTAAAATAGTAATTATAGTTATAATAACAACCAATACGATGAAATGGTGTACATGTTGGAATTTAGAGTATAAGATTAGTAATTTTATGATGTATTAATTGAGTAAATTGGTCATGGTGTTTTACTCAAATGATACATGTAATATACAATGCTATTAGTATTAAGAGCAGTGTTAGTGTGGCTGTGAAGTGGGTGCTTGTGTGGCTATCCTCTACCTCGCACAAGCCTCGTACAAGCCATACACAAACACAAGTAACAAGCTCAAGTACGCATGATATCCATATACAAACTGGACGTTCGCAAGCAGGAAGAAGGGCAGCAGAGGTCGCGACTCGCGACCTGGGTCGCACCTCGCGACGCTGCCCAGGTCGCGACTCGCGACACTGATCTCGAGTCGCGAAGCACCTTCTTTTTCTTGCGGTTTTGCGTGGATTCACTAATTGACGGTTTGTCAAGATAGTGTTTCGGTTTTTCAGAAACATTGGGCATTAGTATATATATGAACATAGCATATGATGAAGGATAATGAGAAAAAACAAGTTCTTCTCTCTTGCATACAAACTCTAAAGATTATCTAAGAGATTCATCATCTTCAAAACTCTCACAAATTCATTCTCAATTGATAGTGTTCATAGTAAGCGTGACCACTATTGTTTTCTTCTTTGTATCTCGAAGGTGAATTCCGTGATACCCGTGCTTTACGAATAGGGTCGGAATATTACTTTTGGGAAAGTGATCCACGCCTAGAAGATTGTTCATCTTGTGATCCTTGTTTCATTTCGTATTTTATTCTAACAATCCAAAAGTAATATATTCTTCAAGATGACTACAATTCGTGAAATGTCTGCAAATTTTCACAAACTTGACAAATTCGAAGGTGTTGGATTTAGAAGATGGCAAAAGAAGATGCATTTTCTTCTTACTTCGTTAAATGTGGCATATGTATTGAGCACTCCCAAACCCGAGGAAGTAGATGATGAAACTGTGGAAGAAATTCGAAGGAGAAACAAATGGGAGAATGATGACTATATATGTCGTGGCCACATTCTTAACGGTATGTCCGATGCTTTGTTTGATATTTATCAATTTGTTGAATCCGCTAAAAGTCTTTGGAATGAACTAGAAAGTAAATACATGGCCGAAGATGCTTCTAGTAAGAAGTTTCTTGTTAGTAATTTCAATGCCTTTAAAATGGTAGACACTAGGCCGGTAATGGAGCAATTCCATGAAATTCAAAGAATTTTAGGAAGTTTTAAGCAACACAACATTGATATGGATGAGACCTTTGTTGTTTCCTCAATAATTGACAAATTACCACCCGGTTGGAAAGATGTTAGAAATTCTCTAAGCATAAGAAAGATGATATGAATGTTGAACAATTGGGTGCTCATCTTCGGATTGAAGAGGGCATTCGGGTCCAAGATGGACAAAAGGATGTTAATCCTAATCCTTCTACCGTTAACATGGTGGAGGATGGTAAGTCAAAGGAGTCTTCTAATCCTAAGAAGAGGGCTAACAATTTCACCAAAGGCAACAATTGGAAGAAGCCTAAGTTTGGTGGAGGTGCTCAACGGGTTGTTGGGAATGTGGCAAGCCCGGTCATTTTAAGAAGGATTGCACCATTTGGAAAAAGAAGATGAACAAAAAGAATGGTGGGAATGGCGAGTCAAGCCAAACCCATGCCAAGCAAGGTATGAGTACACAAGTTTCACTTAATTCAAATCTGAATTTTGTGTGTATGATTTCTGAAATCTTTTGTGTACAGGATGATTGTTCATGGTGGATCGATTCGGGAGCATCAAGACATGTATGCAAGGAGCGATCTCTATTTAAGACTTTCAAGGAGGTTGAAATGGAGAAGTTCTTTACATGGGCAATGATTCTACGGCTAAAGTTCTAGGTTAGGACAAGTAGAATTAGTGTTTAGTTCCGGAAAGCCTCTTATTTTAAGAGATGTATTGTATGCTCCGGAACTTAGGAAAAATTTAGTCTCCGGTGCTACCTTGAATCGATTAGGATTTAAAATGGTGTTTGAAGCTGATAAATTCATATTATCTAAGGGTGGAACATTTGTAGGACTTGGTTATCTTTGTAATAGTATGTTTAAACTTAGTATTTCAAATGCTTTGAAAGATACTTTGTTTGTTGTTAATGACAATTCTTCTCTATGGCATAATCGACTTGGTCATGTTAATTACAAGAAGTTATTTTCAATGTCTAAACATGATTTGATTCCTTCTTTTGATCCAAGTATAGAGAAGTGTAGAACATGCATGTTAACAAAGATAACTAGAAAATCCTTTCCAAACAATGTGGAAAAGGATACTTCTTTGCTTGATTTGGTGCATAGTGATTTATGTGATTTCCATAGCACTCCTTCCTTAGGGAACAAGAAATACATGATAATTTATATAGATGATTACTCTCGATTTTGTTATGTATACTTGTTGTTTACTAAGGATGAAGCCCTTGATAAGTTTAAGATCTATAAAAACGAAGTTGAATTGCAACTAAGTGACAAACTTAAAAGATTTAGAACCGATAGGGGTGGTGAATTCTATGACCCAAGTTATTTTCAATCAACTGGCATTATACATGAAACCACAGCGGCGTATACACCACAACAAAATGGTATAGCCGAAAGAAAGAATCGAACTTTGCAAGAAATGGTAAATTCGATGTTATCCTATTCAGGTTTAAGTGATGGTTTTTGGGGTGAAGCTATGTTAACAGCTTGTCATATTTTAAACCGAGTTCCAATGAAAAAGAACGAGGTTACCCCATATGAACTTTGGTATAAAAGAAAACCAAACTTGAGTTATCTCAAAGTTTGGGGATGTCGGGCCATTGTAAAGTGCCGGAACCCAAACGTAAAAAGTTGGGTGAAAGGGGAGTTGAGTGCATCTTTATAGGGTATGCTCTTCATAGCAAAGCCTATAGGTTCTATGTTATAGAACAAAATGACTTTTGGTCAATTCACACTATTGTGGAGTCAAGAGATGCAATTTTGATGAAAATAGATATTCATCAATTCCTAGACCAAAGGACATTACTCCTAATACCAATGTTCATGAAGTTGATCAATCAAACATGGATCAAGGAGTTGAACTTGATCAAACTAACATTGATCAAGAAGTTGATGAACAAGCTCTTGATGAGAATGTTGCATCAACATCATCACAACCTAGGAGAAGCAAAAGGGCGAGAAAAGAGAAATCTTTTGGCCCAGATTTTCATGTATACTTGGTTGAAGGATCAAGGAGTTCCATAGTGACTAAGTTTCCATATATATTTAATGTGGAAGATCCTTTAACGTTTAATGAGGCTATGAGGTCTCAAGATGCCGCTTTTTGGAAAGAGGCAATTGATGATGAGATGGATTCCATCATGGGAAATAACACTTGGGTTCTAGCTGATTTACCTCCTAAGTGTAAACCAATTGGGTGTAAATGGATTTTCAAAAAGAAAATGAAAGTAGATGGGACTATTGATAAGTTCAAAGCCCGTCTTGTAGCTCAAGGTTTTTCACAAAAACCGGGCATTGATTATTTTGATACATATGCACCAGTTGCTAGAATCTCCACTATAAGGTTATTAATAGCTCTTGCGGCTATTCATAACTTGTGATCCATCAAATGGATGTTAAGACGGCTTTCTTAAATGGAGAACTAGAAGAAGAGGTTTACATGCGACAACCGGAAGGGTTTGTTGTGAAAGGTCAAGAGCACAAAGTGTGCAAGTTAATTAGATCTTTGTATGGGCTAAAACAAGCACCAAAGCAATGGCATCAAAAGTTTTATGAGGTTGTGTTGTCAAATGGTTTCAAGTTAAATAATTCAGACAAGTGTGTTTATAGCAAATTTGATGACAGCGGTAATGGTGTCATGATGTTTATATGTAGATGACATGTTGATTTTTGGAACGGATTTGTCACAAGTTGAATGGACAAAATCCTTTCTATCTTCACAATTCTCCATGAAAGATTTGGGAGAGGCTGATGTCATCTTAGGTATAAGAATTAAGAGAGACAATGGAAAATTGTCTTGTCACAATCTCATTACATTGAGAAAGTGCTCAAGAAATTTAATGTTAGTGATTGCTCTCTTGTTTCAACTCCTATGGACCCAAGTGAAAAATTGTTACCAAATGATGGTAATGCCGTGTCTCAACTTGAGTATGCAGGGTTATAGGATGTTTGATGTATGCTATGACGAGTACTAGGCCGGATATCGCATTTGCGGTAGGGAAATTAAGTAGATATACTAGTAATCCTAGTATGGAACATTGGCAAGCTATTCGTCGAGTGTTAAATATTTGAGGAAAACCATGGATTATGGTTTGTCCTACAGTGGATATCCTTCAGTTTTAGAAGGGTATTCGGATGCGAGTTGGATCTCTAATAGAGAAGATCATTCCTCCACAAGTGGATGGGTATTCCTCCTTGGGGGAGGTGCAATATCTTGGGCATCCAAGAAACAAACTTGCATTGCAGATTCATCAATGACTTCTGAGTTTATAGCTCTGTCATCGGCAAGCAAAGAAGCCGAATGGTTAAGGAATCTCATGTTTGAGATACCTTTGTTGCAAAAGCCAATATCACCTATTGCTATACATTGTGATAGTGATGCAGCGTTGGCAAGAGCTTATAGTCAAGTGTATAATGGCAAGTCAAGACACATTGGTGTGAGACATAGCTATGTCCAAGGACTTATCAAAGATAGTGCCATTACTGTTGACTATGTAAGAACTACGTATAATCTAGCAGATTGTTTCACAAAGGCGCTAGCTAGAGATACGGTAAAGAGGATGGCAATCGGTTTAGGATTGGTGCCTTTTGGAAATCACAAGTGAGGAAATCTTAACTTAACGCCCAATAAGACGTTGGGTCTTAAGTTCAATAAGATTAATTTCCTTATTTGATGATTGAAAGAACTTATATAATCATCCAGGTAAAGTTCTTTAAATCTGTGATGTTTAAGAGGTTGTTTAATCTTAATAGGTCTCTTGACATTGTGCTTTATCACAGGAGCATGTTTTCTAAGAGATCTACCTATGTAAGTGCGAAGTTTGGCCGCTTCAAGGAGCTAGTGAGGCATAGCTTTGATGCACTTATGAATTGATATGGACACATGGCGAGTTAGTGTCAAGTATATATTGAAAATGAGTAGTTAATCTTGTGTGTATAATATCTTCAAGTTTTCATTATGTGTTGCTAATGGTTCAATCGTTTATCGACACCATTTGGATACGAATGCTTGGAATGTGTATTATACTAAGTGGAAGTTCAAGTCTTTGTACACTTTCATTTATGCATAAGATTGTTTTGTGATGATGATGTTTATGCATAACTATTATACATACTCTAAATGGGGGAGGATTGTTGGAATTTAGAGTATAAGATTAGTAATTTCATGATGTATTAATTGAGTAAATTGGTCATGGTGTTTTACTCAAATGATACATGTAATATACAATGCTATTAGTATTAAGAGCAGTGTTAGTGTGGCTGTGAAGTGGGTGCTTGTGTGGCTATCCTCTACCTCGCACAAGCCTCGCACAAGCCATACACAAACACAAGTAACAAGCTCAAGTACGCATGATATCCATATACCAAACTGGACGTTCGCAAGCAGGAAGAAGGGCAGCAGGTCGCGACTCGCGACCTGGGTCGCACCTCGCGACGCTGCCCAGGTCGCGACTCGCGACACTGATCTCGAGTCGCGAAGCACCTTCTGTTTTTCTTGCGGTTTTGCGTGGATTCACTAATTGACGGTTTGTCAAGATAGTGTTTCGGTTTTTCAGAAACATTTGGGCATTAGTATATATATGAAACATAGCATATGATGAAGGATAATGAGAAAAAACAAGTTCTTCTCTCTTGCATACAAACTCTAAAGATTATCTAAGAGATTCATCATCTTCATAAACTCTCACAAATTCATTCTCAATTGATAGTGTTCATAGTAAGCGTGACCACTATTGTTTTCTTCTTTGTATCTCGAAGGTGAATTCCGTGATACCCGTGCTTTACGAATAGGGTCGGAATATTACTTTTGGGAAAGTGATCCACGCCTAGAAGATTGTTCATCTTGTGATCCTTGTTTCATTTCGTATTTTATTCTAACAGTACAAAAGCTACAAAAATTATGGGAAGTAATTCAATCAATCTGAAGAGAACACCATGCAATGTACTCGGAGTATACGGTATACCATGTAAATTGCGTGTATAGCACTTGAGAATAGACATCACCAAATAGTATTTGGTCCAGTGATTTGGTTTGTATCTCACAACCTTGAGATTGTGGGACCAAACATCACTAGAAGTACTTTGGGGACAGTGGCGGATCCACTTAAGAATAAGTGGGGTCACTTGACCCCACTTGAATTGGTAAAAATTGCCAAAATTCCATTTTAAAATTTTGACTTTTTTGAAAACTATCCTGAAAAATTGACCATTTGATCACAATAAAATTTAATAATTACACTTTGATCCCACTAAATTTTTTTCTGAATCCGCCACTGTTTGGGGGTGGGGATTTCCCCTTATCATTCTCCCTACTCTCAAGGAGTCTTGTCTACAAATTCAGACCAAATTGACCTATGCGAGATTTTTGTTTGATTAGGCGGCTTCTTCTTATCTTAAAAAAAAAAAAACTTGAGAATCGACATCGTGGACTTCGTGGTATGTAGGATTTAGACTAAAGGTTTTCATTTTCTTTTAAAGCCACCACATATAAGGAGTGAGAGTTGGTATAGAGCAAAAAAAGAATGGGCCAAAGTTAGGATGACCCAGCTCATCGAAGTGCACATTGTGAATGCGGGGGAAGGCAGAACAAAGAATACGTAATAGAACCTAGCCCAAAAAATTAAGTAGCCCATGACCATGAGTCGAACTTGAAAGGATCATCATTCTAATTTCATCACTTCTTTGAATATAGTAGTAGGTCATATCTACTTGTTACAATAGAAATATTTACAGTTCTAACTTTAATATCTACTTTCTCCGGTTTTAAAATAGATGTTACGGTTTAACTTTTCCATTATTGATATACTTTCATTAATCATGTTTTATGATTTTTATATAATAAAAAATATAGTTATGTGGTGTCTTATTAGATTCGTCTCAATATATATATTTAGAATATCAACTTTTTATAATTTTTAGATGTAAAAAGTTAAATATATTAATGATTAAATTTATGCGTTGGTAAGGTACCTAGAGGCTGGAGCAGTGTGTCAAGTATTTTGAAACACGGGAAGTATATCATTATTAGAAAGCATAGATATATAGTCAATTAGACATGAAACACCGTTTAAATTACTCTCATTCCCCATTAGGGCTGTTCAATTTCGGATATCGATCGAATCCGATTCAAAAATTTCGGATCGGGGAAATTTAAGGTACCTAGAGGCCGGAGCAGTGTGTCAAGTATTTTGAAACACGGGAAGTATATCATTATTAGAAAGCATAAATATATAGTCAATTAGACATGCAACACCGTTTAAATTACTCTCATTCCACATTAGGGCTGTTCAATTTTGGATATCGATCGAATCCGATCCGAAAATTTCGGATCGGGGGAATTGCGATCCGAATCCGATTCGAAATTTTTGGATATCCGAACTTTTCAGATCAGGTCACAAGGTTTTTGGATCGGATACCGGGTCTTCTGATTTTCAAATCGGTCTGTTGACTTTTTTGAAAAATTCCATTTCGTTTCTGATCCAAAAAACTGAAATTTTTTCCGAATATTCGATCCGAAATATCCAAAATCTTAAAATCGAATAGGATATCTGGCATTTGGGATCGGATCGGCGGATTTTTGGATCGGATATTTTTGAACAACCCTATTCCACATAACCAACAATTTAAAATGTTACAAACATTTTTTCACATAATGACTCAAATTTGTGATCTCAAGTTTTGATGATGGATTCTTATTTACCAAAGCTATTACAATTTTATAACTTCTTTTATCAAATATTCAAATATGAAAGGGATATCAGATCAATGGCATTTAATGACAATAAAGTCTTTGAAGAACAGTCATTTGAATTATATGGATAAAATATATATTCCTTTCTTTTAACTACTTTCTCCGTCCAAATTAGTTGTGACACTTTTAAAATCACGGATTCTTAGACAATTTTTGGAGAGTAGAGAGATAGAGAAAGAAAGAAAACTAAGTAATATAAGAGAGATACAGAGAAGTTATTAACCAAAATGAAAGTATAACATCTAATTTGAAACTTACTAAAATAAAAAGTTTTACATCTAATTTGGAACATAGAAATTGATCACAATAATAGTTTGTAACTCTCTATAGCCAATAGGTAAGCAAATATGGCCTTGGACCAAGTCTGTCTGCCAGACTCGGTTCGATCCTGAACTAAATCCAGCTCGGCCTATTATTCTCGTGTCAGGCTCATGTTGGGGCTTTGTCGTCTTTGCTTAGCTAAGGGTTGGGGTCGCCCCATATCCCACAAGGCCCATACTTTTATTAGTAAACCTTTTGAATGATTTAAAAGTTGTAAAACGAGATTTGCTTATTTGTGTAAGTGTATGTCAAATTGACAAACACTAAAAAGAAAAATGTCATTCTCAATCAATTAGAAGCAAGTAGGGAGGATTACCTCGTCCGCTTGAACCGTTCAGCTTTTGGGCTCTTGCCGAGCTTTAGCCTTGATTTTAACAATTTTGGGCTGGAATGTACGAGCTCATAAAAAGCAAACTAGGCTCGTGTCAGGATTGACTAGAGCCATACAAAGTGAGCCTGTCCTGAAAAGTGCTCGAGCTTGAACATATTTTTTGGGCCCAGGTTCAAGACCGGACCGTTTTTAGGGGGTCGATTATAGTAGTATCCTTACATTTTGGAAGAAATTAACAATTTCAAGCAAAATCTTGAAAAGCATGGGTGCCGTACGTTATAGAAGGCAGAGATTAGGGATGGCAATCCAGTCCGAATCCGAACCTAGTCCGCTCCGATCCGAAGGAAAAAATCCGAGTTGACTCTGACAAAAAAGTAATCCGACTCCGAGTCGGAGGAGGGTCGGAGTCGGATCTCATAAAATAATCCGACATCCGAATCCGACACCGACTTTGAGTCAATCAATCCTTTTTTCTTATTTATGTAATGTATTATTTATGTATAATCTGACTTCGACTTTCAGCCAATTGTATTATATAGGATTTTTCCATAGAAAAAATGATTGTTAAAAATAATAGTAATAATTAGATTATTTCTACTATATAAGATTTCCATATGATGATTAGAATAAATTGTAATGATTAGAATAAATTGTAATGATTAAATTATTGAATTATAGAAGACTATTCTATTATAAAAAATAGGAAGAAAAATAAGTCGGATCAGGTTCGGAGTCGGATGTTCGGATTTTAAGTCGGATGTCCGGATTTCAAGTCGGGTCGGATATCAGAGTCGGATGTTCAGATTTTAAGTCGGGTCAGAGTCGGATTTTCAAAGTCGGATGTCGGAGTTGGACTCAGATTTAAAATCCGACTTTCTGTAAGGTCGGAGTCGAATTATGCATAATCCGGTCCAAGTCCGACCCGTTGCCATTCCTAGCAGAGATTAATACCTTTAGCAAAATAAAATGAATGACTATCCATATCCAACTTGAATAATGTGCGTTAAATGTTGTCACACCTCACATGTATTTCTCCCATATAATTTTCTTTTTGATGTGTTTTTTTTCAATTTCGACGTTGACCTTTCTATATTTTTTTTAACTTTCTATTTTCATTAACTGCAGCACCACTACTATATATCTCAAAAACCACACCGGAAAAAGCAAATAGGTTTCATCTTGCAAGAAAAATTAAATTTGTTGTTTTTCCGCAAAAAATGCTTTAAGAGATTTTTTCTCGCAAAATTAAACTTTCAAAAGATTTTTTATTACAAATTTTCCTAATAATATTAATTTATGGTGGGCCAAGTACCCCAAATAAGAAAAGTTTAAACAATGTAGTAACTAAAAAAACAAAACTGTAGCAATTAAAAAAAAAGCGGAGAAAGTATTAATCATATTAAAAGCTCCATTAAAAAAAGCGAAGAAAGTATCAATAATATTCTCCCTCTGTTTTTTTACTTGCTATATTTTGTATATATGGGTGTTTCTTTTTACTGTCTACATTTCTTTATTTGGGGTATTTGGCCCACCATAAAGTATTACTATTATATTTGTTTTTTTTTCCTTTTTCCATCCAAAAGTACAACTTTTTCTACCTAATAGTACTACTTTTTCACAAATTATTATAAGATCTAATTTTAATATAAAATTAGACAATTCAAGTCTACATTCTCCTAGCAAGCTAATTCCATTTCTCTCTATCCCAACACTATTTTTAGGTATCTTGCACCATCCTATTCGTCCATTCTCTTCTCCTTCCTTTGTTTCCCTTTGAATCTAGAATTACAACAAATAATTTTTAATGATAGTCTGACAGTTTTACGGAATGGATTAAATTAGTCACTAAATGGATTAAATCAGTCACTAAATGAATTAAAGAATTTTATTACTGAATGGATCAAATAGATCACTAAATAAATTAAAGTAGTCACTCTATTAAAAAGATGATAAGTTATCTTTTTAATAAAAAGTAGACGGTTGTAAAGATCAACTGTTATTTTTTTTTACATTTTTCTATTATTTTATATTATATAGCTCAAAAAGTATCTTCTTGAAAATTTGAAAGTGACATTACCTTAATTATAAATGTAGCAAGTGGAGTAAAAAAGAAGGGAGTAATTAAAATTACATAGAAACGGGTGGAATATTATTCATATCTGGTACAGGACTCATAAATCCTACTGATGTCTAAAAGAGTAATACTACAACCTAGCCGTAGGTGGCTAAGTAGCAATAGTATGTTAGCTTAACGGCGTAACATAACTGGTGGCAGAGCCGCAGAGGTGACGAGTGAGAAGTGATGAAGCTATAAGACGGTGACCGTTAGTCAAATAGCAGTCAGATTTAACAGAGACGAGGACTTGGATATTTTAGTCTTTGCCCTACGAGGCTGACCTTGTTACTGTTTTTTTGTCAGGCTTCAATGCTTTTACAGTTATACTTCACGCCAAAAAATTTCAAAGTCAAGCGTATGTAATTTTACTACTATTTGACCTTTCATACCTTTCTAATCACAAACTCAACTCAAGCTAACTTTTAGTTAGCTACATTTGATATAGATTATAGATTAGCTTTAGGACTATAGGTATATTTAATGACCAAGCTTGCTAATGAGCCACTTGATATCGATTTGGTCAAAGTCAAATTTGAATCAAGCTCAAGCTAGGTAAATCGAGACTATAATAAGTCGAACCCAACTATTTTTAACTTCGTTCGAAAACCTGTGAAATAGTACAATAATTTATTAGATAATACTATTATATAAAATATTAGATATCTCACATCAAATTAAAAAATAACCTCTTTTCTTTATAAATTAATATTATTCTTAACTATACTCATTGTTTGAATTTATTCCTCAATGGTTCTAAATAAAACAAACCTAAAATCTATTTCTTTATAAAGGAACATTCAATTTGAGCAATAAGTAGAGCTCGTATATATTGATCTGGAACATAACTTCGAGTCAAGTCGAAACTTTATTTGGTTCTTTCGGGTTTGAGCCGAGCTCATATTCCTGAGCTAGACAAGATTCAAGCTAAAGTCGAAGTGAATCTTACCCCTTCTTGAGCCAAGTTGAACCTGTTCAAGATTGGTCTCGCTTCGACTCGTTTATATTCATAGGTATAGGTTCTATACTTCTATATCTCTATATCAAGTATAATTACAAATTAAAGTACATCAACTTTAGCACTCTTGAGACAAAATTTTAGCTAACTAGTCCAAATTTACCCAAATAGCTAACCTCCTTTTCTAATCCTTGTTGCTAGAGAGTTGAGAAAATTAGCATTCGACTAGGCTAGCGTGAAGCACAGCACATCATAGCATACGGTCGCATAGGCACGACCCGCGCGATATTGGCACAAAGGCTGTGCGTGCTCGATCGCAGCTATGGTTCACATCTTTATATGGTAATAAGGCATGAAATAACATAAGGTACGATAAAGCAAAACAATATAACATAGCTTGGGCATAATATAATCCACAAGACAAGGTACAAAATTCTCTCATATATTTCTACATTTTCCTTGATTATGATTAGCAACAAAATGTGGATAATTGTGTGGAAGGGGGTGTGGTGCTGTCAAGGGGAAAAAGAGAAACAAACAAAATAAGCGGTTTGTCTTTTGGTGAAAAATATCCAGAGCATAATAATAGTGTGATATAATGAGGTGGTAGATCATGCTAGATGAGATAGTGGAATGAAGGACGTGGATGGCTAATGGCTTGGCTAATGAGAGTACTTATTACAAAGATCTTATGCTATGAAGCGGCCAGATAAACGGTGAGGTCTGGCCGTTTGGGCTTTTCATCTAACGACGGTAATTAACCTTTGTCGTTGAAGAACACGAGAGTAAAAGGTATGCTTGATGCATGGGCGGATCTACAGGGGGTACAGTGGGTACAACTGTACCCCCATTCCTAAAAACAAGAATGAAGGAAAAAAGCTGAGAAAAAAAAAACTCTTTTGGCTGTACATTCTGGATGATTGTACAGCTTCAAACCCTCTCCTTTTTTCGTCTTTTTGCCTCTCTTTCTCACTCCTCTGTCAAAAGTCAGTGAGACATGACACATCTCTTTTTCTCTTTCCTCTCTCTTTCTCTCACCTCTCATGAAGAGTAACATTGCTTTTTCTGGTTTTTTTGGCTCTCTCACTCTCTTTCCTCTTTTCTCATTCCATCTTTTTTGGTTAAAGCTAGTCGCCAATTGGCCGGTCCAAGAGGAACATTTCAAACCACCAACACCAAGAGCTGCCGCAGTCGCCTGCCAGAATTGGACTGCCGTGAGCTATATGCAGTTTGTGGCAATGTTTTTTTCCCGGAAACAATAAACAATCGAAATTATATTTGTGAATTTATGGTCTTGAGTTTGGAGTTTGCTTAGAAGTTATGAAATTCAAAGTTGTGAAATTCAAATTAGATGTTGTGAATTGTAATTAGATGAATTGATATTAGAAATTGTGAAATTAAAATTAGATGATTGAAATATGTGAATTGATATTAGTTGGATTGATATTAGAAACTGTAAATCGGAAGTAATGAAATTAGATTTTGTGAGACGAAATTAGTTGAATTTGAAATTAAATATTATGAGTCGAAACTAGTTGAATTTGAAATTAGATGTTGTAAGATGTGAATTGAAATAATCTGAAGTATTTATTTAATTTTATCTTATCCGTACCCCCATTTCGAAATTTCTAGATCCGCCACTGGCTTGATGTCATAGTGTTGTACTGCTGTAGTGGTATCATATAATGTAAGCAAAATTGACTTCAACACCAACACCTACACCAACACCAACTATGACTTGAGCACAACCAATCGCACAACTTTGAACGGATGCACCCTATTAACACTCAAGTCATAGTTGATACTGTTGAGGTCAATTAAAAAAAATTTAATAAGTCAAATAGGTTCTATAAAGTCCTTATATTTTAAGATATGTTCAATTCAAATATGTTTTGAAAAAATAAGGTGAAAAAGAACGATTTCTAAGTGTAGTTTCAACAAGATAGACTTTGTCACAAGTTACACCTTGAATAAATTAGGCAAATAGTGTCACATACTTTATGTTGATATTACTTATAAATTGAACATTGTAGGTTTATATTAGTTACATTTAAGTTATTTTATTTTATTCGGTTTTTGTACACCTGACAATTTTTTTTTGCACCATATACCTTTTCAACTTTCCAAATTCACCATATATGGATATACCCTCCACTTTTCAAAAAAATACATCCAATTACCCTTTTATTGACTGACGGTGTTAGACTTTCTTTGGTCATTAGGCCTTAACTCTCTCCTAACTCTAATTAACTAACCTAAATCAAACACTAATCCTAATTTATTACACTAACTTGGACCCTAGCCTTAAACAACCCTCCCACATCCCTTACTCCCCACTACCCCATCACCCCTCACCACCACCTCTTCACCACCACCCCTTCCCCTTCTCCCGCTGACCCCCCTTCCCCCCGCTGACCCCCTCCCTGCCGACGACCTGTCGCGAACCCCCTCCCCAACTGTTGTCGGCCTATCACAACCCCCATCCCCTTCCCCAGCAAACGCTGCACAAACCCCTCCCCATCCCCCGCAAACGCCACGTAACCCCCTCCCCTTCCCTCGCAAACGCTGCACAACCCCCTCCCCTTCCCTCGCAAACGCCGCACAACCCCCTCCCCTTCCCCCCAAATGAAAAAAAAATCGATGATTTGAAGGGGTTTCAAGTGCGAGGATTTGAAGGGGTTTCAGGGGTGCGCGAAGGGAAGCTAAGGGGAGGGGGTTGTGCGACGGCTGTGGGGAAGTGGAAGGGAGGGGGCTATGCGACTACATGGAAAGGGGAGAGGAAGGGGGATGCATGACTAGTGGGGAAGGGAAAGGGGATGGGTGGTAGGGCAGTGGGTAGCTAGGGGTAAGGGGTGGTGGTTAGGTTTAGGGTATTAGATTAGGGATTAGAGTTAGGGTTTGGCTTAGGTTTAGGTTAGTTAATTAGGGTTAAGGGGGATTAGGACATAATGACTAACAGAAGTCTAACACTGTTAGTTATTAGGGCAACTTGCAAGGGTATCAGTGCAAAAAAAAATCAAGGGTATTTTGTGAAAAAATCGTATTTTATTTAAGGTTATATTACCTAGATGATCTATTATTGTTGTTTAGGTGCACAATGTTTACATCATTATATGATCGCATGTTGGATTGTTCTTGTGATGAACCATACTCGGCGAAAGACCAAGTAGTGGCGCGTGTGGATGGTCGGATGGAGGAAGAGAAAGAAGAGCTTGGGAGCTACAAAAGTTGTGATTCATAATATTCCTAGTAACCTTTATCCTGATTCTTCATTCGTAACCGACTCTTTTAAATCACCCTAAAAATCTAATTTTTAATCAGAGAACTCTGCTCACTTCTCCCTCATTATCACACCATTTTCAAACCTCAAAGGAGATAAAATAATTTTGTTTACTTCGCAAAATAATTTCTACACTTGTCTTTTCTTTTCAGCATCATCTTAGAACTGTTGATAATTTGTTCCTGGGATGCTAGGAAGAGATTGGACGACGAGAATCCCTCGCACGAAGAGCACGCCTAGTATACACAAGTTTTTGCACACTACCCGACGTCTCAGGTAACTGGCAATAACGCTAGTTGTTTGGGCCCATTTCTTGGACCAGCCCACCTATGGCAAAGTTACTAAAATACCCCTACATCTAGGGAAGCAAATCCTCCACCAGCTGGAGATGACTAGAATACCCTCATTTAATGGGGCTCCTCTCCTCTATAAATAGGGGTTGTCTCATCAGACAAAGGTACGCAGTTCTAAGCTACAAAAACGAGAGCATCTCTCTCTAGACTGATCCCTTTCTCTCTCTACCTCAATCATCAACTGACTTGAGCGTCGGAGGGGCGATCCCGGGACCACCCCCGGGGTAGGCTAACCTTGTTTTGCAGGATTCCGGCGTACGGACAACGGAGCTCAGACGTACCTTCTTGGGGCCCATATCAAGTTTCTCAGCACACATCAACACTTGTGATTACCCTCAATTTCTTAGCAGAAACAATTTGGCGCCGTCTGTGGGGAAAGTATAAGAAGTTACTTCGCCACCACTCAGCAAGATTCACCTTGTTGCTACTCAGCAAAATCACCTCATTGCTGCTCAGCAATGGCCCCAACCATGAAGACATGCTCCCAAGCCAACCGTTTCCGGAGAGCTCAAGCAACCCATATGCACCTATGGTGCTATCCCTCTATTCGAATGATGAGGATTCAACCCCAATGGAGAATCCACTACGGAGTCAGTCATCCCGCAACAGCAGGTCAGATATGAATAGCTGACCCAATGCCCATAACTTCAACAAACGTCACCTTGATTGCATCTCATCTTCAACAAACTCTCCAGCAAAGTCGGATGTGTATGGTTTCCACTCGTCGTGAGGAGATCATTCTTCCTTCTTGAGATGGTCAGCCTAACCGGCTAGGGCCTAAATAGAGGGAAGGACCGCGTCAACCCCCAAAGGGCAAAATCTGTTATCACTCGGAAGAGGTTGTATTGAAGAACACAACCCATGAAAACTGATCTGAACGAGGGGTATGGTGACTCAGAACCGTAAAACTTCTCCAGAATAAGAAGTGGCACCCTCGAATTTATGATGGAGTTCGGCCAGATGTGCCTATTCATCATCAAAGGCACCAACTGATCAACGGTACCTACTCCTTCGATGTACCCACTCATCCTTGGGTACTTGCTCATCCTTGGGTGCTTGCTCAGCCGAGACATCTACTCGGCCTCAGATGCCTACTCAACTTATGAGAAATTTATCTCAGCTTCAAAGGCACACTATCAAAAGCCTTGCATCACCCAGATCAGTCCAGCAAAACTAAGACTATCAAGCCAATAGAGGCGAGCAAAAGGAGGCTCAAAAGGCTAGAATTTCGCCATGACACCTCCTCAGTCAGGAGGGGGAAATCTCACTAACATAGCCAAAAATGGCTAAGTACAACATACCGGAGTATTCATGACGTCAAAAGGGCGAAGCTCAAATAGACCCATATCCTCCATATCTGGACCCGCTCGGTCACTAGGAGACCCCTTCTCCTTTGCTGAGTCACTCATACTTAGCGGCATACTCATTCAAGCTAAGTACTTAAATTGGCGCCCACTCGGACGACATGTGGCTCATTAGTCCC
This sequence comes from Beta vulgaris subsp. vulgaris, assembly GCF_026745355.1. Classification (NCBI taxonomy): domain Eukaryota; kingdom Viridiplantae; phylum Streptophyta; class Magnoliopsida; order Caryophyllales; family Amaranthaceae; genus Beta; species Beta vulgaris. The sequence continues at coordinate 9,741,116 of NC_079206.1, forward strand.
TTATCCGAGTGGCATCCGACCCGCTCAGCTGATAGGAGACCCTCTCTTCTTCGTCGAACCGCCCTAATACTTAAGCCAAATTTAGGCTAAGTAATTCACTGATACCTGCTCGGACAGGGACCCGGTCGGCCATCTTGTATTGAACATAACTTGAAGCGAGGCACAATCTCGGCCAAGGGAGCTGCTCGGGCAAACATACTTTGCAAAAGTTCGATGGCGTTTCACCCCTCTGCCGGGCCCAGCAGGGTCCCCCAGGAACATGGATCTCTTGTTTTCCGCTGGACGATCGCCTTGGGAAGGAATGATGCTACCCTATCCGATCATCCAGCGTGGGGCTAATTGCTTGAACGCCTCAGCTGGTCAAATGAATACACTTGATGGAGGTGCGATGATGTTCGTCATCTCCTGAACAAAAACTTCTCCAACGGCACTCAAATATGGAGAAGCCTCCCCCGACTAATTTAGCCAATAAAACGGCTAAGTATCAGCAATTGGACCTACTCGGGATCGGAGTAGCGTCAGAAGAGCTCCTCGGGAAGCATGGATCTCCCTAGCTTTCCCGAGTCGAGAATCTCCATCATGGGTACCTCCTCAGTTAGAAAAGGAGCGTCCCACTTAGTCGAAAAACGGCTAAGTATCAATAATTGGACGAACTCGAGATCTGAGTAGCGTCGCGAAGACCTCCTCGGGAAGCATGGGTCTCCCTAGCTTCCCCGAGTCGAGAAGCTCCATCACTAGCACCTCCTCAGTCATAAGAGGAGCGTCCTAACTAACTTAGTCGAAAAACGGCTAAGTGTCAACGACTAGACCTACTCGAGAGTCGAGTAGCGTCGCAAGACCTCCTCGGCCAAACATGGGGCTCATTAGCCTCCCGAGTCGAGCATATCTCGCGGTACCTCCTCGGCTAGACCAGGAGTACCCTACCACTTAGCGAAAATAGCTAAGTGCAAACAAATTCACCTCCTCGGCAAACATGGGGCTCATTAGCCTCCCGAGTCGAGCGTGCAAACAAATTCACCTCCTCGGACAAACATGGGGCTCATTAGCCTCCCGAGTCGAGCGTGCGAACAAATTCACCTCCTCGGACAAACATGGGCTCATTAGCCTCCCGAGTCGAGCGTGCAAACAAATTCACCTCCTCGGACAAACATGGGGCTCATTAGCCTCCCGAGTCGAGCGTGCAAACAAAATCACCTCCTCGGCAAACATGGGGCTCATTAGCCTCCCGAGTCGATGACCAGGAGTACCCTACCACTTAGCGAAAATAGCTAAGTGCAAACAAATTCACCTCCTCGACAAACATGGGGCTCATTAGCCTCCCGAGTCGAGCGTGCAAACAAATTCACCTCCTCGGACAAACATGGGGCTCATTAGCCTCCCGAGTCGAGCGTGCGAACAAATTCACCTCGGACAAACATGGGGCTCATTAGCCTCCCGAGTCGAGCGTGCAAACAAATTCACCTCCTCGGACAATCATGGGGCTCATTAGCCTCCCGAGTCGAGCGTGCAAACAAAATCACCTCCTCGGCAAACATGGGGCCCATTAGCCTCCCGAGTCGATGACCAGGAGTACCCTACCACTTAGCGAAAATAGCTAAGTGCAAACAAATTCACCTCCTCGGCAAACATGGGGCTCATTAGCCTCCCGAGTCGAGCGTGCGAACAAATTCACCTCCTCGGACAAACATGGGGCTCATTAGCCTCCCGAGTCGAGCGTGCGAACAAATTCACCTCCTCGGACAAACATGGGGCTCATTAGCCTCCCGAGTCGAGCGTGCAAACAAAATCACCTCCTCGGACAAACATGGGGCTCATTAGCCTCCCGAGTCGAGCGTGCAAACAAAATCACCTCCTCGGCCAAACATGGGGCTCATTAGCCTCCCGAGTCGAGCGTGCAAACAAAATCACCTCCTCGGCCAAACATGGGGCTCATTAGCCTCCCGAGTCGATCGTGCAAACAAAATCACCTCCTCGGCCAAACATGGGGCTCATTAGCCTCCCGAGTCGATCGTGCAAACAAGTTCACCTCCTCGGTCAAACATGGGGCTCATTAGCCTCCCGAGTCGATCGTGCAAACAAGATCACCTCCTCGGCCAAACATGGGGCTCATTAGCCTCCCGAGTCGATCGTGCAAACAAGTTCACCTCCTCGGCCAAACATGGGGCTCATTAGCCTCCCGAGTCGATCGTGCAAACAAATCACCTCCTCGGCCAAACATGGGGCTCATTAGCCTCCCGAGTCGATCGTGCAAACAAAATCACCTCCTCGGCCAAACATGGGGCTCATTAGCCTCCCGAGTCGATCGTGCAAACAAAATCACCTCCTCGGCCAAACATGGGGCTCATTAGCCTCCCGAGTCGATCGTGCAAACAAGTTCACCTCCTCGGCCAAACATGGGGCTCATTAGCCTCCCGAGTCGATCGTACAAACAAGTTCACCTCCTCGGCCAAACATGGGGCTCATTTGCCTCCCGAGTCGATCGTGCAAACAAAATCACCTCCTCGGCCAAACATGGGGCTCATTAGCCTCCCGAGTCGATCGTGCAAACAAATTCACCTCCTCGGCTAAACATGGGGCTCATTAGCCTCCCGAGTCGAGCGTGTATCTTGCGGTACCTCCTCGGCTAGGCCAGGAGTACCCTACCACTTAGCGAAAATAATTAAGTGCAAACAAATCGAGTCGCTCGGCCACTAGGAGACCCTCTCTCCTTTGACGAGTCGCTCTCATACTTAGGCAAAAATCAAGCTAAGTACCTCAGGACACCCACTCGGACAGCATGGGGCTCATTAGCTCCTCATCCGAGTGGCGTCCGACCCGCTCAGCTTATTGGAAACCCGCTCGGCCACTAGGAGTAAGTCTCTCCTTTGACGAGTAACTCTCATACTTAGCCAAATTAGAGCTAAGTACTTCATGGCACCCACTCGGACAGGAGGGGACTCATTAGCTCCTCATCCGAGTGGCGTCCGGCCCGCTCGGCTTATTGGAGACCTGCTCGGCCACTAGGAGGCCCCCTCTCCTTTGGCGAATCGCTCTTATACTTAGCTAAAATCAAGCTAAAGTACTTCATGTGCCCCCACTCGGACAGCATGAGGCGCATTATTAGCTCCTCATCCGAGTGGCCTCGGATCCGTATAAAGACCTACTCAACCTGAGCACCTCCTCGGCCAGCAAAGCTCGAAGAGTTGCTCAGCCCACTCGGTCATGGCACTCGCTCGATCAAGGTACCTGGTCGGACTATGAAGCTGATCGGATGTAGGCGCACCCGGTCAAAAACTCATCAAAGCACCCGAAGGCACCGGGTCGGCCTCTTAACCAAAGCACCTAATCTGCCACTCGACCATGCATCCACTCGGCTAGGCCAAGGGACCAGCTCGGCCAAGGGAGCTCGGGTATTATTATAGCTCGGCCAAGGGAGCTCGGCCATTATTATAGCTCGGCCAATGGAGCTCGACTAAAGGACCAGCTCGGCACGAGAAAGCTGCTTGCCTCGACTCGAGGGAGTTGCTCGGCTCGGTCGGCCAGCACCTGCTCGGCCAAGGGAGTTGCTTGGCTCGATCGACCAGCACCTGCTCGGCCAAGGGAGTTGCTCGGCCAGCACCTGCTCGGCCAGCAAGACCTGCTCGGACACAAGGCCTGCTGGGCAGCTCGGCCCTAAGAAGAGCAGCTCGGCCAGCCTCGGCCATCAACTGCTCGGCCAGCCTCGGCCAGCACCTGCTCGGCCAGCCTCGGCCATCACCTGCTCGGCCAGCCTCGGTCAACACCTGCTCGGCCAGCCCTAGCAAAACCTACTCAGCGCATACCCCTGCTCGGCCAGCAACAAGGCCACTTGCTCGGTCGCCTCCATAGCACCTGCTCGTGATTGGTTAATCCTAGCGCCCGCTTGGGTCCCGTTCAACATCGGCAAAAAGGCGATCACCTTATTCCGCCAATCAACCGAGCTAAAATGGCGATTTCTACTTCGATTACTTGGCGTGGGGCTAATTGTTTGGGCCCATTTCTTGGACCAGCCCACCTATGGCAAAGTTACTAAAATACCCCTACATCTAGGGAAGCAAATCCTCCATCAGCTGGAGATGACTAGAATACCCTCATTTATTAGGGACCCTCTCCTCTATAAATAGGGGTTGTCTCATCAGACAAAGGTACGCAGTTCTAAGCTACAAAAACGAGAGCATCTCTCTCTACACTGATCACTTTCTCTCTCTACCTCAATCATCAACTGACTTGAGCGTCGGAGGGGCGATCCCGGGACCACCCCCGGGGTAGGCTAACCTTGTTTTGCAGGATTCCGGCGTACGGACAACGGAGCTCAGACGTACCTTCTTGGGGCCCATATCAAGTTTCTCAGCACACATCAACACTTGTGATTACCCTCAATTTCTTAGCAGAAACACTAGTTATTACGACAATTTTAGGATAAGGATTAATGGTTAGGAAATGTTTTAGATTTTGTTTATATAATTAATTTAGAAATTTTGTATTTATATGTTCAAGTAAGTCTGCGCCGTGTGTGTTATGATGTTTTGGAGGAAGAATTTTGTTTGTGGTTTGTTGTTGTAAATATTTTTGAAACGTAGATGCATAAGTATTGTGCTTGTAGGTTGTTTTTAAATAAGCTAATATTTTTAAGCTTTGTATGGATAATGTATTATGATTTTGATGCAAGATTTGCTATATTATTGAATTGCATATGCTAGTATGAGATTCGTAGTGTTGTTCTTGTGTCTAATTGTGGTTTGATTCTAGTCTAAAATTTGTATCATTCATTTTATTTATTTTTCATGAATATTGGACAAATTTGGGATACTGTCTCCCCGGTGAAGTGGTGAAAGTTATTGTTTTAGCCGCATGATTGTTGTGCCAATGTGCAAGTTGATGAGTTAAATGCACGAATCCCTCACTGAACGCTTGCTCTTGCGACGCGCAAATTAGATCTTGCACCGAGGTGTAGGATGAGCATCCTACACCTTGGCCAAAACTACGTCGTTTTGATGGTTTTAGGAGAGCCAAAATTTGGCAGGCTTTTGGCAGTATTTTTGAAAGTGGGCCAGCTCTTTCTCTCTCATCACTCACTCATTCCCTCTCTTTCTCTCTCATTTATTATTCAAGAACCATTTCAATTCTCTCTCTCATTTATTTTGTTCTTCATTTATTTCTCCCTTATTTTCATTCATTTCTATTATAAATTTCCAAATGTTGATATTTAGTTTTATATTCTGTTTTGCATTTTTAAAACTTTTTTTAATGTACAAATGCATATGGTTTAATGTACAATAATATACGAGTGTACATTTGGGGATTTTCAGTGATCAAAGTAATGACCATCAGTGTACATTGTGATTTATCCTTATTTACGTTGGTTGCGGTACCTTTTTTTTATTATTAGCTCCACCTGCAGTTGCATGTACATGCACGTACCTTGCATGTACACTTTGTTGACATTCATGTACATTAACTGGGTTACAATCATGTTGATATGTGTTAACCTTTTGTTCTAGTACCCATATTGAGTTTTTTTTTGTTTTGTTTGTGTCTATAGAATATGTTATGCATGCATGTTCGTGAAGCTAATGTATATTTAGTCATACACAGTGATCATTAACGCAATTTTAATGTACACAGAACAAAGTCAGCTCTATAAAATAACTTGAACATCCAGTCATAACAACATTGTACATTCAGGCTTAGTAGTTGAACAATCTTGCTAGAATATTTGTACATTGAGTCATATCCAGTGAACATTCAATCAAACAATAATGTATCCTTATTTTCAGTGATCAAAGTAATGATCATCAGTGTACATTGTGATTCGTGATTTATCCTTATTTACGTTGGTTGCGGTTATTATTAGCTCCACATACAGTTGCATGTACATGCACGTACCTTGCATGTACACTTTGTTGACATTCATGTACATTAACTGGGTTACAATCATATTGTTATGTGTTGACCATTTGTTTTAATACCCATATTGAGTTTTTTTTTGTGGCACCTGGAGCACTATGAGGTATATGATTGTAATTGTACATATTGAATTTCATTAATGAACAAACATCAACACACCAGTGTACAAATATTGCAAATTACTCACTTGACATCAGCTTTAGGAATTGGGTTACTTTTATTCTATTATGTTTCTTTGTACATTCTTGGCTTCGTGGTTGTTCATTAACAAAATCAAAATGTACAATGACACCCCCCCCATAAAATCGTCAATAACACACAATGAACAATAATAGACATCCAAAGTATAATCCTTGTGATATAGTGAACAATGTGATAACACATAATGAACAAATAACAGACATTCAAAGTAGAGGTTCAGATATTTCTTCAGATTTTTTCCCTTTGTTCTCAAAAGGGTGGCCAATGGTATTTCTTTACGTTGTGTTCTTGCAACCTCAAAAAAATTTAGTAATTAGAGGATGAAATTTAAAAAACGAAATCATTAAACATGGAAGGAGGTTGAGTGTGGAAAAGAGAGAAGTGGTGAACAGTATATGGGGGGAAATGATGGCAGTTGACATCAAATCAGTTATTAAACGGTGAACGGTAACTGTCAAATCATTTACTTTTTGAATTTTCGACATGTACATTGGATGTAAGGGGAATGTACATTGGCTGTCAAATCAATTACTTTTTGCATGATGAATGGTGCGTTTTATTCTCCTTGCCTTGCGTTTTGGAGCTGGTGACCTCCGTCCACCATCTACGCATTGCTTGCGACGATTTTGCGTTGAGGCCACACTCTTGCACGGATCACAGCACGTCGGTGGCAGAATCAAGTTTGCCAGTTTTTGTGTGGCTTTGTGTAGAGGTGTTCATGTTGGATAAACCGATCCATTCCAGAATTTTGGATCGGGAGAAATGTGATACGAATCCAATCGAAAGAAACAAATATTCGAATTCTGATTTGAAATTTCATATTAGATCGAATATGATATCTGGAAACTAACATAATGAATTTTTCAAAGGAAAATATCATAATATAAGTTTCGGAATGGATCATTGGATATTTGGGATATCCGTTCTTGAAAATAGAATATTTTGAATCGGATATCTGAAAAAATCGGAAAAAAAAACAATGTTACGAATATTTTTTAGATACCATGATATGAAATTTTTTGATTCGTATCCGATTTACTGGATCTGATAGACCATATCACGAATCAAATCAACCGGGTCACATATCAAATCAACCAGATTGAATATATATGAACACCCCTAGTTTTCTAAACGTTCAAAATTATTGTCCTTGTGAATGTGTTGTTTATTAAATTTTGGAATTTATTAGTGTTATATATGACTATGTCCTAAGGTGAATTATTTATTTTTGATATGTGTTGGTTAAGATCAAAAGTACATTGATAATTGTTTGTGTTATAATAATGTTATTGAGTTATTTGAATTAATATCTAAAAGGTTGACGATATAGTTGTCGAAGGAGAAAAATACTGTATTTAGTATTGTTTTGCCGAAAGTCATATATCGGGGGTATTATAATTGTTGTTGTAACTAACCTTGTAATAATACCCAAACTCAGACAACGAGGTGTGATAGGTGAATATGTGCTATGTTGTACTTTTTATGTTTATATATGTTAAAGGAGATAATTTATTTATAGATTTCATTTTCAAAATTGTTCGATTTTGGAACTTTTGATGTTACTATTCCTATGTTCAGAAGAATACAAATTTTTGTGATGAATCGAGTTATTAGTTAGGTTCTCGATCCTAGTTTTTCTGCAAATTTGGGTGTAGGGCCATATGGGCATCCTTATTGTTGTTTTGTTTTGAAGAATTGTTGATATAAATTTATAAATTGATATTTTAATTTGAGATGTAAGATATCCGGTGGAATAGATGTAACCCCTGGTAAAAAACATGCCAACCACCTAAGTTGCGATGTATGAGTATTACTTGGGTTAATTGTTGTCGTTTGAGGGGTCGAGAAGTTCTAAATTGGGTACTGTCCCACAACGGTTTTTGATCACTTCTTTAAATAGGCAGTATATATGGAATGTTAGCCCATGCCCCATAGGCTGTCTGGAGGTTGAGATTTGACAAAACTTTGAAAGAGCATTGCGATTAATTGGCATTTCATTGTTGGTTTTGAATGGCTTTTCGAGTTGCTATTAATTTGTTTCAAAGGTTATTTTCTGATAAATCATGTATTTCCATTATTATTTCTTTGACCTTTTTATTTGTGAATTGAATTATATAGCATATTTGTGTGATTTAATTCATGTAATATGGTTTCTTAACGGTTAAATCTTACTAATGCTATCTTGATTCAATTTGTCCTGGAAGGACTACTAGTTACTCCTCATTTATTTTAGAATATTTGTTGTTTTTATATGCTTTTGTAGATTAAGTTGAAAACTAGAATGATCACAATTTGAACTTGAGAAGTGAGGATAGGAGTATGACTATGTTTTTTGTATTTAGTCGTTTGTGGATGATAATTGTAATGGTTTCAGGAGGTCTTTTAGCCTATCAGGTGTTAAGTATCTTTGATTATATTTTGTGGTTATTTTGCCATGTGGAGTTTGAATATTATTTTTCTATGTTTGGTTTTTGAGGTCTCTTTGCCTCACTAGTTGACTTTATGATTTTTTTTATTAGAAATGTTACTTTTTATAATAATGATGACTTCTTGAACTTTTAGAGCGACATATCCGTCTCAATGATATTTCTATTGTTGTCTATTTATTATATTTGGTTGTCCATTTCATTATATCTTATTTGTATAAAGAAAGATAGAATATTCGACGCAAGAATTTAGAAAAACCACACCTAAAAATAAAAATAGATTTTTTCTTGTAAGAAAAATTAAGTTTGTGATTTCTTTTTGCAAATTATGTTTTAGAACTTTTATTCACAAAATTAAACTTTGAAAAAGTTTTTTGAAACAAATTTTCTTCCTTTTAAAACAACTAAAATTATAAGTGTTTTATTTATTTTAGAACGAAGTAACGAAATATTCAAATTACGAGGTCTAGTCTGGATAATGACACTAGACTAGTAGACCTCTCTAGTCTCTCCTCACACACAGAGACAACACTCTCTCTCCTCACACAGCAGCGTTTAGTAGTTTTGTCTGTATCTGCAGCAGTGGGATGAATGTTGGAAGCATAGGAAGCATAAACACATAATCTTCAAAACCCCCTCAATTCATCAAAACTCTTTAAATTTTAAAAACAATTACAAATACTAGTGAAGCAGAAAGCTGAATAGTTGACATTGGCGGCCACCGCTAAGCTCAACCCTCTTTCTCTCTCTCTCCAATATAAAACCAAAAACAGGAGCAACCCAAAAAAAATAACAAAAAACAGAGCTCAGAAGGTCTGAAAGAAAACCTTTTTCTGAAGTATTGGTAATTTAAGAGAGAAAAATTATTAATTTCTTCTGTTCAAACTGAACAACATTTTTTTTTTTGTTCAGAAAAAGAGTACCTAATTCTTTTGGATTTCTCTTTGCATTTTTAAAACAAAAATGGCAAGTGGAAATAGAACTGGGTATGGAAATTGGGAATTGGACAAAGGTGAGATAAATTTAGATTATTGTGATGTTGGTTTAGGTTTAAAGTTACCATGGCAACAACAACAACAACAACAACAACAACAACAACATCAACAACAACAACAACAACAACAACAACAGTCATCTTTTTCAAGTGGAAGAGATTCAATTACTGCAGTTCCATGGCTTCAAACTCGTCAAAATCGTCAAGAAAACAGAAGTTCAAGTCCTACAATTTCTGGGTTTCATCAAATTTCTCGATTTGGTAATTTACACAATTGATTTTCAATTGGGTCTTTTTTATTTATCTTTATACAATGGTAAAAATCTAATCTTTGGGTAATATTTTTTTTTTGTTAGGAGATGGAGGAAGATTGACATTTACAGCAGGACAAAGGCAAGAATTAGAGAGACAAACAATTATATACAAATATATGATGGCTTCTATGCCTGTACCACCTGAACTCTTAATTCCTCTCTCAAAATACCCATCTTCTACAATTACAACATCATCATCAACATCTTCTGGTTAGTTTCATTTCATTGTATTTCATTTAAAAGATTCTACCTTTATAATTTATAAAATTTAATAGAATTATGATTTTTGGGTGTGAAAAATGAATGAAGAAGTAGTGAGAAAAACAGGGGTGGAAATGAGATATGTAACAGGAAGAGGAGGTGATCCAGAACCATGGAGGTGTAGAAGAACAGATGGTAAGAAATGGAGATGTTCAAGAGATGTAGCACCTGACCAAAAATACTGTGAAAGACATTCTCACAAAGGCCGTCCTTCTCGTTCAAGAAAGCCTGTGGAATCATCATCATCACCTTCACCTTCTATTCTCTCTCCTCCACTTCCACTTACTACTACTACTACTAATACTACAACTCCTTCTGTAACAACTTCTAACCCTATTGTCTTCACTCCTTTTGCTATCCCTAAACCCTCTTCTTCTTCCTTTGACTTGCCTTCTCCTTCCCAGTTCAACTCTCTTCCCAGGTATATATCTCTTTCCTTGTTATTTTTCAAGTCCGAGGAATTGTAGTGATGTAGACGGGATTCGATTATAAGGGTTATTAGTAAAACACTAAATTTTAGTTTTATTTTAAGTATTCTATATTTATTGTTGATTATGATATTTGGGTATTTAATTATTTGATTATCGAGTATGCTAGCGAGTTTAGTTGGTAAAGTTATGCGGAGATGGTATTAAGAATTGAATATTGTCTACACTATGTGGCTTTTCTATATACCTAAAGAAATGTTCTTGAATCTTATAGGATCTTACTTTGGTGTTTTTTTTTTTAATTTGAATTGTTGATTTGATTTGGGTGCCATAGGTCATAATCAGTTTAATTCATGCATTAAATGATCCTGACTGTTATCCATTTGGACTATATCTGGGGAAATGAGAATAAGGAGTAGTGAGTGAATTTATTTTAGGGGTTTCTGTTTTTGTGGTAGGTCATAGGAGTATTTTGTTTTTTCATGTGTAAATGATGTTTGGTGAAGGTGGGGGATAACAATTTTCACATTTGTGGAGGGGGTTTGAGTTGGGATTTCTTTTGAGTGTTTTGACTTAAAACTTTCCCTTTTGGTTATAAAAATGCAACTTTAGGTACCCAGATTGGTTCATGAAGAAGGATGTTGCACCACCTAATGCTACTACTGCTCCTGCTTGTCTTTATACACAACAAATAGGTGAGACAAGAGCATCAGCTGTTGATGATCATCAAAGTTGCCTCCTTTCTAGGCCTTTTATTGATGCTTGGTCTTTAGGTGATCATGTTGATCCTAAAGATGCTACTAATACTATTGATAATGATAACAATAGTATTACTACTAACAAATGTCCTACCCCTTCCTCTCCACTTAATTCCATTTTACCCCTTACATTGTCTATGTCCGCCGGGTTTGATCACGATCACGATCACCATACCTCAGACGACAACACGAAAGACCATCTCGAGCGGTCTTCGTTATCTTCGGCATCTCATCATCATCATCATCAGCCATTCAATTGGATGAACTCGTGGATTAGTTCGCCACCTGGTGGTCCGTTGGCCGAGGCATTGTGCCTTGGGATATCTGGAGCAGGGAATGGAAGAATGGGTAGTCATTCAGATGATCAGTTGGTGTCACCACATGGACATAGCACAAGCTCTAGCACCACTACTCTGGGATAGCAACCTCACATTAGTGCAAGTCCACTGGTTCATCACTAGCTAGCTAGCTAGCAATCTGTTGATTCTTTTGTAGGCTGGAGTCAATCTTTTAAGAGTTTTGGGTAATAGATAAAGGGGAAAAAAACCACTTTTAAAAGTAAAGCTGTTTATATTGTATCTTTATTTTGTGGTTCTCTATTTCTGTCATGGTGTATTCTCCTGTTTTAGCTATGATGGACAGTGGAGATGCTGTATTGCATTAATCATCTGTCACTTTCAGTAATTTGGCCTAATTTCCTTTCTGTTACCTATGTGGCTATATCTATCAGACTATCAGTCTATATGCTGAGACCTCTACTGTTCATTGCATCACTACTATGAATTTTTTTGGAATTTGTTTGTGACAACCTAGGCTATGTTTAGTTCACTTAATTGTTTGTTGACATGAACAAAGTCAGGAAAAACCTTTGAAATTATTTCAATATTGTATTTTTTTGATTTGAACTTATCTGATCTAATCTGAACTTATTTTTTTTAATTTGATATGATTTTATTTTTTCTGATCTGATTTGAAGTAAGCAAAAATAAGGTAAACTGAACATAGTCTTAGTGATGACAATTTGTCGGGCCGGGTCGGGCCACCATGACCTAGAATTGGATTGTGGGTGGGATTTTTAAGGGTTGTGGGCCAGATAGGTTAGGCATTCAGATGAGTTCTTGCCTCTATCTGGTTTTTCATGTATAAAGATTAATATAGTCGTTACTTGTTAGGCATTTACTTGTGTGGGTGAGAATTATATGTGAGTTCAATGGTTGAAACGTTGACCTTTCAACTTTATGGTTGGAGTTTTTGTGGATATTTGCTGTAGGGTTGACCTTGGTTGTGTTAGTAAATTTCCGAATCGATTTTTTTTACTTGTGTGGGCTGTATTCAGCACTTTTTGTTACCGGACCAATATGGGCTGGGCTGTGGGTATTGTCAGTTTTTGAGCGGGTTGGTGACAGGCCTAGCCTGGTGGCTCTGGGGAGCGAGTGGGCAAGGGTGGGCTGGACTGATCTGGCCCAGAAGTCATCTGTAAGTACTCACAAGACTCTAAACTTGAAAGTTGATCTCAACAAAAGAAAAAAGTCACGATAATCTTTTTCTTTAAATAAGCTTTGTTTATTTGTCATTTTCAATTTTAATATTAGTCCCATCTCCTATCCTGTCGTTTATACACAAACAAATAAGTACATTGACTTCTCTACTAATACATCAAAGTTGATAACTTTTTATAATGAATTAAGTTCAGTCAGCTATCGGTATGAACAATAATTGCAAAGTACCAGGAGATATAGAACATACTTTTGGGATATTTTTTGAATAATATGGTAACATATTTAAATAGAGACAGTATGATTTGATTATCATGGGAATATCATGATTGACAATATTTAAGGTATTAGTCTCCCGTCAAAAAAAAAAAAGTATTAGCCACTCTTGAAAGCAGTGGCGGATCCAGGATTTGATCCACGTGGGTTCGAATTACTTTGAGAAAAACGTGAGATATATGCATTAATAATTTGTCTATGCATTAACAATTATATAATATTTATCGGAGCATTTAAAAAATATAGATGTACAAAAGGATAACTAAATCCTCTTCTTTTTGGAAGAAACATAAATTTAACTATCTAGCTAGGTATGAACTATTTCCAAATTAAAAATCGGAAGACAAAAAGTTCAAAAGTAATATGTAGAATCATGGTCAGGAATTATTTTTGGTATTATCTAAAAATAATTAAGAAGGAAAAATTTGATGTGAATAATCCAACTTTATGTTTTCATATTTTGGGATCGTTATCATAATAATCCAAACTCTTTTCTGCTTTGCCGTTATAGCATCACGAATACATTTTGAGTATTATATTTATATATATATATATAGGACGTTGTTGACTTCATATGGAGTATTTCGTTTAGATAGTACTTGAACTTGTGTGTTTCGAAAATTATAAAAAATTGAGATTATTATAAGATAGATAAAAGTTGGGGTTAAGTAAATACTCTACAAAACTTAAAATTCAAACGAAACTAAAAAGTACAACTCTATATAAATAAAAAATAAAAGGAAAAAAAAGTAAAGTTGAGTATAGAAGGAAAAATAATAATGAATGAGAAGCAATAATTTTGGGGACTCGAGATTGCCAACAGGAAAAAAAAATGGAAAGGGGGAAAAAGAGAAAAATAATGTAGAGGAATCCTCTTTAGGATTCGAACCTGCGCGTTGGTAGGCAAGAGCCAAAGCTTGCGGCCCAACCACCATTGAGCCAAATATCAAAACTCTGATAAAAGACCGCGCAGAACAATTATATTAGATCTTTTGTTTCGGTATTCTGTCGAATTTCCTTTTTTTCTCCGGATTTTCGTGGGTTCAGTTGAAGCCACTGAACCCACGCTAGATCCGCCCCTGCTTGAAAGTGACTCTACATATTATACTTTTTCTTGGCTTCCTTTCGAAAATCGGTAGTAAGATGAATTTTTCTTTGGGCTGCCTTTGTATAGGGCCATTCATCCAGATGCTCCCACAAGCCCCAAATCCCCCTCCTTTTTCCAACAATATTGAAATTTTGCTTCCATCAAGATTTAAACCTTGGTCTTCCTTGTAGGAGATAGAAAGTCATACCATTAGACCCAAGGATCCTTAGTACTCTGCATATTATACTTATTTGAACGATAAATAGCATTATAGTGTAAAATATTGAAGGTGTTACTCAATACGACAAAGAAGTCACAATACATACACATACTTCCATTGTGATTTTGTTTTTTTAATTAGGTAAAAAAAAATCATTTGACCTGCCTATATATAGAGCTTTTCATCATTTAAACCAATCCTAATTCTTACACTTTAATTTAACTATCGTGAGAATATGATTTAAAATACTGAAGGTATTACTGTATATGAAGAAAAAAAAAAGGTAACAATACATCCTTTTATTTACACCCTCTAAAAATTTCAAACACCATTAAATCATGATTGAAAATGTATTACCATTTCTTCTCTTTTGTGATAATTTTGAACGTTACATGCACAATCACTATTATAATTCTAGCAAGACATCATTTATATTGCCTATAATATATATATATGATGAAACTATTAAGGAATAATTAGAGAATATCCTTATTCTCTATTATGGTTATGTGAATCTAGGTAGTTAGTTTCAGTCAAATGTAATCTATCCTAGTCTAGAATTTTTTGCACGCGATGCGTGCTTGAATTTTTTTTGAACAGAAACTCAATTTTCTTCGACATAAGAGTCAAAATTTGAACATCATACATACGAATTATAATTGTTTTTAGTTGCAAAATTTGATTGGTTTAGTTTCTGTCACTTAAGTCTCTCACCATTCTTTTTGTTTTTTTTTTTTTACTTTTCAAAGTTAAATTCTATGAACAAAATAGATTTTTTTTTTTTTAATTTATTTATGATTTCTAATATTATAATTTTTTAGTTGATTTTTGAATTAAGTACAGTACTTCATAAATTGTAAAGAAAGTAGACACTTTGATTTTAAGTCAATTTTTTCATAGGTTGTAGTTTGTAAGTGATTTTTAAGTTTTTGTAAAGTTTTCTCATTTTAGTGATTTGCATAACGTAAATTATGCAATTTTATGATTTTAGTTGACTTGTGAGTGATTATTATAATTATATTTTTGATATTTTTGTTTGAAGTCCCCTTTGATTTGTAAGTGAATTTGTAATTTAGAATGGGAAGGGGGTAAGATAGTCTCTTCATTCGGGGACACCATAACTCCCCCCTTCCCTTATATAATAGAGATATGTTGTACTTTAATTCTTAAATGATATTTTATATAAACCTTTTTACCTTATAATTTATCGCTATTATATAATAGAAAAAATACGTCCAAATATATGTAAAAGTTTCATTATATATAGGAAACACTATAAAAAAAGTAAATAATTTTTTTCCTTGTCTAATTTCTAAATTCTGATTTCACTACAAATACACCTCTATTTTTTTTTAATCATGACCCACCATTAATTGTGAATGGTTCTTGAGAATAGTGATTTGTAAGTAAGTTTTTGTAAATGTTTTTGTATGTATTGACGTTATAGGTTATTAATTTTAGTTTGTATATTAATTTTAAGTTTTAATAAAGTTTCCTGATTATTTGAATGATTTGCGTGATTTTTATAACTTGATTTTTTCAATTGTATGGGTGATTTATAAAGTTTCTTCTTTTAAGTGATTTATGAGTGAGTGTTGTAAATTTATTTTCGGTATTTTGATTTTTGACATTCCTTTTGTAATTTAGAAAGAGAAGGGGGGCAAAATAGGCGTTTCAAAAGAGGACACCGTTGCTCCCCCCTTCCCTTATATAATAGAGATGATGAAACTATTAAGGAATAATTAGAGAATATCCTTATTCTCTATTATGGTTATGTGAATCTAGGTAGTTAGTTTCAGTCAAATGTAATCTATCCTAGTCTATGTTGTTATTTTGTATCCTTATACGTAGCATAGAAATAGCAAGCTGTTATCTTGCTTTGAAGACTTAGTCTGCTACTTATCTTCTTCTAGGTTAGTGTTAATTATGACTTGAAATCTTGTGAATGGCATAAGGCTGACTTTGAATGCACATATATCCCAATTTATAAATGGTTTTGATGTGATTCAAATTGGAGGTGATAGCTTGTTCAAAGATCTTTCCAATGATAGGTCATATGCGAAATTCCGATAAGAAACGAGAAAGTTACACTCGTTTTACGAATGACTGACGAAGCTGTTTCATACCGGGCTCGAAAACCCGCGGGCGCGGGCTATATCCCACGGGCGGGCATAACATCTGTGAGAATGGGGATGACTGGCCGCGCGGGCGCGGGGTACACCCTGCGGGTCGGGCGCTGAACGCGTATCTTGATATTTTTTCGTTCTTAAGTTATCTTTTAGGGTTTGTACGGGTTCCTTATGATTATAAAAAGGGCTCTTAGTATTCATTATTATTAACACAACTTATGAAATACTTTTAGCCTCTAGATTTAGGACTCTTGTATTATTATCTCTGATTTTCTCCATTATAGTGAAGAAGCTCTAATCCTCCACCTGTGGATGTAGGACAAATTTGACTGAACCACGTAAATCCTTGTGTTATTTGTTTGTTCATCTTTATAGTTTTCTCACCTTCATTATTTCATTGATTTTCTGTTCCGCATTAATCAAACTACAACACCTATTTCCTAACAAACTGGTATCAAGAGCTTGGTTGTTTTAAGATCTTAAGTGTTTATAGAAAAAGTTTGATTTTTTTCATTATGTCAATGAAATACAATATTGAGAAATTTGATAGGCAAGTAAATTTTGGCCTATGGCAATTAAAGATGAAAGCCATCCTGGTTCAAAGTGGTTGTTACAAGGCTTTGGTAGGTGCATCCAAAAAGCCTTCGGATATGACAGATGATCAGTGGGAGGATATGGATTTGAAGGCACTCTCAGCAATTCATTTAAGTCTATCTAATGAAGTTTTGAGAGAGGTTGCCAAAGAGACGACTGCTGCGAGTTTGTGGTTGAAGTTGGAGTCACTTTATATGACAAAATCTGTGACCAACCGTCTACTACTAAAATCTAGACTTCATGATCTCAGTCTAGAAGAAGGTAAACCGCTTGAGTCTCATTTAGATGAATTCTTCTCTATAATTATGGATTTGCAAAACATTGATGTTGAGATCGATGATGAGGATATGGCTATTAGGTTGTTGTGTTCTTTACCACCTTCGTATAAGCACTTTCGAGATACCTTATTATATGGTAAAAATGATTTGAGTTTGCAGGATGTTAAGGAGGCCTTAACTCAGAGAGATTTAATTGACAATAAATTAGTTAATAAATCTAATAATTCTGCCAACACAAATGCTTTGGCTGCTCATGGTGGAAAGAATTCAGGCAAAATCTGTAACTATTGTCATGTGAAGGGTCATATTAAATATGAGTGTTGGAAATTAAAGAAGAAAAATGGAGAAAGGTCCAATGAGGGTCAATCTGCAAATATTGCCGACGCTGTTTTTGATGATGATCTTGCACTTTAGGGTTACAAGATTTAGGGCTGCGGTTTCTACGATCTCTTTATGTTTGGTGCCCTTTTGAGATCTCTTGGTAAAACGAGAAACCGTGTGGATTTTGCTATGGAGTCTATGATAGATTGTTTTTAAGTTTGTAATAAAGTAACAATATTGGTTATGCATTAGATTTTGTTCTAGTTATGCTATTTCTTATCTCAAATTTGGTACTTTTGTGATTATTAAGTACTATTGCAATTTAGAAATTATTGTTGTCATTCAGTTTCTAGAATTGCTTTTAAGTTTGTTGTTGAGATGAAGAAGTGTTTGAAGAGAGTTTGGTCAATTTGAGGAATCATGCTTGGCGTTGGTGACTTTATACTCTCGATCTAGGCCATGTGATGGTTTTGTATACGGATTTTGTGTTCGAAGACGCATCGGTACACTAGTTATAGAAGATGTCCGTTCTGGATTGCCTACAATGGGTAGGTTTATGGAATTTTGTTTAAGGTGGAGGTTCTATGGTGTTTTTTGTTGTTGTTGAGCATCACTTCTTGGTTCAAGGTGGAGTTACCTTGTTTGATCGGTTTCAAGTCAAGGTGGAGATTTGTTAATTATGACTTGAAATCTTGTGAATGGCATAAGGCTGACTTTGAATGCACATATATCCCAATCTATAAATGGTTTTGATGTGATTCAAATTGGAGGTGATAGCTTGTTCAAAGATCTTTCCAATGATAGGTCATATGCCAAATTCCGATAAGAAACGAGAAGTTACGCCGTTTTCGAATGACTGACGAAGCTGGTTCATACGGGCTCGAAAACCCGCGGGCGCGGGCTATATCCCGCGGGCGGGCAGAACATCTGTGAGAATGGGGATGACTGGCCGCGCGGGCGCGGGGTACACCCTGCGGGTCAGGCGCTGAACGCGTATCTTGATATTTTTTCGTTCTTAAGTTATCTTTTAGCGTTTGTACGGGTTCCTTATGATTATAAAAAGGGCTCTTAGTGTTCATTATTATTAACACAACTTATGAAACACTTTTAGCCTCTAGATTTAGGACTCTTGTATTATTCTCTCTGATTTTCTCCATTATAGTGAAGAAGCTCTAATCCCCCATCTATGGATGTAGGTCAAATTTGACTGAACCACGTAAATCCTTGTGTTATTTGTTTGTTCATCTTTATAGTTTTCTCACCTTCATTATTTCATTGATTTTCTGTTCCGCATTAATCAAACTACAACACCTATTTCCTAACAGTTAGCTTTGTATGCCTATTTAAGGAGGCCTTATACTTCAATATTAATTCATTCAAAACCTATCACATATCTTATATGGTATCAAGCTTTTAGATCCTTTCATTTTTTTTCCCTCAACTCCATCAGCCATCATGGTACACGACACGGTCATGCCCAACCATGCTGATCCCTCCAAACCTTTTACTTTAATTCAAGTTCATAACTCCATTAAGTTAACTTCTACAAATTACATTGCTTGGAAAACTCATCTTCAAGCAACTCTACTAGGCTACGACCTATGGAAGTTTGTTGATGGCAGCTACCCCTCTCCTCCCGCCTCGATCACCGCTGATGGTGTTTCCGTGGCTAATCCCGCTGCCCTCACTTGGTTCCGCCAAGATCGCTTAGTGTTTGGCGCAATTGTTGGGCATTGCCTAGTTTGTGATTAGTCAAATCAAAAACATTAAACAGAAGTAGGTGGTGCTCTAATTAACATAAGGCTCTCTTGATTTTGATTAGCCTTTCAAGTTTCAACCTATAATTAATTACTCAAGATAAGACATTTGGATTGATTTGAGTACATTAACACTAGATATTAATCCTACTGAATAACATTAATAATATGATCCCCACCTTCTTAGATGAGTTGTTGAAGCAGGGGAAATTTCTCCCCCAGTTAAATCAGTGTAAGAAGAAGAACATGTGGTTCCTTTCTCAACACAATGCAAACCTTCTTGAACACTTCTGAAGCTTGGACTTCTTAAGTTCTGGCTAAAGCGACTATAGTCTGTGTAAATGCTGCCTTTATAGTGTGGCTCAGGAAGAGGAAATGACAGTCTTTTCTTCGCTGAACCGCCTCTTTCTCTATCTGATGTCGAATGTCTCTGCCTTGGTGTACTTTGAGTCCTAGCTCTAGCCTTTGCTGATTCTGTGGCTGCCATGTAGTTTGGTGTGGTTGCAGTTGGACAGCTTACGCGTAAGCTAGGGGTGTTTGCAGCTGAGTGGCTTCTAAACCCGGCCTTAGCACATCGCGGGCTTGCTGATTGAACTTGTCGTGGCCTTATCTCGTGTAAAAATGGGGTTGTGGGGCGCGTTGTATTGTTGAGGGGAGAGGAGGCAACATGTAGACTATGCCTTCTTGTACTTGGTGTCCTAAGGTGAGGTTGTAATGATTCCATTTCAATATCTTTTATAGCTTCTATTCTCTGTGTTGTTGTTAATCTGTTGTTATTCTCACTGTACTCTTTTGATTCTAACCATTGACTGAGCCATTCACTGTCCTTGTTTTCCTCATCATTCATACATGTTTTGCGGTCGAATCTTCGTATCTTGATATATATAGAAAAGAAACATCAATATATGAGATAATCACTAGCCCATATGACAATCTATTTAGAAAACTTTAAAGTTTTGTATTGATTGTGGATTGAACTGTGTATCTTTTAATTTATCAGTAAGTTATGTTCCTAGTTAGAAAAATAATTTGAGAAGAACAAAGTGATAGAATATAAATCTATTCTTGGGACTCCAATAATCACTTAAGCATTTGGTTGAGTTGGTCCTTTGACCCGAAGTTTAAAAGTGAAGTGACAAACCTGTTGAGATAAAGCATAGGCAAGGGCTTGTTCACGGTCTAAAGATGCATCCTTTCTGCTTTGCAATATGGCTTCAATATCTTCTATTGTGTACGAATTGACTTTGTATCGATCTTCGATGTTATGCTCATCTTCATACTATAAAACAAATTGTAGAACAGTGGCAGAGTCAAGGATTTCTGTCAGAAAAGCCAAGCCTTAAAAGTATTTCTTTAAGAAAGAGAGATAAATGCTCAAAAATTGGCAATGTCACGAAACAAAAGCAATGGAATTTAAAACCACTACTGCAAATATGAGTTGAGATCCTCTCTATTTTCTACAGAAATATATGGTCCATTTCCTAAATTAATGGTCGGAAATGTTTGGAAGGAGGAAATAGGGGGGAGTCTTCGGAATTATTTTTTAAAAAACTAGTTTAGGTGTTACGATCTTAAGATAGGAAATGGATGAAAAGAAATAGAAAGGATCCTAAGACTGTATATATGAGCGTCGGAAGAAAAATATGGAGATATTAACTATCTAACACCAGCATTCCTTTTAATAAATCTTCAAAAAGGCAAGAAGAGCTTACCATTGATTTCCTTTGGTGGATGTCTTTGTATTTGTCCCATAAGTTATTACTTTCAGCATACATTGACTTCCGGGTTTGATCATTCGAAAGCCTTGGTAGAGATTTTTCACGAATTTTAGCTTGTACACGAACAAGAGTTTGCATGCATTTTAGTGTTGTCTTTGCTTGCTTTCTCATGTTATGACCCCTCACTAATGCTTGAAGCTTCACAATACCCTTCAATGCGCGCAACGCTCGCCTTGCCTTCATTCAAGCAATCAGTATTAGGAAAATGGAACTAAATGACATAATAAACAATGTTCACCATCTGAGTACAGTAAACACTAACTAGTGCTACTTAAAGTCTAGTACAACATTAACAATGTCGTCGAAGTAGATGCAATAGGACGAGGTTGACTTCATTTAATATTCGATAAAAATCTAAAAGATTACAACATTGACACTTATAAATCAATAAAAATCATTTTTAATTCGATAAAGATATAACTACAAGTGTGTTTTTACCCATACACAGTTTTAAATTCAGTAAAAAATAAAGGTGAGTATCATGGAGCTTAATTAAGATTACTCTAAAACATAGTAAAGTTTCGTTCATATATTGAATGAAAAAGAAGCTTGATATTTTAGATTGATCATCATGTTTTCTAAAGAGAAACTATACAGATATTAGAGCAGAGATTAAAGAGCAAGATACTAAAGCTGAAAAACTATTTCCTAAAAGTATTTGTGCACCTAAAAATACAGGACACAATGTTTACTCGATCACCATACAAGCATACTCTATAAATTTGCCTTTTTGCCTTTTACACGCAAATTTAGAGCGTTATCAGGAAAATCTAGGACGTGATTTAACAAACAAGAAAATAAAACGAAGCAAAGATTATGAGACGGAAGGAGTACTTACTAAGTAGCCTCTGAAACATGTTTGAATAATTAAAGCAGCATAGTATTCTCTAGCCAAATACGCAGGTATTATTTCCTGAACTCTAACTCCTATGTGAGCAGTTGCCACAACAACTGCTTTAGCTGGTTTTTCATTGCTACTCACATTAGCCTCATAATGTTGATTATGACTTATAAGCTTTCTGAAAATCCATCTTCTTTTCTCTGTTTTCTGTGGAACACCAAAAATCATACCTAACATATGAATAATAGTTACAGAAAATTGTTAATTTGATTACATTTCATAAAAAAACATGCATAAAGCTATCACCTTTCCTTCATCTTCATCTTCTCTGGAAAATTCTTCTCTTCTTTTGCAGTTTTTCTTGGGAGATAATTTAGTAGGAGATCTGAAAACCTTTTTTACAGCACTAAACCAAGATGTACCCCCTTCCTTCCCCATTTAGGCGCATAAACAAGATTAATGAAGTTTAAAAGACAATTTGATCTTATAATAATAAGATTACGTAAACATATATATACACTATATACTTGTATATATGTGTGTAACGACTAGAATAATAAGAGTTGCAATTTATATATACTCAACCAGCGTAGACGTACTGCAGTGGCGTGGATGCATTATGGAATTACACTCCTAACAAAATGTCATGTCAGAGGTTGCCATTAAAGTTTGGTTATCTAGATATTGGGAACATTTGGGTTAGTGATGGAGGAGAAAATAAGGAAGTACAAAAGCCCACTAGAAAAACCAACAAAGTGAGTATCGAGGTTTTATCCAATATATTAAATGTTCATGTGTGGAGATTTTTTTATAGATATGAAGAAAAGTTAGGTCATCTTTTAATTTGGGTTAATTAGTTGGACTAATAAGTTTCTTTATTCCTATTTATTCTTTGGTATGGCTATATGTAACAACTCACATGTAATGTTAGGGAGTTAATGAGACTATTGTTGCTAGTGAATTATTTTGGTTTAATTTTAAAAGAAAATTAATGAGTTGAGCATAATCAAGTTCGATCGTAAAACTTGTATGAACCTAATCAATTTAAGCATTTTGTTTTTACATATTATAAATAGTAAAATTTGCCGAATGAAAGTTTAAAATTAATGAGTTACTCAAGATGGTTAACAACCTTCTAAAAAGGAGTTATTCGGTTTAGAATTTTTTTGTACTCAAGTCAAGTTGAGTTTTAAGCTAAGGCAAGGTAAGTTAATGAGTTACGTGCAAAGTTTAAGGTTTATTACAGGTGCTACAAGTTGAGCGTATCTGCGCTAGGTTTGACACGTTAGTATATACTTAATTAGCACCATATATGGGATTAATAACACTAATACAAATGAATGTGTCTCAGAACCATCCTCCTACACTAAACTAGGATTATTAGCAAAAGTCCAGTAAACAAAATACATAACAAAGTTCTACTCTCTAAAACCAATCGACAATAAGATGAGGAGATAATTAGAAAATTAATTAGGACTTTCTTCTTTCAAGACTGGCGTAGCCGGAATTACGAAAGGGAAAACAAGTGCAATTCGTAATACGAATGAACAGATTAATTTACAATGATAAATCTGTGAAAAACTCTGAAATTCACTGGAAAAGAGATAATTTGCAAATATTATTGTCAGAAGAATAATTGTGTCTAATAGCGGCTCATTTAAATAGCCTTAACAAAACCCTGATACGAAAACCAACTAAAAACAAAATCGTAAATTAATAAAATGTTGTTTTCAGATTCTAAACGAACTCGAATAGCTTAAAAAGTCTTTAGGTCACGGTATAACATAGCAATGAATTATATAAGTTGGTTAGCCTGTTCTCTTTTCGAAATTGTATTTTATTAAGCATTCTGAATTTCTGATCATACCAAAAACTTGACTAGTAAATATCATTTTAGGCTTTATCAACAATGGGCTTCTTCATACGTCAAAACACTAAACCGACTCATACAAGATACAACCACCTAAAACGAACTTTGGGAAAAGAGAGAGTAGAGGCGAGAGTGGTATTAAGTTGAGAGGGTGAGAAGGGTGGCAAATACATAAGAATCCCATGTGATTTATCGAAATATTAATGGCATTCACGTGGTACGTACAGACAGCTGAATGACGAGAGAAGAAGAGGAGGGAGAAGTTACAAGTTAGTGTTGAATTGGTTGGCTTATCTGCTATTGGGATATGGAACATAGAAACAAGCAAATAGATCAAAACTACACCAACCCCAATTTGCTTTTATCTTATTCTTATTATCATATGAATAATATAATATCTTTCTACTTCCTCGTTTTATATTACTTGCTACATTTTTAGGTAATTTTTAACGAAGAAAGTGATAGAGAGTAAAAAGAAAAGGAACCCTTATAAGAGAAGAGAAATAGAAAGAATTTATTGTCCAAAAAAAATGTAACAAATAATATAAAACTTTCTATAATAATAAGTGTAGCGAGTATTATAAGATGGGGGAATAATAATATACGTAGTATGAGCGGTGAGTATTTAGAGACCTCGAAGACTGCCATTTCCAAACCTGTGGTAATTGTGTATTTTTTGGTTGTTGATGGGGAACTTGTTTCTGGGTAGCAGAGACCCTCTGCCAATATTTGCCGTTTAGACTGGTCAAACTGTCACATCTTTTATTTATTTTAGTGTGTATGATTATGCTTGATTTTTATAAAACAACAAATAAGTTACTAGTCATATTAAATGATTGTATGGATTTAGTACCAAGTATGTAGTGTAGTTTTGTATTTTAATGCAGTCGATGAGATTGAAATTGAAGATGTGTATATAAGTATTAAGTCCTATTATATGGTGGTGTATATATATGTGCGTGATCTGAACGTAACATGTATGTTTAAATGTTCTTACTAATAGAAATCATACTAAAAAGTGTTAATTTCATAGCTTGCGTACCCTTGTGGTTGGGATCTTTGTCTGTTGCTTCAGTTTTATGTAGCACTCATAAAATGTAGGAACTCTATATTGGGCCGTTGGTGCATGTGATCAGATCATCCAATTTCAAATCAGAAAATCAATAAATAGATAAAATAGATGTAAGTAAAGGTGTTAAGTTTTAATTGAATTTTATTCAATCGAACTTATTTTTACTGAAATGAATCTATTATTTATATAAGTTGAATTAAACTTATTTCTGTAGTTTTTCTTACATAATTTACTAAGTTTTACTAATTTTCACAATTTTTTGCTGAACTGAACTTGTTTTGGTTGAACTTGACTTACTTTTAATGAACACAAACTTACTTTATCAAGGTGAACTATACATGCTTTGTTAGAGAGTATCCATAAATATAAAACCTTACATTGATAGTTTATTGTTATGCGGACTATACGTCTTGAATCTCATCCCGCTAATTTCCCTTATTTGAGATTCTAAACCTCCCATTTGAGTATTGAGTTTAGAATCCATACCCTATTTAAACCAAAAAACAGTTTATATTTGAAAATGAATTATTGATCCATGTATGTAAGATCTCCTTTCTCATAACATTTCATTTCAGAGATGTATTGCCAATAAATTGAAACATGCTACTAGAGTACTAGTAGTATATACTTATGTAACTGCTAAACAATTCTTTTTTCCCCACTATTTACAATTTTACATACTCTGCTTTAACTACATTAGTTCAGGAAAATTTTATCATACAATCTTAATATATATTTTTTAAATGTTGTTGATACCTTTACAAATATATAATTATAGATATTCATAAACGTCCATTCCTAAAAGAAATTGTTAATACTCAAAGTTATACATCGATTTTGATGCAAAGAGAAATGAAAGGGGAAAAAAAAGGGTATGAGATTACTTTATGTTTCTAAAAAGGGTGAGGGATCGGACTGTGTGAAGCTTCAATATTTTGGTGAACCCACTACTACACTAGTCTCACTGTCAGGAAATAGCAGCCCAACTTTGTGCGAGTGGTTGAATGGGCTGAGGTAAATATATGGTTTACTTTGAGTGTCTTCTCTGAGACATGCATGGTTGTTTTTCTCTTGGGCAGGATTTGAGCCTCCAATTAGAACTAACCTATCCACAAATCCACAAAGGACAATAGTCCAAACAGATTGAAACTACCATTCCCATATACAAAAAACACTCCAAAAAAGTTAAATTTATTTATTATTATAAAAATGATCATATTGAACTGACACATTTCACAAGTATAATTAGTCAATTATGAAATTCAAATTCATTAGAAGTGACTGAGTGAGAGGAGGATAGTAAGAGAAATCTCTCCAAATGAACTTTGATCTCATGACGTTGAAGTCATGAAAGCCAGCCGTTACCACTAAGTTAAGCTTTATTTGATTAATTTATATACTTAAATTATGATAAAGCATTACCAAAAACTCCTTTAAACTAGCAATTTTTATTAGTAACATCAATTATGCACTATAATCTCCATTTACATATGCTAACAAGTTCTCAAGTTGTGCCATCAATGGTGTGCATGTCCTATAAGTTTCTGCTAAAAACAGTAACGTACTAACGTGGGTACGAGAAGCAAGTCAGAATTTCCTAAATGGATGTAAGTTTGATGATTGGTGCATTGAATCTCTGATAAGTGTGTTTCTAACGCACTTTACGTGGCTTTGTAAGCCTTAGTGAGAAATTGGACATCATTGTGCCTTAGTGAATACACAACAAAACTAACCTTCTTGTTTAACTCATGAAATCATAAAATAAAATTATCATCACATAGATATTAACACAATTTAAATTGGTAAATTTTGTGTTGAAATTCTATATTCGTTTTATTATACATTGCTTAATTAGTGAAACGATAAAATAAAACATATTTTAACTACTCATGCATTAAAATTAATTATTTAACTTAAACACATTTAAGATTTTAGGATATTACACAATCTTCCTTATTTGTTGAATCTAGCCAACAACCAACTTACCTTTCAAAAGTATAAAAATATCAACTTACCAAATAATACCCCCGATCCTCATAGAGTAGTGAAATAATAATAAAAAGGGAACAACATAATTCAATCATGATCCATACCAATATATATATACATATATATATATATATATATATATTATAATATTTATATATATATATTTAATATATATATATATATATATATATATACCTCCATGTCAATTAATAAAATAAAGTTCCCAACCATATGCTTGCATCAATCTTCCATACAAACATAATATGATCTCATAAATAACATGTTTCACACAACGGCACAAAACATGCGAATCTTAACACAACATAAATCATGTACTAACTCTGTTTCCTAAAGATCTTCCTTGTTACTGTTATTATATATACCAATGAGAATTAATTTGTGTGGGATGGATAAAGTAGGAGAGAGAAAGGGGTTAAGATAAATAAACAAATAAAAAGAGGTTAAAGTAGGAGAGAGAAAGGGAGTAAAATTAAATTAATAATGTAATGGTATACCATATAATATGAACATGAGAGGGTAAAAAGGGAAAAAATTCCAAATAAGGAGTAAAGTAAAAGAGAAAAGATCTTTTGGAAACGTACTTACACGAAAAGAGGGAAGATATTTAAGAAACGAAGGTAGTATGAACTCAAAATAGTTCCTATACATGAGACTACATGTTTCCATCCTTAAATCATGAAACTAAGCACATCAACACATAGGCATATACATACCTTGTGTAGACAAACTGGGTGGCCACTTTCACAACCTTAAAAGTCGCCTACAACGAATTCTCCGCCTAATAAAAATACACATAACCAAAAATCAATACTCAAATAATCTCCAACAACTTTAAAATATTTTAAACCTTTAAAAATATTTAAAAGTCTTATCCATCCTTAGAACTTGAATTACTAACACTTCCTAGTATAATACTACTATACTAGTCATTAAAATCTTTAAAACTCCATCAATAATATCCTTTTTAAAATTTCAGAAACATATAATCTATTAAAATTCCCTTTAAACATGTTTAAACATACTTAAACTTATAAGGATAATCAATTCCATAGTTTATAACATAATACTACGATTTTTCAATCTTTAACATCCTAAAAATACATGCTTTGATAATTAAAATTCCAATATAAACATAATAAATAAATATGAATTTTTATTTCATCAATACATAAATTATATAATCTTAGATTCATAATCAAATCATCAAACTAAAGCTTTTAAACATAATTAAATTAAACAAAAACAAATCTTAAAAACACAGTCATTAAATAAAACTTGAGGAGGAAGAAAGATAATCAAACCAAAACAAAGAGGAAAGAATAAAAAAGGGCGCCGGTCAAGGATGGCGGCAGCAACACGGTGGTTTGATGAGGAGGGGAGGTTACTTGTTGAAGAAGAAATCGTTTCTTTGAAGAGAAGGAAGGAAAAACCGTGATAGAGAACGGAAGAGGAGAGGGGGTGCGGTTCTTAGAATGAGGAGAGAGAAAATATTGTATGGGGAAAATTTATGGGTTTAGTGAATTTATATATGCGTTTTTGCTTAGGAAAAGGTAATTGGGCTTAAATATAGTTAAATGATGAGTAAGCTATTTGGTACTACTAAGAGTAATAGAAGACATGTTTTGATCCAAATTGTGCATAGTGGTCAAGTGTTTAATGATCAACATAGAGCTATTTTAGCAGCTCCTTATACTGCTGAGGAAATTAATCTACTTTATTCTCAATCCCAAACAACAAAGCTCTTAGGCCTGATGGCTTTGGAGCTGAGCTCACTTTTATAGAGATGCTTGGGATATTATAGGCCCTAATGTGATTGTTGTTGTGATGGATTTTTTTAGAGGCAGGAAGTTGTTGAATGAGTTAAATACAATTGTGATTACTCTTATTCCAAAGAGTAAATGTCCAAGCAATGTAAGTGACTTTCGGCTTATTTCTTGTTGTAATGTATTGTATAAGTGCATTACAAAGATTATTTGTGGAATATTAAGAAGAATATTACTTGATCTTATTATGGAAAATGAAGGAGGATTTGTGCATCGTAGGTTTATTGTCCACAATATAATGGTAGTGCAAGATGTAGTGAAGCATTATGGTAGGAAGAGTGCTAGCCCAAGTTGTATGATTATAAAGTCGATTTATAAAAGGCATATGATATTGTGGATTGACAGTTTCTTATAGAAATGCTTGAGCATTAAGGCTTCCCTGATGATTTTATTGCTATGATCATGGGATGTGTTACAACTCCCAAGTTCTCTTTGCTGATTAATGGTTATGTGGAAGGTTTTTATTGGCTCTAAAAGAGGTTTAAGGCAAAGTGATCATATGTTATCTCTGCTCTTTATAGAGTGTATGTGATATCTATCTAAGATCCTCAACAATATGCGTGTTTTGGAGCAGTTTAAGTTTCATCCAAGATGAACTAACATAAAGTTGACACATCTTTGCTTTGCTGATGATCTAATCATGTGTTGCAAAGGTGATTTTGTTTCTACTTATATGTTGTTGCAAGCTTTTACGCTTTTCTCTGATGCTTCTGGCTTGAAGGCAAATGCTCAGAAATCAGCCTTTTATAGTTGTGGAGTGAATGAGGAAGATATTTAGAGGATTCAAGATGAGTCTGGTTTTAGGAGGAGTGCAATGCTCTTCAGATACCTTGGAGTCCGTATATATTCTAAGAAGATCTCAGTGGCTCAATGTGATCAACTCATTGAAAAAATGGTTATTAGAATAAGAATTTGGACTTCAAGAAATCTCTCTTATACAACCAAGGTTCAGTTGGTGAATATTGTGCTCATGAGCCTACATATATACTAGGCTTAGGTTTACATTTTGCCAGAAGAGTGCTTGAAAATATTGAGGGGATTAGGTTTCTCATGGAGTGGGCAAAGCTATAGTGAAAAATCTGGTAATATTGCCTCGTAATTTTTTTGTTGGAGTAAAACTATAGTGTATGTCCCAATTAGTGGAGCTAGCTGGTATTGGAGTAAGATTTGTCAGACTAAAGAGAGAATGAAGCAGTTGTTTCTTATCATGAGATATGTAATATGGCTTCTTACTCATAAAAAATGTGTATTCTAGGCTGATAGGTGATAAACCAGTTGTGCATTAGGACGATTTAGTCTGGAATAGACTAAGTGTCCCTAAATACAAATTTGTTAAGGAAAAATTGCCAAAAATAAGCCAACCTTTGGCCGGTCTTCCGTAAATAAGCCAAACTTTCGAAAATCCAGATATAAGCCAACCTTATTATCAGTTTTGCCAATTTTAAGTCAGATGACTTAAAACCGGTTATACAGGTAATTTATATTTATTTTGTTTTTATTTTCCTCTAAATTCAGATCTTCTCTCTCCCCTCTTTATTCTAATATCCTCTCTTTCTCTCCCCACCTTCTCACTCTCTTCACCAATCAGCTCCACCGCCACCACGGATCGCCTACCACCACCGCCACCACGGATCGCCTATCACCACCGCAGCCATAAACCGCCTAACTGCCGCCGCGCAGTGTCAACGCCACCATCGCATCTCCTTTCTCTTCTCTTTGTTCTTCTTCCTTTTCTTATTTTTTTTGGACGAGATCCTTCGATCTCCGCCGCCATTAAAGCCCTTTCTCAGCCATTTAAGGTGTGTTGGGTTCGATTATGTGAGTATTCGATTTTGTGGGGTTGTTTGATTATTAGGTTTGGGTTAGTGGTGGCTTGGGTGTTGAGGTTGTGGCTCGACTATGGAGTGTATTGGGTGGTGGTTGGGTGTGGCCGGGTGGGTTTGGTTCAGTGGTGGGTGGGTTTGTGGTTGTGTTTGGGTTAGGTTATGGGAGTTGGGTTGTGGTTATCTAGTTGGGTATGGTGGGTTGTGATGGTGAGATCTGGGTGGATCTAGTCGGGGTTTTGGGTAATTTCGGTGGTGGTGGGGTGGTTTAAGGTGGGTTCAGTTGTGAGGTAGGTTCGGTGGGTCTGGTGGTTAATGGGGTTCGGTGGGTCTGATGGTTAATGGGGTGGGTTCGGTAGTGGTGGGGTTACGTTCGAAGGGTCTGGTTAGTGGGGTTCATCTGGGAGCGGTGGGATGTTGGTGGTCACTGGAGTGGTCAGTGGTGGGCTGATAGGGCGGTGGCATAGGTGGTTAGAGCGGTGGCGTTGGTGGTTCAGGGGGCTGACTTGGTGGTCAATGGTGTTACAGTGGTGGTAACTCTTGGCTGTTAATCTTAAAATAATAATAATAATTATTATTATTAATAACAATAATAATCAATAATAATAATAATAATAAACTTACAATAAAAAAAAAAAAATAATAGTTAATGATTAATAACAATAACAATTAATATTTAATAGCATTATTAACAATAATAAATTAATAATTAGTAATAATAGCATAATTAACCTGAAGCAACAGGTTACCAACAGGTTAACCTAGCACTTGACCTAAAATTGGCCAAACTGATTCAAAGGTTGGCTTATATTTGGATTTTCGAAAGTTTGGCTTATTTTCGGAAGATCGGCCAAAGGTTGGCTTATTTTTGGCAATTTTTCCATTTGTTAATTGGTTGGTTGTTCAACACAGACTTGAGACAACAGATAGATTGATGAAGATTGGTGTGTGTAGTGCAAATCAGTGTTTGATTTGTGATGATGGTGTGGAAGATCATACTCATCTTTTCTTTCCGTGTTGTTTTAGCAAGCAGTGTAGAGGTGGGCATGACCTAACACGATTTGGGCTCGGCCCAGCACGAGCTCGCTTGAGGCACAACCCGACCCGTTGTCTGCTACATGAGCCGCGGGCCTGTCATGGTCAGGAAATTTTATTTCCGGCCCGCACCGGCACCAGCCCGCGTAGGCCGGCCCGCGGGCCGAACGCTCCTTTTCTTTGTTTTTTACCCTAAAACTGTCAAAAATACAACATAAAACATGGGCCGGCCCACGGGAAGCAGGAACCCGGCCCACGGGCCGTGGACAAATTTTTAAAATTTCAAGCCCGACCCGCCACTCATGGGCCTGGGCCCGGCCCGACATTTACTCAAGCCTGACCCATGCCCACCTCTAAAGCAGTGCTTAGATTTAGTGAAGCTCTGTCTTGGAATGAGGACTGGTGTGCATGATTTACTTAGATTGAAGCATTGGATTAATTGTAGCAGGAAATCAAAATTCAAAAGAGCTGTTTGGAGTGATGGTGTCATTGTTGTTGTCTATGTTGTTTGAAGGAGTAGGAATGAAGCGTTTTGAAAGAAAAAAGTTCCAAATGTTCAGCATTTGATCAAGACTATTAAGCAAATTGTTAAACTAAGAATCATAGTGGTTCTTCCTCACAAGATTTCAGACAGAGATTTGAGTTGGTTTCAGAATCTTGTGTAAATTGTTGAGGTTGTTTTATAATTATCTTGTTTTCATTTGTTTGCTGCTCTTAGCCTATTTTGGCTAGAGTTGTGTTAGGGTACATTGTTGGTGGTGATCAATATAATTTGACTTAATTAGGAGAAAAAATAACTAAGAATGCTTAATCTTCTTTCTCAAAACATTATAGAGATCTAAAATTTTGATACCCCTATCTAAATGTTGAATACCAATGGAAAAAACTTTATCTATTGGTCAATGCAGTGGGTAATACACCTACTAGAGATAAACATTAATAATTAGTGGAGTGCAAGTCAACAAAGTTAATTATTTTTTAGTTATACATTGGGAAATTTCCTCAGGTATCCCTGAGATTTGACGTAATTCTCAAATTATCCCTCACATTTAAAAAATTTTCCAGATACCCCCGAACTTTGACGTTGTGCTCAAAATACCCTTACTATTGACAGAACCCTAACACCGTTAGGGTTTCTTTCTCTTTTTCCTCTCCATCTTCATCTTTTTCATCTCTTCTCCCATAATCCTCCATCAATGACACCTTAAACCTTTAATTTTCTCCCTCTCCTTCCACCTACATGCTTTTATCTCTCATTTCCATCTTCATCTTATGAATATCTCCCATTTTTTTATGATGGTGAAGTTAATTCTCTCTCCTTGTGAATTTTCCCCAAATTAATGATGGTTATTGTTGTTGTTCTTATTGTTGAAGCTGCCATGAGAATTTATGGGTTTTAGAAATAGGTTTTACACACCATTTTCATGGATGTAGTCATAGAAAATTGGCCTAGGTTTTATTTTCTTCTTCTCGATGTTGGGGAGTTGGGTTTTCTGGGTTTATGCTTCAATGATATTCTGAGAATAACGAGGAATGAAGTTAAAGGGGACGTGAAGTCTAGGAGAGAGAGAGAGAGATGAAGAAGATAGAGAAGAGGGGTTGAAAAAGGAATGATGGGAGACATGAGCATGAAGAGAGATGAAGAAGATGATGATGGGATGAGAGATAAAGGCATATAGGTGGACAAAGAGAGAGAAAATTGAAGGTTTAGGATGTCATTAATAGAGTATGGTGAGAGAAGAGATGAAGAAGATGAAGATGGAGAGGAAAACGAGAAAGAAACCCTAACGGCGTTAGAGTTCCGTCAATAGTAAGGTTATTTTAAGCACAAAGTCAAAGTTCGAGGGTATCTGGAAAATTCCCCAAATGTGAGGGGTAATTTGAGAATTATGTCAAACCTCAGAGGTACCAGAGGAAATTTCCCTTATATATTTATAGGTCCTGTTTATTGACACTAGCATTTGAGGTAGCGGTTAGCAATTGGGCAAGATTGAAACGCTACTTAAGAAAATTATGAGTGGTTGTTAAGGTAGTGGTTGTAGTAGCGGGTAGCAGTTGGAGTATATTATGAGTAGCGGTTGTGGAACGTTACTACAAGTAACGTTTGAGATTTAGAGGTAGCGGTCTAGCAAATAAACACTATATAATAGCATAAGGTAGAATTATTAATCCATGTTTTTATTTTTTTTGCCTTTTACTGTTTATTAATTATTTTATGGCAATTCAATGTTTGTTTTACAATAGCATAGATGTAATTTAGATATTTATTTTAAAGATAATATATTTTACAAGTATTTTAGTTAAAACTGGTAATATAAATTTTTTGAGGGTTGAATATTTTCTTAGATTTATACATTTCTTTGACCAGCTAAAAAGTCGTATACTCCTTTTTGTGTAACTTCTTTGAAAAAATAAATATTGAATTTAACTACTGAACGAACATATGAAATTGCTTTAGTTCATTTAATATTAGAATAAATATCATTTATTGTCTTTTACAATTTCAACAGCTACTTTTGCCGAACACTTCTAATTAAACAACTAATTTAATCGTTGATCGTTGATAGCTACTAGTAGACAACTAGCAGCTACCCCCAACAGCTACAACTACTATAACCACTAACAGCTACTAGAACCGCTAGTTTTGCCGAACAATGTATCAATTTCCGAAGGATATTAATAAGAAAAAATTGACAATAGAGGTCTGAACTTTGGGTGATAATTTTTAAAAGGTCTGAACTATTGATTTACCTGTGTAGGTCCCAACTTTAGGGAGTCTTAACTTTTAGCGGGGCTCGACGACTTAAAAGTGAAGATTATTTTTTAAATCTCACCTAGTTCCTATATCCCTCCCTCAATTAACCAATCTGATGTGACCCAAGTTTTACAAGCAAGTGATGACCTAGTAAACCAGTTTTAAGTCACTAAGGCCTGCTAAAAGTTAAGGCCCCCTAAAGTTGAGACCTACATAGGTTAATCAATAGTTAAGACCTTTTAAAAACGGTTTTTTCACCAAATACCCCTGACAAATAAATTTATTCACCAAATACCCCAACTTTTTTTCAAAATTCACCAGAT
Source organism: Beta vulgaris subsp. vulgaris (assembly GCF_026745355.1). Classification (NCBI taxonomy): domain Eukaryota; kingdom Viridiplantae; phylum Streptophyta; class Magnoliopsida; order Caryophyllales; family Amaranthaceae; genus Beta; species Beta vulgaris. The sequence continues at coordinate 9,775,890 of NC_079206.1, forward strand.
ACCCCTAATTTTTTAAAAAAATCACCAGATACTCTTACTATTAACGGACGTTAGTGCTCCGTTAGCCTGTATTTACAAGTTTGCCATAAGTCAACTTAATTAGCCCTAAGTCAACCTAATTAGCCCTAAGTCAACCTAATTATCCCTAATTAACCTAATTAACTCTCCCTAACCCAACCCCCAAACCCTAGACCCACCAACCATCCACCACCAACCCCAGCCCCACCCCTCCCCCTCCCCTCCCCCTCGCCGGCAACCCCTTCCCCCTCGCGCCGCCTTTTCGGTAGCCCCTTCCCCCTCCTTCACTTTCGTCGCGCCTCCCCTCCCCCCTCCTTTCTTCCTTCGCGCTCCTTTTTCGGGCAGCCCCCTCCCCCTCCCCCTCCCTCACTCTCGTCGCGCGCGCCTCCCCTCCCCATTCGTCGCGCCTCCCCTCCCCCTTCCCCACTGTTTCTGCTGCTGATGTTTCTACTGCGACGAGAGTAAGGGAGGGGGAGGGGGCTGCCGGAAAAAGAAGCACGAAGGAAGGAAGAAGGGGGAGGGGAGGCGCGAACGAGGCAAATGGAGGGGAAGGGGGCGACGCGACTGGCGGGGTTGCCGGCGAGGGAGGCGGCGCGACTGGCGGGAAAGGAGAGGGGGGGCTGGGTGGTGGGGCTGGAGTTGTTAGGGGTGGTGGGTTAGGGGAGAGAGTTAGTTAGGTTTTTAGGATTTTTTTTAGAGTTCTTTAGGATTTTTTAGGGTCAATTAACGCTAATGACTAACGGAGTTAACCGCCGTTAGTCATTAAGGGCATTATTTGTCATTTTTTTAAAAGTTAGGGGTATCTGGTGAATTTTTTTAAAAGTTAGGGGTATCTGGTGAATTTTGAAAAAAGGTGGGGTATTTGGTGAATAAATTTATTTGTCAGGAGTATTTGATGAAATAACCGTTCTAAAAATTATCACCCAAAATTCAAACATCTATTGTTAAATTTTCCTATTAATAATCCCAATTTCAAATAAAGTAGCAAAAACTCTAGGCTTTTCCTTTTTAAAAGTATCTATAGTCTCATAAAAAACAAAGTAACGTGCATACTAGTGGAAATAACAGTCTTAAATGGGCACTTAATGCTTCATCAGTTAACCTCTGTTCACTAACCACTTCATATTTTTCAAACTTAACTCGGCGCCTTCCTCACTTATCGCGTGAACTTCCCACATCTCTCTCTCTCTCTCCCCCCACAAAATCAAAATTTTGAAACTCAAATTCTTTTACTTCTCCAATTCTCATCTCACACTTCCCCATACCAAATCCTTCACCTCTCTTCTCATCTTCATCACATTTCTACAACCCAGAAAAATCAAAAACTTACAAAAATGGGGTGTGTTTCTTCAACTTTACTAAACCAAGATGAAGATTTCCCTCAAATTGGAAGCACAGCATTTAATCACCACTTTGTTTCTCTCACTTCCACCACTTATGGCCTTCTTTCTCTTGACCCACCTCCTCCATCTTCTTCCCCCATGACTCCACCCACTCCTCTTCCTCGCTTCTCTCTCACTCCCGTCAAATCTCTCTCCGTTGACTCTCCTACTGAAGTCATCAACTCTTGGGAACTTATGGCTGGTCTAGATTCCACCCCTGATAATATTACCCAAAACAAAAATGATGCAAGTTTTCGATTTTCACCACAAGTTTCTCTCTCCAATTCTAAACCATCTACCCCTAAATTCTTTCATTCTAAACTTAAAGAGAATTCAAACCCAAATACTCGCGTTCGAAAACCCCTGCAATTCTTACAGGACACACCAAAATCTATTGGTGTTTGTAATTACAAAATCGAGCAATTTGAAAAAGTTTGCCCTCGTAATGGTGAAAACAAACTAGTGATTTACACTACTTCGTTGAGAGGAATTCGGAAGACATTCGAAGAATGTAATGCTGTTAGATCATTGTTTCAAGGATTGGGTTTCGCGTTTTGTGAGCGAGATATTTCTATGGATCGCGGGTTAAGAGATGAAGTGAAGGAATTGTTAGCGCCATTGAAAAAAGACCAAGTGTTGCCACCATGTGTGTTTATAAAAGGAAGGTATATTGGTGGAGCTGATGAAGTGCTTAAGATTCATGAAGAAGGTGGACTAGCTCAGTTGCTTCAAGGCTTGCCGAGGATCGAGGCGGGTGCTGTTTGTGATGGGTGCGGAGATGTTCGATTCTTGCCGTGCTTTCGATGTAATGGTAGTTGTAAATTGGTTAAGTTTGTAAAAGAGATTGATGATGATAAAGAGATGGATGATAGTGAGAATGGTTATTGTAATAGTAGTAGGAAAACTGTTGTTATGAGATGTCCAGATTGTAATGAGAATGGTTTGGTGCTCTGCCCAATTTGTAGTTGAAATTTGAAATTATGATTTTGTGAGTTGTAATCTCAAATCATCTCATTTGAGTTTTCTAACTAGTGCTAATTTCCTACTCTTAGACTTTTAGTAAGTAATTCCTTGTCCTTGTACAAGTCTATTTTGTTTACGGTCATGTTCTTTTGGACTTATTTTCATTTTATTTCATTTTATTTTGTTAGCAATAAATGCAATTGCTGAGACCTAGGGTTTGCTAATTAAATTCAAATCCAACAATAAATGCAAAGTTGTAAACTTTAAACGAGAAAAATAAGCAATAAAGAGAGACAAAGATTTAACGTGGTTCGGTCAATTTTGACCTACATCCACAAGCAAGAACCTTGGAGTTTTTCTTTAGCCTCTCTAATGGAGGAATTACAATGGAGAAGAAGAAGAGAGAGAAAGGAGAGAGAGAGGAGAGAGGAGAGAGGAGAGAGGAGAGAGGAGAGAGATATTTTGTGCTAATTTGAATCTTAGATTACTATATGACTTTAGGATACCTTATATATGACTTCCTAAAGTTTACAAACTCACCATAAACCCAAAACATAAAATTTGGAATAATCCGGATTAAAATCGCAAAAACACGAAACGGGGCAAGTTGTACGCCCGGGCCAAACAGCCCGCCCGGGCTCCACTATCGCCCGCCCGGTGCAGAGATTTCAGTAGCAAACTACCTTCGAGGCAGAATGTTGGAAGAAGTGGTGCCCGCCCGGGCTGAACTTCATGGACGGGCTCAAGCTTCCTTGTTCGGCTTTGGTGCGCGAAGCTTCAAAGCTTCTCTCTTTCAGTGGCGGAGCCAGGATTCTCAAAGTGGGGGGACAAAATTCGACCGTCAAACATTTGGAAAAAAATATGTAAAAAAAAAACAATACACCATAAATTGTTTAATACTTAATGTTTTACATTCAAAGTTTCAGGAGAGGTAAATGAAGGAGATTCATTTTGAGGTGTTTCACTATGAGCGGGTGAAGAAGTTTCTTGAGATTTCATTCTTTTAAAGAGAAATTGTTGAAGATCGGGTTGTTTTCCTTAAGCCTTGGACTTGTTAGAATTAGGTGAATGTGAATCACAATCACTTGACATTTCCTATTAAATTGATAAATCTTAATCAATTACATATCAAAGTATTCCTCTTCAAACAATCAAACCAAAATCCACATTCCACAATCACAAATTAACATTTTACAATCAACAAATCAATCAACAACCATAAATCCACATTCCACAATCACAAATTAACCATAAATCCACATTCCACAATCACAAATTAACATTTTACAAATATCATTATTCAGTAATTCACAACCAAACAATGTAAATTGTAAATTTAAAATATTACCTTTAAAAAAACTTAAACTAAAATTTAGGGTTAGTTAAGAAAACTTACAAACTGATTTATGGTTGGCCGTGCGTGAATCGGGAGGCCGGGAGTCGGAGGCCGGCGAGTCGGTGAGTCAGCGGTGGGTGGCCGTGCGTCGGTGCGTGAATCTCCGGCGAGTGTTCGCACTTCGCTGGAATCGCTAAATCGCTTCTTGGCCTTCTTCTGCTGTTCGATAGTTCGCTTCTTCGCGTCGGCGTGAATCTCCGCCTTCTCCGGTCGACCGTCGACCGTCGGTACGCCGTCGACAAGACAACTTATGGTTTCTACTTTCTCTTTCTTCCTCAAAGACTCAGTCTCTCTCACCTCTTAAGCCGTTAAGCGCTTCTTTTTTTTCTTTCAAAAATTCACGCGTTCCACTCTCCAACATCAGTCTCAGCGTGTTTTTTTTTCAATTTTTTTTTTTTATAGAAATCATTTTTTTAAAGTGGGGGGACATCTGTCCCCATGTCCCCCCAGCTGGCTCCGCCACTGCTCTCTTTTCTCCTTTACTCAAAATTCAAGGCACATATAACACATTTCATTTTAGTTTTCTATTAAGTGATGAAGATTATACTACTCTTTTGTTTTAGATGTAAGTCGGGTAATATTTGGTTTTTTGATGGATTTTTTATGCGAATAATCCCATCTTTGAACAATCCTTCTAAAAAAGCCCGATTTGTCATAAATTTGGGAATAATCCCACTTTTGTGGTGTGTTTGTTCAAAATGGATCATTTTAACCTATAACTTGTTAATCGGTAAAAAAAAACATGTTGACATTTTTTTCTCACTAGGCCCCCTCCCACCCCCCTTCACAGTAAAACCCCACCCATCTAGCCCCGCAGCCCCAGGTAGGGAACCACCCCCACCACCTCTTCCCCCTTCTTCCCTGTCCTGTTGCCGCCCCTCCCCCCTAAATGGGTCATTTTTAGCTTTCTAAGAGAGGAGAAAGAGGAAGAAGAAGGAAGGGTGGGGGTCTACCGTGGAAGTGCGCGAGCGAGGGTTCACCGGGAAGCGCGCACGAAGGGGGGAGGGGTTCAGGGATTGGGCTGCGCATTAATGACAAATGCGAGGGAAGGCTTAGGTCTGACAGCGTGGGCAGCGGAGGGGTTGAGCATAGACGAAGGGATCGGAGAGGAGATGGGGAGGGGAGAGAGGGGAGGGGCGATGGGGTGGGTAGAGACAAAGGAGGGGTGAGAGGCCTGCCTGCATGCTGGGGATGGAGGGTTGGGGGACTGAGGTTTGTCGTGCGGGTGGGACCGAGTGGGGGTAGGGTGGCTAGGTAGTCTTGGTTATGGAGGAAAAGAAGCAGATGATGGAGAAAAGAGAAAACCTATATTTGCAGGTTATTACCAACAGGTAAGAGTTCATTTTTAGTAATCACACTGTAAATTGGGATTATTATTCCAAAATTTATGAAAGGTAAGACTGTTTTGAAAGCATTCAAAGATGGAATTATTCTCATGAACTTTTTTAATCCACTCACCAAAATGACAAATGTTATATATAAAAGAAAAATTAACAGAAAAAAATACCAATAACTAACCGATGATTAGTTTGCCAAATTTCATGTTAACATTTAAAATTAAGAAGTAATTACAACATAACTTAGTGCTTTTATGCTTGTTTGGTTTATTGTAAGAGGTGAAACATCACAAAAAATTTCGGTACACATGGATTAAACTCCTTCATTGAACTGAAAGAGTGTTTAGTTGTCTTGTCTATGATGAAGTGATTTTCCACATCAATGGTTATATATCAAGGGGGAGTGTGTAATAAGCTGTTATTCTCATTTTGGAAGGAGGAGAAATTAATGGGAATGCTAAACCCAAGTAAACTTGATAATGCTATTCATAACTTGTACTCCCTCTGTTTTTTTTTTTTTATCTTTCTCACTTAGAATCTTGACACTATTCATGCATAGAGAGAATCTTCTCAAATGTTCTCAATTTATAAGAAAAAACATAGTCATGTGGGGTCTTGTTTGATTCGTCTCAATTAGTACTTTATTAATATTCAATCGTTATAATTTTTACTAATATATAATGAAAGATATTTAAGTTTTAAAACGTGCATTGGAAGACGCACACAAAAAAGTAGGAATGATAAAAAAAACAAAGGGAGTACATTACAAAATAGGAAGACTTGTTAGGAACAATCCGAACTATTCAACATCTTTTCAAAACAATCCCAACTTTATTAATTTTAGAATAATTCAACTATTATCCCACCTTTTCCATAATAGTCTCACTCTAAACTTAACCTGCTAAATCGGTTGAAAAAGTCACGTGTCACGATATAATTGGGCCAAACTGTTTTTTAATTTAAAAAATATGATAAAGCATATCCATATTGGTATTCATTTTAACCGTGTTCTTCAATTGCGTGCACTTTAAGGGAGCTTGACGGCGTCTGTTTTTCCAAAAAAATAGTTTCGAAGGTTAATTGTGCAGTTTAAGATTTCCTCGAAACACGTGCCGTAAAAAAACTGGCATATTAGTACTTGTTTTGACCGTTTTCTCGAAATTGTCTCCCCTTAGCCCTTAAGGACGCTCGGTACCATTACTTTTATTGAAAAAAGTCATTTTGAAGAAAAAACAAAAAATAGCAGTTTAAGATCATTTCGGCCCAAAATTGCATATTGGTACTTACTTCAACCAATTTCTCAAAACATGGTGGTGTCTCTTTTTGTTTTAAAAAAAGCCGTCTCAAAGGTCAATGTACTTAGATCACCTCGAGACACTTGCGAATAAATTATTGTATTCGTACTAATTTCTACTGATTTATTGAAATTTACGCCCATTAAGAGTGCTCGGTGGCGTCCTTTTTAAAAAAAAAGTCATTTTGAAGGTTAAAAGTGTCGTTCAAAATTGCCTTGAAACACGTGTCCAAAAAATTTATGTATTGGTAATCGCTTCGATTGGATTCTCAAAATTTGTGTCCTCATGCTTGACAATTTATGTTTTCCTAAAAAAGTTATAAAAAAGTTATAAAAAATGCCATTTAATATTTGTCTTGACATATGTGTCTCAAAAAGCGTTAAAGGCTGGACCCACAAATGGGAAAAAATAATTTTTCCAACTAAAAAATAATATTAAATTCGTCTTTGTAATGGAATAAAGTTTGGCTAAATTATCAAATAAAAAAACAAAAAGAAAAGTACAATTACAAAATTAACCAGTTTAACACGTTATAGGTTACCTGGAAATATTTTGGAAAAGGTGGGTTAATAGTTGGGATTATTATGTGATTAATAAAAGTTGCAATTATTTCGGAAAGATGGTTAATAATTGAGATTATTTCTGTCAATTTTTCTACGAAAAAATACAGTATATGAAGATTTGCTCGTCTATCAAAGATGACCTTGTAAACAGAGGGAGAGGTGGTAGCTTAGTGGAGTACCATCCCGAATTACAGGGCATTATCCTAGGTTCAAATAATCATCCCGACAATATGTTGGGACATTCAACTCTGGACTATTTAGCATTGTACCCAACCTCCGACCTGTCTTGATGTATCCTACATACTAGTAGCCTAGTAGGAATTAATTTTGAAGTTAATTATCTTTTTTGTTTATTACTTTAGGCCAAGTAATAAAAAGGAAAAATTGACGATAGAGGTCTCAACTTTAGGTGATAATTTTTAAAAGGTCTGAACTATTGATTAACCTATGTAGGTCCCAACTTTAGGGGGTATTAACTTTTAGCGGGCCTTAGTGACTTGAAACCGGCTTAATAGGTCATAATTTCTAAAACTTGGGTCACACCAGAAGGGTTAATTGAACGAGGGAAGTAAAAACTAGGTGAGATTTTAAAAAAAATTGTCAGTTTTAAGTCATCAAGGTCCTCTAAAAGTTAAGACCCCCTAAAATTGGGACCTACACAGGTTAATCAATAGTTCAAACCTTTTAAAAATTATCGCCCAAAGTTCAGATCTCTATTGTCAAATTTTCCTAATAAAAAAAGCTCACCTTGTAAACGACTAAAGGTGTGTAATATTGGTGTACTTTTACTATCAATCTCAATGACGGTTGAAAAGTGAAAACTATACTTTCCAAGTCCAATATGAAGATTTACTATTTTGTCGGAAATCCCCCCCTCCCACAATAAAAACCCAAAAGTAGGGAAATTCATGATTTTCTTGAAGTATTAATCTTAGAAAAGGTGGATATACGCATACTAACAGACACTAGAAGTTAACTGTTGTATCTTGGATGCCTGCTATTTTACCTAAAAGATTTTCGTTTGTCTTGTGAAACAGAACATTTTACCAACCAGGATGATATTCTCTTGTTAAACCCCACAAATCACCATCCTCCAAGATGTTATCCTGTCTTACTCAATTTCAGTTTGTTGGTTAGAAAATGAAAGGATAAGGTGAAAAAGAAATTTTGTTTCCTAATTGATTAGATGATTTTTAGAGCAAGTGAATGCATCTTCATGAATAATATACATTCTCTCTGCCTTACATCCTCTGTCATTGTAAGCTGTTAACTTCATTAGTTTTGACCTTTGAATCAGATTAATTGCCTATTTATTAGCATTAGCCACTAATACTCGTAATTTTGACCTTTAAATGAGATTAATTGGCTTAGTTATGAGAATTAGGCACTAACACTCAATACATATTCTTTTGTGATCTTGATGCAATGTGTCAACTTCGACCTGAACTTGACATATTTTACGAGTGACTTTTATATGTATTGATATCGAATGCATTTTGACTAACTTGTAAGCTGTATTGAACTTATTTTTTTGGTCCATTATGAAGTTTGATGGACAATCTATATATTCTTTTCTTTTTGACATCTCTAATGGACAATCTATAATAGAACAAAGTCTCAGCTTAAAATAAAAGATACGATTCATTGTTTTTTTTTAGATGCAATATTTACGTTTTTGATGAGTGGATTAAAAAAATGGTACATCTTAACAAAGAATTTGAGAGAGTACTTTTATTTTAATGTACATTGTATGAACTACAAAACATTTAAATGCATATTCATGAATCCCCTCAAAAAAAAAAAAATGCATATTCATGAACGTGCAACAGTAGGTGTTATTTACTTATATTATATCTCATTATTTTCAATTGTGCCGGTTTATTACAAATTAACATTTAGTAAATTCTTAGTTGGTGATATGTTAAAATCATTAAGACATAGAAGTATATATAATAAAAAGAAAGATACATACGAGAACCTACAATCTCATTTTCTCAAGAGTCAAGACTCACTAAAGATGGCAGTGGGTAATGGACCCTACCCGAATCCGTGAATCCAGATTCATTTTTTACAGATCTGGATCCTTAAATTTTAGATCCTATGGATCTGGGTAGGATCTGGATTCTCCTTGAAAAAAAACGGATTTGGACTGGGTACTAACTTATTAGCCGTATCCAGATTCGCTTACCCGTTTTTATATTAATATTAGTTATTACATGTAATAACATATTTTCGCTTGAATTTCGAATTATTGTTCTAATTAATGTGCGAATTTACTGGATAATTGTGTTCGAAAAATGGGTTGATGATTGTTAATTTTTCAGAAATAGTTGATTAATCTACAGTTTGATAATTAAATAGTTGTAAATGGTTGTAATGGTTATTTTTCAGAAATTAAATGTAATTTTTAGTTGATATTAGATGACCTTATTGTTTAAAATATTTAATTATTATGAAAATTAGGATAGTTTGAAGAAAATAAGCAATGATCCGTTTCGACCCGAATCCGTAGGATCCATCCGGATCTGGATCCTCATTCTTATTACCCAACGAATCCGGGTAGGATTTGAATCATTGCCTAAAAAATAAATTTGGATCCGAATCCTAGAGGACCCTATCCAGATCCTACCCATTATCATCTCTAAATATATAATTTTGTACTTTTTTTTTTGTAACAAGAAGCCTTGACAAGTTGGGCGAGAAAAGGGGATCTCAACTTGCCAAGGGTGAGAATCAATACCAATACCTTTTGAAATTAGGAGAGATGCTCTAACCATTGAGCTACCTCACATTCAATAGTTGTGTACTTATATTTTCACTTTTTTTTTTTTGTTTTCATTATGTCTACTTATGCATGGGCATCCAATATAACTTTCACATACATTCGTCAAACTTACTTCAATTTATGTCCTTGTTCCAAAAGAGATGATACAAATATTTGCCCTTTTCATGGTTAAAAGTGTGACAAGGTTTACTTGAAAGTTATCTGAGTGATATCAAAGGCTCAAAAGTGAATAATATGTTAACTATGGTAATTTTCACATACTAGTACCCTTCATCATATGTTGGAAAGTTATTTGTCGATTCTCTGGGCTTAAGATTTTTCAATTCCTTGCTCTGTAGCATTTTCATAGAATCAGGGCGCATCATGTGTGAACAATTGTTTTTTTTTTTTTTAACCTTTCTTAGGCTCTAGTTAGCTATATTTTTTTGGCTCAAAAGTCATTATTTCCCTAATCAGTTTATCAGCAGCGCGTCTTGTGTATGGCCGGCCACAGGCGAAATTACGGGTATAACCGCTCGCACGACATCCTGTCAGCCCGTCAGCTCATTTTCAAATGGTCATATCTCACTCGTTTCTTATCGGAATCGAGCTTTTGACCATGCGTTGGAAAGCTATCGAGCCAAATTTTCATCTCCAACTTGAATCTTCCCAAAATATTAAGTGTGATGTGTGATATGATGTTTTGAACTTGACCCTTATGCATAAATCCTTATAAATAGATGGAGTTACTCTTATGAACAGATGAATTTACTTTTATGATCAAATTGAGTTACTTGTATGAGCATGTGCTTACTTTTAGCAATAAAAGAGTGTTACTCCTATAAATAATTTGTGGTTACTCTTATAAGCAAAATGGAATTACATATGCGAGCAAATAGGGTTACTCATATGATTAAATGAATTTACTAGTATGAATAAATTGGGTTACTCCTTATGAACGAATGAGATTACTCTTATTAGTAAGCGAGGGTTACTTGTATGAACAATTGAGGTTACTGATACGAATAAAAAGGAGTTACTTGTGTGAACAATATGAGGTTACTCATATAATTAAAATGGGTTACTAGTATGAATAAATGGCTTACTCTTATTGAACGAATGAGGTTACTCGTGTTAATAAGTGGGGGTCACTTGTATGAACATTTGGAGTTACTGATGTGAATAAAATCGGATTACTTATGTGAACAAAATGAGGTTACTTATGTGGTTAAATGGGGTTACTAGTATAAATAAATCGCATTACTCTTTATAAACGAATGAGGTTACTAGCTCGTATTAATAAATACGGGGTTATTTATGTGAACAATTGGGGTTACTCGTATGATTTAATGAGGTTACTCGTATAAATAAATGTGGTTACTAGTATGATTAAATGGGGTCACTCATAAGATTAAACAAGGTTGCTCACAAGATTAAATGAGGTTACTCATAGTATAAAACGAGGTTACTCGTATTAATAAGTGGGGGTTACTTGTATGAAAATACAAGATAGATATCAAATGCAAGAGTTTTTCAGAGATTGAAAAGAAAGAGAAGAAAAAGAGAGAGAACAAGTGAAGATTCATTCAATAGAGGAGAGTGAAAATAAAAGAAATAAATTGAGGAGAGAGAAAATGTTAAAGAGTCTTGAAGAGGTCCAGGGGAAGTAACGTCGTCGTCGACTTCAACCATGAGAGAGAAGAGTTTAGAATGTAATTCACAGGAGAATCACGCGGAAGAAGTGCTAATTTCCACCTGGACTTATATATGGGCCGGCCACACGCAAAATTTCTGGTGTGGCCAGCCGTATATAAGAATTTGTATAAATGGCTCATAAAAGTCATTATTTTTCTAATCAACTTATCAGATTATTGATTTATTCAGGAAACATTTATTTTGTTTCCTAAATATAGTAATATCAAGCTGAGGCTTGGGGCTTAAGAGAGTCCATTAAAGCGGGGCGCTGTTTTTAGATCTTAAGGATATTTATATTGAAGGAGATAATCTCACTATTATAAATTCGATTCTAAATATTTGGAAGCCTCCTTGGATTGTTAACGCTTTAAACACTGATGCAGGTATGAGTTTAGCTCAGTTCAACAATGTCAACATTGCTCGTTGCTTTAGAGAAGCAAATCAAATCAGGCTACAAATTTTATAGCGCATCAGGCATGATTCGCTTAATCCTACTTATAGGTTCACCCCTTACTGTTGTGATTTTTCTCTTATTATGCGCATGGATGTTTTAGGCTGGCCGTCAAATTAACCGTTTTGGTTCTAGTTTTTTTCTTTCCTTGTCAAAAAAAATGTTACCAAAATGTAATATATTTTTTATATCTCATGCAAATATTTTTTTCAGAGCTAGTCTTGCGTGAACCTGATCTACAAAAAACACTATAGTGTGCCAAAATCACCCATGTAATATAGTTACCTTTTGTCCATATAGTCACTTCTTACGATCGAAAATGACACTATTCTACCATTATCTAACATAGTGACAATTTTAATTTTCATATAGTCACCCTCTCTCATATCATCTTATTACATAACGAAAGTTACACTTTACAACATAATGTCGAGCTTATCTTGATATTTCCTACTCCATCCATATCATAATATAATGTTTGTCTCATTCCTTTAGGGATGTCCTGAAAAATTGTTCCTATTTTCACATCTTTCTACTTCAATTATTTACTTCATTGTAGTCATATTGGTTGTTTTTGTTTATCTTAGTTAATGTTATTGGTTGAATTTTGTTTACCGAAAGTTTTAATGTTGTATTTTATTTTTTTTAAAAGAAGAGGAAAAAACCATTTCCTATCCAATACAAGTAAAGCATTAAATACAAATCGTGATATGTTTCACTTTCCTTAATTTCCGTAAAAAAAATGTAAAACAGGCACTATCTATCTATACAAATATATTAAAAGGCGTGCGAAAACAAGAAACTGTGCCACGTGGCGCTCTCCCTAGGGAGTTTTAGTTCATGTAATCCATATCCAATAAAAAAAATTAAGAAATTGCATAATATAGGGTTTGATCCCGAAACCTCAAATACATATACTAAAGTTTTAACCACTAGGCTAAGTTGTATTTAGTGTTATTATCATAAAGTATTATATTAATAAATGAAATTTTTTCTTACCCGGGGCATAGCCAGGGCCTAATAACTAATTTTATTATTGAAGGGATGGAGTTTGATAAGTGCGTTTCAAACGTACTTTATGGACTCCTTTTAGCTCATTTTGATCCTATTTCTCCCCTTTCTTCCCTCTTTCTTCTCCCTTTCCCCTTCTATTTCATTCACTTGATCATAATTGATCATAGTGATATTTTGCTAGATTTTTAGTCATTTTTGACCGAATTTCTAGTACATTTGCTTTCACCTTGTTTTGCCATGTTCTTGATATAGGTGAAACTACTAAGAGGGCTAAGATTTATAAAGTTGGAAAAGGTAGCAATGAAAACAAAGCACACATTGAGAAATGGTGTGCTTGCACCGTTTCCCATTTCCGCTCGCACAAAGGAGCACATAGCACAATAGAATTTTGAACAAAGAACTTCAAATGTACATAACTTTCAAACCACAAATCGGATGAATATAATTCCAGTTGGAGGTGAAAGCTAGTTTCGATATCTTTCCAAAGATTGGTCATAAGCTTGATTTGGATATAAAACGAAGAAGTTATGCTCGTTTTAAGTTGAACTGTCCAAGTTTGAGGCAGACCAGTTAGGTGCGCCCACACCTAATATTGGTGCGCCCACACCCGTCGTTTCCGGAAAATGAAGCTCGTGGCTTCATTAAACGACGATTTTGATTTTAGAAAAACTTGTGCTTTATTCTAGTTTTTTAGAGAATATTTTAGGGTTATATACTAGAGAGAAAACACTTGAGTTTGGATTGAGAATTGAGATTAGCAATCGTAGTTTATGATTCCATTAACATCAAAGGTACTTTTCATTGAATTTTAATTCGAAGTTTCAGTTTTTATATTCATTCACTTAGTTTTGTTATTGTTTTTAGTTTATTTTAGATCTTCATTCTCATATTCTTATAATTGCGATTTCTATTATCTTTTAATCATGTTTAGCCTTAGATTAGTCATAGTTTTCATGTCAAATTTCTTAGAATCCTTGATTAGTGAGTAGTTTCATATCTAGGGTTAGGGTGAAACTATGAATTAGGGTTTTAAATGTGTTGTTGATGTGATTGTGATGTTTTAAAGAAGTTTATGCATTGATCTTGGTGTTTTGTGACCTTAGGATAGATATTGATCACATTTATACTTTGGTACTTTGATTTCAAATGTTAAATCGAATTTTGAATTCTTTTATCATCCCCAAGAATCATCTTAATTAATTTCTAGACCAAGATATTGGGTAGAAATTAAGGGGATCCTTAATTAGGGGTTTTCCGAACTTATTGAATCTCTTAATCAATTAACTAAAGACCATTCGAGAGAGGATTTAGTTGATTGATTAAGTGATTACTCTTGAGGACCATTCGAGAGAGGACTCGAGTACTTTAGAGGAAAACTAAACCTTGCATAATCGTCTTCGTTGCTTCACAATCGCATTAACAATCATTATCCGTTCTTATTCATACTAGTAACCTTAACTCTAGTGTCTTCTTATTTGATATTTAAACTCTTGTTATTTGCTAGTTCTAGTCTTTAGCTAGTGTTAATCGTTACAAAAACTTTTCAAATCCCCAAATACCATTCAATTAGGTAGTCTGGACTTGATAGACTTCAATCAATCCCATTTTCCCTATGTGGATCGACCCTCGACTTGCCCTTACTATTCTCTTAGTAATTGCTCGTTAGGTTTTATAAATATTGTTTGAAAAGCGATTTTTGGTGCCTTAACGACACACTAAAAACCTCTTATCAGAGTATTATAATTAGTAGGATGTGGGGTTTCAACTTTTTAAAGTAAGAGTATAGGTGATGTTTTTTTATTCAGGATTTCGATGAAAGAAAAAAAAAATATGAAATTGGTGGGACCATATAATTTTAGTGTATCAATTAATGTGGAACTGGGGAAAATAGGATTTGTATCGATTAGTATTAAGGATGATAGTGGGGCATATCAATTACCTCTCCCAACTGAGACGAGAATAGGTCTAGGTTTGGCGGCGTGGGCAGGGATGGGGGTGAAAATCTTAGTCACAATGGTTGGTGGAGCCCATGTGGATTTAATTTCATACTATAACCGCCCAACATTCCTCCCGCCCTGCTTCTCCTTTATCTCATACCCTACTCTCTATTACAAAACATATTATATATTAGAGTATTTAATATCAAAATCCAATCTATATACTTATATTAATAATAGTTTTACTTTGCAACTGTAGTACTAGCAGATTATTTGGGATTATTGCGAGGATAGTTATGTGTATGAAGTGGGTACAACGTTGGCACGAAGCGAACGCGGGTATCTTGCGGGTGGTAGGCGGGGATGGGTTTAAATATGTACCTGCTGAGACGGGGATGAGTATAAAATTTTCCCCAGTGGGGCGGGGATGAGGATAGGGATTTTATACGAATGCGAGCGTGGAGGGACCACCCTCCTTACCCGCTCCGCCCAACTGACATCGCTAATTAGTATGAAATGGTTGAAGTAATAAGGTTGAGATCATATGTCTTAATACTTCATATTATCATACGTTGCAATTATAACAATAAAATAAAAACTTATCTGATGAAGCGATAAAGCAAAGAACAGTTTGCCGTGACGTGAATAACCACTGTCATACAAGACGATTTCGCGCTACCCTAATGCAGTAGAAATCAAGCGATCGTCCTCCGGGATTAGCACGAATTCAAGATATATGGGCACTCCCACACCTCGGATGGAGACCAGAATATTGCCCAAAACCAGAGAGTATTTTTGTGGATAAGTTTTAAAGAGAGAATAGTTTTCTGTGTATCAATGACTAAAGAGAAGTAGTCTTTAAATAGGCTTAACAACGGCAAGAAGGAAAATGGAAAAGGCTGATCATAAAGAAGGTAATCAATTTTGGCTCCAGAAATCTTGTCAGCAACGGTTACAATATACGCTAATATCGGCAAGCCAAGATTCTTGCAATTTGCGTCAAAACAAAAGAAGGATATGTAAAACAAACAAAAGACTCCACCCGCGCCGCACTCGCCATAAGCTTGGCCTGACCGGCATACGCATGGTACATCCATACTTCTAGCACTCTATCAAACAAAGAGTGATAAGGAACTCCTATTAATAAACAATATAAAGCTTAATTATTTTTACAATGTGGGATAAGAGATTTTCAGTTTGTTTTTCCACTCCTTATTTTGAGGTTTTTCTTTTAGAGAAATTGTTGAACTTCCAACATCATATACATATCACATCTCATATATTTATTTCATTATATTAAAAAAAAAAAAAAGGCAAAAGCGACAAGAGAACCATAAGTAAAACTATTAATTTAGCCTGCAATCATTATGAATCTTAGAAAATGAAGAAATCGACATGCACCTTTTTTGCCATACGCGGTTTAATTATTTTGTTAAGATGTTTTTCTCACAAAAGTGTTTCGCAGGATTAAGGAATAGACATGCACCAATTTAGGTATGCCAATATGCCATGACCCTTAAGCTTTAATGTCTCATGAATGGTGATGTTGTTGGTTGACTTAATGTCATATGCTTTGTCATCTTTCTTCTTCATCATGCTACTGTTGGGAGGTAACATCATATTATTCTTCTAGTTCGACTTCCACCTATAATAAGTTAGGCTACTTAATGAAAAGGTTATTGGGATTTGGGGAAATAAGCTAAATGTCGAGGGCTCGTATGAACATTCTCTTACCTTATTAAATATTAATTGAGCATGTGTAGTTGTACTGGTTCTATCGTTGATGTTCCAATGACTGACAAATTTGGAAATTGGAGGAAACGGAACTCATATTGTAATGAATCTTTTGCAATAGTGTCCTTGATGCATGGTGACTAGTGGTACCAGAAATAGATTTGACCGTTGGGTCAACTTGATTCTAACTTAATTTGAACTTGGTTCGATCTTTGAGGGTCATTTCCCAAAACCTAATCGTGATCGAAACCTGATCTGAAATTACCCAGACCTGACCGGCACCTGGCAAATTTATATCATGACCTGACCAGACAAACCTGCATTCAAACTCGAACCCGACCGTACTCAACCAGATATTACTAAAAATTCAATTATTTTTTTATATCTACAAAATCATTTAAATATATTAATTTATAAAATTTCTTACATTTAATAATTAATTAAATAAAAAAAGAAATTACATTTAATTTAAGGGTTAAACTTTGAATATCATGTACTTGTTTATTTTTTCATTTAATTACCCAATGTCCTCATTTTCAAATAATATTAAAAAAAATATTTGGTTAAATCCTATACTCCAAATTTATTATCCCATTTCAATATTCTACCAATTTTTCTCCATTTTCTACCAAATTTTCTACCATTTTTTCTACTAAATATCCTATCAAATGATCCCATTTAAATATTCTACCAAATTTTCTACCAAATCATATCTCAAATTCTCGTAACCCTATACTAAACAACAACATTGAGCTTGTAACCAGATATGAAATTCATTCCTATCGAAATATCCCTATATTAAAGAAGAAATTGGTAGAACAAAAAATCTGTAATTATAATAAATTACACAAAAAATCAATATTTAGTGAAATTACATAAAATTACATTAAAAGAAATAAATGTGGAATTATATGAAATCACACAAAAATCAATAAATCTGAAGGATGAAATTGAACGATATTACACAAAAACAAAATTAATCAACACAAATTAACAAATTAAACTAAAAAATGGAAAAAAAAACTTGAACGAACTCTACACCTGTCCGGAATCGAGGGACAACGTTTGAGAAGAGAAACAAAAAGAAATTGTTGTTGATGTTCGTGGGTGAGAATCCAAGGCGAGTAAGAAGCGAACGGCGTCTGTGAGAGAGAAGACGACCGAATATTTGTGGGTGGTGGCGTTGGTGTTTATGGGTGAGGAGGTGAGAGAAATTGTTGTCGGTGGTGGTGAGGAGGTGAGAAATTTTGTTGTCGGTGGTGGTGAGGAGGTGAGAAATTTTGTTGTCGATGGTGGTGAAGGGGTGAGAGAAACTGCAATAGTTGCGATTGAAGTTGGTCGGTTTGTGGCAGGGGGGCTGGAGGGATGAGGAGAGAGAAATGAGTGAGTGAGGGTAAAAGAGGAAGTGCATTAGGTTGGTTGGAGTAGATTGTTTGGAGGAGAGAGATGAGGGTGAAGATGATAGATTAGAAGACGATCTAACGGTTCAGTTTGCTTTATGGCTTGTATCCAACGATTAATATTTATGATCCATGTGTTTTGTATTGCTTTTTTATGTGCCATTGATTACAATTATCTAATGGTTAAGGTTTTCCCCTTAGTTGGTATTTGATTTTGCCTTAAGAAAACAAATAATCCTACTAATTAATGAATTATTATCCCAAACAACTAAACCCTATACTCCAATTAATACGTATATATGTCAATCTTAATACTTTCAATAATACAACTAATGAGTATATTTAGCTTAAACCCTATATGTCGATCTTAATACTTTTAATAATATGACTCGTTTAAAAAATTCATAACAAAATCAAATGACCCGACCATGAGTTAACCGAAATTTATTGAATCGACGTGCGATAGTGAATGGACCCGATGCTTCACAATGATCAAACTAAGGTAATTAATGATTCAACCCGAGTGCACTTGACTCTACTTAAGCGTACATGAAACCCAAATACGACCCGCGCAAACTCGGACAAAAAATGTCCATGGAAGATCATACCCGAAAATGGATCGACTAGTAAATAGAACGCTCAATCCTGTTCGGCACCCGGCAATCCAATGATTTAAATGTGATCGCTCCGGTTGAACAAAACCTGACCAATCACGACCTGGGGCTGTCAGAATCCTGACCTGTCCGGGTCTAATCTGGTTATTCACCGTGGGTATACCGGAAAACTGTTTGAGAACCTATTTTGACATTACCACTAATGGTGAACACCTCTTGCATGGATATAAAGATCAAAGATGGTAATGTCAATTGTCATGCACCTGTCACATTCAAGTCCATAATTTGGTTTTACTTGCCTCCTACATACAACGTGTTTGATATGAAGGAGTTGGATGGAAAAGAGAATAAAGAAAGTTATTTAATTGAAGGACCTTTTCACGTTTGATTTTGAAAAATTCTATCCGATTTTATAATTAAGAAAGAAAATCATCTATGGGAAGATTAAAAAAATTAGTGGAGATGAGAAGAGAATTATGTGTCTCATATCTTTATCATGCACAAAAAAAAATTCCTAAAATTTTCTCTTCCTTGAAAGTCGAAACCAACCATTAAAAAATTTAGATCCTTTCTTATCACCACTATTATCTTTAGTTACAAATCTCATATATTGATATACATTTATGCAGATTAAATTGTTGACATTTACGTTTTGATGACAGCAAGACTAATGGAACGTAACCAAGAATTTCTTGATCTTGTCCGGTGCAAGATTTAAGAAGCAGTAATGCATATTAAAGAAGTTCACAAAAGCATATTGCCCTACAAAACTTGTTTAAAGAAGCTAATAAAAGTAGCATTACGATGTAAGAGATCCAGTGGTGGATCTTAAATAACGATTTAACAGGGGTCGAGTTAATAAAATAAAAATTTAGTATAAAATTTTAAATGATGAATAAAAACAATAATACACAATAAAATATTAATATACTACTATTTATGGCTATAAAGAGCTTGTAGCTAATGTAATAAATCAAATCTCAAAGGTGCAATTTTTAAGAAATTATTTCAATTTATTTGTTTGAACATTATGAGACCATTACATTTTTTTTTTTGACTACTTAGACCATTACATTATAGTAACAATAACAAGGAAAAAACAAAAAAAAAATCCAAATGTGTTGATGCAAGGATTGAACTTGCAACCTCTAGAGCTCAAACTTCTTTTTACACCTTGTTTCAAAGCCACTGATTCATAGTTTGTTTAATGACATAAATTACAATTTACTTAATTTATCTTATACATTTATGGGGCCAATCCCCCACCCGCCCCTTAGCGATGTATTAACTCGTATTATTGCAAATTTGGTGCTAGGATCATCATATGCTAAGATTTGGTCGAACATAATCACCGCCCATTTATTCACAACCTAATATAAAAACAAAAGTTGACAATAAACCATCGTTACATTACATACTAATGTTTATTCACCCTCACTTTCATTATTATATTAACATTTTAACCATAATTTCTCTCAAATATAATCAAAACAATCATCAAGCTCAAGAATATAAGTATATCTGAAGAGATATAAGTGGTTAAAATTGGAACAACATGCATGAATATCATACTTTTTTATAAGTACTTCCTTTACAGAGTATACATAACCAATTTTCAACGGCACTATAATGAAGATGGTAACGACAAAGATTTAGTAGCTAGTCAACTTTCATATAGTACTGTTGGTACCCACAAGTAACTTGTAGAAAAAGTAGCTCAAGTTGAGCAGATGATGAGCACAAATCATGTGCAGAAAGGCCTTTAGTGTCACCTTCTTCATCATCAACAAACATAAAATATATCTAATACAATCGTTGTAAATCCTATACGGCACAACAAATTCTTTTCAACTAACGAAATTTTTAAGAAATAAATTAACATTATTATGAATCCCGACAAAAAATAATCCCTTATTTTTCCGGGTTATGACATATTGACACGTGGTGCAACAGTTTTACTTGTATGACAAATCTTTACAAAGCCTAAATTACAGGTTGTGAAACATAACTGAGTTTGAACAGATTAACTCTTCATCTTGGCCATTGAGTTGAGAAGCTATAAGACGATCAAGCGTGATCCAATCACTTAACCTTGGTTTTGGATCACCCTCTATTAATCTCTGATGATCATAGCACAGATCAATCATAGGGCCGTCGTCGGGATGATGATCGAACGGTGGACTACTGCTGCTAAGCATAGGAAGACTGTACTGATCATCATCACCTTCTAATATTTGACTGTTTAGTGTAACATGATTATTATTATTATGATGAATAATTGATCTTTCTTTTGGTGTGTTTGGATTGCTTTTTCCAGTACAGCAGCTGTAGGTAGGGAAGATGTTGGTGCTAGTAGTACTAGTAGTACTGGTTGTTGAATGATCATGATTGTTTTCATCTTGATATGTCTTCCCCATGCAAGAAAAGATGTGATCAAGCACCTTTTTATCACTGAAATTCATCAACTGGCTTTGTGATTCACTTGATATTGGTAAACATTTAGGGCTCTCATTTGCCTTTTGGTAGTTTTTCTTCCTGAAAACACGGCATATCACCCACCCTTCTTCTGCTATACAATTATCTTCTCTTGACACCTATATGTTAGTTATATCATCAATTATATGGTTGTTAGTTTAATTAGTTTTTCATAAGACTAATTAACATGTACTTTTAAATGATTACTGCTTGAAATCTATGTTACTCGAACTTTTACATTATCTCCGTACTCATAACAAAATCTTTCACCAATACTCTTGAGTAACATGAGCTACTAATTTAACTATTGTAAAGATATCTATCAAATTTTTGACAACATGATTACATGGAGTCATTATGGATGTTGCATGTCTACCTTACAAGGGCAGTAGTGATTTTCTAAGCCTTTTTGAGGCATAAGCATTTTGAGTATGACAAAGATAATCATGTAAATTTATCTTACACTAGTATGTACAAGTTCATAGATATATATGTACAACTCAAAAACGATATCTACATGTTTTGTTACTGTGTTTTTTTGTAATGGTTTCTCAAAATAAACATGTTTAGTTTAATGAAGTATAACAAATTTCAATTTCATTATACAACCTCATATCATACTTTGTTTATAAACTTAAAACCAAAAACTAGACACCAAGGTAGAATTACTCAATTACTATTAGCAAACATGGTGCATATGATTCCCTTTTATATTATTAAAAATCTCTTGCTAATTATAATCCTTTATATTCTTTGCATTGATTTCCTTTTGTTAGAGTCATGCTTGATAAAAATTAGGCTTAAGATTTATGCTTACACAGGAGAGATCATGCTGTACTGTGTTGTTAGTAGTAGTGCAATCTTCTAGCCTGTACTCATGCATGATCCAATCAGATTTTTCACCGTGTGGAGCTCGACCTTTGTAGAAAACCAAAGTCTTTCTCATACCAATACGATTGTTGTTGCTATAGATCATCTTGTCACGGCCTGTGGCCTTCCAGAACCCCGCTGCAGTGGCTCGATTTGTTCTAGTCCCTGTTGGGTATTTCTTGTCTTTATGACTGAAGAAATACCAGTCATTTTGTGTCCCTGATCCTATTCTGCATTCCTCTGCAAAAAAGCAATATTTGTAAGAAAATGGAAAAAATTATCAGAAACGACCTTTTACAGGCATTTTTTTTAAAAAAAACACTACCTTATATCACGTTTATTTTACAAAACTACCTTATAAGTGGAAAAACTTTCAAAAGCACTACCAAATTTTGAATTCCCTAACCATGGCTAATTATTCCCTCTAAAAAAATTCCTATCATTTGGTGTAATCATTTTATGTAAATTCGGACTTTGACAATTCAAGTCGAAGATGGCACAGCCCTTGTAAGATTGTGGAGACTGGTGGATCTAGACTGATTGTTGGGGGTTCTATATATCCTCAACGTTAGGCCGGTGATGAGAATCGAACCCTAAGGACTAAGGTTGTTGGAATTTTATTGTGAAAAATGATGGTTTTCATTATATTAAGGAAATTTGACATAAAATTACCTTGAATATCCCAAGGTTCAAGCTTGTTAAGATCAATATCTCGAATGACATCAAGGTCTATGCTTTCAAAAGCCACTTTCTTCTTCAAGTAATATTGAAGAAGCTCTTCTTCTGTAGGATGAAATCTAAAACCTGGAGGAACTTTTGAGTGACCATTCACTGATAAATTCATATTTCAACTTTCTAAATGCTTCAACAATAATGAATTGAAATATATCAAAGCGCATAACAAATTGATCTTATTCTTTTATATGTATAAAATAAAAACAGAAGTAAAGAAGAACAAGAAGAAAGAAAGCTACTAGTTAACTCCTACTTAAGTAGAGTTGATGTTTGTTGCTGTGTGCAAAACTTGTATTGATGTCTGAGAAAAAGGCTGAATATTACAGATATGGAATACACAGAAGCTAAAATATGAACTGTGGGAGATAAGTTTTGAGGTGAAAAGGGATGATTAAGGACACATTATATATAAAGGCAATGAAGTTAAAAGAGAAAATTACAGTTTGCATGAAAAGGTTTGGTATCATGGCCATTCTGGTGTACTTCGTACGTGGGTCCATGGATTTTAGCTTCCAGAAGGGGTTAACTACCTAAAAGATCAATAAGACTGAATGTACTACATAAGGTGTAAGTTTCAAGTGTGAATTAATTTCAACTAAACAACTAGAGATCACAATGTATGTGTTCATATATTGTACACACTAATATATGATGGTAATCTACAAGCTCATATATAGTACGTAGTAGTTTTTTTTTTTTTTTTTTTGTTTTGTTAAGTAAGTTTAATTTCATCAAGATTGTAATGCAACTTTATCATATGAGTTCTTATTTGTACATTTTCGTTACTTTTGGTTACTATTTTGGAGGTTGTATTGACGAAAACTCGTTACCATTACCACCATACTTTGTTATTGTCTATTAAACGAGTGAGTAATGATATTCCCATACTCGATATAGTCCAATATCATGGCATTTCAGTAATTTTCATGAGAAAAATTGATATTAAAAAATTATAAATTAATTTTTTTTCATATATTTTTATTTGGGGATTGTTAGTTGAAATCTAGTTGATGTATTAGATGACTAGTATATATCATATCTTAACACTATCTTATCAGTTAGCTATTATATAATATCCTGGCTGCATCTAATCATATCGTGTAAATGTTGTATTGTATCAAGTTGCTAGTAAATTTACAAAAATACCACAATATGGGACAAGTTGTCCCTTACTGGATATGAGAGAATACTTCCTCTTAAGCGAGTTGTAAATTGCCATACAAATTAATATTTTATATTTGACTCTACATTTTAGGACTTCCTAGTTGACCTAATTATATTTTATCATTGTTACTACACACATACTCCTAGTACACTAATCCCTTTATTAGTTTTATTTATTTTTAAGAGGGAACTTTGTTATTGTTAAGTCGATTTAGGCGTTGGTATGTCACCAACTATCATGGTTGGGAGGGGAATTCGAACATGTAACATATCGTTCACAACACCTCAATCTTAACCACTAGACCAAGACATTCTAGGTATATGTTCTGGTAAATAAAATAATTGGCAAAGCTAGGCAAACCATTATAAAATGGTCCTACAAAACTATAAAAGGGATAGTAAGGGTAGGAGGCAGCCCTCCATAGTACTATCATATTACGACCCTTTACCACATAATCTTCAAAGAAAGCACCATTTGAAGTAGAAGTTCGATCCCACATCAGACCATATCTCCAAAAGGAGATACTCAGCAGCTATCTTCGTGTTCTTGGCCCTTAAATGACAAGGAGAATAGGAGATACTCTAAATTAAAGTACTACTATATAAATAAATGAAGATACGTACAGTTATGAATTTATGATAGTTGAAAGGGATCTTATACCATGCATATAACCAACGTGTTTTCTTTGTTATTTTCAAAAAATTATCTTTTCTAAGGTATGTAACCCTCAACTTGTAAAGCATCCTTAATTATAAGAAAATTATGACGATATTATAATATAGTATCAAATTTAGAAATAGGTCAAAGAAGAAAAAAAACTCCGATTAGTAGATGAAAACTTCAAAAGGAAATGTGAGATGCTGCCTAGTGCCTGCTATGAGTTTTATAAAATTGGGTTAATTGGCTAGAATAGCACAACCTTTGGCTCAAGTGCAAGGAATGAACAGCACAACCTTAAGCGGGTGCAAAGCGTAGCACCAACTTAATGGCACCGAAGCACGGAGATTACACCGGAGATAGGGAATCTCTGTTTAAGGTTATGTTGTTCCTTGCACTTGAGCCAAAGGTTGTGTTGTTCTAGCCAACTTTCAACTTCAATCTCAAAAAAAAATGATCTCCTCTTTACTCTTCTTCGCTGCTTTGCTACTTCCTCATTTTGCGATTGTCTTCCCTGTTCGACGCACCACAAATCTTCACATCATCAACAAATTGCATCAGCACCAATATCGAAATCAAGTCGCTGGATTTACTTCTATCATTATCAATAATTGACGTGTAACAAGTATGGAGGCTAATCTCAATTTCTCCTAGCTCAATTAATATTCACTGTTGATTCACCAAAGACCACTCCACTTGCTGTTTGTAAAAGGATTCGTTTGATGAGCGCCTGCTTCGAGGTCGCGCTATGGTCGTTCAAACTTTCTGGAACTCTTTTATTTTGTGGTGAATTAGTACGAAGTGTTTGCTTGTGGGCTGGAGTAATGCAAGGCTGTGGTGGAGATGGTGTGGTGGTGCTACAGTGTTTGGGGCAGAGGATGACATTGCTGGAGTGGAGGTGGTGTTTGGTGTGGTGAACGAAGATAATGGTGTTGAGGGCGGTGGTGGCGTTGTAGTGTTGTGGGCTAGGGAAGAGGGTGGTGGTGATGTAGTGTGGTTTAGGGTAAATTTAGTGTGGTGGAGGTTAAGGAATAGTGTGTTTATTAAAATAAGGGTTGTGGTGCTCCTTGCACTTGAGCCAAAGGTTGTGATGTTCCTTGCCAATTAACCCTTAAAATAATGGAGATTTCCTAGTTCCAGTGGAATCTCCGTGCTCCGGTGCCATTTATGCTATTTTCTGCACCACGTGTTTAAGTTGGTCCTATGCTTTGTGTAAGAATAGTGCCTTGAATGGTGCCTTAGCTTGAAGGTGTTTGGTAGAATATGTGAAGAAGGAATGACATAAGGCTGACTTTGAATGCACATATGTCTCAATCTATAAATGGTTTTGATGTGATTCAAATTGGAGGTGATAGCTTGTTCCAAGAGCTTTCCAACGATAGGTCATATGCCCAATTCCGCTGAGAAACGAGAAAGTTATGATCGTTTTACGAAGAGCTGACGAGAGATGACTGCGACTCGCGGTTTTGTGGATAGATTGCGACGAGTGTTTTCATTAATTGTTATTAGACGGGTTAAATTTCCGATTTACCCTTAGGTCGTTTATGCGACTAAGATAGTCTATATATAACATATGTAACTCTGTATTCCTTAGATCATCATCATCAATAAAATATTCTCTCTCTCTGCCGTGGACGTAGCCAAATTGGTGAACCACGTAATTCTGGTGTCTGTTTTTATTGCTTTTGAATTCGTTATTTGTTTCTCTCTCACATCCGTTATAACACTTTGCACCCGTTTAAGGTTGTGCTGTTCCTTGCACTTGAGCCCAAGGTTGTGCTTTTCTAGCCGATTAATCCTAAATATTATTTACATAATTACATTAATTAGTAACATCATCTCCATATATTAGTCGAGAACGTTTTACAAGTTGGAAGTTAAGGGGTTTACATATCCTAAGAAGAAGAGGGAGTTAACCCGTCTAAACAAATTTCTCTGGTTTGAAATTTGGTTTGCCACAAACAAACTAATAGCTCAGGAGTGTAGTGGACCCTCTAACGATTTCTCTTTTGTTAGAACTAGAAAAAGGGTGAAGAAGATGAATACTATGAAATACGAATCTTCTAGGCGTGTGTAGACACTTTCCCAAAAGCAATATTCCTACCCTATACTGAGCACGGGTTGCAAGGAATTCACTTTCGAGATACAAAGAAGAACAACAAATATCACGCTCGTTATGAGATTTGTTAAATTGAGTGAAAGGAATAAAATTTTGTAATGATGATGAACTTTTGATTTAATTCTTGTGCAAGAGAGAGAATCTGATTTTTCATCTCATTCTTCATCATATGAGAATATTCATATATATACTAATGCTCAAGAGTTTCTGAAAACCGAAACCATACAATGACTAACCGTCATTAACTACGAAAACACGCAAAACCGCAGAAAAACAGAAGAATTTCGCGAGTCAAGATCAGTGTCGCGAGTCGCGACTGGGCGCCGTCGCGAGGTGCGACCCAGGTCGCGAGCACTCAATCATCTTCTCGTTTCTTCTGCTTCGCGAACAGCACGCTGACGACAAATCTCGCGAGGTGCGACATAGGTCGCGACTCGCGACCAAGTCCAAACCCTGCCTGCTGCTAGGTCGCGATGCTTGCTGCGACATTTGCGAGGTTTGCTGCGACTTGCATAGCATTGTATAATTCATGTATTTATTTGAGCAACGACACCATGACCAAGTTACTCACATAATACATCATGAAATAAACTGAACTCTATACTCTAAATCTCCAACAATCCTCCCCCATTTAGAGTATACTTAATAGTTATGCACAAACATCATCATAAAATCAATCTTATGCATAAATGAAAGTGTATAAAATTGAACTTCCATATAGTAAGTACACATTCCAAGTATCCGTATCCAATTGGTGTCGATAACGATTGAACCAATTTCAATACATAATGGAAACCCGAAGATACTATACACAAAGATAAAATTACTTAAACTCATTATAAACCGACACATAAAGCCTTGTGTCCATATCTATTCATAAGTGTATCAAAGCTATGCCCCATAGCTCCTTGAAGCGGCTAAACTTCACACTTACAATAGGTAGATCTCTAAAATACATGCTACTGTGAAAAGCATAAACAAGAGACCTATTAAGTTATACAACCTCCTTATACAACACAGTTATAGAACTATAAACTTAGGATGATAAAAGTTCTACAATCATCTAAATGAAGAAATTAATCTTATTGAACTTAAGACCCAACGTCATATTGGGCGTTAAGTTAAGATTCCCTCATTCGTGATTCTCGAGGGGCTCCAATCCTAAACCGATTGCCATCCTCTTTACATTATCTCTAGCCAAGGCCTTTGTAAAACAATCCGCTAGATTATACGTTGTACGTACATAGTCAACAGTGATTACACTATCCTTGATAAGTCCTTGGATGTAGCTATGCCGCACACCAATATGTCTTGACTTACCATTATAGACTTGACTATATGCTCTTGCCAAAGCAGCATCGTTATCACAATGAATCGCTATGGGCGATATCGGTTTTGGCAACAAAGGAATCTCAATCATGAGATTCTTCAACCACTCCGCCTCTTTGCTTGCGGAAGATAAAGCAATGAATTCCGAAGTCATGGAGGAATCCGCTATGCAAGTTTGTTTCTTGGAAGCCCAAGATATAGCACCTCCCCAAGTAGAAATACCCATCCACTTGTAGAAGAGTGATCCTCTTTATTAGAGATCCAACTTGCATCCGAATACCCTTCTAAAACCGAAGGATATCCACTGTAGGATAAACCATAGTCCTTGGTTTTTCCTAAATACCTTAATCGACGAATAGCTTGCCAATGTTGTACACTAGGATTACTAGTATACCTACTAAGTTTGCCTACCGCAAATGCGATATCCGGCCTAGTACTCGTCATAGCATACATCAAACATCCAATCACCCTTGAATACTCAAGTTGAGATACAGCTACCTCATTAGGATAATTTCTCACTAGGTCCATTGGAGTTGACACAAAAGAGCAACCACTAACATCGAATTTCTTAAGAACCTTTTCGATGTAGTGAGATTGAGACAAACTCAATTTACCTTTGCTTCTTTTAATTCTAATTCCTAGAATGACATCCGCCTCCCCCAAATCTTTCATTGAGAACTTAGACGATAGAAAAGATTTAGTCCATTCAACTTGGGATAAATCAGTTCCAAAAATTAGCATGTCATCTACATATAAGCAAATCATCACCATGACCATTGTCATCAAATTTGCTATATACACACTTGTCTGAATTGTTCAATTTGAATCCGTTAGACAACACTACCTCATCAAATTTTTGATGCCATTGCTTAGGTGCTTGTTTTAGCCCATACAAAGATCTAATTAGTTTGCAAACTTTTTGTTCTTGACCTTTGACAACAAATCCAACCGGTTGTCTCATGTAAACCTCCTCATCTAATTCTCCATACAAGAACGCAGTCTTGACATCCATTTGATGGATCACAAGATTATGAATTGCTGCAAGAGCAATCAATAATCTTATAGTGGAGATTCGAGCTACAGGTGCATATGTATCGAAATAATCGATACCGGCTTTTGAGAAAAGCCTTGTGCCACTAACCGGGCTTTGAACTTGTCAATAGTTCCATCGATTTTCATTTTCTTCTTGAAAATCCATTTGCACCCTATTGGTTTACATTTAGGAGGTAGGTCCGCTAAAACCCATGTGTTATTCCCCATGATTGAGTCCATTTCATCATCAATAGCTTCTTTCCAAAATGAAGCATCTTGAGATTGCATGGCCTCATCATATGTTAAAGGATCCCCTTCCACATTATAGACATATGGAAATTTAGTCAAAACACTATCTCTTGATCCTTCAACCAAATATACATGAAAATCCGGGCCAAAAGATTTCTCTTTCCTAACCCGTTTACTTCTCCTTGGTTGAGTTGATGTAGATGCAACATTTTCATCTAGAATTTGTTCATCTAACTCATGATCATCATTTTGATCAATCTCTTGAATTTCGGTACTTGGAGTTATATCCTTTGGTCTAGGAACCGATGAATATCTATTTTCATCAAAAATTGCATCCTTGACTCCACAATAGTGTGAACCGACCAAAAGTCGTTTTGTTCTATAACATAGAACCTATAGGATTTGCTATGAGAGCATATCCTATAAAGATGCATTCAACTCCTCTTTCACCTAACTTTTTACGTTTAGGTTCCGGCACTTTCACTATTGCCCTACATCCCCAAACTCTAATGTAACTTAGATTTGGTTTTCTTTTGTACCATAATTCATAAGGGGTTACTTTGTTCTTTTTCATAGGAACACGATTTAAGATGTAACAAGCGGTTAAAACTGCTTCACCCCAAAAACCATCACTCAAACCCGAGTAGGATAAAATAGAATTTACCATCTCTTGTAAAGTTCTATTTTTCTTTCCGCTATACCATTTTATTGTGGTGTATAAGCCGCGGTTGTTTCATGTATATTCCTAAAGCTTGGAAATAACTAGGATTATGAAATTCACCACCTCTATCGGTTCTAAACCGTTTAACCTTGTCACTTAGTTGCAATTCTACTTCATTTTTATAGATCTCAAATTTTTCTAGGGCTTCATCTTTAGTAGACAATAGATATACATAACAAAATCGTGAATGATCATCAATAAATGTTACTATATATTTTTGTTTCCTAAAGAAGGTGTACTATGAAAATCACAAAGATCACTATGTACCAAATCAAGCAATTTAGTATCTCTTTCCACATTATTAGGGAAAGAACACCTAGTTATTTTGGTAAGCATGCATGTTCTACACTTCTCAATACTTGGATCAAAAGACAGGAATTAAATCATCCTTAGCCATAGAATATAATTTTCTATAATTAACATGACCAAGTCTTAAATGCCAAAGAGAAGAATTATCATTAATAACACACACATTTTTACTAAAGCATTTGAAATGCTAAGTTTAAACATACCATTACACAAATAACCAAGTCCAACAAACAAACCACCCTTAGATAATATAAATTTGTCCGACTCAAAAACCATTTTAAAACCTATTCGATTCAAGATAGCTCCTGACACTAGATTACGCCTAAGTTCCGGAGCAAATACAACATCTCTTAACACTAGAGATTTGCCGGAACTAAAGACCAACTCTACTTGTCCTACACCGAGAACTTGAGCTGTAGAGTCATTTCCCATGTATAGAACTTCTCCATTGTCCACCTCCTTGAAGGTTTTGAATGAAGACCGCTCCTTGCACACATGCCTTGAAGCTCCTGAATCGATATACCATGAACAATCATCCTGTACACAAAAGATTTCAGAAATCATACACATATAATTCAAACTTGAATTACATGAAAGTTGTGTACAAGTACCTTGTTTGGCTTGGGATTGGCTAGACTCGCCTTTCCCTCCACCTTGCTCATTCTTTTTGTTCATTTTCCTCTTCCATAGGAAGCAATCCTTTTTGAAGTGTCCGGGCTTGCCACACTCCCAACAACCACGTTGTTGAACACCTCCACCATTCTTAGGCTTCTTAAATTGTTGCCTTTGGTGAAATTATTAGCCCTCTTCTTAGGATTTGAGTCTTTGAACTTTCCATCCTCCACCATGTTAATGGTAGAAGAATTAGGATTTACCTCCTTTTGTCCATCTTGAACCCGAATGCCCTCTTCAATCCGAAGATGAGCACCCAATTGTTCCACATTTATATCATCTTTCCTATGTTTAAGAGTATTTCTAACATCCTTCCAACTTGGTGGTAATTTGTCTATTATTGAAGATACAATAAAAGTTTCATCCATACTAATATTGTGTTGTTTAAAACTTCCTAAAATCCTTTGAATTTCATGGAATTGTCCATCACAGGCCTTGTTTCATTCATCTTAAAGTTATTGAAATTACTAACTAAGAACTTCTTACTAGATGCATCTTCGGCCATGTATTTTGACTCAAGGTCATCCCAAAGCATTTTAGCGGATTCATAAAATTGATAAACATCAAATAAAGTTCAGACATACCGTTTAAAATGTGACCGACATATATAATCGTCATTCTCCCACTTGTTCCTTCTCCTTGAGGCCTCCAAAGTTTCATCTTCCACAAACTCGGGTTTTGGAGTACTCAAAACATATGCCACCGAAAGAGAAGTGAGAAGAAAATGCATCTTCTTTTGCCATCTACGGAATCCCACACCCTCAAACTTTTCAAGTTTCTGAAAATTCGAAGTCATTTCACGTACCGTAGCCATCTTCAAGAATTATTGCTTTTGGATTGTTAGAACTAGAAAAAGGGTGAAGAAGATGAATACTATGAAATACGAATCTTCTAGGCGTGTGTAGACACTTTCCCAAAAGCAATATTCCTACCCTATACTGAGCACGGGTTGCAAGGAATTCACTTTCGAGATACAAAGAAGAACAACAAATATCACGCTCGTTATGAGATTTGTCAGATTGAGTGAAAGGAATAAAATTTTGTAATGATGATGAACTTTTGATTTAATTCTTGTGCAAGAGAGAGAATCTGATTTTTCATCTCATTCTTCATCATATGAGAATATTCATATATATACTAATGCTCAAGAGTTTCTGAAAACCGAAACCATACAATGACTAACCGTCATTAACTACGAAAACACGCAAAACCGCAGAAAAACAGAAGAATTTCGCGAGTCGAGATCAGTGTCGCGAGTCGCGACTGGGCGCCGTCGCGAGGTGCGACCCAGGTCACGAGTCGCGAGCACTCAATCATCTTCTCGTTTCTTCTGCTTCACGAACAGCATGCTGACGACAGATCTCGCGAGGTGCGACATAGGTCGCGACTCGCGACCAAGTCCAAACCCTGCCTGCTGCTAGGTCGCGATGCTTGTTGCGACATTTGCGAGGTTTGTTGCGACTTGCATAGCATTGTATAATTCATGTATTTATTTGAGCAACGACACCATGACCAAGTTACTCACATAATACATCATGAAATAAACTAAACTCTATACTCTAAATCTCCAACATCTTTGACACTTGTTCCCTTGCCCCATTAAACATACATGCTTCTTTTTTTTGTGGAAAATAAACATATGTGATGAGGGTGTAAATGTGTAATAACTTCCTCTTCGAATTCATTTGCTTTTCGGCAACATTGAATTTTTTTTTTTGTCGATTGTTATTTATATTCTCACTTGTCAAATAGATACAAAATATATATATACTACCTCATTTTTAGTTATACCTGAGATTTTAATCGACCAAACTACAATTTTGTAATACTTTTGTTATGTATAATTAAACTATATAGAGGAAAGTCATAATAGATTGTGTCGATAGTATTTAATATGCATGGTACAACTAAAAAAACAGAAACAAAAATTCCTTTCAAACGAAGGAAAAATTGTTTTCTTTAAACTCTTATCGATGTGATAAAGGTCGTAATGCTAAAAGCGTCATTACGGCAAAGTATAGAGGCAGAGCCGCAGAGTTCATAGGTGTCTATATATATATATTGTAAATTCTATTTTCGATTGAATGGAAAAAAGACATAGATAATAGCATAGTAACAATATAATTCAACCGTAATCGAATAAAAAATACGAATAGGATTTCCAAAATTTGGAATAATTAAAATGAATATCGATTGGAAATTTGGATATCCAATTTCCGATTTCTCTTTCAACACTAACTCATATACACCCTCTGTATTTTTTTTATCTTATTCATTTAAATCTTGACAATATTCACAATTAAAAAAAAATTCGACACTAAACTATGAGGAAAAGGTACATGGAGTATTGTGCGCGATTACACTTGGTGCTTGTGTATGAGCAAGACAAAATCACAAAGTCTATTTTGTCTATAAACTAGTTTATAATTCCACGCAAGATATACAACTGTCTACTTAAAATAGAAGTATCATAGTATTTTGCTACGTACGCATGTGCATGTATGTACTAAAGAGTGATGAACGGAAAGTCGGTAATTAAACCAAAACAACGGAAAAATGACGAAAGACGAGTGTGTATGTGACGGAGTTGTGAAAAGACAAAAGTGGTGGTAACTGGTAAGTACTAAAAGGAAGTAGTTGTTCTGTCAATTAATAGTTTGGCCCAAATTATGATTATGGAGAGAATTTTAAGGCCATAATTTTAATGACCATAATTAGGTTCAAGACTCTTTTTGTAGTAGTAAGTTGTAGTAAGTAGTAACTCTTTAACGGAACAAGGCTTTTTTTGAGCAGTGCGCCACCCATACATAAATCATATGATAGCCACATGAATCATAATTTGTAAAACAAATATGTATAGGACTATAGGTGTAGTGGGATTGTGAGATAGATAGATAGATAGATAATGTATGCTAACCCCAAATCAATACCTAACCACTATATCATATCATATCTACCACTAATTTTATGGTTTGAGTATGACATTACTATCAAATGACTCAGACTTGTGATGTGAAAATAGAAGTATTACGATGGGTAAAACCCATATTATGTTACTACCATTATCAATTTTCTCAAATGTCATGGTTTTTCCTATTCTCTATTTAAGGTAATTTTCTCCTTTTTGTTGTTTTACCTCACTTAACGACTCATTTTATTTCCTGCCAACCATCAATATGTCCTCTCGACCTTTTTTAAAGATGACTAGTTGTATGATAATATGAAATTTAAATTAATTATTTCCTCCTCTATAGTTGTGTGTTAGTCATATTGAGTCACGCTGACACGACAAGAAAGGTTCAACGATGGATCATGGTCCATGCATGGACATAATTTTCAAAAACCAACAGACATGAGCCAGTTCCTGCATGGAGTCCTCTTTAGAAAATTTGCATAAGATGACAACTCAACCAAAAGCTCAAGCTGATGGTTGGAGTCACAAGAATAGTTTTATATTCTATCATAACCCCTTACGCGAGAGCCCATTGGGCTTGAAGTGTGGATGCATCACAAGCCTCCTTCATACCAGTCCCAAGAATAGTTTTGCATTCTATCAGTCACCTTACAACCTTTGTGTGGCTTAAGTTAGGCCAGGCTTGTTGTGACACGAGATGTGCTGGCACGGCCTGTTCCCAGCCATACCTCCCTACCTTGCTTCCCATCTCCAACCCTGTTGGGTATATGGTAGTATATGAAGCTCATGGAGGTGTATGGGTGTGGAGATGAGGTTGCGTAGAAGAAAAACGTCATTTGGGACATAAGGCCAACTTTGAATGGACATATCTTTCAATCTATAAATGATTTTGAGGTGATTCAAAGTGGAGGTGATAGCTTGTTCCGAGAGCTTTCCAATGATAGGTCATATGTCCAATTCCGGTGAGAAACGAGAAAGTTATGACGGTTTTACGAAGAACTGACAAAACTGACGGGTTCTGTCCGCCCGCGGGTTGTCGAGCGCGGCCGCGGGGTGTAACCGCAAAGCCTAATTTTTTCCGGTTTTTTGTTATTAAAAAGGGTATAAATAGAACCCTAATTAGGTTTATCATTATTCTTCATCTTTAAACACATAGTTTGAGAAAGAGAAAGCTTTAGAGAGATCTCTTGGGTGCTTTTGTAATCTCTATCAAACATTCATCGATTCCTAGTGCAGATTCGTGGTTTTTCTCCCAGTTCTTGGGTTTCCACGTAAAAAAGTTTCTGGTGTGTTCTTTCCTGCTTTATTATTTGATATTCTATTATTGTTTGATATTATTTCTAGATTGATAGTCAATAGAACTTACAAGTGGTATCAAGAGCTAGGTTTGATTATTGTCTAGATCTAGAATAATTAACAATGGAGGATTCAAAGATTAGAATTGAGAAGTTTGATGGGACAGATTTTGGATATTGGAAGATGCAAATAGAGGACATCTTATATCAGAAAAATCTGTATCAACCTTTGCTGAAAAGCCTGCTGAGATGGAGGAGGCTAAGTGGAAAGTACTGGACAGACAGGCACTAGCGGTGGTGCGTTTGACATTGGCTCGGACTGTGGCGTTCAATGTCAAGGATATCAAAACAACGGCTGGATTGATCAAAGCACTGTCAGATATGTATGAAAAGCCCTCTGCGAGAATAAGGTATATCTGATGCGCCGTTTGTTTGGTTTAGAGATGAATAATGGTAGTTCTGCTGCTGAACATATTAATGAATTTAATTCATTAATAAGTCAGTTATCTTCGGTTAATATTGCCTTTGAGGATGAAGTGAAAGCCCTAATTTTGTTGTCCTCTTTACCTACTGCTTGGGAAACTGTTGTAACTGCTGTTAGTAATTCCTCTGGTAAAGAGAAATTGGTTTATGATGTTGTCCGTGATCTGATTTTGAGTGAGAGCATTCGAAGGAAGGAGAGTGGAGAATCATCTGGAGCATACAGTGCAGAAGGTAGAGGGAGGGGAAAAGGGAGGAACTTTCAGGGAAAATCGGAGTCAAAGGGGGACCGGAGTAAGTCAAAAGGCAGGGCTAGTGTTACTTGCTGGGGGTGTGGTAATGAAGGACATTTAAAGAGAGATTGTCCTAGGAAAGAGAATGGGAAAGGGAAGAAGAAGGTTCAAGAAAGTGATGATGAAGAAGAAGCATCAACTAACTTGATTTCGGAGTACGATTCTGATGCTTTGATGGTAAGCATGGATGATCAGAAAGAGTTGGTTGGGTGCTCGGGATCATGGGTCTTGGATTCGGGTTCTTCTCAGCATTCCTCACCATGCAAGGAGTTGTTTCGGAATTTCAAACCCGGAAAACTTGAAAAGGTCTACCTTGCGGATGGCAAGGCAGTGGAAGTCATGGGAAAGGTGATGTGAGTGTGAAACTCACTCATGGTGGCTCGTTGGAGTTGAAGAATGTCAAGTTTATCCCAAGGTTGAAGAAAAGCTTGATATCGGTAGCCCAACTTGCTACATCGGGTTATAAGGTTGTGTTTGATGGTGGTTCTTGGAAAATTGTCAAGGGAGCAATGATCATAGCTCGTGGGGCAAGGAGTGGAACACTTTACACCATGGGGAGCACAATAAAGGGATCCGGGATTGGGATGAGAACTTCATGTAAAGTGTCGTTTGGTCGGAAAACTATCGATAGTGGGCCAAGGGATGAGAATCGTGGTGAAGCGGTATCCCGGTGGCAAATTGACCGGTAAGCGCACAAGGTGAAGGACGGCACACAAGCATGATGTGCCGGAAATCCTAAGTGGAACAAAGGGTGTATTGTTCGAGTGGGAGCAATGTGAGTTTGTTTTCAGAACAATGAGAAGCTTCTTTGGCTTAGGTGGTAATTGGTTTTATTGAAGTTTGATGAGACTTCAATGTGCTTCTTTGGTTGGAGAGGAAGTGGTTATTTTCCTTAGTTGTTGAGGAAGAGATCTTCATTTGGTTGTGCTTGTCTCTAAGGTGATCCGACCTCCGGGGTAGGAGGGTGTGTAGGTTCATGTAGTGATGGTGCAATGATTTGGAGATCAGTGATTAAGAATCTCCTTGGTGTAGAGGAGATGTTGTCATGGGATGCTTGAGGTATGTCATGGTTTAGACACAACTAGAGATTGCTTTTGCAGTGGGAGTTGTGTGTAGGAGTTGAGATGAATGGATGATGAAGGTATGAAGTTTTCTTCACTTACACCTATCTCCAAGTGGGAGATTGTTGGGTATATGGTAGTATATGAAGCTCATGGAGGTGTATGGGTGTGGAGATGAGGTTGCGTAGAAGAAAAACGTCATTTGGGACATAAGGCCAACTTTGAATGGACATATCTTTCAATCTATAAATGATTTTGAGGTGATTCAAAGTGGAGGTGATAGCTTGTTCCGAGAGCTTTCCAATGATAGTCATATGTCCAATTCCGGTGAGAAACGAGAAAGTTATGACGGTTTTACGAAGAACTGACAAAACTGACGGGTTCTGTCCGCCCGCGGTTGTCGAGCGCGGCCGCGGGGTGTCGAACCGCAAAGCCTAATTTTTTCCGGTTTTTTGTTATTAAAAAGGGTATAAATAGAACCCTAATTAGGTTTATCATTATTCTTCATCTTTAAACACATAGTTTGAGAAAGAGAAAGCTTTAGAGAGATCTCTTGGGTGCTTTTGTAATCTCTATCAAACATTCATCGATTCTAGTGCAGATTCGTGGTTTTTCTCCCAGTTCTTGGGTTTCCACGTAAAAAAGTTTCTGGTGTGTTCTTTCCTGCTTTATTATTTGATATTCTATTATTGTTTGATATTATTTCTAGATTGATAGTCAATAGAACTTACAAACCCCTCCAAATTTCTCCCCTCATCAACACACAACCTCATAAACACCAAGGTCCTCTCCCTCTCCTCTCTCACACTCATGAAGCAAATCTTTTCTTCTGTCCAAAGGGAGTCCTCACACATTAGGGAATAAGATCCCGACACCATCATCTTTTCAAGGATACAGACAACCCTAATGAGGTTGTAGTGGCGCATGTAAGATACAGAAATTTCAGATGATGTTTGAGAGTTTCTCACCGATGAAAACAAGACCAAATTTGAATTTTATTCATTGTTATTTGGATATTATAGACAAATAGACAATATTGATCTGGTGTGAAAACTCCCACGTTCATGGATTCTCCATCGGAAATTTATAGCTCCTACGTCCACAGTTTTTACAGATAAGTGGACAACCAAGGCACATATTAATTGTAAAGCGCAATACGTACAGTGACATAGTAACTGAACGGAGTAGATTCAATATTCAAACTTTTGATTCCTCCTAAAAAACTTGCCTCAGTTAAACGAAGCGCCTCTTGCTTGTCAGTCAGCAAAGCAGCAATACAGTGGTAGCATCTACAAGAGCTACACCTACACTCACAAATATATTAGAATGGTATATATAGCAAAGGCAACAAGCAGAGGTTGAAGATGGTAAATCAGGAAACAATTTCAGAGGTCGTGAAAAAAAATTATTTAAAATGTAATGACAGGGAAGAGACTGAAATAAAAATAAAAAATTCTCTACAAGATGATTCCTTAATATCTAATAGAATTCCGGTCACCAACAAATATGAATATGTCCTAGACCATGGCCAATTGACAATCACTACAGCGTGATTGTAGCAAACTAGCAACTCCAGTGTTGGGATATATAATGTAAGTCCCTAGTGCAAACACTATAAGACGAGTCCATTCACTCTTACCATGACAATGATGAAATGCAGTCAACATTGAACATCCTCAAGCCCGTCATAGTGTAATCAACATGGGAGATTCACTTTTTATCTAAAGGCTAAAAAGCATCTTCTGGGGTATGCAAATTTCGACCAATGAACACAACATACGAGAACTGAAACACCCGACTCATACTTCCCCAAGAGTCAAAAGTATCTAGTAGAAGTGCCAATTTCACATTACAATGAGTAACATCCACTAGAGAAGCAAGATAAGAATTTTCTTCAATCAAAGCTCATTTCCCTCTTGCCTGCCATACAATTTGGAAATGGAATGAGGTCAATCCCTCATATTGTCGGTAGAAATTCTGATTTCTTACAATGAGTCTAACTAGTTTTCAGGTGCAGGGCTTTTAAAGTATCTAAGGCGCTTACAATTGCTTTTGAACACCAGCCATCAATAAAATCTTATTAAAGCTGGGAAGAAAGACAAAAACAAAAGAGCAAAAACAAAAACAAAAACGAAAAACATTCCTCTCTTACTCTGATAGCATCTGTTGAAGAGGATTTGAGGTCCACTTTCTGAGTAATAATATTTTCTGTCAACAATAATTTTGAAGGTAACAAGTCCAACCATATCCTGCTTCCCAGAATATATATGAATAAATTCACCAGTAACCTCCAGCAATTAAGACACTCAGCCTTCTTTCCTGTTAAAATTTGCCTTTCGTCAGTATCTGTGCACCTCCTTTTTAGAAATAGAATAACGTGTATCTAAAGATGCACAAGGTGTACTCTCCATATCAGAAATAAGTAAACTTACTTCCTCTTTCTTCGATCAGTGCCGCTATTCCTCATGTCATTCTTTGCAACGCCAGATCCAGGAGGGATTGCATATTGCATAGGAGAAAGGGCTGGAGAAGAAGCAGACGTGGCAGGAATAGCAGGAGGTAGGGGTGGTGGGGCAGCAGTTGAAGCTGGAGGAGCAGGATCAGGTTCAGGAAGGGGTCTGGGTAAGATGTGTTTCAGCCTATTGTTTCTGTAGTTCTTCCAGAAATAAAACTGTTGTCTGTGTGCCAATTCCTGAAAATTTGAAGCATTCATATATCATGTGAACTTCCTGGAACAAAAAAAATATTCACTGGAATCTACTGACAAACATTATTGCATTTTGCAGCTGACAACAGTCTATTTCTCCTATATGAATTAAGGAAACTGAAGGTGTCTAATTTATATTGCAAATTTTTGTAAAGAGAAAAAGATATATTTTGGCCACTGTAAAATCCAACCTATTAAGATAACCCAATTATTAGGAAGAAATCCACAATGGCAATGGCAATGGCAATGAGCTTCAGTGCACCTCCACACCCATGTATGCATTTTACTTCAAAATTTCCAAACCACTTAATACTACCTCGAGAATGATAATAAACATTCATGGAAACACACACAGACATACTTGAGGGTGGAATTCCATTACCATTAACATGAAACTTTCCTTGCAAAATTACCGCTTACCAAACAAGTCTTTTTTGGAAAATTTCTCATAGTATCCCTGAGATTCAGCAAAATAGCCAAAATACCTCTGTTTTTGGGAATCACTCTAATGATCTTTTGGTTGCTGTTTGGTATCCAAATTTCAAGATACTCTTACTCGTGTGGACAGGCTACCGTCATTATGGAAAAGGGAAAGACATAATTGCTTCCTTGTGGTAATTGTGTCTACTTCAGTTATCGAGGACTTGGATTTGAGGTAGGTTTAAATTAGGTAAAAGTTAGGGGTTCAAATTGGATTTGACTCAAGCTCGAATGAGAGAGAGTAAAGAAGACATCTATGTCAGCTATTGCAAAAAAACAGACAAGAAGATAGAAAGTAGAAAAGAGGACGACTACACTGTTGGGTATATGGCGTGATATGAAGCTCATGGAGGTGTATGGGTGTGGAGATGAGGTTGCGTAAAGGGAAAACGTCATATTGGGCATAAGGCGAACTTTGAATAGGCATATCTTTCAATCTATAAATGATTTTGAGGTGATTCAAAGTGGATGTGATAGCTTGTTCCGAGAGCTTTCCAACGATAGGTCATATGTCCAATTCCGGTGAGAAACGAGGAAGTTATGACTGATTTACAAAGAGCTGGCAAAACTGCGAGAGCTGACCGCGACTCGCGGCCAGCACCGCGACTCGCGGCAGGCATCGTGACTCGCGGCCAGTTCTGCGACTCGCGGTTTTGCTGGGAAAAATTCGACGCGTTATTTTTCCGGTTTTGCTTAATGAGAGTATAAATAGGTGCCCTAATTACGATTATTGTATTATTCATCATTATTCACATATTAGAGAGAGAAAAAGCTATAGAGAGAGTTCTTGAGTGCTTTTTTGTAATCTTTCTTGAATAGTCATCGATTCCTAGTGCATATTCGTGGTTTTTCTCCCAGTTCTTGGGTTTCCACGTAAAATTTCTGGTGTGTTCTTTCCTGCTTTATTATTTGATATTCTATTATTGTTTGGTATTATTTCTAGATTGATAGACAATAGAACTTACACAAAGTGGTGAGAGGCAAGAAAACTAACGTTTTAAGACTTAAGACTGACCAGTATCAGTAAAGGTTTTTTGCTGAGAAACAATAAACTCAATGGTACTTGAAAGATTTCTAAACACAAAGGGGTAAATTTTGGCTACTTCGCTAAACCTCAAGGGTAGAATGAAAATTTTCTTTATTTGTTGCAGCTGACAATCAGATTGCAAAAACCATAGAGGAGAACTGGGGGGAGGGACTAAAACCTTGATTTCCCTGCTTACACAGAGCACAGACTCACAGCTAGGGATTAAAGAGCATGTTATAGCCTGGCCTCTAAAATTTCAACCCTGCTACATCTCGTGATCCCTAGTTAATCCACAAAGTCTTCCAAAATTTATTTTTCATCCATTTCTCTCCAAAAGATACAACTATTTTTCCGATTGAACCAATTGACTCCCTCCGTCCACAATAGGTGTCTCATGAGAGAAATACACACATATGAAGTTATACATTTGCTTATAAACATAAATGAACCTCGGTAATGTTTATTAGCTCAATGTATTGAGCCATGGAAATGATGACTTTGTGGGATAATAAACACAACACCTTTACTTTTTTTTGGGTGTAGAAATTAGCTAGCGTTTACTGTCTGTGGGATAAGCACAACATAGGATTATGACATTATGAGGATTTTTTAAAAAAACTTGAGGGAAGCCAAGGACGACCTGAATTGAGGGATTTGAAAAGGAAATAAGCAAAATGGGATTCCAAGAGCATATAGCACCAGACAGAAGCGGATGAAGAAAGAGGACATGATGGTCACTAGAGAAACACTCCTCGTTCATAAGCCGATCCTTCCTTTGGAATAAAGGCTTGGAAAATGCTGTTCGAAACAATGTCGTTTACTGTTTCTGGAATTGAAATTGCCAATTGTCACATGGAAGGAAGATAGATCACACTCAGAAACCCACATCCTACAGATGTGAACTTGAGAGGGGGGGGGGGGGGGATTCCAGCACATCATTTGCAAAAGCAGTCAAAACAATAACAAATGATTCCTCAGATGTCATGTCAAACAAACGGATAGCAAAGTCTTAATCAAGATGAACATATAATATATGCTCTTTGTACGATCTAGTAAGCACACAATAACATAGTTTCATTTCAATCTAACTTCGAACAAACATATATGTTCATTTATTTCACCTGAAATTCCCCCGAGTTAAACTAAGGATCCAATCTGAACTTACCTGAACTATTGTAACCATTTAGTTGTAAAATAAACTTGGGTGCCCTTATCATGAACTTATACTCTTATCTGACCTAATTTTACCTGTAACCTTTTTTATGTTATGGTGAGAAGAACAAAGTGTAAACAACAATTTAAAAATTGTCTTAAATTACCTATTGTGAAGTTGCGAG
Source organism: Beta vulgaris subsp. vulgaris (assembly GCF_026745355.1). Lineage (NCBI taxonomy): Eukaryota > Viridiplantae > Streptophyta > Magnoliopsida > Caryophyllales > Amaranthaceae > Beta > Beta vulgaris. The sequence continues at coordinate 9,818,380 of NC_079206.1, forward strand.
TAAAGAGTAAAGACCAATACATAGAGATAAAGATTAATAGCCCACATATCATATTACTAGCTCATGGGAACAAGTAGGTAAACTGACACAAACTTTGCTATTTCCAAGAATTATTGTGTTACATTAGAATCATATAACCTGGAAAAGGGGGGGAAACGGTGACATGGAATAGGACGAAAACCTTCACTCTGAATGGTACATATCACTAACCAATAATATGTCTAGCAACTTTTACTTCTTTATCATGCCCAACATATAATGCATCATAGTCAAGAGAAAGGAGAGATAAGAAAACAAAATAACCTTGCTCCCAGGATGAGCCATTGCATTGCGGAAGTTTGCATTTTGCAGAAGCTCGAGGAAGAACAAGCAGTGTGGATACCTGAAATTGACAGGGTCATATTGTGCATGCAAGCAAAAAGACTAGCTAGTATATTTCCATAAAATAATTAACAAATTCGGCAAATTGCATGAGTGTCAGGCAACCAAAGATTTAAATATATAAACATACATACATTATAAATTTAATGTATTCTGGCCGCTGCCAATACTGAAGATATTTTAAATAGCCAATGAAAGCTTCATCGTCAAAGTAGCGATTCTGTGCCAAATCTGCACATAGTATATACCTATCCATTTATTAGAGAGTTCACACTGTAAAATATCAGCTATAAGTGATGTGACATACAATGGATGTAAGTTGGATTTGCAAGACACTGAACAAACTCCAATTCAAGCAAAAAGCGCTGGCGTCCATCATCTGGATCCTTGTAGACATTTTGAGTCCTGAGAATCAGCATCCATAAAGCAAACCACTATTAGGAAGAGAAAACAGCAGAGAAGAGCAATGAGGATTTCTATCAATGAGTGCAAGTGCGATTTAGGAGAGCACGAAAAGAATAAGGAACTTTACAAGGACTGAGAGTTAGATGTGTCGTCAGCATCATTTGAAGAAGCCATCAATCAACAAATAAACTCAGATGAACTATCTACTTTGACTTGTCTGCAATCAATAAAGGCAGTCACATAAATGCCACATAATAGTAGAATCCAATTTACGTTTTGGAAACACTGGTTCTTTGTGCAAAGCAAAACCAAAGTGTAGCACATTCCTCTCTAAGAGAGCAACAGCAACAAGAACTATAGCGCCAAAATTTCTGATAACAACACATTCCAACATACTTCCTCTCTACTTTTGAATGCAACACTTCCCATTTTAGGAAGCTTCAATCTAATTGCAACATCCTTTCATTTGGAATTGAATTCTCTCTATCTCACACTATCGCATGGGTCCCTCTTTTTATCTCTCTATCTCTCTCCCTCACATCTCCTTGATCCACGTGCCTCACCCCACCCCCCTTCATGTTGCAATTAAAAGTAAAAACAAGTTGTATAATACAAGTAAAAAAGGATGAGAAATATTCATCAACAGAATGATATTGCCACTTACATCAAGCCAAAATAGAGATATGTAACTGACAACCAGCAATGAATCTAGACTACTGAAAGGAGGACAAAAATGAATGGCACTGAAGAACGTAAATCCCCCTCCAGCCAGCCAAAAAAAAAGCTTCATGAGGCATATGTACAAAGGAGCGCATTTATACAGAGTATAAAAGCAGTCCAACTGACATGCAACCACTTATCGACATTCTACCTTAAAAGCAAATTTAAGCACTCTATTCTTGTAGAAAAACAATTCTGATAAACTTCATTGGGCCCACACACAAGCCCATGTTGGAGGATAGAGTGACCACATACAAGGTTGGTCAGGGTTCCATCCTAAAACCAATTGGTGATAGGTGGAGTAACCCACCAATCTATATGTTAGTCATTCTCTATCTAATTCTTCAATGTGGGACAATTATTTCTAACTCACATGTGGGCTTTACTCTTAACAAATTCAGCTATTAAAAAATAAAGAATATGGTGTTCGTTGTACACAACAAGATCAATGAGCAGTTCTACAGAAAACAATTCATACAGTAATGAACTAAGGAAAAGGGTAAAGCCGAGAGGTGTCTCGAGATTCAGAAGATTGCATCTCATTCAAACAATAAAGTACATGTACAACGGTGCAATTCGTGACATTAAAATTGATACCAAAGTTCGCAACAACTGCTAGCACAAACCAACTAGAGAACACATATAACATCACATTCGTGCTTCAGTCAAGTGATAGCTCTTCTAGTTATCCAACCAAGAGAAAAGAATCAAATAAAACAAGCATAATAAATTGCATCATTGGCAGAAAAATTTCAGAACGTGCATTCAAGCTAGGATCTTTCATCTCTTTCCAGAAATCTAGATAACTTTTTCTTCCTCTTTATTGGGTAAGTTCAATTATTTTACCTTGAAAGTTAGAATATGAAATTGTCAAATTAAAAAAGTTTAAAGGACAAATACATCACCACATGTTCAACACTAGTAACCCAACAAATTCAATTATCAAATTGTGATTTAAGGGATTCTAAATTCTGTCTCTTTATACAAATACAATTTCATAATCAAATTACAGAATTTCATGAACAACATATAACATTTCCCAACCAATATCTCATAATTCCAGCAGAAAAACAGTCAATCAACAACAGTCAACACTAGAAAACCAAAACTAACAGTAGAATAAGCCAATATACTTTATAATTTTATACTTGGAATTATGCACCAAAAAAAGGGGAGATCAAAGCCTTAAGTTTAGATTAGTTCAATAATTTCAACTTTTAAATCAACATTAGTTGTAAAAATTTAAAACAATCTTTACGAATTAACAGAATAACAGAAATAATATACCGTTACGCTGCAAACTTGCATAGCTCTTGAAATCTATTAACGGTGGAAATCATAAAATTCAGACCCAAGAAATTAGAGAGAAGAGAGAGGAAATCGACAGCTTAATTATTGGAAACAAATGGAGAGAGAGAAGAACAAGTGTTAAAAATTCATGATGTTTCTTTCTACAGAGTGCAAAAAAGAATGGTGAAGTAATTAACATGTCAGACTATTGAATTTATTATCCCCGTCAAAAGAAAAAAAAATATTATCTGATTGGGTCAAGTTTTTGCGTTGGGCCTAATTTTCTGGCTTAAAATTACCAATGCTAGGTTGGGAAAGAAAACTAAGGATCAAAGATTAGTTGGGAAGCACTACTCTCAACTCTCAAGTTCCACATTTTAAAAAAAAACAATAATTTAATTTATTAATTCAAAGTCATATGACATTGCCGCAAGTTCTACCTTTTAAAAATCCAAATCAAGAATTTTCTCCCATTTATTTAACATGTCATACATTGCCGCAATCTCAAACAAACCTTTGTTACTTGTCACATAATGTGAACCAGATATACGACGAGTTAGAAGGTAAAATTCTCTCAAAAACACAACCAACCTTTCCACTTTTTTCCAATCATCAAAATCAGGGGGGTTTTCATTTTCATTCAAACCATCACCATCAGGAAGAGATATCCCACTAAATACACGCTGAAATTTCAAAGCAGTATCTAACATAGTGTATGTTGAATTCCAACGAGTAGGAACATCAAATGACAAAGAAGACTTATTATCTATATGAGCCTTTTCAGTAAGATCTTTGAATCTAGTAATTCTTGCAGGAGAATTTTTGACATACTTCACAGCATTTCTAACTCTATCAATAGACACAACATGTTCCTTAATGTCGTCCCAAACAATAAGATTAATTATATGAGCAATGCATCTAATCTGCAGAAATTTTCCATCACTAATATAACCAGATCTTTGAACCATTCTTTTCAAGTGCAAACAAGCAACATCATTGGAACTAGCATTGTCAACTGTGATAGTTAAAAGCTTATCCTCAATACCCCATGATTCCAAACATGCCTCAACAGTTTTCCCAATGGCTTCACCTTTGTGATTAGAAATTGGACAAAAATTTATTATCTTTTTATTCAATTTGCAATCAATATCAATAAAGAGAGCAGTGAGACACATATAGTTAATTCTTTGAATTGATGTCCAAGTATCAGTTGTCACACAAATAGATTGTACATGTTACACCTCCTCAACTAGCTTAAGTATATTGTTGTTGATTGTGATTGCAATAACAACATCTTCATTTGGTGGTATTTGGGAGAGAAAAAGAGGTGGTTGTTCGAACCAGTTCTAGTTTTGTTTCTTTTGTTTTTATTACTTGTTGTTTTGCTCTAAATGCTTGGTCGTTACGTATCATATGGAGTGTTTAAGCCTTTAAGTCTACATTCGTGATTTATTTGTAGGTGATACTTCATCCATTATGAATTACTTGTAACAAATCGACAGTCACATTATTTTGATTTTATCATCTAGTCTGATTAATATTTCGGTTTTTTCACCAGGTACCCCTGAGATTTCACGAAATGCATCAGGTACCTTCATTGTTTGGGAAATGCACTAAATTCCCCTAAGGTTTAACTGAATTGCACCAAATGCCCCTAATAAGGAACGACGTTAAACTATTGTTAGTTCTTATTCACAGAATTGCCCTAATGTTGTCTTCTTCCTCCTCTTTATCTCTCATCCCTCCCTCCTTCCTCCCCTTTCCCTCCCCTAGAATTTTCTCTCTCCTACCCCCAAGAACTAGCCACCATTAATGGAAGTCGAATTTGTGCTTAATCTCTTTGATTCTTACTAGTTTGACCTCGAAATTCCAAAATCTCAACCCTCCTAACAATTCAAACCAAAATTCGAAAAAATCACGCCAATTTTTTCTCCCAAAATCATCCCAAATCCCAACCCTCCCTTCATTACCATCATCTTCTGAATCATTTGGAGTCTTCTTCCTCGTCCCTTTGATTTGCCGCCCTTCAGACCAGTGGACCCATTAGTCTCTTCACTACTCTAATGGCACCACCACTGTGCCCACCACCCCCGATGCACCGTCGCCCTCCAAACACCAGAAACCCTCGCCAATCATTCACCACAGTCGCGACGCACCGTAGCGCCACCAGTGCTCCTATCTCCTTCGCACTCTCCTTTATTTCATCTGCTCACCCCTGCTCCTGTTCGTTGTTGTGCCTCACTGCTACTCACCGGAGATCGACGAATGTTATCGCCGCCTTCCGACGCTACCGTCTAAACTACTGTGTGAAAAAGCACCTCAAAATTACATACCATTAACTTCTTCATCCACCTTTTCTCTCTTCTCGTTTCTTTTCTTGTTTCTTTTTCTTTATTTTTATTTTTCGAAAGGGCTGGGGGTGGTGGGGGTCGTGGGGGTGGGAGGGTGTTGGGCTGTAGGGGAGGGGGAGGGTGGTGGTTTTCAGGGTTATGGATGGTTGGGCAAGCGTGGGAAGGGAGGATTGGGAGGTTGGGCGGGTGGCTAGGCAAAGAGGAGGGTGGGTCTGCAAGTGAGATGGTTGGGGATTTAGCTAATTAGGTTTAATTAGAGATAATTAGGAGGGAGGAGAGATAAAGAGGAGGAAAAAGACAACATTAGGGAAATTGTGTAAATAAGCACTTACGACAGTCTAACGTCGTTCATGATTAATGGCATTTGCTGCAATTCACTCCAACCTTAGGGGTATTTGGTGCATTTCCCAAACAACGAGGGTACTTAGTGCATTTAGTAAAACCTCAGGGGTACCTGGTGGAAAAACCTATAATATTTCATGTAAGATTAAACATAGTCATCTTAAATCTTGTTAGATTTGTTTCAATCCATACTTTAAAAATATCAACATTAATTATTTTTACTTATAGATAAATAGATGATAGTATTGGTCAAAGTTGTGTATTGGGAGGCGTGAAAATTCTAGTGTTAGAAGTAATTTGGAACTGAATGGTTGTTGCTATACGTATAATCTTCGTTTCTAATTAATCTACATATTTTACTTTTCACCATAATCAAGGAAAAAATAATAGAATGAGAGAGGGAGAGGGAAAAAATGAAAGAGAAGAAAAAGTAATCAATTAAAAAGTACATCTTATGGTCAAATTAATAAAAAAAAAAACATTTCATGGGGGATTTCATTGGTGTTGACCCTTGAATTTTGAAGATGACTTAACCACAAAAGACATATTGTATTTTATTTATGTTATTGCTAGGTAATTCATTCTCGAGCAAAGAGAATATTTGATTGGAGATTAAAATGGAGAATTAATCAGAAGATCGAAGTGAAGATGTTTGAGTGATGAAGTATCAAACATGGAGTGAAGATTAGAATATTTTCTTGTTAAGGTTGAGTGAAAGCTCAATTTAGTTTGTGGTGAATTCTCAAAAGGAACTTGGTTCTGTTCCCATGAAAAGAACAGACATTGGCACAGTTGGGAACAAGGTTAAGGAACAGACTTATAAACAGCTTTAGAACACCTAAATAACTCCTAAGTGGTGCGCCTAACATTACTTGTGCGCCCAACAGGTTAGTTAGGCTAGTTTGGACTAAATCCACTATTTTAGGGAGTTTGTTATTAGTTTGTTAGGAAAAGATTTGAATTGATTTTCTGATTTAATTAGGATAAATATCAAAACGTTTTAAATCTTATCTTTTATATTTTAATTAAACTAAAAGATTTTGTTTTCAAAATTAAATATAATTTTCGGTTTTTAAAAAGATTTTCTTTTTAAATATAAAAATGATTTTCGTTTTAATCAACTTATTTTAAAGATATTTTTCTAAAAACTATTTAAAGTAAATATTTTATTTACTCCCCAAGAAATCAGTTATCATGCCTAAACACTACTGCTACACGTTTATAGTTAGTGGTTAGTAGGTTTAGTTAATTATTTCCCAAGTCTTAATCAATTTAAATAGTTTAATTATTCCCAAGTATTAAAACCACGTAATACTCACTGCTTCTTAGTTTTAAGTTAAGTAGTGGAGGAAGTGGATTAATTACTTCTCAAGGAATATTTAATATAAACTAATTAATTAATTAAAGTCATGGACATTATGGGATAATGGATTAAGTAGTGGATAGTATATGTCTTGCCTAAATTTGTCTATAAATAGGTGCCTAAACCTTAGAACATTTTGGTGAATTCTCAAAAGGAACTTGGTTCTGTTCCCATGAAAAGAACAGACATTGGCACAGTTGGAACAAGGTTAAGGAACAGACTTATAAACAGCTTTAGGAACACCTAAATAACTCTTAAGTGGTGCGCCTAACATTACTTGTGCGCCCAACAGGTTAGTTAGGCTACTTTTGACTAAATCCATTATTTTAGGGAGTTTGTTATTAGTTTGTTAGGAAAAGATTTAAATTGATTTTCTGATTTAATTAGGATACATATCAAAACGTTTTAAATCTTATCTTTTATATTTTAATTAAACTAAAAGATTTTGTTTTCAAAATTAAATATAATTTTCGGTTTTTAAAAAGATTTTCTTTTTAAATATAAAAATGATTTTCGTTTTAATCAACTTATTTTTAAAGATATTTTTCTAAAAACTATTTAAAGTAAATATTTTATTTACTCCCCAAGAAATCAGTTATCATGCCTAAACACTACTGCTACACGTTTGTAGTTAGTGGTTAGTGGGCTTAGTTAATTATTTCCCAAGTCTTAATTAATTTAAATAGTTTAATTATTCCCCAAGTATTTAAAACCACGTAATACTTACTGCTTCTTAGTTTTAAGTTAAGTAGTGGAGAAGTGGATTAAACTTCTCAAGGAATATTTAATATAAACTAATTAATTAATTAAAGTCATGGCCATTATGGGATAATGGATTAAGTAGTGGATAGTTTATGTCTTGCCTAAATTTGTCTATAAATAGGTGCCTAAACCTTAGAACATTTTGGGTCTGGCTTAGCTAAATATTCTTAGTTGTCTTAAGAGTCGGTGTCTTTCCTAAGAAATTCTATCTTACTTTATTCGAGTTATTACTCTTCCATTGTCTTACAAATTGTATTTTTGTGTTAAGGGTTTGAGTGAACTCTTGTAAGTGTGAGAAACTTTGAGTGAAGCAAGAGAAAGAGAAAGAGAAAGTAACTTCGAGTGAAGTTTGAGAGGAACGACAATTGTGGGAACTGTCGTTGGAACTTGAGTTTAGTAACTTAAGTTGTGGCTCGAGAGAAAAGTAATAGATTGTAAACAGAGTTGTTTTGGCCTATTATAGTGGAAAGTTTGAGTTAAAATCCCTTGTGGTCGAGGTTGTTTCTTCCTATTGGGCCTAGGAAGTTTTTCCTCTCTAAAATCTCTCGTGTTCCTATTGTGTGTTCCCAAGTTAACTTTAAATTTCTCAAAAAGTATTATTTATTCTCCCACTATAATTCACCCCCCCTCTTATAGTGGTCATATTATACAACAATTGGATAAAAGGTATGGGCTTATGGGGGATCATATCCTAAAATGTAGTTCCTTCGTTATGAAATAAGTGAAACACTTCTATCAACAAACTCTCACATAAAAGAAATAATTGTTTCACTTATTTTAAAACGCATGAAGTATAACAAAAATATATAAATTAAAGAAAATGTGCCAAAAAGAAAATGTGTAATAAGATAAGTAAAACGGTGGAGATAATTTCCAAGGACGAGCCTTTCCCATTAGCCAATATCATGATTATGTGATCTCATCTCTTAACGTGTGATTTTCTTCACAATTTCGCATTCCTATATCTAAATGGTAGGTAATGGATGTTAATGCAAATTTATGAATAAAAACATATATTTGAGAATGAATTTTCATTATCTTGGACATTAATATGAGTTTTTCTTACAAAATTACACTAGATTTCATAACTATTACTGCAATTTGTGATCATTAGGGGATAATCTAAGGGTTGTGATCACTTGGGGGATAATCTAAGGGTTTTGTAATTTATAAGTGTGTGATCAACAAGATCTCTAAGAAAAAAGGTTGTGGACTTTGTGGACCACAACCGTAATGGGCCAGACCCTACTTGAAGAAGTGAATGTGAAACGTTAGGTTTAAAATTTAAACCTAAATGTTTAATAATTAAGATTTGAGCGTTCGGTTCATATGATTATGGTATGAGGTATGAGTTTAGAATGAGCAAAATTCATATTAATGTTTGTTTAATAAATTGATAGATTTAAAACTCATATCTCAAACTCATAAGGTATGGGGTTTAGAAACCCAAGAAAAAGGTGGGTATGGCTCATATCAATACCTCTGGCCTCTGGGTATCAAAAAAAAATTTAAAAGATGGTCATTCTAAAGGTATATAACCAAAAGGTATATCTCAAGTTATGTTATAACCCATTTTAATCTTACAAGAATATACATTGCACAATTTGAAACACTAGTTGTTTTAATTTATAATGCGTTTTCCATACTCATTTAATTAATCTACGAATATTTAAAGCTTTCTAATTTGCAAATTTTGTGTTCACCTATATTTATTTTTTTGTTATTTTCATTAGTAAATTGATTGGACAGGTTGAAGCGAGTAATTTTGGATTAAAAATATAAACTTCAACCTAATAAGATGAATTATTTGTCTCAACGCTGAGTGACCCGAACAAGGAGGATGAGAGATTTGGTCCACTTTATAATTCAAATGAGGTTCCATACTAAAATCAATTGGTGATAGTAGGAGTAACTCCTCTACCTAAAGTGTAACAATCTCTTCTCTTTCTTCAATATGGGACACTCATAAATGGGTTTTCAATGGGTTTCAACAATATAAGATCAGTATATTATATCAACTTCTAGACAGTAAATTTTATCACCATATCCTTGTGATGGGGTATGGGGTGATATGTTCACACATTTGGTTAAATTGAAGTGTTGTCTTTCCCTACACTAGGAAGAACATTGCTCTTTACTGGTGAAATTACCTAGAATTTGTAGATGGCTATGAAAATGACTAAACATAAACTGTAAAGAAAAGAAGAAAAGGAAAAGAGAGAAAGCAAAGTGATGGGAATGAGCAAGACATCATCAAGGCAAAGCAAGCAAAAAGTGAAACAAAGAAGACAGTACCCAATGATTTCCCCATGCAATTGCCAATTTGCCAAGACCAAAGAAGGTCATGCCTAATCTATGAACATAACATAAAGAGCAATAAAGTAAGGCCCCAATTTCAGGGGAAAAGCTATGTAAATAGCAACCAAACAAGCCGTAGCTTGCCCAACACCCCATCCCCTGCCCTACAAAAACAGGAAATGTGCATGTATTGCTTTTACTACAGATTTTATTTTTCTCCTTTTCTTTTGTGGCTTGCCAAGATCTCTGGTCCCTGGTTTCGACCCGGGACCACACAGAAGAACCTCAAAATCAAACCAACTTATTCCTCGCAAGCTTCCGCGAGGGAAATGATGCAAGCGAGACTCGATCCTGGTGGTCTTATAGGAATTTTGATATGTGACTGGTGTTAATCATGCTAATTAAACCAACTTATTCCTCGAAAGCTTCCGCGAGGGAAATGATGCAAGCAAGACTCGATCCTGATGGTCTTATAGGAATTTTGATATGTGACTGGTGTTAATCATGCTATCATGTCACTACGTTGGTTTTGCTTGCTTCTATAAATCTGCAAACAACAAATTTGCACCAACTTAAAGATTAAAGCAAAGAAAGTCCATGACCATCCTCAAAACAGGTGCATATAAGTTATAACCATAGCAGGCCTTCATTAGCAATTAGCATATCAAAATTGGTGCGTAAAAGATTTGGGGCTCACCCCGGGTGATTAATCAGACAATCAAAGTACATAGACCGGAAACCAAAAATATACGGATCCAATCTTTGTGTCCTATTATCTTCTGTGCCATAATTTTGTTGCGAAACATAGAGATCAGAACATTATCAAATGCATCACAAACACAAACGTGGACGTATAAAATCATGAGATATAGTATGAAACTATGAGAATTCATATAATGTCAAAAAAAGAACAGAACTTATAAGAGAATTCATATGCATTAATCAGAGGACTTGCACATTCAGTTGTCTAATTTAAGGCAGAACACTGCGTCTATAAATGCTTCCCCCAGAAACTATATAAACAGACATCTTGTTAGAAACAAATGCAAAATTAAAGAAGGAAAAAGAAAAAGTTAATCTTTCTTTGAGGAAGCCCTGCTACTGGCTACACTCCACTGATCTGAAAACCCAGTTGAAGCAGCACCACCACAACCACATTTAGCTACAGTTCTGACACTCTCTATCAACTCTTCAGTACGCGCTTCTTGTGACAGTATCTCCAATAACTGCCCGGGACTAATGACGAGCTTCACCTTCCAAACACCTTCTTTTGCTGCTCCTTTATTATACCTTGAAAAAACATCAGTATTTGATCTCTTAAGAACATTACTTTGAGTAGTAGTACTCCTACTGTCAAAGGACATTCTATAAGCTGCTGCATTCCCCCCTCCTGTTGTACAGTTAGGTATACTCTTGGACCTAACATGACCGACCTTAACATCGAATGCGTCTTTACTCGTATGAAGCGGAAGAAGCAAGTATGACACTCCAGGATGAAGTTCTTCGCTGTTTAACAATGGCTTCCAAAAAAGATCATCACTCTTGAATATGGCGTGGCAAGGGAATTCTTCTAGGATAAACCCAACAGTTATAGGGCCATGGAATTCCATGATCCCGCCGTTTGCAGTCACAACTTGGATGGTCTGTGCTGCCTCCCCACCTCCCATCCCACCAAACAGGCAATTCCCCATGTTTTAGCTATAAGAAACTTTTCATCTTCAAAACTTCAGCAATTCAGTATGCTGAAATAATGAGGATCTCTGGTATAAATGCAGGAAGGTTGGTTTTTGGTTGGCAGAACATTCCTTTATATGATAACTATACAAAATTATGTTCTTTGGTCCCCCATCTTCCCTTTTTTTTCTTCTTTTGACTGAATAATGATAAGAAAAGGAACAAACATAAAGCAATCTGCCTTAAAAAATGAAATTGAAGATCTTAGAGTAATTCATATGTTAAACACAAATATATAGATCATGCTTAGCTAAGCCAAAGAAAGATGGTCAAGAAAAACACCAAAGACTAGCTCAGAAAAGGTGTCCACTAGTTCTCATTATATCCTTCACTTTCTCTTTAGCAAAGGCAAAATAGGCAATGTCTATATTCTATACACAAGGCCACAAGGGGAATGAGCATATTACATATATTTCTCGCTGCTTTGCTGCTTCTCCACTCAGTCTGCTGTCTGCAACAAACAAATATTCGCAATCCCGATGCATCACTATCGTCTAAAAGCGAGTTTAAAGCTTAATAATAGTGGCTATTAAGTCCACTAATATATGACATTCTTATTATAAGAACCACTGAACTGCAAAAAGAAAAGAAAGATTCCCCCTAAAACACTCTTAACTTTATGCCTTAATCTTCCTTCTAACTACATTTCTAATGCAAAAATGACCATTCTTTAACGATGTAATGAGCTACTATATACTTAAACTAGCAGTTCAAAAGGTGCTAACAAAAAGTATACCAAGTTGATAAGAAAAGAAACACTAAATAATGAAAACAAACCAGCCACTAGTAATTTCCTATTAAGTAGTGCCGCCGTCTCATGAAATCTTCTCCGGACAAAAGGAAATGGAAGGAACAAATAAAACCTTGTCACAGAATACTATCTAACTCGTACAAAAACTTCAAATAGCTATAGATAACAATATTCAAGTGTATAAACTTCATTACTAAGAGTCTTTGCACCGCGCAATGCGCATGGGTCTATAGCTATCCCCAAGCAAAAATCCACCGTGCATTCCCCCCAAAGAGGATGGGCTACCAACAATAAACGAGAATCGTCTATGCAATGTGTTTTACCTCCCCGTAGAACCCCTAGTCACCTATTGTAGGGGAACTGCGAAACACCACCTTTTTACATGCTCCAAATCTATTAAAAAAAATACCCATGTAGAAGGAAGTAAGGAAAAGGAACCACGCCTACTAGTTGGGTTGATGCCGTTAATCAGTAATCACTACTCACTATAAGCACTCATCGCCCAGTATTTTGTAAAAGAAGGGAAAAACCAAGCATTCACGTTTGATATTTTGATCAGACTAGTAGAAAAGTTTATGAGATAGATTCTTTTTTTACGATAGTATATGGCTCAACTAATTCCAAATATTAACAACCATGGAAAGATGTTAGTTACTTCAAACCTCCGCACACCATACTCTTTCAAGAGACAGATCACAATTTAGGACTCCCAAAACTATTGTTGGGGCAATATGATTCCCTTTAGGTCTCAGTTCTCACAAGAATCTACTAAGTGGTAAATTATCAACTAGGTAGAACATAGACTAGGATTTCTAAACCTTAGCACGTCTTGAATTTATGCAATGAAATTGTTACTCCGCTACGACATTTTGAGTTTTGACCCTCTTTCTTGATTGGTAGAGATGATTATGGCTGGCTTTAGACCAAAAAGGTGGCTCATTTCAGGCCAAGAGATTCAGGTTAGAACGGGCAGGTGGTGTATGTGCCCAAGTCTGTTAGGTTGGCCGGTTCGAGCCTTGGGATAATATACACTCGGGTCAAATACAATGTCCACAGCCCTACAGAGCTGCTCAAAATTCCGAGTTGGCCCCACCTGCATTTTAGGCCAAAATGCCCAGACCCAGACCCTCTTTGGCAGCTTTTAAACCTTCCAAGAACCCTCTTTGGCAGTCAAGCATCAAACTCAGAAATAGCAGCTTAACAGTAGCAGGCATATACCGCCAAATTGTCATGGAACCATATAGATTATGACTGAGGGGTAATAAAACCTCATCAAAGCGCTAACTGTGCAGTGTAAAGAAAGGAAGTAATTATTATGCATCAAAAACACAGTGCAAGCTATATCCTGCATTCATACAGAGTCGGCTATTTACCAAACACATTTCTCCGTCAAACAAAGGGGAGGACGGATTTGTAATTTTACCCTAAAGTGGCCCCACTATCCTCCTCTCACTTGTTCAGCGGAGAACACATTCTGTCATCAACTCCGTTAACATTTTTCATACAAGCAGAATCCAATGGCAGATTACAAGTTAGGCAGGTGCTGATAGAGTGATAGTAGCAAAGATATGGCAACACATGAACTCTGTGAAACTTCTACTGGAATCTTAGAATGACATAAATAAAGAAACATAAATTGGAAAGTTGAAACCCATCATAGAGAAAAATATCCTCAATAACTGCTACCACAACGGGTAAACCATGGTTAAGTTATAAGTAGTGGTATTGTTAAGTCAAAAACAGCTGCACCTTCATTCTGCTGTGCATCATATACAACCTTGCAAGATCCTCAAAGTTCCATCCAACTCTATATATGCCATTAAAGCAGACCCAGAATGAAATGATACTTCCTGATAACAAAGATTCAGGCTCAGAAAGGCAGAAACACCAGAAGTAGAGTATAGCATCTTTACATATAGCCATCTATGTCCAAAATATACAAAAACCACTCCTCCTGTTCCTTAGAATAGTATAGATGAATTAGTGCATAGGTTTCTTCGGAGCACGAGGGCGAACTGGTGTCTTGGATGGGCTCACCCTGTAGATAAACAATCCACCAAAACAGAAGACTTTATAAAATCGTAGCAAAAAAAAGGGTGATATACATGTACAGAAGAACTCTGCAATGAGCTTACCTTATTGCTGAAGATCCCAAAATCACGCCACTGCAGTTAAGAGCAGCAATAGCACTTTCAGCCTGGAGAAGTCAAAAAGTAAAGCATTAGAGACAGATTGTGAAACTAAAACATAAAAATTAACAAAAACCATCACTATGATCTCGATTTCCCTGTCTTGTTCGATTCTCTCTCCAAACCACTAGGCTAATACTTAAATTTATAGCGGTGGCAGCAACTAAGAAAAGCTGATCACAATAATAGCTTATAAACCCTTTTTTCTCTATTAGTATAAAACTGAATACTACCTCCATTTCTTAATACTTGCAACATATTCCTTTTGGGGATGTTCCAAAATACTTGCAACATTTCTCTTGTGGGTAAAATTTCATACAAAGAAAGCCCTACTTTATTATTAATCACATGGGTCATGTTTCACTCACTCCCTCTCCTCCACGGTTCATGTGCATTTCCATATGTTGCAAATATTGAAAAACAAAGGTAGTAGTACATTTTCCACATCACCAATTTCCCAAACACTCGAAAAACCAATGAAGCAATACTAAGGGGACTAAGTTCATAAATAGTAAATAAAACAGATCAGAGTCAATTAGGAGGATAAAAAGATTTGCCATAGCTGAGCAGAAATTAAAGGAAGGATACATCAACTAAAGAATCAATGCAAGCTTTTTACAGGGTTGTGTCCCAAATTCTAAAAGAAAAGCAATTATTCACAATATTCAACATGCTTTTTCTCCCTCTGATCTCCTCTATTAATATAGAATCCGATTCTCTTTTTCCCTCTCTCTCCTCTGACAAACTCAACTGCTTCCTCTTGAAGCTAATAGTATCCAACTAACCATGTGATGACTACACTATCCCTCCCTGTTAAACCAGTTCATTGCAGAGGATCTTATATATGCTAAGGGGACATAGGGCTCATCAGCTAATGCAGAAGTTATTTTACAAGCGACCACATAGAAAGTACAAACGAAAGCTAAGATCTCCGGACACTGGCCTTATGACTTTCGCTACACAATTGATCTAGACCTACACCCTCCAGTAATCTCTGCCTACGTAATCTTATTATAACTGTAGCACAAGGAATCCAAAAGATATATAATACAAGAAATCCAAAGTGCAACAGGATATGTACAATAACACATGACAGTCAGAGACTTCTTAATCATGGCAATAAAATCACAGCATGATATGGTCAATTAAATTGACAGACCAAGAAATACATATAGTTGAGCATAAATAAGAAAAAGAACGTGTTGAAAGACAAATAAGCAAACAGACATAAAAGAAACCTACTCTCTTAAAGAAAATGATTTAGCATCTAAAAGTCAAAGTCTAGGTAAACTAAATTTAATCAAGAGGAAGTGGAAATATTTAATAGCAAGTGATTGCAAATGGTCCAAACAATAAATTATGTTTGCTGACAACAAGCGCTACAAAAAGAAATTGAGTTCAAAAGCATGTAATTTTTGTTGCATTCCCTTGGAAAAATAGAGGTGGACAAAGAAGGATCATCACACCTTCACTTTAGAAAACTGTAGGATCAAGGGCATCCTTCATTAAAATTCATAGAAGTTATGGTTTCTTGACTTCTAGACACTGCAACTTGCTACTTTCAAACAATAATGTCAATGGTGATAAGGCTAAACTAAAAAGCTGAGAGACAACCAACCCACGTAATCCTTTTAGAAACAGCCCCCAAAGGAAGGGGAAAACCGGAAAAAAGTCTTTTGTTTCCCGGTCGATGAAAATCATATTACTATCATACTCCTAAATATGCAGTAAGCTTGGATCTCAAATATAGTACAGAATTACATATAAGATGGGATAACAATATGTACATGCACATATTTTAGATGGCAGTTGCCAATTAACTGAGCAAAGTTCAGGTAAAAAAGGGGTTTAATTCATTATTGGATCATTGGATGGGATAGAAAATCTCATTATGTGTTGGCTCAGTTTTCTTTTTTAAAAAATTAACAACATCACCAGTCACATCTTATTCATCTACTAGACATATTGGGAACAACTGATGAGGATTTTGACATGACAATTATTAATATAGACGCCTCAGGAAATAGAGCTCCATGCTTGATATACTAGTAAAATAGATGTACATCATTTTACCCAAATCATCGACACTGAACCTCAAACGAGACATGGTGAAGCAGTCTGTATGAAAGTCATCCATGAAATCTTATACTATAATGTATGCTTTCGTACTCAAAATTATGGTAGTACTAACAGTATCAGCCAGGTGAACAAGAGAGTACTCCAGTTAAAACAAATAAGCAACTTAAAGGATCACTATTTGTGAAACGAGGAACCAAAATAAATGGAAAATGAAAGTTTACCATCACAAACTCAACAAAGGCAATACGAGTAGAATGGTGATGATCCCCAAGCATCCTCAAGCGATGAACCTGCAACAAACAACATATATTCCATATTTGCAATTCAATGGAAACCCTAAACAAAAAGAAAGCAATAGTAGTGAACTCAAACAAGGGTAAGCCACAAACCTCTCCACACACAGACTCGAAAAATAGTTTGATTTCAGCTTGAGAAACCTACAGAAGGCAACATTATATACATCAGCTGACATACTAATATTCCTATAAGTCAACACACATCCAAATAAAAGAAGACAAAAGGTACCTTCTTGTCAATGTTAGTGCAGTAAACAGTTCTCGCACACATTTCTCGCTCGTCGTCATTCTGAAGCCAATCATCCAAGCAAGCATGACATGTTAAACAGGAGAAAATAAAAATCACATAGGAACAAAATGGCTGTGATGGCTGGCAGTGGCACTCACCTGAGGCAAAAAAGTGGGGTTAACAGGAGCAATGGCAGTCTTCGAAGGCAGAACTTTGATAGGATAAAACCCAAGCATAGTTCCAGACAGATTCAATGCAGCTTGTGCACCTTCTGCAACACCACAAAAGAAGTTGCTTCATTAATATTGTTTAAACAAGCAATTGACTTGTCATAAGTCCACAATACTGCTCAACACTAACAATAGTATTACCCGAATCAGTAAACTCAACAAATGCGAAACGAAGGACGGAATTCGGGTCACCACAGACACGGCAATCAACCACCTGAAACAGTACATTATCAAGAAAATGAGCTGTTTAAGAACAAACTCAAAATGATAGAAACAAAACCTTCCATTAAAATCACAAGGCAAATCACCTGCCCATAATTGATGAAAAGAGATGCTAGCTGCTCCTCAGTCACCTGTACTCCCCAGCAAACAACAGTTGACAGTCCACATATTATACTAAAAATAAGAAAATTATTGAAACAAAAAAAAAAAACACCCAAATGATTAGAGAAATGAAATAATACATAGGTAGATGTCTTGCATACCTGTTGGTCAATATCAGACACATAAACAGTTCTTCTGATAACTTCTTCCCTTTGTGCCATCCCTGTTCTGTTATTCATCCTTCTTTTCCCTTGACCATAATTACCATTCTTCTACATTCACATAATTAAAAACCCTCAAACAAAAACCTCAGAAAACAAACAAAAATGATCATTTAACATTCTTAAAATAAAATAATTCTTAAAAAAATTAAAAAAAAAAAATTACCTTTCTGAGATTGAAATTTTGATTTTGGTGATTAGGGAAAACTCTGAAGGGGGAAGAAGGATCATCCATAGATGGAATAAAATTGGGCACAAAAGCGCGACGAAAATGAGTTGGATTAGTGAGAAGTGATGGAGGAACAAATTCTTGAGCAGATGGGTTTAGCTTAAACAACATTTCCTCAAATTCCATCATTTCTTTGTTATGATTATTGTTATTGTTATTATTATTATTCTCGTTATTGTTATTATTGTTGTTGTTGATATTGCAGTCTTTCATCTGCATCACCAAGTTGTTCATGTTGTTGTTGTTGCTGTTGTTGATACCATTTTCATCCGACCTACTGATTTCAGAGCTTCGATTGACTGACCCATTTTCAACATCAAAATCTCCATTAACAACACCATTTTCAACCACTGCCATTTCTTCTTCTTCTCTTCTTCAACAACTCTTCTTTTTCTCTCTCCTTTGAAAAATCCGCCTACCTAATTACTGATTCCCCACATTTAAACAACAAAAAAAACAATACTCAAGATTATTATACTAAAATCAACATACATACTATATAGTAATAATAATGAAAAATCAAAACTTTGACATATTTTTGCATTTCATGAAAACAAAGAAGAAAGTATACCTGATTTTAGGGAGCAAGAATGAACGATCTTCTTACACAATACTGATTTATTTATGAAATATGATAAATCAAAACCTAACCCAACAAAAAACGACAAAAAAAACCCAATAAATTTGATGAAAGAAAGATTTTTTTTTTTTTGTGTGTGTGTGTGAGTTAGTGTGAGAAGAGAGAGAAGGGTGTTGAAGGAAGAGTTTTGTCGTGTTGGATCATAAAAGATGAAAGAAGTAGCAGAAGATCAAGTTATAGTCTGCTACAAATCCTTCCAAAAATGGTGAAAATCGTTTCCTTTTCAGAACCTACTTTGTTTTTGTTTTGAGTTTTTTTGCTTTTTGATCTACTATTTTATCATAATTGTTGTAAATAAATATAAAAAAAAAATGATGGTACTATTACAAGTCTAAAGGGACAGGTGGTGAGAGGTTATTAGTCAATTAGGAGTGGGTTTTTTTTTGGAGGTTGGAGGAGATGGATGAACCATGCCTTTGCATGGTGGAGTATACTATAGTGTGGATCAAATTCTTTTACAAAGTCGAGATTTTTTTGTTCTTGAAATAGTAGTTTGATTTATAGGAGAAAAATATGGAGGTTTTTATTGAAAACAATGTTTATTTGTTGTCTTTTTTTGGTTTCATTTTGTAGAAATTTATATTTTTTTTTGTTGTTGTCGATTTTCAAATTATACATAATTAATAATGAGTATAAGTAATTTTAAGTTTTTTTTTTCTGCAATCTATTTTTAGTGATCTTATTATTCAAAGATTTTTTAGGGTGTATCCATTGACTTTAAGAAAATATGACACATCTAATAAGTTTAAATAAATTTTGATAAGTTTCAACAAGTTTAAGCAAGTTCCAATAACTTTGTATTAAATTCATATTGGGTAAGGTGAAGACTGCAAAGTGAACATACATAAAATACACTCTCTTCACCTAAATTATGATGCTTGAACTTAGGGCCTGTTCTCTTCGGCATAAAACAGCTGAACTGAACTGAACTGAACTGAACTGAACTTATCAGAGCTGAACTGAACTGAACTGAACTTATCGGAGCTGAACTGAACTGAACTGAACTTATCAGAGCTGAACTGAACTGAACTGAACTGAACTGAACTGAACTGAACTGAACTGAACTGAACTGAACTGAACTGAACTGAACTGAATTGAATTGAATTGAATTGAATTGAATTATATTACATTGAAATAAATTGAATGTAATAAATATATAAATAATATTTTAAACAATAATAATATGAATATTAAATAATAATTATAATGATAAGTAATAATAATGAATAATAATAATAGTAGTATTTTGAATATTTTTAAATGATAGTTATAAATAAATAATATTAATAATCATAAATTAATAATAATAATAATTAATGATAATAATGATAATTAATAATAATTATTTTATATTATTTGTATTAATATTTTATACTTGACGATGATATATAATAACAATAATATCTAAAAAGTAAATTAATATTACTATTTTAATAATTAGATTTAATAATTTAAAAATATTTAGTAATAAAAATAATGATTGGGTTGGACCGCGAAAATTACATCATAAACCGTCTTGACGCGATTTGATTGGTTTATGGGCTAAAAAAAGTGGGTTTATTTGTGCTTTGACCTAAACCATGTTCCTCCTAATAATAATAGTAATAATAATTAGTAAAGCTATAATAAAAAAATATATAGAAACAACAAACAACAACAACAACAAATAATAATATAATAATAATAATAATAATAATATAATAATAATAATAATAATAATACTTAATAGTAATGATATATATTAAATAATAATAATAATAATAATAGTAATTAGTAAAATAAATTATACCAACATAATAATAATAATATTTAACAAAATGGTTATAAAAGAATAGAGCTGAACTGAACTGAACTGAACTGAACTGATCTGAACTGAACTGAACTGAACTGAAGTGAACTTATTGGAGCTGAACTGAACTGAACTGAACTTATTGGAGCTGAACTGAACTGAACTGAACTTATTGGAGCTGAACTGAACTGAACTGAACTGAACTGAACTGAAAATAAGCTGGAGAGAACAGGCCCTTAGGGTGTGTTTATCCCTCAGATTCAAATCCAAACTTCAGACTGTGCCACATCAGCTTTCCACTAATTTTTACCTACTTTTTACTTTTCAGACTCATTCCAGTTTTACACATTATCCCTCAGACTCCATCCATACTCTCTACCAAAAATTTAACATATGGCAGATTTTTACAAAAAAAAAAAATAAAAGACACGTAGCAAGTTTTTGGTGGCCTAGAAAGTATGGGTCCCATATCAATAGTCTTGGGTGGAGTCTTGATTATCCAAACCCATCTCAGGACTATCCCCATTGTATTTGATGAATATCCTTGAGTCTTTACCAAGACTATCAAAAATTTCTTGTAAGACTTTGCTCCAGACTAGCGTTAAACATACCCTTAGGACTTGTTTGGTTCACCACGAAAAAAAATCATATTGGGTAAGGTGAAAACTACAAAGTGAACATACATAAAGTGCACTCTCTTCACCTAAATTATCATGATTGAACTTAGGACTTGTTTGGTTCACCACGAAAAGGAAAAAAAAAATCCCATAAAATTTGAATACACATGAATTAAGTTCTATCATTAAATTCATGAGAATTGAAACATATTATTGGATTATCCGTAATAGAATTAGAAATTCATTGAAAGTTCTATATTCCCCCATTTTGTAAAGTTTTTGTCAATCGAACAAAGCTCATCTTACACTTCTTAGGAAATACAAATTTTCATAATTTTTTTACCAACTAAACAAGCTCTTATTAAATTTTATTGAATCTAACACGATAAAACTTAACTAAACCTGATAATCCCTAAAATTTACTTTATTGGGAAAGATAGTGCATTCTTAAATAGTGAGTAGTTGTAATTGAAGATGGGGACCATAGCATTTGAGAATATTATGGTACATGTATCTATGCAAGTAATTTAAAGAAAAATAAAGGAGGAGAAAAAAGAGAGAATATTGGGGTGGGGGTGTTGATATGAAATGGATGAGGTTGTTTTACCCACTCGTGATTTATAGTACTCCTGGGACCTGGATATTATTACTAGGTGGGTAATTGGTAGTAGTAGTACACTGGCTGGTGGCCTACTACACAGACCACAGTGCGCACACACCCTTCAGGAATCAGGCCTTCACCCTGCCTTGTCCATCCCATGTAGCCATGTAGGTGGTGCCTAGTGGTATGCTCAGCTGCTGCAATAAAACAGCACAATACAACTTTCTCTGCTTCTAGTACTTCTTTGTTGCTTCTCGCCCTTTTAGCTTTTTTGTTGCCAAACCCATGGCTCCCATTATCTCTATTAGTTCTGCACATTAAGCTAAACCATTGGGAAGAATTAATGTTCTATTAATTTATTTATTTTATTCGGTAATTTACTAATCCAAGCAGGTTTAGGGTAAGTTTATCCCTCCGACTCAACACTACATTTCAGACTCTGCCATATCAGTTTTCCACTAACTCAGACTCACTTCAGACTCTTTATACTTTTATACTTTATCCCCAGACTCTAATCAAAACTCATTTATTCATCAAAACATAATCTGATTTTTTTTTTATGTATATAATTGGTTTGATATTTAAAAAAAAATCACCCAATCAATATTTGACATTTGCCAAGGGTGAGTCTTAAGTTGAGTTTTGGAAAACAAAACTCAACTCAAGACTCTCCCTAGTCTTGCATTAGTTTATCCCTAAGACCCATGAAAATCTTGTCTCAAGACTCCCCCGAAGACTAGGGATATTCACACCCTTAGTTTTTATTAGTTAGGCGGTAAAAAGAGGATCCCAACTCATAAAAACACTTTCAAAGACAGACAACTGGGGATTTATATCCAAAAGCAAATATCTACACAAAAGCCCCAAATATGGGGTTGATTAAAGTCGAACTCCCGACCATTAGGTTGGGAGGTGGGAGCTCCAAGCATTGGACTCCCACATGATTTTTCTTAACGTTCTATTAGCGATTATTGGATAGACCAATGATGTCTTTGCCTAGTGGTTAAGATTTGAGGTGTTGTGAACTATAGGTCACAGGTTCAATAGATAAAAAAACAACAAATACAAGTGGAACTCCACTAGTATAGCATAAAATTAAAAATGGTGTTTGTCTTTTTTTTTTTTTTTGTTGTCTTGCATCTTAAATTGTAACAAGCTCCCAGTTAATACAAATGATGTATGTATCAACTCGAGTATGAATCAATAGTAATAGCAGAAACCATTTTTTCAACCTAAAAAGTAAGTTTTTGCACAATAATAAATAAATTTAGTTCACAAAAATAAGAAAAGAGAATTTCAATTATTTTGTGAACAAAAAATTTGAAAGATTATAATGGTATTTTTATATGATTTATATAATAAATCTCTCTTAAATTTTTGTGAAAGTATAAATTAATTTGCGTTCAGGCCTAGAAGAACAATTAACAATAAAATGAATTCTCTTTTTGTTCACACGATACCACTATTACTCTCAGTCAATTTATATTGCTCATAATTTGCATTCTCGTCTCACCTACAAGGTTGTAACCACCATGTCACCGACCCACAGCCACCACTAATGCAACCATTGAAAATCGATTTTTTTTTCCCAAAAGCTACCTAATAAATGTCAAGTTTTGAAAACAAGTACTCCCTCCGTTTCAATTTAATCTACACACTTACACTTTCACGCATGCCAATGCAAAACTTTGAAAACATATATCTTTAATTTTGTATTTGTAAAAATTATAAAAAGTGCATATTAATAAAATATATGTTATGATGAATCTAAAAAGATCTCACATGACTATATATTCATCCGCGTATAAATCACAAATGATGGTCAAAGTGAAATTTGTGAATAGTGTAAAATGTCAAAGTGTGTATATTAAATTGAAACGGAGGGAGTACATCATAAAACCTTTTAAAAAAATTACTACTTGAAAAACCCAAAAAGAAAAATTAAAAAGCTTAATTAGGTAGTTGTTTTCAAAGATCACACATATAATAGGTAGATTTTGACACAACAAAATTCCTTAAAAATTTTGTCATTTCATGTTGTAGACATTTGTCATCTACAACCTCAAAACAACCAAGATCCTATTCTTTTGGGCATAATTTTAGTTTAGCTCAACACAACTCAAAAGAATCGGCCTTACAAGTAGGGTTGTTCAATGTTGGATATCGGTTCCGATCCGATTTGAAAATCCAGTATCCGAAAATTTCGAATCGGCGGATTGCAATCCAATCCAAAATTTTCGGATCATATCACCGAGTTTTTGGATTGAATACCGAATTTTCGGATCGGGCTATTGACATTTTTTAAAAATTCCGATCTAAAAACCCGAATTTTTTTCAGATATCCGGTCTGAAATATCTTAAATCTTAAAATCGGATCGAATATCCGAAATTTCGGATAATTCAAATCGGATATTTTGAATACCCCTACCTACAAGTATGAATTTGAGAACAAATCAAATTTAAAGGAAGTAGAAAAAGGAAAAGGACTATTAAACTTGGGGGTCGTAAGGTAGTAGCATGTAGTGTATGGAGAAGCGGTCTCTAAATCAACAACAAATACCTTTCATTTGAGATATTATTCATCTTATAAGCTTAAGCAAAATCATAATGGTTCATGACTATTTCCTGGTGTAAGTCAATATAAGAGCTTTTAAACGAGGTTGTAATGATTGCATGAGAGGGATGTGTACATGTATATATAAGTTAATTTATATTATTTATTACTGATGTAGAGACAAATCTTTTTGTATAATATCACAGTATTTTCAAACAAGATCTTAGTTAAGACATCAGGATGGGGTTTGATTGCACTATGGGCATAAATTTTGGAGTTAACTTCCATTCTCCGATATAACAGGAGTATTTAATGGGCAATACGCATAATTGGTTATTGGTAAAAGACGTGGGTATCTAGTTCGTAATGTCCTCATTTAGGTCATGAACCAAGCAATTTTGTTTGTCGTTTTTTGTGGTGAGAAAAAAGTGAAAACGAACAAAAATCGATTCCTCAATGGTAGTATCGAAATTTTAATATTTTCGATGTAAATAATGCAAAAAAATAATACGTATACAAATAGGAGCGATGTTTAGTAAATACGAACAATAAATAGAAAGACCAAAAATCAATCCAAATGACAATATAGTTTTTAATTTTGTATAGTTCCTTATTAATTTGATTGTAATTCTCAATAATATGATGTCATATGTCAACCAAAAATAATACATCCATTCCTTTATTATCACAACATTACTCTCGGATACTTTTTAAGAAAAACGTGTGAAGGTGAGAAATAAAGATAAAATAGAAATGGGACTAAATAAAAAATATATTACCCAATAAAGAAGCCTTTCAATTAATGTAAAACTTCCAAATAAGAGACATTGCAACTAGAAAAAAAAGGAGGTATCTTATGGTAAAAAGATAAGTAAAGGGTACAACTTTTATCATACAATTAGGTGCATTGTGAGCATATATAGTTCATTTAAGGCTTTTTTTTTTTACTTTTTGATCATTGTTTATTTAACAGTCTTCAAATGATAAAAGTGTATACTTTCTCCGTTTCAAATTAAATGCAACAATTTGGATGACACATTTTCCCAGGCAAAATTTCTTAGGGTGAGATTAATAAAAAGAAAGGGCATATGACTAAAGCCTTGTTTGGTTGACAAAACAAATCATGGGAAGTGCAAATTCCTAGGAAGTAGAAGCTAGTATATGAAGTTATTTGGTTGGCAAAATCATGGGAATTTGCACTTCCTGGGAAGTTCTACTTCCTCCAAAATGGAGGAAGTTACTTACCTAGGTCCCCCTAGGTAAGTAGAACTTCTCATAGGAAGTTCTAATTCCCATTATCAACCACACACACTTTTACACTTCCTAGGAATTTCAAATACATGGAATAAATAACTTCCTAAGAAATATGACTTCCTATATACTCCCTCCGTCCCAAAATATAGTTCCCATTTCTTTTTGCACAGTCTTCGAGACGTATCTTTGACCTATTATATCTTCTATTTCGTATTAGTAAAAAATATAAAAAATTGATATTATGAATGTATACGTTGAGACGAATTCAACAAGACCCCCCATGAATATGTTTTCTTGTATACATTAATGAGAATATTTGGTCAAAGTTTTTAAATTTTGACTCCCAAAATAGAAATGGGAACTATATTTTGGGACGGAGGGAGTACAACCAAACAAGGCCTAAGTTAATAAGGAGAGAGAAAGTGGGACCACATAAAAACTAAGGGCATGTGACTAAGTTAATTAGGCTTAATTAGTTTTAGTAAAGATATATTCGTAATTTCAAACTCAAAATCTTTACCAAAAATAGAAAGAAGTAAAATGTTGCATTTAATTTGAAATTGTCGTTTTTCAGAAACTGTTGCATTTGATTTGAAACGAAGAAAATATTGAAGGGTGTTTATGTCCCAAACCACCTTAACTTTGTGCCACTTTGCGAGAAACTACCTTAAGTAAACGAAATCCAAAACTACCTTAAATAGTAAAAATAATTGTTGACTACTATCTAAATGGTTTAAAGGGGAGTTGAATGTGGTTTCCAGTTCAATAATAACGACGTGCTGGGCACATGACCCTTTTTTTTTGGCTATTTTTCATCCACTTCCCTCAATTCCCTCATTTTGGTGCTAATGGTGGCGGTACGGTGTGGGTGGGGCAATTGGTGGTTGTGGGTTTTCAATTCGAGATTTGGGTTTTCGAGTAGTGGCAACTGGGTTGGGCGGTTTGTGGGTTGCGGTGGGTGGTCGTATAGGTTGTGGGAAGTACGGTTGATGGTTGTATATGGATGTGGCTTATGGTGGATGTTCGTATTGGTGATTGTGGGTTGCAGTGGGTGGTCGTAGTGGTTATATCGAGTGCTTCGGTTGGGTGCTCGTATTGGTGGTTGTGGGTTGCACTAGGTGACTTTGGGTTGTAATAGGTGGTCCTAGTGGTTGTGGCGAGCAACGGTAGGTGCTTGTATTGGTAGTTGTGGCTAGGCAACGATGACGAGATTGGGTGGTGAGTGGTGGCTACAAAGAGGAGAAATAAAAAAATGGCGAAAATTCGACTCACATGCTTGGCACGTGACTATTATACATTGACCAAAAAATCATAGCCAACTGGTTGGAAAATCATTTGGGTATTGGTCAACAATGGTTCTATGGAGTTCAGATACTTTTGGACAATTTCATTTGAGATGGTATTGTGTCAGACTCGCCTGACACAAAACCACCTCGTCGAACAAAGCACCAACACGCACAAAAATGTGCATCCTAACTTAAATATTTTCAGTTAGTGTTCACATTGCTTCAGTTAGTTTCTCTACATTTTTTATTTGGTATTTATATTACTTCAGTTACTATATAAAATTTTCATTTACACAAATGTATTGCAACCAGACTTATTATTTTCAATTAACTCTACGAATTATTCAGCTGGTATTTATATTGTTTCAGTTACTGTTTAAATATCTTCATTTACAGAAATGTATTCCAATAACACATTATTTTCAGTTAGAGTTTTACAGTTTTCAGTTGGTTTGTATATTATTTCAGTTACCTCTTTAACTTTTTCATTTAAACAAATGTGTTCCAATCAAACTTATTCTTTTCAGTTAGTGTTTTTTCACGAGAAGCTGCGTCAGTCTTCACCTTCTTCGACTTCAAACCGCATTACAGTTACATCAACAACATCAACATCAGAAAAACACAACAACACACTAAAATTTTGAAAAAAAATAAATCAGCAAGCAAAAAACCGAGAGCAAAAGTAAAAATAAGAAGAAATTTTGAAAGAAGAAGAAAGATTGAAATAAGAACAATGAAGAACGAAAGAAGTTTTAAAATTGTATAAAAACCTAACTGTACCGTTAAACAAAAACAAAGAAAAAAAAAACAAAAAAGCCTGCGCGCGTCTCTTATAAGTGAAACTTTTGGGCTCAGCCTGTCCGACCAAACACATTGGGTCAGACGGTCTGACCCAATAGTTTCACATTTCATTTACTTAAGGTAGTTTTTCGTAAACTAGCACAAAGTTAAGGTGGTTTGGGACAACAAAATCCAATATTAAAAGTAGAGTTTCAAATGAGTAAAAAAACTGACTTGAGTGTACCATGGTGTACTTGGCCGCCCAAACAGACCCGGATGTGTGATGAATGTGGGGGAGAAAACTCATTTGCTAAATCCCGCCCTGGAATTTCCTACTAACGCCCTGTATAAATACATATACATGTATTTATACTTTAACACTCACTATTCCACTCTCTTTCACTCTCCCTCACTCTCTTCACTTTCCATCACTCTCTCACTACATCTCGTTCATCAACAAGGATCTCCCATCAAGAACTCCGACAATTTTTCCGGCAACAATAATTCCGACAACTTTTCCGACCACATTATTGCATTATTAATATTAATGAAATTTTATAAATCTTTTAATACACAAAATCGGAGTATATTGACTAAAAAAAAAAGTGCTTAGGCACCTGAATTAGGTGTCCGAACTTGTGGTCAGGCGCCTAAATTAGGCGCCCAACCACAGGTACATGCACCTTATTTAGGCGCTTGTACCTGTGGTTGGAAGCCTAATTTAGGCGCCTAACCACAGGTTCGGGAACCTAATTAAGGTGCCTGGACACTTTTTTTATTTTGTTTAAGTCAATATACTCCGATTTTGTGTATTAAAAGAATTATAAAATTTCATTAATATTAATAATGCAATAATGTAGCCGGAAAAATTGCCGGAGTTCTTGATGGGAAAGTTAGCCGGGAATAATTACCAGAGTTATTGTTGATGAAAGAGAGGTAGGGAGGGAAATACAACCCATGTATACAAATACAAAAATACAGGGCGTTAACTGGAAATTCTAGGGCGGAGAAAATGGAGTAAATCAACTTGACACCCCCCGTGAATTAAAAAAAACTTTACACCGCTCTCCCCGTCTCCCGCCCTCCCTCAGCTGCACAACATCACGGATAACTCACCAGTCACCTCACAACAAACTCCACCTCCCTCGTTCAGCTAACAAAAAAAAGCAAGGAATCTGTCTCCGACGACTTTCCATCGGAAACAACAAAACCTAAATTCGATACCCCTCAATTCAAAACCCTAATTCTCCATTCTTCATCACACAATTTTAGGGTTTTTCCATCTGAAACCCTAGATCGTAAATTGAGATCACTACTTCCAGAATCTCAAACCAAGAAGCGTGAATTTCTTTCCTAATTGTTGAAAAACATGAAGAGCAAATCGAATCGCCTTCCACCATCTGATCCGCCCGACGATTGGGTAGATGGTTCATGGACAGTGGATTGCATTTGCGGCGTCAATTTCGACGACGGAGAAGAAATGGTGAATTGTGACGAATGTGGTGTATGGGTTCACACTCGTTGTTTTCGTTTCGCCAAGGAAGAGAAATCGTTCGCCTGCGATAAGTGCAAGAGTAAAGCGAATCGAAACAACAACGACAGTGAAGAGACGGAGGTTGCTCAATTGCTCGTTGAGTTGCCCACTAAAACAATCAAGATGAGTAGTAGCAACAAAAGCAGTAATCATATGAATAATAATTTCTATAGTTTTAGCAATCATATACCACCTCCACCACCTCCTCCTCCTCGAAGGCCTGCGTATCGTCTGTGGGCGAATAGGCCAATGGAGGAGAAGGTACATGTGCAAGGTGTTCCAGGGGGTGATGATGATCCTACTCTTTTTAAAGAGTTTCCGATTATTTTCGCTTCCGAATTGTGGAAGTGCACTGGCTATGTGCCTAAGAAGTTTAATTTTAGGTATAGGGAGTTTCCGTGCTGGGAGAAGGAGGAGGATGTTGAAGCTGAGGCGAAGGCGAAGGCGGAGGGAGACATGGAGAATGTTGTTGATAGAGGGGCTGGTGTGTTGTACTCTTTGTCTAAGGAGAATGTGGTTAGTATGAGGGGGAGTCAAGCCAAAGGTGCTAATTCTGATAGGAAGGGTTCTAAAGAGAGGAAATGGGAGAATGGTGATTCTAAGAAGATTAGTACGATTTCGTCGAAGAAAGAAAAGGGTGTGGGTAGGTCTATTGTGCTTCAGTGTGGTAAGAGAAGCAGGGAAGATTTGGGGTTGTCTAAGGATCGTAGTGGGAAGAAGAAAATTAAAGCTGTACAGAAAGAGCAGGATAGGAAGAAGGATAAAGTTCATGTTTCTAAAGCAGGTATTTGTTGGAACTCTTAATACTTTTTGTTTTGTTTTTCTTTTGATATGTTAATGTGTTTTGCTCAATTCCTTGCTCATTGATTTTGCTATTCTCTTTATTTTCTGTTAGTTATCGTACATTCAAGTAGTGCTAGGCAAGGTGAAGTGTGTGAAAGCAAAGCTAACAAGGTAGCATCAAATGCTCACCTGGCTGAGGGTAGTAACATAGAAAAACCCAAGAGAAATGCGGCTACTGATGAGGGAAATTTGGTACTTAGGTCCCCGGAAGCTGCTGGACTTGGTTGTTTAAGTGAAAAGAGGGTCAAAGCTGAGAAGCTGGGCCATGATACTAGTGATGGTGCTCAGAAGTCCGCTAAAGCTGAAGTAGCCCCATTGCTTTTTGCGGAGAAGGACTCTATTGCTAGGACTCCTATAAAGAAAGAGGTACATGTGCTGATTAATGGTTTCTCTAGTTGTGCACTTATGCTGAGTTTGCTGTCAAATTTGATTTTAGATTATGACCAGGTCTTTCATTGGCATATCCTTAACATCATGAAAGAAAGTCACCTTATGGATTTTTATAAATGTCTCCGTAATACCAATCTTTATTCTTATGTTAAGAATTGATAATTTGCCATAATGGTTTTTACTGTAATGTTGAACAAACCATCATCTGTCCTTCTCCTCATTGTTTCTTTAGGGACATCTTAGAAAACCTGTTCCTTTTTGTATACACCAAATATTAGCAATGCTCTTTTTTTTTGTTCCCAAAACTATGTGCGTGGGTAAGCCTTTCAGGTGTGATGTTTGAGAAATGGGAAATATAGGAGCAACTATGTCAACGTATCTATTTTGTACTGTGATATATCTACTAAACTACATGTAACCAATTTAGTTGCATTTGCACATGAAGTTTAAACTATTAGCGGTGGCAACCCCAGTTGAATGAGGATTTTATGCACCTTAATAGTTGTTTTTTTGCTTAAGTATGCAATGAACTGGCCTAAGGGAGAGGAGTGTTCTTGGTAGTGAAATATTATTGAGTTAGAGGTTAGCTTGAGGAATAAGTTAGAGAGTCAGGGAGGAAATAATTCCTAAAAATATAAGAGAGAAATCATGTTGAAAATTGATGAGCGTTCTGGTGAGCTTTTAAGAGACCATTTGGTAGAGAAACAAGCCTCCCGACAGCTTGAATAATTGAATTTTCACTTGCGTTTTCTGTAACTTCAGTTTATAAATTAATCAGCTTCTTCTTCCTTAATTTTCTGCTATTACTGATGTCTAGGCTATGTTAACTCATAGCAAACTAATGGATCGTTATGAGCTTGTCCATTAGTTCGAGCATCTGTCTGCTCATTTACCCGTTTACCACCCTTGTTTGCTTTCCATTCCTCAATTCCTCACCTGCCTTTTGACTCTTTTGTTTCTCACTAAGAACAAGCTCATGGGCTTATTATCCTAGGTTGGAACAATAGGATCCCTTTTTATGCCTCCATGTACCCTCGTATGGACATCATGTGGACGTAGAAAGGAAAGAGAGGGGAGGGGTTTTCCTCGCTTTTGGCATTGTGGGCCTCCCACGGGGGTCTCGCATGATGGGCTAAGAAAACTATAGCGTCAGCAAGCTCATGGGCTTATTATTTTCAATTTGAAATTTTAGGATATCGGAAATTTCGATTGGATGGGATTATCTGATATGAACATCCCTAGCCATATGCACATAGACGCAGCAAAGTTGATCCGGATCGAATGACGAACCTGGATTTAGACTTGAAAACAACTACCCAAATTCGATTCGGAACTCCCCCATCCCCTTGTTTTTTGAACTACTATAACTCAGATTATATTTTTTGGAATTTGTGAAATGAACTGAACTGAGTTGAACCAATTGCCCCGATATTGGCTTGATGCCAGAAGTGACCTAAACTAATTTTCATCCGAAACCGAAAGTAAATTGAACTAAAATTAGCTAAATTGACCCAAGTTCGATTTGAAAGGATGTTTTGACCATAGAAGTCGGGGTAAGAAGAATGAAAATGAACATCGGTATTATTGTTATAATGTTATTATCATCATGCATATAGATTTTTCTCTAATAGTGATTATATTAATTGAATATTCTTATATAGAATGACTTGATTTAACCCGCAATGACACTATTGAAAACTTGAACCTCAATAACCTAAAGATATAAAGGTTGATCTAATCTAACATTTAATCGAAATGGCCTCAACCTCAAATTCACCCGATCATGTGTTGACTTGATACCCAATCCAATTCGATTATTCTTGGGATGGAATTAAACTCAAAACTCTAAAGATATAAAGGTTGAAGATGCAAAACAAGGTGTGTTTTGGAGACGATGCAAAAAGGAAATAGGTAAAACTTTGGGAGGTATAGAGTATCTTCTTCGGAATATAGTTGATGTGATTTGAACTATGGCCGGGAATTTTTTTGGCCATTTCAAAATTCCCATGACATGAACCCAATCTTTCGCTGTGAAAATGTTTGTTGGTCCACATCTTTGCTTGGCCATAGGAAATTGCTAATGTGGCACTTAACAAATTTAAAAAATATTCGTTTTTGTGTATAATCGTCTGGTACTTATTATATGCTATTTCATCATACACAATTCATACACTAGCAAAAATTATACTATACCTATCATTTACCCACTTCAATCAAATGACGAGGAGAAAGAATTTGCAAGCACCCTTACTCAATAGCGTCAAGAAGATGTAGAAGAACAAGTTGACTCTATTTATGAAAATCAGTAATTAGCAAAGAATCCCCAAAAGTGAATCATACAGAATCGATCATGAACCCCATTCTTAGTGGCGAAGTCATTCCACGAAAATAAAGAATTCGATGAATTCATTCCCCTAGAATCATGATAGCACCACCAAAAGTCCACCAGTTTGATGATCGATCATTATCTTGTCCCACGAATACAACAATTAGTATTCTTAAAGAGCTTATTTACAATAGCCTTCATGCTTTATGGTTCATCCATTACTATGGTGTTCTTTAATCATTGAGATCTCTGAAACAACCATGATATCAGTTCAAGGATCTGCACTATTGTCATGAATTGATATGCACA
This sequence comes from Beta vulgaris subsp. vulgaris, assembly GCF_026745355.1. Lineage (NCBI taxonomy): Eukaryota > Viridiplantae > Streptophyta > Magnoliopsida > Caryophyllales > Amaranthaceae > Beta > Beta vulgaris. Next base: position 9,851,497 of record NC_079206.1, read on the forward strand.
ATTTAGAGAAGAGAATGACTGCTATGCTGTTGGTAAAGAAGCATATTTGTATACTCTATTTAGTGTGTATAAAACTAAGTATATGGAGCAAAAATATATTTTTAATGGATAAAAAGTACCACATCCTTTTGACGATTGTGCTTGCCTCCCCGCCATTCCTCTACGACCTTGTAGCCACTGCGTACTCTCTAGAGGTAGCCCTTCCCACCTCCAAACCCCCATACGTAATTCTACTCTTTGACACCTAACAACAATCTTTCTATCTCCTTGTCCTTTTGACTCCTCCAGTCAACCTCCTCTTAGGATCATTAAAATCTTTCTCACGACTTCATTGAGATTTGAGACTAGAAAGTCGACACTGTGATGGATCAACACTTTAAAGTTCTAGATTGTTAATAATCAAGACTATAGGATGAAACGGGTAAAAAATTCAGCATGTGGTTGTTGCCTTGCAACCTCTGGGTAGCTCCGGCAGCAGATATTGGTGGGGTAGCAGCTGGGGAGGGGTTTGAAGAGCTGGTAGCAGTATATATTACTTTTTGGGTGCGTTCTGTTCAACTTAAAAAATTAAGTTTCAGGTCCAATAAGTTCAGATAAGTTCATATAAGATAAGTTGCAATAAGGTCTAATAAGGGCAATAAGTTCCAATAAGGTCTAATAAGGTCCAATAAGTTCCAATCAGGTGCAATAAGTTCCAATCAGGTGCAATAAGTTTCAATCAGGTCTAATAAGGTCCAATAAGTTCCAATCAGGTCTAATAAGGTCCAATAAGGTCCAAATAGTCAATGTTTAATAAACATCTGTATTATTGTCCATATTTTGTTATTCATAATTTCATATCACTATTAGCTGATTATGTTATTATTAGAATTTTAATTAAAGTACCACAATGATTATATAGTATTATAGTTGTATTAGTGTCTATTATTTTATTATTTATTTGTATTATGTCTATTATGTCTATTATTTATTTATATTATGTCTATTATTTTATTATTCATATTACTATTAGCTGATTATGTTATTATTAGAATTTTTTATTAAAGTACCACAATGTATATTATTATACTTGTATTATTGTCTATTATATGATTATTCATATTGCTATTAAATAATATTATAATCATGGTCAAATAATTAAGGTTAACAATAATAATAATAATAATTATTATAATTACAATATTTTGCAATAATAATTATAATTACATTATTTTATTATTTATTTGTATTATGTCTATTATTTTATTATTTACTTGTATTATGTCTATTATTTTATTATTCATATTAAATATTTTGCTTTTCTACTAGTGTTTTATAAAATCATAACAAGACTATTAGATACTTCCTCCGTTTAGAAATAGTTGCACCATTTCTATTTTGTGCACTATTCACATCTTACACTTAGATTGTCTTTAGTGATTTATATTTTAGGAAAAACATAGTCATGTGGGATCTTGTTAGATTCGTCTCGATGTAAATTTCTTTAATATAAACTTTTTATATTTTTACTTATTGATAATTAAAGATATTAATGGTTGAAATCATACATCGGCATGCGTGAAAAGTAGAAATGGTGCAACTATTTCTAAACAGAGGAAGTATATTAGTGGTGAAAGTTATGTATAAACAAATATATAAATAGTATATTTTTTTGTTAAATTAATTATCATAAGAGATAATTAATAATCATTATTTTTTAAAGGACGAATTATAATAATTATTACTCCATAAAAAATTTTGAGGGATAGCATTTACGTTAGTGGTAATATTTATGTTATTAATGATCAATTTTTTTGTCTAATAAGGTCAAATAAGTTTCAATCCGGTCCAATAAGGTCTAATAAGTTTCAATCAGGTCCAATAAGGTCTAATAAATTTCAATCAGGGCCAATAAGGTCTAATAAGTTTCAATAAGTTCCAACAAGGTCCAATAAGTTCCAATCAGGTTCAATCAGGTCCAATAAGCTGAATCAGGTCCAATCAGGTTTAATAAGTTCCAATAAGTTCAGTTCAGGTTCAATAAGTTCAGTTCAGATAAGGGCCAATAAGTTCAGGGCCAATAAGTTGAATAGAACGCACCCTTTGTCGTCGTCTCCCCCCCCCCGGTGTGTATGTTTGTGTAGAGAGAGTGTTTTCAACTTTTTGTCGTCTCTCCCCCTCTTTCTATGTGTGTGTGTGTGGAGAGAGAGAGAGTTACATCTCGTCTCACTTCTGACATGAAATTGATTACATATACATACATACATATATATAAATGCATACTTATGAATTCGGTAGGTCCGAAGAAATCTACTAAAAGAAATCTGAAGGTCCAAAATGATTTTCACTTACATTACTAGCCTTGGTTCTCCCTTGTTCCTGTTTGCTGGAGAAAACATGGATTTACATAGTTACCTTCTTTATGCTGTCTTATATTTTTGTATGATTGTGCTCCATGACTCTATCTCCTGATGCTTAATTGTTGATTTGCTTTTACAATTGCTAGGGAATTGTTGTAGATGTCATAGATAAAATTGAAGGAGCACTTCCAGAACGCCAAACTAGTGATTTATCAAAGTCAAAGCCTCTTGCTGAAGATGTGTATAATGCAGCTATAGAACATAATAATACTGAGGTTGCTAAGGATGTAGTAACTAATGTGCCGTTGATTTCTGGAAATGTTGATAATCCTAAGGACGTTACTAGAAGTCATCCTTCTGAAATTGATGTGGGGTTGGACTTAGACAGCATGAAAGATTGTACTGAGGGAGAATTATCTCCTAATCGAGAATATGTAGACTCTAAACTGAATAAAGCTGTTGCAACTATTTCCCATCCCCAGGGGAATGAGGGTCAAGATGATGACAAGAATTTGGAAGCCGTGAGTGGCAGTCAGCTCGGTAAAGATGAGGAAATAACTGAAAATCAACATAATAACACGATTAAATGTGAGGATTCCGACAATTCTGCTGAGCTGCAGAGAACTTTGTCAAACTCTAAAGAAGCTACAGAAATTGCTGGTGAAACTGCAAAGGTGGGTGGGGAAAGTCTACGTCCACCAGCTAGCTATCATAAAATAGTGTCTGTTGGAAAGTCATCAACAAGCTCTGCAGCCATTGTCATCTCCCGATCGTCTCTTTCTGATAAAAGTAGGTCAGGAATTTCCCAGAATCCTAGTTCCATTGGCAAACGAGTAATATCAAACTCCAGTATGGGTACTAAGAAGGAAAGTTCACCTCTTAATCAAGTTAAAGATGAAGATAAATTTGAAAAAACCAAAAATATGTCAAAAGACCATTCAAAGTCCTCTATCAATCCCATGTTAAAGGCATCGCAGCCCAGCAAGTCTGTGACTAGTCCTGTTCTCAAACAGTATACCTCTCTTGGAAAAGATTCTCTGAGGCATCCATTTTCAAAAAAGTCTTCAGTTGAGAGTCCCTTGCCTCCTGCAGGCATCAATGCGCCTGTTGGGTCGCTGCAGACACAACATGGTTCAAGTGGACAAAATAAAAATACTGCTTCTGCTGGACAACGAGGGGAAAAAGCTCTACAGCCAAACTTACAGTCATCATCCAAGTCAACTCAGTCATCTTTGGGGCACCCACCACCTTCATCAACTGCTCCTGCTGGATTAAGTGATGAAGAGGTCAGAATACTATTGACATTTAGCTTCTCTCTCATTCTGTTGTATTTTGTTTTCTTACCCCTCGCCTCCCAAAGGTACACTGGCTATAATTTACAAATATTGTGTGATTTTTCTTTTGCAGCTTGCTTTGCTGTTACACCAGGAGCTTAACAGTTCCCCCAGAGTTCCTCGAGTACCACGTGTACGTCATGCCGGGAGTTTACCTCAATTATCTTCTGCCACTGCGACGAGCATATTTATTAAGCGTAGTACTACTACTGGAGGGAAAGAGCAACACACGGTAAGATGCTTCCTGTTTTTATTTTTTTCTCTACTTTCTTTTCAGAAGCTTTGATAATATTCTTTATCATCTTTGCTTGTATTTATGATATGTCCTTGGCACCAAGGTTTAAGCAATTGATTTTGTGGAAATTAATGTATTAGTTTTCAAGAAGAAAAAACAAGGATGGGTCTCGCAGTTCTCGTGAACAAGATAGTGAAGCAAGGAAGGCTGACAGGGCGCTTTCTTCTCCTGATTCAGCAAAAACATCTGATGCTTTGACTCAAACAGAAGGCCAAAGTGAGTCAATACATTCTGTGAGGAAAAATACCGAAGACATGTCCACATCAGCAGCAAATAGTGGTCCATCCTCTGCTGAGGGTAATGAGCTAAAATCTCCATCGACCCGTGATTCGCCAGTAAATAACGCTGAAGATGATACAGGCACGAATAAGGGTCTTGCTCCAATCCATCGCACTCTGCCAGGTTGCTGCAATATAAAGTTTATTACTCACTTTTGATTCTAATTGATGCATTAGCCTCTGCTTAAATGATATTCCACTTTTGACTTGTAGGATTAATTGCGGAAATTATGGGTGCGGGCAGGCGAATGACATATGAAGAATTGTGTAATGCTGTCCTGCCAGTGAGTTCCGTCTGTCTGCATGATGCTTTGTCTGTGTGGAATTTAGAATTTACATCTTTAATATTTCAAGCAGATGCATCTAATGTTTTTTGGCTGATTAACCTTTGCAGCACTGGCAAAACTTGAGAAAGCACAATGGCGAGAGGTATGCTTACTCAAGCCACTCTCAGGCTGTCCTTGATTGTTTGAGGAACCGCTCTGAATGGGCACGGTTGGTTGATCGTGGTCCAAAGGTATGCTTTTTGTAGTTTTATGAAAAATATATTCTAGGGTCCCTCTTAATGCCTCACTTTCTTGATTTAAGTGTTTCTTTAGTAACCATCAAAATAATATTTTGTTCCAGACCAATGCAAGCCGTAAGAAACGCAAGATTGATGTTGAGCCTCCTAATACCGAGTCAGAGGATGGCGAAGACAAAATTCTCAGGGATGAGAAAAGCAAAAGCTTTGATTCAAATAAAGAGGAGTTTCCGAAGGGTAGAAGAAAAGCTCGGAATCGCAGGAGATTAGCCTTGCGAGGCAGAGGTGTCAGAGATGACCGTAAAAGAAGGAAGGTAGAGACAGGGACTGATGACACTGCCTCATTTTCTAATTCCAGTGAAGAGAATAGCTCTAGTGAGGATGACAGCCAAGGAAGTGGAATGTGTGCAGCTAAGAGTGAAGCTTCTGCCAGTTCAGCTGATACTGTTGCTGTGCCATCATAGTCTGAAGTATGTGGAAAGGTCATATGTGTCATTTCCCAGCAGCTGATCCGGAATCTCCTTTTAAGAGCTTGAAGAGCATTGGGTTTGTAGTGTGAGCATTGATGCCGTTTTCTGCGAAATGTTGTCTTCAAGTTCTGAGGAGTCTCTTTTTACTAGTGAGAAAAAAAATAGTGTAAATAATAGCATCTTTTATCCATTGTTTCCTGTGAGGCATTGGCTTTTGTAAAGTCCTTAAAAGTTCATTTTTGTTCGCTAATAATTTCACTGTTTCAGTGCACACGACTTGATTAGAAGTTCAATACAACCCGACAATGTTTTCTTGCACATATTGATTATTCTGAAAATCTTTCTTCAATCATGAATGTTATAGTTGTGTATTTGCGTGTGGTCTATGTGACTTGTAAAAAGTCGCATACAAGGAGCCAGGAAAGTTGATTTGATGACCAGATTTTTTTTTTTTGATAATTTAGAGTTTTATTCCATTTCCAGTTTCAATTAGAGTAGCAAGTAGGACAGCAATTACCAATTGTTTGCTAATAACAATGAAGAGAAGAAAAAAACTGGGATGGAACAATAACACTACTAACGGACCAATAACCAAGCGCCTCCATAGACCTAAAGCTATGAGTTTCAGTGGAGTCCTTGTTTGGCTAGTGCATCGGCTACGACATTGGAACTACTTATTTGTGAGAGATGGAGATGTTAAGTCCTTTTGAGGCCGCAGACTTGATGAAATTAAGTATGAAACCTTAGATTCCATGGCCCTTCCATTGTCTTGTTGCAACCATCGAATGACATTGAAGGAGTCGGATTCGATTTTGATGGAGTGTGAACGGATGATATTCGAGTTGAGGGAAATCAAGATGGCTCGGTGTATTGCTAGAACTTCAGTAGAATGGATCTTCACGAGTGGGATTTGACGACCAGATTATCAATTAGTTAAAATAAGCTGATACGATCTTAAAGTCAAAATAATGTAATTATTTTAGAGGAGACAACATAAATAAGTGGTTAAGCCACTACTCAAAAATTGGAAATATTCAAAGACTAATTTTGCTCCATGGTTTATATGGTTAAGGATTTTAGGATTTCATTAAAAAATTTATAATAGGGTAGATAATACTCGGAGATAACAAATAAGAATACATACTGAAGATAAAGAGAAACATATAAGGTTTTTTTTTGTTTTGATTGGATTTTGAAATGAAAAAGTTTGTGTATAATGATGATTAGGAATCTTGATGTTTTTAATTTATACTGTTGTGGAATTGTGGTATAGGTTGGAAAAACCTTATATGATCAGGTCACTTTTATACATCTTCATTGCACCTTGTATATGGGGATTTGGGCCTTGTAATTCAAAATATAAATGATATATAAGGCATTGTTTCACAACACCACTTGAGGTGACTTTTAAAATTTAAGGCGAAATAGTGTTTTAATGTAACATTTGGATGAATATGGTGTTTTGAAAATGTTGGGGGAGCTTTTGCCTTTTACAGTGTGTTTGGTTCATTTTTAGTAAAGGAAAGAAAGGGAAGAGAACGGAAGGGAAGACAAAAGAAAAGAATGGAAGAGAAAGGAAAAAAACCTTAATTTCCCATGTTTGGTATAAATTTTCTCTTTCCTTCCGAATTCCCCCGCTTTTGAGAGGAAATGAAAGTGAAATTTTATTAAAGAGTCTTTCCTTCCAATTCCTCCCATTTCCTTTCACTTAATTTTTTTTTAATGAACCAAACATTGGAAAGTATTAAATTTCCTTCCACTTCCTTTCTTTTCCTTCCAAATTCCTTCTACCAAACAAACTGTTAGTATAACTCTAGTAAATACAAATAGTTCTTTTTTTTTAAAACAAACTTTTACCAACCCAATACAACTTTTTATCAAACACTAATAATTTCAAAAAGTATTCTTATATTTCAACTAATAAGGACTAGTTTATTTGAGACAAAAAGGTACTCTTTGCAAATCTATCCTATCTATCTATGTATATATAGGGGCAAGATCACATGAGAATGCTCCTTATATGAAGAATGTGAATGAATCTCAACCACACGATTAGATTAGTGTTACAACACTTATTCATTAGAGTTATACCCTAAAATTTTGAGCCCAAAATAATTTTTTTTTTCTAATATTCTTTTTTGGAGTTACTTCACTTTTTCATTAGAGTTACATCACTTATTCATAAGAGTTACAACGCGTAAAATTCATTATCATTTCTCATGTAAGTATGCATTCTCATATGAACTCACTTCTCTCTCTCTCTCTCTCTCTCTCTCTCTCTCTCTCTCTATATATATATATAATATATATATATTATATATATATATATATATATATAATCCAAGACAAATAAATGTCATGCTGCCACATGTAGTCTTCCCTTCTCCACACAATCAAATGAGATATTAAACAATAGAAATGTGTGTTTTGTTTAATTCTTAGTTTCTTTAAAAGACCATGAGGCTGGGAGGTGGGAGCTCCAACCATCGAACTCCCACATGATTCTCCATTATTAATGACAAAATGAAATCTTTTACCCTATTGAACTCCTCTATACATTAAACCATGCTAATGCGTGCATTGTTCTCCCACAATACAAAATAGAACATTTACGAATACGAAAACGAACATTTTACTGTTAAAGTAGAACATTACCAAAATTCACTAACGAAAACGAACATTTTAGTGTTGAATTGGAACATTACAAGAATTCGTTTACAAAAACGAATATTAATCTATATTGAAGTGGAATGTTACCAGAATTCAACTATGACAATGAACATTCTATTGTTGAAGTGGAACATTACTACAATTCAATTACTTAAATAGAATATTTGCTTAAATATATAACATATTTTCAAGAAAAATAGAACATATTTTGCTGAAAAATAGAACATATTTTGCTGTAAAATAAGCTTAAAAGAATATTTTTTAAAATAGAACATCTGCTTATCGAAAATAGAACAACTTTCAAGAAAAATAGAACATAATTTTCTGCTAAAAGATAAGGTTAAAATGAACATTTGTTGAAATAGAATATTTTCTTACTGAAAGTAGAACCAATTTTACGAAAACTAGAACATAATTTTCTGCTAAAAGATAAGATTAAGACGAACATTTGTTGTAATAGAACATTTTCTTACTGAAAATAGAATAATTTTTATGAAAAATAGAACACATATTTTAGCTGAATACATGATTAAAACGAACAATTGTTGACATAGAACATTTTCTTACTGAAAATAGAATATATTTTTTTGCTGAAAATATGATTAAAACGAACATTTGTTGAAATAGAACATTTACTCATCGGAAATGGAACGAATTTACTGGTTACATGGTGGGCACCGTGCTCCTGGGAGCACAATAGAATTTTCGAAACCATGCAACACTAATATTCAGTTTTATTTTTTGTTTAAAAAAACAACGTAAGTATTTTTCAAAAATAATTATTTTTTTATTCAAACAAATCAAAATTTTATTTTACCTTAATTCACATATAAAAACATAATCATGATTTATATTACTCCCTCCATTTCATTCTAATTGTTACATTTTGCCATTTTACACTATTCACAAATTGCACATTGACCCTCGTTTGTGATTTATACGTAAATAAAAACATAGTCATATGGGATCTTGTTAGATTCGTCTTAGTATGTATTTTATTAATATGTACTTTTTATAATTTTTACAAATACAAAACTAGAGATATAGTGATATACTCCCTCTGATTTTTTATATCGTTCTCACTTGGAATCTTGACACTATTCATACTCAGAGAGAATCTTCTCACTTTTTTTTCAATTTATAAGAAAAAATATACTCATGCAGGGTCTTATTTGGTTCGTCTCAATTAGTACATTATTAATATTCAATCGTTATAATTTTTTACTAATATATAATGAAAGATATTTAAATTCAAAGATGTGCACCGGGAAATGTGCACAGAAAAGTAAGAAAGTTAAAATAAAAAACAGAGGGAGTATATCGTCAAAGTTTTGCATTAATATGCGTGAAAAGTATAAGTGTAACCATTAAAATGAAACAGAGGCGAGTATTATAAAACAGGAGTAGTACCATTAATTCCCCATCAATTGTGTAAAGTCTTTTAAACGAATTGGCTGGACCGGAACGAAGTCGTAGCGACAGGGTACCAGTAAAGACCGTAAGGTGAGGGGCTTGCTCGCCGTACAAGAAAACTCGGACAAAACAAATACTTCCGTAACTTCTACTGTTCAAACCCAAAACCAAAACCAAAAAACCACCTTCTCTTCTTTCTTTCTTTCTCAAATCTCAACCCTGCAATCTAGCCTACCCTCGCATTTTCGCATATTCCTTTCTCTCTCTTTCAGTTTCCAAATCTCAACCAATCTTTCTTTTCAATTATCAAATCACATTCATTCCATATTCAATCTTTCACTGTTTTTTCCAGATTCTTTCTCGCCAATTTTGATCTCCGTCTTTAATTCCTCTGATTCAGTTTACTGGTAAGAATTTTGCTTATTTCTTAACCCTAGCATTTCTTTTAACATGAATTTCACTTTCTCAATCGATTCATTTCGTGATTGTAACTGTGATCTGGTTATGTGTTTGATTTAAGTGTTTTATTCTTTCTAAATTAGTTGATAAATCTTGCAGGAATACAATTGATAGTTAATTAGGTTGATTTCGTGTCCGAAATGACGATCCCTGACATTGAGCATGCAAATTCAATGGAGAATGGAGTAGATTACTCACCGCAAGACCAGAAACGTATCATACAGGAGTTGAATGATCAAGCTGAGTCTAATATTAAAGAAGGGAACTTATACTATGTTGTCTCAAGCCGGTAATTTATTTCCCCTTAATTGATTTTTATTATTTGTTGGCATTGTTGATTGGATTGAGTTGTTGTTTCTTGGGGATTTTATGATGGTTGCTTGGTTATTGTAGTGTGATAATCATGTGCAATTTTGTTTATATGGAACACTGTGTTTTTGATTTGTAGATTCAGCAGTTTCTTGATCACTTTTGTCAGTTTGTTGGAATTCGGATAGTTAATGGTTTTGGGTAAAGGAGGCATTTCTTTGAGATCTGAATGTGATTATGCAGTCAGGGTATGCGGACTCGGAATTATCTTGTGTAATTGTTGGAGTGGAGCATTAAGGTCACTTCTTTTTATGTTTCTTGTGTTTACACTAATTATAAGAAGCAATTAGAGTTTAGGGGGTTGGATAGGGGCACATTGCCTTCTATAGATTAAGATGGGCCTTCACTAGTTTTGGGAGTAATCAGAGTTTCAAGCTTGAGGATCGGGCTTAATATGTTATGGTCCTTTCCCCACCTTTCAACCAGAGATTTTGAGTTTCAAGAATTCTCAGTCCAAATTTCTATGTTTAAAAGCTATACTTGTTGTAAAGCAGTAGGAGGTCGACCCTAAATGGATGAATTTACATTAGAAGATCGCGGTCATCTGCTGTAACTGAACTCCATAGCCTATACCGTATTTTATGTTTACTCTCCCTTATGCCCTTCTTCATCCCATGGTCAAACTGATCCTCTCATAAGAGCAATGTTACGGTCGGGCCAATCTGTTGATGAACCAAATAGCAACATAATGTATCTTTCTGAGTTACAGCCAGGTGAAGGCTAGTAGCTGTTACACTGTCAAGTTAACTCAATTAAGTTTCTCTCTTTGGAAATCGAAAGAAAGGGAATAGTGCATTCAATTTTTGGTTTTTTGCTTCAATGTAAGAGTTGAGGCTCTATTGCCTTTGCCCCTTAGGTTACACTTTTTCATGAGTAATAGATTAGTACCCAAATCTACCCTTATTGTCAAAAATCTGGTTGTCGTTAAATAGAAGATTGATCAACTGTTTCAACAGATGTTGAAGGATCGTAATTGATGAAATTCCATAATTTTGAATCGCATAGCATGATTCCACATATTCTTCAGAAGAAGGTATATTCATTATGGAGAAGAATTTTCATTGACATTTATGAATGGGTCCTTGACCCTGCTAATCTTTTCCCTAACATATTGGATATGGTTGTTCGAATTTGATTACTAGTGCATATTCAGTAGCCAGTCTAGATCATCTTGAAGAAGGGGTTGACTCAAAGATGCGGCATTGGGAAATGATTGTTGACTTAACATTTAGGTTTTGGCATACTGTAAGCGCCATACATATGAGAGGTTCTATTAAAAATTCCGTTACAAACCAAAGTGTACGAGTATGACTCAAGAAATATCAGTTGAACACTTCTTTTTTCTGTTTGCTTTGCTTTCTCCTTTGGTTTAGAAGCCATCTAGGTCTGTGTACTTTTAGTATAGGAAGTGACTACTACGCTGATGTGATTATGGATTACCAACAAAATGCCTCCAAAAGCACCTTGCAATGATTTTTTCTGTATGAGCTAAAATGCAACCAGCTTTAGTCATCTACAGTGTCTGATTCTGTGAAGTTTACAAACTCATTGTCAACGTTGGTTAGCTAAGCTTCGTGGTTCTTTTGCTATTAACTGTGACCTTCTTTTAAAGAGCTTATCTAAATCTACCCTCTCGTACTTTCTCTCCACATTTTGTTCTTACAAGAATAATTCTACCCATGGGATAGAATTATATAGGAGAGCATATAAGAAAACCATCATAGATGCTTCTTTCCTAATTGAGCGCCATCTCAATGTAGAACTGATATCTGCTGGCATTGTTTCCTAACCGTTGCTTTGCTTAGATGGCATTTGAGAGGCTATGATATTTGTCGTTTTGCCTAAAATTGTGGTAAATTTGACATATATGACCCCAATCTTCACCCATCTTTTCAAAATAAGACCGACTTTTGATTATTTTGGGGGACCTTCTCAAAATAATATGAATTGTTAAATCTTCCTATATATCATGAATTAAAATCCTCCCCACTATCGTGCATCACTTGTGTGTCACTTTATTTTATTGGTTGGTAATATCACTAATACTATGGTCCACCAAGTATTAATCTAAAATATAAAAAATGTTATAATCAGTCAATGAGAATAAGTTGCACAACAAATGGCATGCAAAATGTGAGACAAAATATTTGAATTCATATGTGTCATAGACTCTATATGGATAAGCGAAGGCAATAATAGTTATACTTCGAACTTTTGATTATCTTGAGAAGGCTCCCAAAAGTTGAGATTATTTCTAAATAATCAAAAGTTGGTAGTCTCTTGAGAAGTTGGGTGAAAGTTAGTATTATTCATGTCAATATTTCTTAAAATCATTTTGTTCCCCTTTTTCTTTCTGTTTTGTTCTAACGGGTATGATTTCGTTATATTTCAACTTTTTTTCACTCGTTAAAAATGGATAAGTAATGAAATTTGATGAACATGTTGATTAATATATAGATCAAGATCCTCTAAAAAAAAAATAGATCAAGATGTTTGTAGTTTTTTCTAATATGTTACCTTTTTACATTTCCTGTTCTCCAGATGGTTTACAGGCTGGCAGAGATATACGGGGGAAGATGGTGACTGTGAAATGAATGGTTGTACACCAGATTTACCTAATGGATTTGGCCGACCAGGGCCTATCGACAACTCAGACTTAACTTCAAATGTAAATGGTGGTGATGTTGATAATGTAGAGCTTATTAGAACATTGGAGGAAGGGCAAGATTATGTATTAGTTCCTGAAGAAGTCTGGAAGAAGCTATTGGAATGGTGAGAGCTCTTTTGTTCTGTTTTGTCTCAATACGTTTTCTCTCAATCATTTCTTGCTAGACTATGCTAGATGCTTTTCTTTTGGTGATTATGTTGGTATCAAGAATCACTTTTTTTTTTCTTTGTACATTGCGGCAATATTAGGTAACAAGGTTGCACCTTATATGTAGAATCTGACTTGCGATGTAGACTATGCCCACGCTTAGTTTTATTCCTCATAGATGTATTTCAATTGAATATCAACTTTGATAATATATTTATCCTTTCCAAGTGGCTGACTTAGTAGAGCATTTACTAAGCTCTCGCTATATTTGAATTGTTGAAATTTGCCATCATGATTCCAATTCTGAAAATGAAATTTATAAACCATTCTCGATTGACATGCTGTTCTTGTAAAATGCGGAGAGACTTTTTAGGGCAGATCTGCTTTGGTCCAGAACTTGAAGGTGATTAGCTTTGAGGAGGGGTATAGGTGGAAATTGATTTTACTATGCATAGTTCATCAGCGAGTTATTGCAAGTTCTCAAAGTGTTTTGTTGCTGCGGGTTTATTGGTGGATTCCTAGGCTTTTTAATACGTTGCCACCTTGTATGTCCGTACTCTATAGTTCTCAAGAAATAGCGTTCTATATAATGGGGAAGGTGGAAAAGCTTTCTATGTGTTGATGTTACAGATAAGCTGGCTGCTGAGCTTTTGAAGGGGTAAGCGGAAAAGCTGTATGCTTGAGTTTGAGCCACTGAACCACTTATAGGGGTAGAAGACAGATGAGAATCCTTGATGAAGAGATGAGGATTTAGTTACTGGAGTTCTGGTGGAGTTTATGAAAATTTTTCTTTGATTATCGCTATACCTTTCTGGATTTCTGAAAATCCTGCCCATTCAAATCCATTGCCTGTTCTAGATATGCATATTGGTCAGACTTCTGGCTTTTTCTCAATGCGTGATGTGAGTGAAACAAATGACCGAAAGCTGAAATGGTAATAGATCACTATAGGTATGAGACTAAAATGCAGACAACTTGCTAATACGTACTAACTTTGTGGGAAGAATGTATTTCCAGACTTCAGTAAGATGGATAATAGATTCTGAATTGATTCTTTCTGTTAGGAGTACATGTTTTTGTGATTGTACTAGCATTAGGTCTTCACTTCGCAATAGGAACCTTGCTTGTTATCTGACTTTTCCCGAATTAATTTCTCTGATTATGTCTTTTATCTCTGCATTTTGTATTCTCTCTAGATTTTAAATGCTTGAGTTTGTAATGTCTCCAATGCATTAAGAGTGACTCTGAGTGTTGTGGTGCTAATTTTGGCCTAATATCTTGATAACCTTTAATTTATGGTTAATATATATAGGTACAATGGAGGACCTTCACTGCCGAGGAAGCTGATTTCTCAGGGCGCATTTAACAAAAAGTTCAATGTTGAAGTATATCCTCTGTCTCTTAAGCTAAGAGATTCGAGGGACGATAGCCAATCAGACTTAAGGTTAAGTAAGAAGGTATGGAAAGCTAGATACATCTCCTCCCCAGTCCATATCATGTTTGATGTAATTTTCTTCTTAGTCTCACATTATAGGATTTGTTAATATTGAAGCTGTAATTGACCATTGTTCTTGATACGTGCTATTCTTCTGATTCATTAAACAGCTGACTATTGAATATTTTAAAAGAGTCGAAGCTATTACTTGATTATGTTGCTTGCATCCGAGTCTCGTGAAGTTCCGTTATTTTTCTATATGCCCTGATGTTGTTTATGACTATTTCTTATTGTTTTTAATAGAGGAGAGCTGCTGCTAATTGTTTCTGTTTCTTCAGCTGTTTCTGTGGTGACTGTATTGTGCAGTCTTTTGTCCTTTTGTTCTGTTTTCTTTTCTGCATTTTGATATGTTCTAATTTTCTACAGAAAAAGGAACTATTAGCTAGTTATTTGGTTAAATGATCTTTTTACTGCTTTACTGGACTATGCCATTATGTTAGAAGATTAGCTGTTTGAATTACATGACTTCGTTAAATTAACTTAGGTACCATGTACCAATAACCGAGGACCCTGTTTCACTTTGAAAATGATGGTATTTCTGAATTGCGACCGTTGGACTCTCACATTCTAGAATGTTGTTAAGTCTTATGGTGGGTGAGTACAGAAATTAGTATGGAGAACTTTCTATGTAAGTTAGTCAAGATTGTGTCTTTTCGAACTGGATGTCAAGCTTTTAGGAAGGGAGTATTATGAGTTGTTCCTTGTCTCTGCACAATTATTTAGTGGATGCTCTTTATGCTGTGCTGTATGTGTTGTTCTTGGTGCTTGCTTATTGGATAAGTTCTGATTATGAAAGTTGATGATCATGGTCAGGCTTCTGTACTCGAGCTCTATGAGAAAGTGTGTGCTCTCAAAGGATTGTCACAAGATAAGGTGTGTGGATAGCTATGATTTTTCTATGGTCACAAGTTTTCCTTCTGCTGCCGGATTAATCATTATTTTGGGTTCTCATTAATCTGAACAGGTCCAGATATGGGATTACTTCAATGAGGAGAAGCAATCTATATTAGTTCCTTCTGACAAGACGTTAGAGGATGTGAATCTGCAAATGGACCAATATGTTAGTACTTTGTTGTGCCTCCTTTTTTATTCTTTTTCTGTCTGCCCTACTGTTAAATTTGCATGTCGTGTGTGATTATTGGAGCTGTTGATGTTTAGATGCATAACTTGTGTCAGATAACTCGATATTCTGGGGTTGCTCTGCTGAACTTGGATAGACATTTTCCCCCCTGGATTTTTATTGAAGCATTGTGATTTGGGATGATTTATCCAAAAACGTGTGCAAAGATTTTTAGCATTTTTATTGAAAGTATAATGAAGAAACAATTTTACTTCGCGGCTGGCGCTATAGTTAACCCTAATTTACTTTGAGAATCTAATTGTAATTCATCAAAATTCTAAAACAATGGCACTTTTTGTCTTGTAATTTGCTTGTTCTAATAAATAGATATTAATTAAAAGATTTCATCACCATTTTTATAATTGGCTACAACAAAACATATTATTACTTAGGTGCACTGAGTTGCACAACTTTTGGCGGGTGCGGTTCACAACATAACCTAGCTACGTAACATAAATCTTGTTTGAGGTTGGAGATTCTGCCTGTGCCTTAGAATCTTTTATTACTTCCTCCGTTTCTTTTTACTTGCAATGGTTTGACTTTTACACTATTCACCAACTCTACTTAGTTTATGTTTGGTGATTTATAGTTAAGGAAAAACATATTCATGTGGGATCTTGTTAGATTGTCTGAATGTATATTTTTCGAATATATACTTTTTATAATTTTTATTTATCGGTAATTAAACTTATTGATGGTTGAAATTATGCATTGGCAAGCGTGAAAGTCAAACTGTTGCAAGTAAAAGAAACAGAGGAAGTATTTTATTATGTTTTTCTTTTGTCCTTTTCTTCCCTCCCTACTTAAAACCTCGCTTGCCTTCTTCTCTCTCCCTTATTTTTCTCTACAGAACTTGAATCCCTAATTGAATTAAGCCCGATTGGAATTCCCTCATAATCAGAAGCAGTATGGAGTTCTAGTTCTGTAAAGAAAAATAGAGAGAGAAGAAGGTATGTGGGGTTTTAGGTAGGGAGGGAAAAAAAAGAAAAAAAAACATAATAGAAATTCTAAGGCTTAGGCAGAATCTCTGACCTCCAACGAACTTTATGTTACGCGTTGCACCTTAGTTATAAGGTTATGCTGTGGACTGCACCCGCCAAAAGTTATGCTGCCAAGTGCATCTAAGTAATAGTTTGTGCTGTTCTAGCCAATTTTGCCTTTTATTTCTCCTTTTATGGTTTTCCACTTCAGTTCTAATGTGTCTATGACCTTACTCCACGGATGTGGTCATGCTTCCCTCTTCAGGGAATTTCATCTATAAGTGACACTTTAATTTGTGCTGAGTTGCACTGGTTTTCTTGATGTCTGTGCACTTGTGCTGACTCTATTTCTTTCGTCTTGTAGATTCTCATGGAGGCACAAACTGTTGGGAAGGTATCATCTGGCTCTGGGGGTAATTTAGCTGGAAATGAACTAGCTTTGGTGCCAATGGAACCCACAAGGTCTGGTGTGACTATTGCTGGTGGCCCAGCCTCTTCAAATGGCTACTCAACGAGATACAATTCTGGTTTGTATCCAGGATTGAGTTCTAGCTCGAGTATGCAGAATGGTGGTCATGAGAGCATTGGTAGTCTGAGGAAAAAGGAAAAGGGCGGTTTAGCAGGGTTACAGAATCTTGGAAACACTTGCTTTATGAATAGCGCTCTTCAGTGTTTGGTGCATACTGCACCTCTTGTTGAGTACTTTTTACAAGACTATTCTGATGAGATAAACAAGCAAAACCCATTGGGAATGCATGTATGCACTGTGTATTTTCTTCGTTTTGCATATTTGAGTCTTTATGTAGAGTAAATTGAAGCTTCAGATATTTAGCATGTGCTTTGTGATACTCTTAATATGTAGGGTGAGCTTGCCATGTCATTTGGTGATCTATTGAGGGAAATGTGGTCTTCTGGCCGGACAACAATCACGCCGCGTCATTTTAAGGGGAAACTTGCTCGCTTTGCTCCCCAATTCAGTGGGTATAATCAGCATGATTCTCAGGTCATTACTTGTTTTGCTGTTCATTTATTTGTATATATATTGATTGTGTGTTGATTGAATGAAAATATATAGTTTTAGTGTAGGACTACTGCATGCATATTTTTCAATTTCGTTGTGCTTCTATGCGACACAGGAATTACTGTGCACTCTACAATGGGTACATCTATAGACAATCCATATTCCGTAAATGTGAAGATTTTTTTCCCTTTATATCGTCTATTATGTGATATGAAATGAGGTTGAATCCTGCTGCAATTTGCACGTGCCTGTAGAGGAACTTAGCGTTCAGTAACTATAATACGAATTGTATGACGAGTAATAATGATGA
Organism: Beta vulgaris subsp. vulgaris; assembly: GCF_026745355.1. Taxonomy (NCBI): domain Eukaryota; kingdom Viridiplantae; phylum Streptophyta; class Magnoliopsida; order Caryophyllales; family Amaranthaceae; genus Beta; species Beta vulgaris. Next base: position 9,869,388 of record NC_079206.1, read on the forward strand.
TTTTGGTAGTGAGTTGTTAATGCTGATCTGGAATCTGAAATTGGTGAACAGGACTTGTTATTGCCTGTTGTTTTTAAATACAGTATAAGTTTCACCAATATAATTAGTATCAATTGAGTATATGGTCTCCTTGATGGAGATCCTTCTCAATTGTGTATGTTCTCAGAGTCTTAACGATTTTGCCCTGTTCCTTTCTTTTCCCTTTTTTTATTCTTTTCTTCCTGGCACATAGTTAAAGGAACGATAGGAAGTTGTTGGTTGAGGTCCCACTTTCTGTAACAAGGGGAGAGACAAAGATTTAAATAGTAAAAGTAGCATAAAAAGAGAGACCCCAAAATGGAAAGTTGGAAGGATAGAAAGGGACAGCGATTATAATTTTTGAAATTTTTGTTTATTATTTAAGAAGTGTTGTACCACAAGTCCATACTCCATGTGGCAACCTTCCTCATGCATTGGGCTCTCTCCATGTCATTTTCTTAACACCTTTAGAAAAATTAACTACAAAGACTCAGACATCTGACCAATGCTTTGCATGGTACCACGGTAATACGGTAGTGTCTTATCCACTTTTGCTATAGAATTGAATCCTTGACTTATCACAATTATCATAATTATTCATTAAATATTGCTTAAGACAATAAAAGATCAATCATACTTCTTACCCTCTTTTCATAAATAACTCCTGCTCCTATTTAACATCGAATATGAGACTAAAAATATCAGTTATCAATATATCACTGAAGTACATTTCTATGCATATTATATTGCAAAATGTGACTTGGAGCATCACCCAGGCCAAAATGTAGTTTGTGATTAACTCTAGTGAGCTTTGATCACCAAAAAACAGCTGTTACCTATTATTTTGACACGAAGGTAGTATTGTTTCTCTCCTTTTTAGTGATAAATACCCTTGTCAGCTGTCTTTGTCTCGTTCACCTGCTAATATTACTCTTTTCTTTATTGAGACTATTGCTGATGCACATCTAATTGTCAATATTGGCATCTGATCAAAGTGCTTTTGTTTGGTATGCTATATTTGCACTCCTGTAATAACATAATTCTATCTTATCATGTGTTATTTGTTCGTCATGCTATGTTTCCACTCTAATTAGTCTTTTATTGAAGTAATTAATTTCCTATACTGTCCAAGCTTTTAAAATCCATCATAAGTCGCTGAAAGATGAGCTGTATATCAATTAGGAACTGCTTGCCTTCTTGTTGGATGGATTGCATGAAGATTTGAACCGTGTTAAGCAAAAACCTTACATTGAGATGAAGGATTCAGATGGCCGACCAGACGAGGAATATGCAGAAGAATGTTGGAAAAATCACATGGCGCGGAATGATTCAATTATCGTCGATACTTGCCAGGTTGGTATAATCCTCTTTGTTTTTATTTTCTACATCGGCTTGTTACTTTAGTCCCCGTTAAACTGATCTCGATTCTCTCTCTCTCTCTCTCTTTCTTGGGTGGGAGAGAGAGGGGGGTGGGGGAGGGAAGGGGGTCTTGTTTTTGTTGAGGGATGTGCTGTGGCAGTGTCATGTTTTCAGATTCCCAATCTATTTATACTTGTGGTCAGTATGCTTGAGCGCAAATGCGGAAGTAAAGCCACCTGAGAATGTTGGTACTAGATATTTTTCTATTGCTGTAAGTAATGATTCTCATGCTTAGGTGACAAAGGGAAAATCCATTAGTCCACCTTTTGAGCTTAGGTATTACGTAAGGGTATCATACTATCATCAAGTAACTGAAACCTACTATTAATCATCGCTGTTAATGGTTGTGCCTTAGAGTGAATAAAAAGTTTCTCTTCTTTGGCTATCTGTATTTGATGAAACTTCACAAGGATCTTGGCAATTGCTTTTCCACATTGAAGATTATACTGGATTGTTATAGACCGAATTTGTAGGACTTGGAGTTCACTTTAGCTTATCATGTATATCCTTCCTTTTCTTTTCTAGAGTTTGTGAGCCTTCGACTGGGGCGAAAATAATGTTTTTTGAGGTACGTAGACTTTGGCATCATAGGAAACTGAACGTGGATTCTTTTTATGTTCTGTGGGTTTCAAAGCTTTCAGGGTCCTCCTAATGCTCTTGGGGTTGAAGTTTCTAGGGTCCCTGCTAATGTTTTTGGGGTTGTAAAGTCACCGTAGTTGCTGCTGATGTTCTTGGTGTTGTGAAGTTTTCGTGGATGAAGCTGATGTTTATGGGGTTGAGATGTTTTTGAGTTTGCTGCTGATGTTCTTGGGATTAAAAAGTTCTCGGTGTTCGTTTTTATGTTTTTGGGGAGGAAAAGTTTTAGGGGTACTTTGCTGTCTTCATGGGGTATAAAAGTTTTCGGGGTCCTAATGTCCTTTGAGTTGTTAAATCTTTGTGGTCCTTTCTCATATTCTGGGGTTATATAAGTTGTTTGGGTTCCTTGCTATGTTATGGAGTTAATGTTTTTGGGGATTCTTAGGTTGTTGGGGTTGCGAAGTTTTCGTGGTCCCTGCTGACAATCTCGGGGTCAAAAAAGTTTTCGGGGTTCGTTATGTTTTTGGGGAGAATTTTTTTTTTGGGGGGAGGGGGGGATCTACTTTGTTATGTTCTTGTGGCTAACAAGTTTTTGGAATCCTTCTAATGTTCTTGGGGTTGACGAGTTTTCGGGGTCCTTCTAATGTTGGGGTTCGTTGTCGTACTTATTCATCCAATGTCCAATAATAAGTTTGTAGTTGATGTGAGTGTAAAGTGGTAGGACTGTGTAGTCATAAAAGGAATGGGGCAATTTTGTAAGGTTATCCATACAAGGAACTTGGTGTTATCCGTTAGGGACAGAGGGATCACATATAATAAGATCGAGTTGGTACACAAAAACATCCGCCACATGACAGCTCTTCTCATGCACTAGATTCTCTCTGTATCACTCACTTATCACATATCAAAAGAAATCTAAATATGGAGAACCGAACTTGTACTTAATGATCTGCTAGCTAAAGGCTTATCCATTTTTGCTAGGGTAGAGAGTTAGAGAATATTCAAGATCAAACTCACTCCTTACTGCCTTCTCACAAATAACATATGTCCCCCTCCTTTTACCATAAAACATTGTTTTTGGTGTCATCTACAGTGGAAAGGGGTGCCAAGCATCTGATGAGAGTTTGAAGTTTGGAGATACAAAGCATATTGTAGTGTATAGGGAAAAGTAGTCTTACCAAGGTTATTCAGTCTTGGTGTAAATATTAATCCCCAACTAATGGCGGGGGTCAATATGACTCCAATGTAAATATGAGCATTTAATATTTTTGGGCCACTACACTAAATTACTATTTTTAAGTATACTCCCTCCGTTTTTTTTTAATTGCTACATTTTCCTTAAATGGTTGTTTCTTTTAATTGCTACATTTTCCTTATTTGGGTACTTGGCCCACTATAAAGTAATACTTATTATTTGTTTCTCTATTGTCACCCGAAAGTACCTCCAAAAAGCTTGAAAGTGACGTTGCCTAAATTGTTGTGCATACAACAATGTAGCAAAAAAAAAAAAAAAACGGAGGGAGTATCATATAATAACCTATTATAAGGGACATCACATGGGCCAAAAACTAGGTGCCTACTAAATTGTGAAGCGCTCACTCATGTAATTATGGCCATTAGGATCTCAATGTAAGGGGTTTTTTCGCAGACGCAAAATACTTTTTCCAGTGCTAAATTAAATTTAAGTGATGACTTGTGTATGTATGAGAAGATGGGTATTTTATTTTGCCTTGTGGCCCATGATATGAGTTTTCACACCATAAGTGGCCAGACAATATTTTAGGAGAATGTGATATTGTTAAACTGTGCCACCTATCATTTTGCTCTGCAGAGGTTGTACAAGAAACAATTCGCTTTTAATGCTCAACTACTCTCATGCAGTAATATGCATCTCTGAATGCACGAGAAAGGGAGTAATTTCTGTCATCCTGTTGTGGTACTTGAGCTTGCTGGTCAAACCTGTGTTATTGGCTTGTGGCCAATTTCTTTGCCTTGACATATTGATATCTAGCGTGTAAATGGTGCTTGCATTAGAACTTGATGTGCCTGATAGCCATGCGTTGATTACAAATTGTCATTTTAGATGCAATTCGATGGTCGCTTATTTTTTTTGGTGGTGATCAAATGAACAGGGCCAGTACAAGTCTACGTTGGTTTGTCCAGTTTGCAACAAGATATCAATTACATTTGATCCTTTTATGTACTTGAGTTTACCCCTGCCTTCAACAGCCAGTAGGACAATGACGGTAACTGTGCTATATGGTAATGGAAATGGGCTTCCAATGCCATATACTGTGACAGTTTCTAAACATGGATGCTGTAGAGATCTAATCCAGGCACTGGGAACTGCATGCTGTCTAAGAGATGATGAGAGCCTTCTTCTTGCTGAGGTAGATATGCTGTATTGAGTTGCCTGCTTTCATAGTGCTATGTAGCATATCTATGTCCTTTTTGGGCCGTGGCTAAATTGTTCCCTTCAATTTTCAGGTTTATGATCACAAAATTTACCGATACTTGGAATCTGCTCTCGAGTCATTGTCTTCCATCAAGGACGATGAACACATTGTAGCTTATCGAGTTCCTAAAAAACAAGTTGGGCTAAAGAGACTGGAGATAGTTCATCAATCCCCAGAAAAGTAAGTGACACTGCTATATGTAGGTTTTAAAAAATCCTGTCCCCCCCCCCCTGCCCCAAAAGTTAAATCATGTGTTGGGTCTACCAGAAGTTTTGCTGCCTGTTTATATATCCTGACTGCAGTTTGCAAATTTATGTGCTGTGCAAGACTGCAAGTACATGATTCATGGCTCATAGTTGCTTTTTATGACAGGAAGCTTTTTGGATCGCCACTTGTAACCTATATGCAAGAAAGGCCGCAAACTGTTGCTGATGTTTGTATTTCCATTGCGAGCATCCTTTCCCCTTTGAGGAAGGCCAATGTTTCTTTGAGTAGGAATCACACAGAGAAGGAAAATGGATCTGCTTCAGGAGTCTATGATGAAGCAGATAACGGGCTCGTAGACAGCACTGCAGGATGCAAGAATGACAGCGATTTTCCTTTTCAGCTTGCTGTAACTGAGGAGAAATTATTTAGTGTCAAACAATTTGATGATGATTATGTGAAAAGTAGTCCGTCCTTGAGGGTTACTATCAATTGGACGGATACTGAGCACGACCTTTACGATATTAGCTATCTGGAGAATCTTCCTGAGGTGTGCAAATCTGGTTTTACTGCAAAGAAAACTCGCCAAGAAGCTGTATCTCTATTCTCATGCCTGGACACATTTTTGAAAGAGGAGCCTCTTGGGCCTGATGATATGTGGTAGGAAACCGTGTTTAAATTTAAATAAGAGACGCTCTCTACTTGGCTGTACTCAACTTGTTCAAAATCAGTGTTTTATTATGTATCTACATTTGAATGCAGGTATTGCCCAAATTGCAAGGAACACAGACAGGCCTCTAAGAAGCTAGATCTTTGGAGACTGCCAGAAATACTTGTTATTCATCTGAAACGGTTCTCATATAGCAGATATTTTAAAAACAAGCTAGATACCTTTGTGAGCTTCCCTATCCAGAACTTTGATATGGGCAAATATGCAAAGAACAAGGATGCATCTGATGTACCTGACATGTACGAGTTGTTTGCGATAAGCAATCATTATGGTGGGCTTGGTGGGGGACACTATTCTGCGTACGCAAAGGTCAGAGTTCCATCTCAAACCTTTTCCTCTGTCGGATTAGTTTGTGTCTTGTTGGTATCTTTGGTGTTTATTTGATGCATATATTTTTTATTGCAAGTTATAGACTTGGGTTAAATATGCAAGAAAGAATTCCCAGGTCAGATATGGCAAGGGTTTCTACAACTTCTCTTATCCATTTTTCAGTCATTGTTTTTTAAAAATCCGATAGAAATCTCAATACTCGTTCATAAACAATCTGTGGTCTCATTGGCAATTTGAGAAGTACGGAATTTGATTGATTTTTCCTTCTGTAAATTTGATCGTTCCACACTATCGTGGCTGCCCCCTTGTGGAGAAGTCCAGAGCTTTCAGCTTTCCCCTTCCATCCTAGAGGTTTGGAGGGGGGTGTAGAGATCTCGGTTCTTATGCAATAAATAGAACAACACTGGCAGATCACGTTTTATGGCCGATAGTCATCTTGGTTCCTACTCTTCCTGCTTAACATTTATTCCTTCCATCTAAACATATTTCTAATTGAATTGTTGGAAGTCGGAACCCAATATAGTTGAAGATTTAGCTTAATTTTATTCATCCCTCAACCTTTCTCTCTGCTTTATTTCAAGAGATCATACTTCCTGGTGACTATTCTACTTATTTGATCACTTCTTTTGGAATGTCTATTTGGTTTCTTGCTGTCCCACTGTGTTTGTATCTTTGTGCACTTTTATATTTTGGGATCAATGTACTCTTTAGTTCAGAATGCATGTGTTGACCCACTCTCTCTCTTCGCTATACAAACATACTGTTGTGGAATGTAAACTTGGACAGACATAATGGGACCGAGGTGATATGTACGACTATTTTTTGGACTAGTAACTTATGTTTAGCATTTTCTACTGATCATTTCCTCCCAGTGCCACCACCCAGACATCCGTTTGAATGGCAGTTGGTAGGGAGCATTTGCTTGATGAGTCTTGTGTTGCTGAACTCTCTCTGTCACTCTTGACTCTGTTTATTCTTCCATACCCACATCAGACGAGCATCTCGCTCCTTAAAATGTTCTTGATATTTTGGTATGATCTGTGCAAATTGACACAAAATATGCTAAACATTGATCTATACGTGTCTCGCGTTTTTCAAGACATTGTGGAACACAAGCTAAAAAGATGTAGAGTGCTTATGGTTGGTTTCATTTAGAAATCTTATGGACTTTATGTTGTCAACTTGTGCAGTTGATTGATGAGGACAGATGGTATCACTTCGATGACAGTCAAGTTTCTACTGTGAATGAGTCAGAAATCAAGACGTCGGCTGCATATGTCTTGTTCTATCGCAGGGCGAAAGTCGACGCAAAATCTGAAGCCAACGGATCATCTTGGGATCAGAATCATTCTTAAAGGCATTAGATGGATCTTGTCAGCATGGATTATTGGTTGAGAATATTGGGAGGTAGGTCGTCATTTGTTCCAGTATTTGCTCATTTGTTCAGCAAAATTTTGAAGTGAGCAGCTAGATCATAGATTCTTGGTATTAATTCATGTAGGCCTTGTGTATAGGTCTGTGGCCAATACCAGTAGTGTTTTAACCATATTAGGAAACATTATAAAAACCTTTCCCATATCTGTAGTGGGTTATCTAGATATTCAATGGATATTGCCTTGATGTGTAACTATTATTCCTTATCGCTCTTCACGATATAATTTTCTTAAATTGATGTCTGTTTAGTGTTTTGCATATACATCAGGTGGGGCTAACGCTTAGCGTAGCAAATTTTGGGTTATAATGAGCGAACTTGATTTTGTATCTTGTAACTAAATCATATTTATATTATTTCTTAAGGCTTCTGCCGACTATTACTACCAAATGTCGTATCATACAATTGTTGATTACGCACTATTGACCAAAGAACAGCGAAATGTGGGTGATCTACAACTTGCAAGTGTACATTATTTCCTTTGCCTTTTGGACTATGGTTGTTTGGAGTTTGGGTATATGCGTCTTTTCATGGCTTTTTAATCACCAAATAATTTGGTGTATATCGGTAAGAGATACACTAAATACCAAACTGTCTGGTGGTGGAACAGTGAAGTACAAATAGTTTGGTGTGTAGCTTTCTTTGTTACCTAACAGTTTGGTGTATATGTAAGGAATTCACTAAGTCGTACCGCAGTGAACTACAAATTGCTAGTAATTCCATTGCCTTTTGGGTCTTGACGATGGTTGTTGGGAATAAGGGTATATGAGATTTTCTCAAAGCCGTGATCACCACCAAACGGTTTGGTGTTCGTCTGCACTGCCGTTCTTATCTACACGCTTTCTATAACTCGCATAAATTTTCATTTTATTTATGATATTTACTCAAAGAGTTGGGTAAACTAATTCGATACGAAGGTTTGATGTCTAGAGCTGAGATATGCCGGACTTTGTTACCCTAAAGGCTGTATATTAAACCAAAACTTGTGTCCTGGTAGATCCTTTATGTTATCCTTAATATATTATTTACAAAAATTGCATAAAAATAATACTGGCAGAAGGAAGAAGCAAAAAGAAAGAAAAGGCGAAGAAAAGTAAAGATATCCAATGTTTGCAGTGTCAAAAAGAACAAGAATGACTCAAAAAAATAATGATATTGACAAAGAGTACAAGCAAAGAACCCTCCTTTTCCTTTCCCTAACTATCAAGTCTCCTATCCTGCCCTCTGTCTCCCTCTCTGATCGACATCCTCTTCCAGATCTGTAATGGGCTCGGCGCCGACTAAACAAGTATTCATGGCCTCTGAATCTTCTTTAATCTTAATCTAAAGCACCAATAGTGTAACCATCACAACCAATGAAGTAACTGAGAGACCTACTGAAGGATATCTTTCCTGCACATTCACACAAAACGCAATTAAACTTAGCAAGTGATATATGTATATGTACACGAAACAGCACTAAACATTTTGCAGTCTATTTTGTAAATAAGGTACATTTATTTACAATGAACACATGTGAACAACTAAACGTATAGCTCACGAGGGAGTTTATTGCAGGCACTATAAGTGAAAAAATTATAAATGTTCAAGTACCAAAATAAAATCCGTGATCAAAATAGAATTATGTCAAATCTCATGACACCACCAACGTGGAAACTATTATGTACTACTATAATGTTTAAACAACAAACAAAGGATTCTATGTTACCGTTACCAAATTTAGCTGGATTAGCGAATCAAGAATATAAATTCTACTAGTAATGGTAGCAGTAGCAATATAAATAAGTCAGAAGTGAATCTACAGCAATCTGGCACACAAAAGAATCTTATGCTTTTCCATTGTCCACAGTTAATGGGAGGTACACTTTAGCAGGAAGAATCAAATATAGCAATAATAATACCTTTGTGTTAATAAAAATATGAGCAAGGAATTGAATGAATAATTGAATTAACGAAGCATACCGTGGAAAAAGATATGGAGAGATAGCCATTAGAAGAAGAGCCATCACCACCACTGCCGTCGCCGCCACCACCACCAAAAGTACCAATAGAGGAAGGTCCAGTAGCACCATCAGTAGAAGTAGATGCATTACCAACTGCCTGAATAGTAGAAAATCCCAATGAATAAGCTGCAGTACCATCAGGCTTAAACAACCCATAATTCCTCTCAGAAGTTGGCCCTGGTTTCATATTCTCATTAAACAATGCAAATACAAACACATTAAGATCACAATTAGGCTTCATAGGTGTACCCTTGTTTTGTGCTTTCACTAATTTTATAAGATTTCCATTATACTTCTTAGCATTTTCTGGTGTAGCACCAATTTCATCTTCATCTCCTTTTGAAGGCCAACCAGTTTCAGACACCTGAACCAACACCTTCTTATTGAAATTTGGACCCATTGCATAATACACAGCATCTACTTGTGCAACCAGCATATTATCATAATGAAGGTCTGAATCCGGGTCGACTAATATCTGATTAGTCTTGGCTTGAAAGAGTACATAATCAAGATTAACCTCCTCCGGATTCGCCTTATATGCAAAATAAGGGTATGCATTGATCAAAAATGGAGAACCTGTCTTTGCGTGAAAGGTTAAAATCTGTGACATTAGACTGCTTAAATCTTGCTTGAACGCACCCGCTGAAGGCGGGTACGATGTTTCAAGGATAGCTAAGTTATGGGCAGTTGTAACCCAAACATTGCTATCCAAATCTAAGCTTTGTAATGCAGAATGCATGTTCTGCATTGCAGGCAGAAGACTGCTTGTCAATGTTTTATCATCAAAGCCTAAAACTTCATTACCAATAAGTATACAAGTAATATTTGTATCAGGTAAATAACATTGAACATTTTTTTTCACCCAATCAATAGCTTGTTTTGGATCTTTTGCAAATTGAGGTAATAAATCATTGCCTACTGTTACTGTGAACTCAATTCCTGTCTTAGCAAATGCTTTTAACACTTTTGGGTCAGCATCGTAGAGCTTCACTTTGGTTGCTCCAATGGATTTTATTAATGGCACTACTTTGTCTGGAGTTGGTAGATTGTTGGCTATTTGTCCATAGTTTATTCCTAATGATACCACTGGAATTGGTATTGTACCTGATAAACACCAAAACAACAGTCATGTTAATTCCATGTTACCAGTAATTAAGTAAGAATCAACTAATTTTATTGGGATTAGCAGTATTAGCTAATTACCTGAAAGTAGAATGATTAGTAATAACACTAATAAAGAGTAACATGATGAATGTAGAGATCTTAGTAAACTTGTGCTTCTATATCTGCTTGGTGACTCCATGAAGTTGATGAAAAATTGAAGCTTTATTACTTAACTAGATCTCTTTGTGACTTAGAAGTTTGGATCAATCTTAAAAGCAGAGAAATTTAATGGTCTCTGCACAAAATAAATCACTAACTCTGAAAATGTTTGTTGTTTCTGAAAATTGAAAATTGGGTATGATCTGGTTTACCCAATTGAAGACAAGAACAGGTTAATGAGAAACATGAACAAAGGCAGGAGAGAGAGAGAGGTGAGAAGAGGGGAGATACAGAGAGGAGCTGCTTTGGTTTGCTTGGCTTTGCTTTAGTAGTGTTTCTCCTGACAGCAAGTGCAAAGTAGCAAACTTGGTGCTACTTGATTCTTTCTTTTTTGGCATTTAATAGTAATACTTTGCAGTAGTAAAAGAAACTATAGAGTATAGATGAATTAACTTAGATTATCGTAGTTGGTCCTCAGTATTCAATGTAGTTGGGAAATGTGCAACGTAACCTTAGAGGATATCATAAAAATATATTATCAATTTGACAATTACAACATCCTTTCATTGTGTTCTTCCTAACTAATTTTTCCACAGTTTTTATTTTTTGTTTTGATATTACTGAAAATGATACAATGCAATCTTTAGGACGGTATATAAAAAGCTAAAAATAGAAATACTAAATTATAAATAAGTATTAATTATATTAGCTGACGTGTGATTATGTTATAGTAAATTCCTAAACTAATACTATTTGAAAATGTATTTTAATGTTTATATGTAACTTTAAAAACTGCAACACTTGTCATTTTCAAAAGTTCAAAATAAGTATTCTACTTCCTTTGTTTCATATTACTCGCTACACTTCTCAATTCACGGACTCCTAAGCAATTTTTGGAGAAGAAATAGGTAGAGAGTAAAAAGAAAAGGGACCCATTTGGGAGGAGAGAGATAGAGAGAGTTCATTGCCCAAAAAAGAAGTGTAGCAAGTAATATAAAACTTTCCATAATGGAAAGTGTAGCAAGTATTTTGAAACGGAGGAAGTATTTAGAATATTGACAGTTGACACATAAATATGGAGGAGAAGTGAGAGTGAAACATGACCTATCTTTAGAGAATCTTTATAGTAAACCTGGGTGTACCATGCTCATGGTACACCCAAGGCTATTTTTGCCAAATGAGCAAAATGGGTAAATGAGCAAATGAGCAAATTAAGCAAATGATCAAATGAGCGAATGAGTAAAATGAGCAGATGAGCAAGTATATCTACTCATTTAAGAAAATGAGCAAACTTGGTGCAAATGAGCAGTTACAAAAACGAACTAATTACACGTGAGCAAAAAAGAAAATGAAGAAAGAGATGAAATGAATAGAAAAAAAAAAACTAGAGCAAGTATAAGAGTTGACTAAGCAGCAATAATCATCCAACACAAATTATGTAAATGAGCACATAATCTTCAATCATTCTAATTCATTTGAACATTATAATTCAAAATTATTGCAGAATACATTTGCTCATTCCTACAATGATAATTCAAAACCAGCACCCATAATTTTGTTCATGTCCTAATCATATTAAACAACCAAAAACATCTAGTTTATGCAATACGAATAACTGAGGGGAAATGAGAAAAACAACAATAACAAAACAAATGAGCAAAAACATAATCAGATCTGGATCGTGGGTCTTCATCATCGTCGTGGATGGGTTGTGAGTCTCTTCAGTCGCCTCATCATCATCATCTCGAGTCCGCGTCATTTTCATCTCATCATTCATCTCGCGAATTTCAGATCTCCATTGTTGTGTTTGGAAGATTTGGAAGGTTTGGAAGGAGGAGAGAGAGAAGAATTGAAAATCAGATTTTTCTGGTGAGCAAGAATTGAGAGAAATGAGCAAGAAAGAAGAATTGGATTCAGATTTTTGCTTTTTGTCATTTATTGCCCGAAATTACCAGCGTTCCCCTCAACTTGCAATTAATTACAGAAATACCCATAGGTGTACCATGAGCATGGTACACCCGGGTGTACCATGAGTGTACCATGAGTGGACTCCTTATCTTTATATATGAATTTGCCGGAAGAAAGAAAATTGCAAATATTGTGAAACATTTTAAAGGAAAATAAATCGCAAATATTAAGAAATAGAGAAATTATGTATTATACCTCCTATTAATTCTTGTTTTATAATCTCCAGAGATTATGGTTAGTAAAACCCATAAAATTCAAGTAAGGCTGCCTGCATTCATTAAGTAGAGCTAGAGGTTCCCTTTTTCTATATTTCCTTTTCTACTTTATCATCTTTTCCGGATTCCACTCATCTGAAGGCATCATTTTTTATGCTATGACCCCAAATGATATTTTTGATGGCAATTCTGTCCATTCATGATTATTTATACCGCAGACTAGTATTTCTGACTTTTTTTTAATATATATAGTATCTCCATCTTTTATACTACTGACTGAGGGGTGGGCATGGCCGGGCCGACACGGCACGATTTGGGCCCGGGCTGGCACGAGCCCGCTCGAGGCTCGGACCGATCCGTTGTCCGCTACGTGGGCCGCGGGCCTGTCACAGTCAAAAAAATTTATTTCCGGCCCACATCGGCACGAGCCCGCGTGGGCTGGCTCGCGGCCGAACACTCATTTTCTTTGTTCTTTTACTCTAAAACTATCAAAAATACAACATAAAACATGGGCTGGCCTGCGAGAAACATAAGCCGGGTCGTGGACAAATTTTTAGAATTTCAAGCCCGGCCCGACATTTACTCAAGCCCGCGGGCCGAGCCCGTGAACAGGCCCGGCCCATGCCCACCTCTAGGGCCTGTTCTCCCCAGCTTCTTTTTAGTTCAGTTCAGCTTCATTCTTTTATAACCATTTTGTTAAATATTATTATTATGTTCCCTCAAAAAATGAATTATTATTATGTTGGCATAATTTATTTTACTAATTACTCTTATTATTATAATTAATGTGCGAATTTACTGGATTATTGAGTTTGAAAAATCGGTTGATAATTGTTAATCTTTTAGAATTAGTTGAGTAATCTACAGTTTGATAATTAAATAGTTATAAATTGTTGTAATGGTTTTAAATGTAATTTTTGGTTGATATTCAATGAGTTTATTGTTTGAAATCTTTAATTATTGTGAAAATTGTAGTTTGAAAAAAATAGGCAAGGATCCGTAGGATACATACAGATCCTTGCCTGGATCTTCATTCTTATCACCCAATGGATCCGAGTAGGATCCAAATCCTTGCCTAAAAAACGAATCTGGAATTAGATCCTATAGGACCTTGTCCAAATCCTACCCATTGCCATCTCTAATAATCTTGTGTGTTTCACTTTGCAAAGTTGCTCTTCGTGGAGGTATCATTTGGGTTGATGAGATGACTATCCAATCTGTGGAACCCACATACTATTGTAATTACTTAAAGTTTCTTTTTTTCTTGCAACCATTTAATGATCTTTTTTTATAAAAAAAAGGTAATAATTACTATCCCCACAACTATAATTTTTCTTTATCTATAAAATGAACCTAATATTGGATTTATTTCATACACAAAATATACTATCTTTTTCTTAATTTATGAAATTAAATATTAGCATTCAAAAATATATTTTTTTTAAAAAAAATTTCACATTATATAAATGATGAAAAAGATATTTGTTTTTTGTAATTATATTTAGTTTACATAAATAATTTTATTTATATAACTTTGATCATAATATGAAATGTGGTTCATTTATTGATATGGGAACGAAAAGTTGAATGAAGAGTTTTTTAAAGAGTCTTATTGTTGTTGGGTATTTTTAAATATACTCCCTCCAGTCTTTATTAGTTTACCTCTTTCTTTTGCACAGAGTTTTAGCAGACATAATGTTATGGGTCACAGAAAGAAAAAACTATTACTTCCTCCGTTTCTAAATAAATGCAACATTTTCCATTTTAGGAAATGTCATAATAAGTGCAACATAGCTTAAATTGGAAAGATTTTTTTCTTTTTATTTACAGAATTGTCATTACTTAATTCTCCAACAACATAATAAACTTATCATTTACCAACCTAAATAGAACTAATTAATCAACCCACCCAAGTGACCCAACCCCTCACTCAATCTCAGCCACCCCACCACCCTCTCTCTCCTCAACTTAACCCATCACCTCTCTCTCTCCTTAACCCACTCCCACTCTTGTCAACTCAACCCACTAAATCAACACCACCAGCACCAACCTGGCCGATGTCACAACCCCGTCGACACTACCACCCTACCTGTATTGCCTTCTATTTTCTAGAATTTTCAACTATCCTCCTCTCTTTCTCTTTCCTCTCCTTCTTTTCCTCCAACTCCTCTCCTTCCCTCACCTTTCCCCAAATTCGGCGTTTGCTTTCAATACTTCGACGGTAGTGTTAGATCTGGTGGTTTTTTGTTGTTGTGATATGTTGCTACGGTGGTGGTGGGTTAGAGAGAGAAAATGACGATGGTGGTGGTGGTTTCTGAGGTTGAAATGGCGATTTGGGGGGGGGTTTCGAATGGGTATGTGGTTTTGGTGGTTTCGAGGGGATAGTGGTGATTTCGAGGGTGGTTTTGAAAAGGATGTTGGTGGTTTTGGGGGGTGGTTTTGAAGGAGATGGTGGTGATTTCGGGGGCGGTTTCGAAGGGGAGGTGTTGGTTTCGGGAGTGGGGGAGGGAAAATGGGTGTTTTCCGGTGGGCAGAGGTGGCAGAGAGGGAAAGAAAATATCTGCTGGTGGTGGTGGTGGCGGTGGCGATGGTCATGTGGTTGTTGTGGTGTATGGCAAGTGAAAGGTGTTGGTATATAAAATTATTGGATAATTAGGGTAGATATTTTATTCAATTAAGTGGCCTAAACTCTTTTTTAGTGTGGTCCCCAACTTTCTCTCTAGGAACATTGGTCTGTGTGCCACTTCTCTATGTTGTACTTATTTAGAAACGGAGGAAGTATTTTATATTAGAGTTGAATATATGTGTGATGAAAAGTTAGTGGTCACACTCTAAAAATACAAACAAAAGAAAAGGGTAAACTAATAAGAAACATCCAAAAAAAATACGAGTAAACTAATAAAGACCGAAGGGAACATTTCTTAAGAGTAGTTTCAAGATAGAAAATAAATGAGAAAAAGCAAAGAGCTAATTGGAGATCAATGAATCATTCTACACACTTATAACCAATGTACATATCTTGCATATGGAGATATCGTGGTCCTTGATCTAACAGTCTGATGTAGGTAGTACGTTGATGTTTCTATGCGATGTTTAAACAAAGACAAGTCTGATCCAACGATTATGATGGTGCGAGTGCTAAGTTCGTGGGGGTCCCATGTTCTTGTTGAAAGCTAGAAAGGATGAGCTCATGAGTCATGAACATCGAACAAGTGTAAAATGTTTATCCGACAGCTTTCACATGGACTACACCTGCACCCGTTTCGACTTTCGAGTTATGTCTTGCTCTTTTGTATTCTTTTCATTTTATTCAATAATAGCCTAAAAGGAGGAGAAAGTCTTGGTAACCAACCGTTTGAGTCCAAAAAAGACTCAAACACTCAAAAAGTTACACAATGGTACCATTATAACCTAGTATTGGTATCACATTGTTATCAGGATTGGTACCAAGCAACCTTACTTTGGTATCAAAATTTTCGGACAATGGTACCAATCTAACCTAGCATTGGTACCAAACAACACGCGCGTGAAATTTCCAAGGCTTAAAATGACCAAATTGCCCCCGTTTGAATCCCCTAAGAGACTCAAACGGTTGGTTGCCTAGACAAACTCTAAAAGGAGTTGTTTTCATTTTCATGATAATATTTTTCATTGGTTCACTCTGTTTGATTGGGTTTGGGGGCAGTAACGTTCACATTAGCAATTTAGCAGTAGGCAGAGACGTAACGTACCTGCAAAGTGACCTTTTTTTTCTTTACCTTAATTAGCCGACTTTCTTTTTCAAACATTTCAGCCCAGGCTCATTTCACGCCTACAATTTTGAATTTTATGTACTCAGTTTTACAATGCTTGCTACAGAGACAACGTGAGGGGTTTTTAGAGAAATGTAGAAAATCATTTTTTTTATATTGTGTAAAACCTTTGCTAAGGAACGAAAATCATTTTTCCGGATGGAATACCTTTATCAAGAAAAAGTATAGGTGTTTTAAGGGAAAAAATTGGATACTATTACAAACTTTTTGAGAGTATTCTAAAAGCTTAGAGATGTTAGAACAAGTCCATTTATGATATGTAGCAAGTATCGTGACAATTGTATATAAAAAAAAGTATAGCAAGTACTTTGAAATAGATGAAACTAGACTTATATGTACACAATTGCGTGCAATAATTTTAGAATAGTGTCTTATATCCACTTAGAATGAAAAGTTGAAACGAAAGGGTTCTTAAATTTTTTTTATTTTGTATTTTTTCTTATTCTATTAGATTATTAGGGGTAATTTAGTATTTTTAAAGAGGACATCATCTTCCTCCGTCCTTCCCTTATATAATATAGAGATTTTTTTCATATACACCTAACTGAATAACAAAATGTAAAGAAGTGTTTAGGGTTTAATGAGTTGCCTTTCTATTCATCTCAAATATGTATATATAGTACAGTAAAGATAGGAAACTATATCAACAAGAAACCCTATACATAAGGAACCAAATATTCACAATATTATACACAATATTTCCTAACACCCCCCTCAAGTTGAGCAGGGGAGGGATCGAAAATGCCCAACTTGGACAATAATAGATCAAACTGAGAGTGTCCAAGAGCCTTGGTGAAAATATCCGCAAGTTGGGTCGAGGTTGGTACATAGGAAGGAAGAATAAGCTCATCCCGAATGGCATCACGAACAAAGTGGCAATCAACCTCAATATGTTTTGTTTTTTCATGGAAAACAGGATTGTTTGCAATATGGAGAGCGGACTGGCTATCACAGAAGAGGGGAATAGCCTTGGGATGATGAACCCCTAAGCTTAACAATAAGGCCTTCAACCACTTTAACTCTCAAGTAACAGCGGCCATGGAGCGATATTCGGCCTCAGCAGAAGAGCGGGAAACAGTATGTTGCTTCTTCGTCTTCCAAGAAATAGGAGAATGACCCAGGAAGACAAGCTAGCCAGATAAAGAACGACGAGTGAGTGGACAAGCCGCCCAATCAAAGTCACACCAACCCTGAAGAGAAAGATCGATGTCAGAACAAAGAAGAATGCCCTGCCCAGGAGTACCCTTCAAATACCGAACAACACGCAAGACAGCCTCCCAATGTTCCTGGCGAGGTTCCTGCATGAACTGAGAAAGCACATAGACGGAATATGCTAGATCAGGACGAGTGACAGCCAAATAAATCAGACGACCCACTAGCCTGCGATATGCCGCAGCATCCGAGAGCAAAGGACCACGAGCCTGCGCAAGATGGTGATTTTGCTCAATAGGAGTACCAGAAGGCTTAGAACCCAGTAAACCAGCCTCAGATATAATATCCAGAGTATACTTACGCTGACAAAGAAAGATACCTGTGGAACTTTTAGCCACCTCAAGACCAAGAAAGTACTTCAGAACCCCCAGATCCTTCATTTTAAAACAATCACTCAAATATGCCTTGAAGGTAGAAAGTGCAGCAGAATCATTACCAGAAATAATAAGATCGTCAATATACACCAGAACATTAAGCTAAACAGAGTGATGAGTATAGGTGAAGAGAGAGTAGTCCGAGTATGACTGGAGAAAACCAAAATCCTTCAAGGCAGTAACCAATTTAGCAAACCAACATCGAGGTGCCTATTTGAGACCATAAAGAGATTTGCGGAGACGACAAACAAGATTCGGATTAGACGAGGCAAAACCAGGAGGAAGCTTCATATAAACCTCCTCATCCAAGTCACCATGAAGAAAGGCGTTATGAACATCCATCTGATGAAGTTCCCAATTTTTGGAGGCAGCAATAGCAAGAAAA
This sequence comes from Beta vulgaris subsp. vulgaris, assembly GCF_026745355.1. NCBI lineage: Eukaryota > Viridiplantae > Streptophyta > Magnoliopsida > Caryophyllales > Amaranthaceae > Beta > Beta vulgaris. The sequence goes on from NC_079206.1 coordinate 9,887,785, forward strand.
GTACGGACGGTGGTCATTTTGGCAACAGGAGCAAATGTATCCGTGTAATCAATACCAGCCTCCTGATGATTCCCTAAAACAACCAGACGAGACTTAAGCTGCTCAACAGCACCATTTGACAAATACTTGGTACGATAAACCCACTGACAACCCAACTCCCGTATCCCGAGAGGCAACTCCTCCAAGGACCAAGTTCAATTATCCTCCAAAGCCTGAATCTCGGCCTGCATAGACTGTTTCCATTCCTCACTCCACAAAGCTTCCTTATAGGACCTCGGCTCAGTAGTAGATACAAGAGCTGCAACAAACTTCAAATAATTTGTAGAAAAATTTGAACAATTTATATAGTGAGCTAGAGGATAAGGAGTACCTGAGGAAGATGACGAAGCAGGAGTAGAAGAAGATGGACAATCCGAAACAACAACATTAGTAACGAAATCCTTTAACAGAACCAAGGGTAACTTGGACCGTAGACCACGGCCCAAAGCAGGAGGGTCCGAAATAAATATCAGTAGAAGAAATGGGAGATGGGCAGAGAGGAGAGGCGAACCGCGCACCAGCGAGAGGAGAGGAGCTGGGCGGATCCGCTGGGCCAGTAGTAGGAAGACGGGGCCCAGGTGTAGATGGGGAAGGCAGAGGAGAAACGGGCTGAGAAAGCGGAGAGGGTACTGGGGAAGGCTGCTGGGTAGGCCAAGTAGGGGAAGGGAGATGATTTTGTGGAGCGGGCTGAGAGAGAGATGAGGCCGCGGGTGAAGTGGGCTGAGTTGGAGAATTTGTGGAGATGGGCTGAGTGAGAGAAGAAGGAGAGAGTAAAGAATTTTTTGTAGGGGGCTGGACAGGCGAAATCGTGGTGGGTTGAGTGGGAGCATTTGGCAAATTTGTGGAGGGTAGATTTGTAGAAGGAAGGGAAAGGTGAGAGTCATCGTCAAAATCCGGGTGAATAGGACCGACACATGGAACCAAAGTAGAAGAGTCAATGTTGACATCATCGGGAGAGAGAAAAGGATACACATCTTCAAAAAATTTAACATCACGGGAATCAAAAAATTCCTTAGTATCAAGATCAAACAACCTCCATCCTTTCTTACCAAACGGGTAACCCACAAACACACATTTCCGACTCCGGCTAGCAAACTTATCCCCCTTAGTTTTATGATTATGGGCAAAAAAGGCACCAAAGGTCGATGGCATATAGCAGGAGAAACAAACACTCAAAGGAGATTTGTTTGTGGAGAATAACAAGGGAGTGCGATTTATTAAGTGGCAGCAGCAAGGATTACTTTCCCCAAAAATAAATAGGAAGATGAGCTTGAAAGTGTAAAGCACGACCAACATTAAGAATATGTTGATGTTTTCGTTCAACCCTACCATTTTGTTGTGGAGTAGCAGTACATGAAGTTTGGAAAATGATGCCAGATAAGGAAAAAAAAATCAAGCAAACAATTGAATTTCGTGCCATTGTCACTTTGAACAACTTTAATGGTTTGAGAAAATTGCCGGTCAACCATAGCAACAAAGTTCATAAACATAGTAAAAACCTCAGTCTTATCTTCATCAAATAAACCCAAACACCCCTAGAAAAATCATCAACAATAGTAAAAAAATATCGGGCCCCGCAAGAAGAAACATGTCTGTAGGGACCCCACCAATCACAATGAACCTTTTCAAAAATTCGACTGGCTTTATTGTCACTCAAAGGAAACCTATCTCGAGAATGTTTAGCACGGAAACAAATTTCACATGCTTTATGTAAACTACCCTTATGACCACACAAAGGAGGAAGTAACTTCACCACTTTCTCAGAAGGATGACCCATACGACGATGCCACAACTCAAAGTCAGTAGTGACATTATGAACGAAAATCGAAGGATCAGTAGCACCACTGTTGAAGTAGTAAAGTCCATCTTCTCTACGACCCGTTCCAATCAGCTCCCTCATGCGGTCCTGTATAGCACACATAGAAGAGTTAAATTGAACAAAACACTGCAAATTATTAGTCAGTTGTGCAACAGAAAGTAAACTACAACTGAATTGAGGAACTAAAAGAACATTAGTCAAAGTGATAGAAGGAGACAAACGAACTGAACCCTTTTTAGTGGCGACCGCCGTATTACTTCCATTAGGAAGACCAACTGAGCAGGAAGGAATAGAAACCATATCAAACATAAAAGAACTCTCACCCGTGACATGGTGAGTGGCTCCACTATCAATAATCCAAGATGAAGAAGAAAACATACCACTTAACCTGTCATCCGCAACCTTAGTGGAACCAAAAATACCAGCAATAGCCTTCCATTGCTGGGGAGTGAAAAGAGCACTAGAAGATGGCGAAGGGGAAGCACTCGGGGAGACGGCAACCCCGACAACAGCAGTGGCATGAGCAGCCACGGAACCACGACCACGGCTCGCTGGCGGTTTGGTGGAACGAGGCTTGACATCCAAGCCCTCGGGATACCCAACCAATTCATAGTACTTAGAAACATCGTGACCAGGCTTTTTACAATGAGTACATACATGGAGAGTCCAACAACGAGAAATATCGTGCCCCACCTTATGACAGTGGGCACACGTTGGGCGGTCATTCGAGCCTCGGCCACGGCCTGCTGGGCCGGCAGAAGAAGACGGGCCGCGCACAGCGAACCCAAGCACATCAGGGGGTTTGTCATCAGGGGTGGATTTGGCCGTGCGTACGCGCTCTTCTTGAACCACAAGCTGATACGCACGGTCAAGTGAGGGTAAAGGGTCGGTGGACAATAATTGGGTACGGATACGGCCATAGAAATTAGAATAGAGTCCCATCAAAAAATCATGAAGGCGTTGGTTTTCACGCCGAGGAGCATGTAAGGAACCAGCCGAACAAGGAGAAGCACATGTGCAAGAAATTAAAGGTTCATGTTTGAAGAGTTCATGCCATAAAACATTTAATGTGCCATAATAGGTTGAGACACTCATGGTTTTGGTTTATTCACACTTAGCAATAGCAGATTTTAATTGATGAATTCTAGGTCCGTTAATGGTGGCAAAACGAGTCCTTAAATGACTCCATAATTGATGTGCTTCACGAAACTTACTTAACGTACCTTTAACCTCAACATCAATCGTGTTGAGAAGCCACGAGACCACCATATCATTCACAGTAACCCAATCGGCTTCGGTGAATGGAGAGATTGGACCGGTTAAATTGCCGTCGACGAAACAAAATTTCCGGCGAGCCTCGAGGGCGAGTTGAACATCGGACGACCAATCGTCATAGTTGTCCGATCGAAGACGAGTCGGCGTGATGAAGTCTCCTGCGCGATCACCAGTACCGAGAAAAAAAGGGTTTGAGATATCAAGACGGGAAACAGAAGATTCCGGCGGCTTTTCATTATTGTCGCCGGCCATGAGGAAAAGAGAGAAAATAAAATTATGGCTCTGATACTATGTAAAGAAGGGTTTAGGGTTTAATGAGTTGCCTCTCTATTCATCTCAAATATGTATATATAGTACAGTAAACATAGGAAACTATATCAACAAGAAACCCTATACATAAGGAAACAAATATTACACAATATTATACACAATATTTCCTAACACAAAACTATCTAATATCAGGTCGAGCTAACAGTAATGTAATACCTCTCATGATTGCTTTAAAAAGGATTTCGCGGACTACTCATTTAACAAGATGCATCTTTCTTTTATGAAACTCATTTCCTTAGTTACTCCACAGTTAAGCGTGCTTGGCTGGGACTAGTCTAGGTATGCCTGACCTCCTGGGAAGTTTCTCAGTGAGCGCATGATTGAGGACAAAATATGCCGTAAGAACTTGTGTTGGCCTTGGATGCGCATTGGTGACAATAGATTCGACTCCGGATGGGTCGGGTGTTACAAATGTTATCAGAGCAATTCTGCGACCGCCTGCTAATCGTGTGGATAATTAATCCAAGGAATATGGGGTTATATCACCGGCTGCGTGTCGAATATGTGATTAGTTTATAGGTTGGGGCGACCCACAGGTCGTACACCAAAAATCTGGAGTCCTCAGGCACAACGAGGATGTTGTTGTCCTCAACTGGGGGTGAATGTAATACCCCTCACCTAATGATTGCTTTAAAAGGATTTTGCAGGCTACTCATTTCAACAAGATACATCTTTCTTTTAGGGAGCTCATTTCCTTAGTTATTCAGTGTTGGTTATTGAGGACAATTGTTGTCCTGGATGGGCACTGATGACGATAGACTTGACTTTGAATGGGTAAAAACATAATGACGCCTTTTTAGTAGATATCTACCATTTCATCGAGTTCTTTAGATACCACATGAAGAGGTTACTTTGATACTCCTCCGTCTTTTTTTAGTTGCTACAATTTACAATTTAGACATGTGTCATTTTAGTTGCCACATTTGTAAAATATTTTTACTTTTAGTATGTGGTACCTACATATTATTTACCTTTACACCATATTTTTTGTCACACAAAAAGACAACTATATTTTATTTTATTGTTCTACTTTTCAATGATCTACACATGTTTTCTTGTTCTATATGCTAAAGTAAATGTAATAACTGAAAAAATACAAAGATAGTAATATTTGAAAAGCTCATTTAAACCGAGTATAAAGACCCTTATCCTCACAATGTAAAACGAGTGATGTCAAAGCACCCACAACTCCACAAGATTGTCAATGCATTAGAATTGAGAAGATTTTACCCCTGAAAAAAGGAATTTAGAAGATCCTATAAGTATTTAGGTATGACTTTTTTAAGGGTATGTAATGTACCTTAACTTGAAGGTCATGATTGATCATCTGATCTGTAATCATGCTATGAGGAGTCGACACTATTGTCTTATTATGCTTTTCCACCTTGTCTCAAATTAGTCGCACATGCATTAGGTATGGGTTTTATTCAACCCATTTTAACTTAAGTTATGTGCATCTAATAAGATTTTTCGGCCACACAACTTTACACAAATCTATAATTTAGGTAGCTCTCACAAATTTGTGCATTGTATTTGTTTCACATTTTTAATGCCACATTCAATCTTGTCTTAATTTAGAGTTCCTTCACTTGGATATGTTAGGTGGCTAGCAGCCTTATTAGTGTGAAATAGAGGTAAGGTGCATATTAGTAAGATGAGATGCATTGTTTCTAAAAACATCGAGAAAAAAGAGAGTATTTTAGTAACTTCATTGTTTTTGGAGCCCACATTTTTTCTCTCTTGTTAGATATCTAACTAGTATTTTAGTCCGGACAATGCTCCAAGTTTTCTCTATACTACAATTTAGTAGTAGTACTTAAGTAAGTCATCTCATACTCATTTCAAAAAGTCAACTCATTCATTATATGGATTTCAAAAGTTTTCCATTCATATATCATCATTAATTTCGATTGAAAAAGCAACAATGGTATAGTGGAGTAATGGCATGATCTCTTTCTTTCATACTTGAGGTTTAGCGTCCCGATTACTGGCTCAACAATACACCAAGCTCACGATGCCGAAAAAGCTGCACCTAATGCCAAACGAAACAACATATTCTTAATCTTACACAAATTGATGCACGAACATACTATACATTGTAGGATTCAGAAAGACCAATAGCACCCACGTAAGTGGTATGAAAAGAAATTGAACCCGACAATTCTCAATACTAATATGGATGTTAGCACGCATAATATTATGTACTGCTGTTAGTGGCTCCCACTCGATATAGCTTCGATAGTTTCATACAGTCGCAACCTTCTCCTTGGCAGGTGCAGCAACTTCCTCTGCATCAACACCAGGTTCACTTCCAGGAACATCTAAGCTCAAAAACAGTTTTTCCCACAGCTTAGCAGGTTCCTGTAATTTGCAGTCGATGGCATTAATACAGACTACAGTCTAGGAAGTTTAAGAATTAAGAGTCAATATTCAGATTAGGAAAAGGAAGAAAAAGCAGACCTTCCAAGAAACATCCTGAGCCATGCAGTTCTGGATCATCTCCTTCATGGCAGAGGTTCCGTAGGTTTTTAGGGCTGTCTTCACAGTTGTGGCCAGAGCAGCAACATCACTTGGGTCCACAGCCTCACACTAAAGTTAACAGACAGGCGGCATTTCAGTATTTATATTCAGCGACACAAAACTTATCAGGCATGTAACTGTCTAAAAACAATCGACAATCATTGTGTTCAATACTCCCATGACTTGTTTGATAGACAATAACAAGTGGTGGTAATGGCAACGGAGATAAGTTTATTTGTAAGATATATTTCAGTATTTCATATCTCAAGGTTATTGGTCACGCAAGTTCATCCACAAATTTGCGTTCACCTTCATACTCTTCCATTACCATTTACCACTGCAGAGATGATACTGAGTGGTATTCCATATATATGAAAAAAGGACATTTGGGGGATGAAAAAGCATTGCCATAAACTTATCATAGAATGTTCCTTTAAATTACCACCTATGAGACGGGCTATCCCATAAGATCATTAGATTTAGGTGCACCAATAAAATAGTCCCAAGACTCCCAACACATGCATATATGTAAAACTTACTTCAACACTAAATGCTCCCATCTGGAATCCAGTAAAACCTTCCTTGACGGTGTCAACTAATCCACCAGTTGAAGCAACAATTGGCACCTGCCAAATAAGCATTTTGTTAAAAGGGGATGATTGAAAACACAAAAATCAGTTAATAAGAGAAGTTGAGAAAGGATTTAAGGCAATACAGTTCCATAGTTCATGGCATGCAACTGAACAAGACCGCAGGGCTCGAATCTGCTCGGAATTAACATGTAATCAGCTCCAGCAATTATCATATGGGCCAAAGGGACGTTAAACTTCGCCACTCCTCTGGCTTTGTCAGGATATTTGATCTCAAGTTCTTCAATCTGCTTCTCCATGACTTTTTTGCCAGTTCCCTGAGGAGAAGACGATACATCAAGAATATCAACTTGTTTTCCTTGAACAACAATCCATTGCACGTATCAGAGAAAAGATACTACTGAAAAGCATATTTACCAGGACAACTATCTGGACATTCTCTCCAATAAACTGTGGAATAGCTGCTGCAAGTATATCAGAACCTTTCTGCTCCTCAAGTCTACCAATGAACCCTATAAGTGGGATGTTTGGGTCAACTGGTAACCCAACTTCTGCTTGAAGGGCTTCCTTCAAGAGTGGTTTTGCATCCATTACCTGTAACTCCCACATGATTATAAGTTTTTTTTTTTTCTTACAAGGAGATGAGTGAAATATACTAAGGTTGTGTTAGACAACCCCAAGATTGTGTACTAACAATTAAGCTAAGTAGCATATGGGTGATTTAAAGTATAGAAAATACTTTGTAATCAATAAAAAGATTAACTGAAAATTGGGGGATGAACTTACTGTTGTGCTGTCATAGTTGACACCAATGTATTCATCAGTCACCGGGTTCCAGTCCTGGATATCCGTGCCATTGGTGATACCTGTCAGAGTAGCCACACGACAGGCGCTGTCCAACTCAACACCTTTTGCAGGACCGGAGAGGATTTCTTGGGCGTAATGGGGACTGACAGTCACTACCCTGTCAGACTCCAAGATCCCAGCCTTCATCCAATTAATTTTTCTTCCTTTAACAGGTTTAACAAGCCTGCAAATCCAAAGGAATTCCAAAATCAGGAAGAGGAGAAATGTTCCTTAATAAATTTCTCGGCTAACAAATAATGGGAAATTTTGAAGATCAGAATATTAATGACTCTACCCATCTATGAAACCAAGGGATTCCTTGAATTCTTCAGGAAGGTTGAGCATCGAGAAATCTGAAAATGCAAATCTCCCTTGGTAAGCTATGTTGTGAATACAGAAGACAACCTGCCAGCATTATACATTTCAGAAACTCCAGGTTAGTATTTTCACAATTTGCTCAAGAGAAATTTGAGTATAAAAGTAATAAAAGGAGGCAGACCTTGGCATTTTGGTAGATTCCCCTAGATTGGTACATGGACTTCAGGTAACATGGAAGAATACCAGTGTGCCAGTCATTGGCAACAAAGACAATATCCTCCCCTGCAGGGACATTATAAAATTTTTACATCACGGTGCATCTGAGAGAACCATATATAGTCAAATTCGAAGGGGAAAAATTCACTACCATAGGGGCCAGAGAAGTTTGGATTGTTGCTCAGATTCAAAACTCTAGGGGCCTCCAAAGCAGCCTGCAGAAGAGGTATACACCCCGCGTTAAAATGCCTGCTAACTAGATAAACCAGTGACTAGTTTGGAATGGTAAACACTTGCCAGAACTTTGTGAAGGCAAAATCATTCAAATACAGCAATGCGCAAAGATTATAACATGTTACAGCTCAATCCCACAAATATATCACTCAGATAGATGTTCTAGCTCAATTAGTAGCACCTAATCTCTCTATACTATAAGAAAGACTTCAACATCAAATCTCACTCCAAGAATTACCTGGCAAAGCAAACTGAAACGAAGCTGGTTGTTATCATAATCTGTTCCAGCTATAGGACCATAAAGCTTGGAACCGGTTTTTCCCCATACCTGAAAAGCTCACGAGTTAAGACATCTATCAAGAGTTATACGCTGCAGCATTTGGGACAGTGGAACCCGGAAATCTTGCTTTCAATGATAAAGTTGGTGCAAACCTTTTCAAGGAATATTGGATGGTCCACAAAAACATGGTCTACTCCCCTTTTATAACAATGGAAGAAGCGAACAGTGAGAAGCATGTCCCCGACTTTCAACTGCAACAGTTAATAAGCAGTTTGTCAAATGCCAAATCAATACATTTATCATACAGAGGGTGTAGAGCAGCATTACACGAAACCTATGACCCATACTGTTCTTTTTACGTGACACTTCGCCACAGCTATGGACACCTTGACACTTCATAATGGACCAAATAAGGAAATTATACACAAAATAGCGTAGTCCAAGACACATAGCACGAAAGTATAATAGATTACCTCAACAGTCGCACTGGTATCCCATGCCTCTTTGTATTGGTCGTAGCGAGGGACTATTGTCATGACCCTATGTCCTCTTTTCTAAAGATTGGGATAAAAAAAAGAACAAAAGTGAAGTTGCATACTCATGACTCATTACTCGATTTAACCATTTAAACCAAAAGAGAAATCACAAGACTCACAGCCAAGGCTGGTGGGAGACCACCAACAACATCACCAAGACCACCAGTTTTGCACCACTTGTCACATTCAGTTGCTACAAATGCTATGTTCATTCCTCGGATTATAGCTCTTGGTGGCACATCATTCTGGGTTCGGCACCCTTTGCTCCTTACAAGCTTAGTCAATGCTTTTGCATTTGATTTCATCTGTAGCATGTCTCCCTTGCTCAATGATCTTAACCCATTGTGAGTGATGGGTCGAGTTTTAAGGTCAATCTGTGCCAAAGTAGCTCTACTTTCTGGAGCTGCACAATTGATGTGCACACTTCTTGACACAAAGTGGGAGGAGGCAACAGATGCCATTGCTTAGCGCCTTAGCCTGATACCAATGTATATTGATGAATAAGAATTAAGATCACATCATTCTTTTTCTTAAAGATAAGCATAGAGAAACATGCATTCATAAAAGATAAGGCTAAAGCATTAGCAAGAGGACGCCATTATTATAAAAGGGGAGATGGGCTTAAAGGATTAATAAGAAAAATCACATATAATATTGATGTCTTTCAACAAATTGTTAAACATGCTTGCCAAATAATCCACCCATCTTGTAGATTCAAGTAAGACTTCTAGATCTAAATAGTCATCAAATTGTACCCCATTTTACCCATATATAATTATTACTGCTATGTAGTTTAACTTCAACTAGCTATATGGCATCTAAATCAGAATGGAGCAATTTGCTCCCTCGCCCTAATGAGCAAGTATTCACAATTTCCAAGATGCGTAAAATGATCCACTCTCAAAGCCACTTCGGTAACATTAACAGAAAATCTTTAAAAGATTAATGTAACAATGTCAATTTTCATATACTCATCTTACCAAAATACCTCGAAAAGTGAATAACTTTGTACACTCATCTTACTTGATCTCCTCCCTCCCCATGCCCCATAAAGGTTAAACCATGCTAATCTTAACTCTCAATTACTGACCACAGTTTGTTTTTCTCATACAATCTAATTCCTCGTAGCTATCCGATATCCACATGTAGTTTTATTACCAAGGAAGTGCTAAAAGTGGTTTAACTGATCATATAAAATACAACTTCCCCTACAAAGATCAACCTACCTAGGGATACTACGTAGATAACTTCCTCCATTTTGTAGGAAATAGAACTTCCCAAGATCGTGCACGGTGTTTTTGTCAGCCAAACAACTCTACAGTTCTCAATTCAGTTTTCTACTTCCCAATAACTTCCACTTTCCATGTTTTAATATATCAACCAAAAACTTATTTTATGTTTCAAAAAGTACCCTTTCCTTCTTCTCCTTCCTTTATTCTTCAAACAATTCCCATGTTTTAGAATCGAATCTCACCTTTTATTTTTCTTCCCAACACAAAAAAGAAGAAAAGAACCCATTATGGTGGGAACCCATTTGCCTCAACTTATCTCATAAACATAAAAAAGAAAGATCCTTCAATTGTAGCATTACAATAAGAGCAATTATATTCTCCAACTGTCAAACAGAAACAAAGAAAAGAACCCAAATTATCAACATCAAAATCAACTAACTTTCCATCTTCTTTTTCCCTTGAAAAAAAAGACCCAACAAAGAAAAAAAGATGAAGAAAAAAAAAGCAGAATTTTTCATAGTTAAGCAACTTTACACATTCACAAAAGCCAACTAATTTATGGGTCTTTATTCCAATAATCATGTAGTATTAGTCATAACTTTTTGAAATTGCACAATGTTAACTAAAACAAGCAGGAAATTTAGATTAAACCATATAGTAATTAGCAAGTGATCAAATACAAGAATAATCAGTAATTACACAGCAAAAAACAGGATTACCATAAACTGAAACTTTTTTTAAAAAAAAATTATGGTTAATTAGGATGATTATAAGTTTACCTGAGACTTAGTGAGAAATCTCAAAGAAGAAAGCTGAGTGCTTTCTCTATCAGTGGTGGTCTCACTCTCAGGCTTGGACACTGATACTGATACTGATACTAATACTAAATGCTACGCTCAACCTTCAGTTATTTGTAGGAGAACCAAGCTCCTTCGCACGTGTTTATAGACGTGTCATCATTTCAACGGTCAAGCTATGTTTGCCTCAATATTTCATTTTTCTTATGCATGGAAAATAATGTGACCTCAAGAAATTAGAAGATATCGTCCTATGTCAATAGAGTTGTGTTATCAGGATTAAAGAAGAGAGTTGTGATTGTAATTTTAAGGAATTTGAGTTAGTTTAGTTCGCCTTATTTTTGAATTCTTATAAGGAAAAAAAAAAGGTTCAATTCAATGAAAATAAGATTAGATATATTTATAGATAAGGTTTAATAAGTACAAATAAGGTCTAACAGGAATGAATAGGATCTAATACGTTTTGAGAAGTTCAAATAAGCAAAAATAAATTGAAAAGAACATGTCTTTTAAAGGATTATTTTGGTAACATAGTCAATTTATTAGTTTTCGAATCTATTTTTTTTTAGAACATAAGTAGCATAATCATATCATTTATACATATATTAATTGTGCAACTTTTAAAAGCCGACAAAAGTTCATAGTTAAAAGTAGTCGATATTAATTTTAATCTACGAAGTAAGGAGTTAACACATCACTTATTGGGAATGAGTTAGCGATATGAGTGATGAAAGTTAGGGCTTATGTCAAGGCTATGGCAAGAGTTGAAATTAATTGAGGGTGAAATTTAGAAAGCAAAACTATTTATATAAAGAGAACAATTATATCATGAGTCATGCCACACGTTATAAGAATCATATAAGAAAAGAAGTGACTATAGTACTTGATATTTGTAACTCCCAATAATTAAAAGCTAACAACAAATAAGATAGCATATAGTACATAATAACAAAAAAAAATACTATTCTATGTCTCCTAAAATAATTTTACAAATTTATAAATAACTTTTGACTATTATTGTCATATGGCTTATTCTAATCATAGCTCTAAGTATTAATATTAAAATAGTTCTCACTTTGTCACATACTCCCTCCGTTTCCTAAAGATCTTCCCACTTACTGTTCCTACAGATACCAAGGAAAATCAAGTTGTGTGGGGCATGGTGTGAGTAAAGTAGAGAGAGAAAGGGGTTAAGATAAATAAACAAATAAAAAGGGGTAAAGTAGGAGAGAGAAAGGGAGTAAAATTGAATTAATAATGTAATGGTGGACCATATGATAGTGACATGAAAGGGTAAATAGGGAAATTTGTTTTGCCAAATAAGGAATAAAGCAAAAGAGGGAAGATCTTTTGGAAACACCCTTAAATGGAAAGAGGGAAGATCTTTAGGAAACGGAGGGAGTATTAAGGTGAACTGGTGAACTGTCATTAATTATATAAAAATAAGAGTATCATGTGCTCATATAGTCCTATAAAATTTAGTTCTAAGAAAAATTAGTTTTAAAAAAAGATATACTACTAGTTATATGTTAATAAGAGTAAATAATTAAAGATATGTAATTCTTGTAACAAAAATTATTAAAAGGAGACGGTCTAATTTTAATAAAAAAATAGACCTAATCACTAAATAGATTAAACTAGTCACTGAAAGAAATTAAGCTAGTCATTATTGGACTATTCTATTTTTAATATTGGGTTTATCATTACCTAATTTTAATTTAAAGATAGGCAATCTCTTACCAGACAAAACATTCCTTTTGAAAAAAAAAAAAAAAAAAAACTTCAAAAGCATGGAGGGGTGAACTTATTTTGTGGTTGATAAAAAAAATCAGTAGCAATTGGACATTGCCACATTGGTTATTGGTCCAAGTTGGCGTTTTCACATTGTAATTATACATTTAGACATGTGTGCCATCGGTCATCTAAGCATGTTGTGTAATCATTTCAGAGGGCTTTCATCAAATTGCAGAAACGGACGTTCTTCCAGGCCTCCATCCAAAATCAAATGAAATCAACGGGCCCATTCACTCAGTATTGGGCGGTTCTCACTCCTCGGGGAGAACTCCTAACCCAAAAAAACCGTTGATGTCTATTTTTTTGCACTGTAACAGATTAGATCTAGTACATTTAATTCAATCCTAACCTGATTCAAGACCTAAAAACAACTATTCAAACTCGATTCAAGATGTAAGATAAATAAATCGAACCAAGCTGAACTCAACTTAAAATAGCTCGACTTGATATTGACCCGATGCTTTTATTGACTTGACCAATTCTCATAAAAAAACGAAACTGAAACCCACCAGAATATTAATGACTCAAATCTAATTTGAACCCAATCTTGACTATAGAAGTCAAAGGAGGAAGAAAAAAAAAATTGAAGCAATTAAGCTCAAATCAAACCTAATAAGTTTAGTTTACTTATGATCAACTCATCAAATTCAGTCCAAGAAAATAGGATTTTATTGGGAACATATCTAAATAGGCGGGCCTGATAAACTTGATGTTTGTTTGGTATACAAGAAATTACGTAGGCAATAAAAATTCCCATGATTTTCTGATTTTGGTAGTTGTTTGGTTGACATGAAGTAAGGATGACAATGAGACGGATCTGGGTTGGGTCCACCTAGACCTAGACCCATATATTTTTTTTACAGACCCAAACTCGCTCCAGATTCATTGGGTCTAGATTGTTCAAACCTAGACCCAGATCCGCTGGGTCTAGCGATCCACGAGTCCTAAATGGGTCCTTCTTAGTTTTAAGTTTTCATCATATTTTTGAATATATGTAATTAAAAATTTCCGCCCTGATATATATAGGTCCTGCATCCATGGTTAAGGCATTATTAAAACAAAATTTTAAAAACTGACTCATGAAATCTTAAAATGTTACAACTTATAAAGTTATAAGTCTTGGATGGAGTTACAACACTAATGAATTCATACAATCAAACTCACAAAAATATTAGAAATTAGGTTAAAAAATTCCTAATATATGTAAATGGGTATGCGAATCGGGTCTATGTCTAGCATATGTGGACCCGAACCCCACCCATACTCTCCGGGATCTAGACCCAATCCGGACCCATTGGGTCTAAAATAAATGGAAACATATCCTTATAAATGGGTCGGGTCCGGGACCCATTGCCATCTCTGACAGGAAGTGATGAAAATGTAGGCAATGAAAGTTCATAGGAAACTGTGGGAATCTATTCACCCACCCCTTTGGTCATTCAAAATTTTCACATCGATTTATGGAAAATACAAATTCCTTGATTTTAAAACGCATTAAGTAGTCAATTTCCTAGAAATTACATAAGAGATATAACTATCTAGAAAATGAAATTTCCTATGAAATTTTTTCTCATGTATACCAAACAACCACCAAATCGCAGATATAAAGTGGCTAGATACAAAGCTCGTGTACCTCATAAATATATTCTATTTTAATAATAATACACATAATTGAATAAAAAAAATTGAGCTTCTCTACCGTCTAACGAGAAAACTGAAAGATCCCTACTCGGCTACTATCTATGGTCCCTCTCACCAAGTTCTATTTGGTGTAGTTAGCCGCAAATTAGATCCTGCACCGAGGTGTACGATGAGCATCCTACACCTTGCCCAAAACGATGTCGTTTGATGGTTTTAGAGGAGCCAAAATTTGGCTGGCTTTTGGCAATATTTTTGAATTTTTTCCTTGGATAATGCAAAATTGGGTTTTAATTCCCAAAATATGCCCAAAAAAACTAAAATTCCCTCCGTACCGTCCACGTAGGACGGCACGCGAGAATTTTTTTTTAGTAAAACCGCTACTTGCAGTAGCGGTTTACAAGTGCCGAGAATTTTTTTTTTTTCAACTTAGGTAAAACCGCTACTCCGAGTAGCGGTTTATTATGACAACTGATATCTGCTTACCATATTTTGCCCAGGGTAAACCGCTACTCCGAGTAGCGGTTTATATTTATAAACCGCTACTCAGAGTAGCGGTTTATATTTAAAAACCGCTACTCAGAGTAGCGGTTTATATTTAAAAACCGCTACTCAGAGTAGCGGTTTATTTTAAAATTAAATCGCTACTTTGAGTAGCGGTTTCCTTGGGTTAAAACAAAAAAAAATAATTTTCTCGCGTGCCGTCCTACGTGGACGGTACGCAGGGAATTGTAATTTTTTTGGGCATATTTTGGGAATTAAAACCCACTTTTGCATTATCTAAGGAAAAAATTCCAATATTTTTGAAAGTGGGTTAGCTCTTTCTCTCTCATTCACTCTCTTTCTCTCTCATTTATTTGCTGAAACAATTTTTTTAATGTATGAATGCATATGATTTGGTGTACAATAATATACAAGTGTACATTTGGGGATTTTCAGTGATCAAAGTAATGACCATCAGTGTACATTGTGATTTATCCTTATTTAATCTTGCTATAACATTTTACATTGAGTCATAACCAGTGAATATTCAATAAAACAATATTGTACATTGACTAGTATCCAGTGAACATATTGAATTTCATCACTTTGAATTGTGGCACCTGGAGCACTATGAGGTATGGGACTGTAACTGTACATATTGAATTTCATTAGTGAACAAACATCAACACATCTGTGTACAAAGATTGCAAATTACTCACTTGACATCAGCTTCAGGAATTGGATTACTTTTAGCTGGGGGGCTGTCATTCTACATTTTGATTTTGTTAATGAACAACCACAAAGCCAAGAATGTACAAGAAGGTTGAGTGTGCAAAAGAGAGAAGTGGTGAAAAGTAATGGGGGGAAAATGATGGCGGTTGACATCAAATCAGCTATTAAATGGTGAACAGGTGCTGTCAAATCAGTTACTTTTTGAACTTTCGACATGTACACTGGATGTAATGAGAATGTACATTGGCTATCAAATCAATTACTTTTTACATGTTGAATGGTGCATTTCATTCTTCTTGCGTTTTGGAGCTAGTGTAGGATGCTCATCCTACACCTCATACCAACATCTACTAATTGGTAGTTAGCAGCGGTTTCAATCCCTACTAGTACTAGATACTTATATTTCTTGAGGCTGAAAATTTTCATTATTCTTTCTCCACTCACTGACTATAACTTTGAACGAGATCGATCTACATTAGGTATTTAGTCCAGTAGAATCTTTTTCAATAGTACTACAAATCTGGAATATTCCACATTTTAGGTTAACATTTCACAAGCTTTTGCTAC